>NC_040079.1:70814098-71462459 GCF_003369695.1 Bos indicus x Bos taurus | reverse complement strand
TAATTTCATGGCTGCAGTCACCATCTACAGTGATTTTGGAGCCCCCCAAAATAAAGTCTGACATTGTTTCCACTATTTCCCCATCTATTTCCCATCTAGTGATGGGACCAGATGCCATGATCTTAGTTTTCTGAATGTTGAGCTTTAAGCCAACTTTTTCACTCTCCTCTTGCACTTTCATCAAGAGGCTTTTTAGTTCCTCTTCACTTTCTGCCATAAGGGTGGTGTCATCTGCATATCTGAGGTTATTGATACTTCTCCCTGCAATCTTGATTCCAGCTTGTGCTTCCTCCAGCCCAGCGTTTCTCATGATGTACTCCGCATAGAAGTTAAATAAACAGGGTGACAATATACAGCCTTGACGTACTCCTTTTCCTGTTTGGAATCAGTCTGTTGTTCCATGTCCAGTTCTAACTGTTGCTTCCTGACCTGCATACAGGTTTCTCAAGAGGCAGATCAGGTGGTCTGGTATTCCCATCTCTTTCAGAATGTTCCACAGTTTATTGTGATCGACGTAGTCAAAGGCTTTGGCATAGTCAATAAAGCAGAAATAGATATTTTTCTGAAACTCACTTCCTTATTCCATGATCCAGCGGATGTTGGCAATTTGATCTCTGGTTCCTCTGCCTTTTCTAAAACCAGCTTGAACGTCTGGAAGTTCATGGTTCACATATTGCTGAAGCCTGGCTTGGAGAATTTTGAGCATTACTTTACTAGCGTGTGAGATGAGTGCAATTGTATGGTAGTCTGAGCATTCTTTGGCATTGCCTTTCTTTGGGAATTGAATGAAAACTGACCTTTTCCAGTTCTGTGGCCACTGCTGAGTTACCCAAATTTGCTGACATATTGAGTGCAGCACTTTCATAGCATTATCTTTCAGGATTTGAAATAGCTCAACTGGAATTCCATCACCTCCATTAGCTTTGTTCGTAGTGATGCTTCCTAAGGCCTACCTGACTTCACATTCCAGGATGTCTGGCTCTAAGTGAGTGATCACACCATCGTGATTATCTGGGTCGTGAAGATTTTTTTTGTACAGTTCTTCCGTGTATTCTTGCCACCTCTTCTTAATATCTTCTGCTTCTGTTAGGTCCATAGCATTTCTGTCCTTTATCCAACCCATCTTTGCATGAAATGTTCCCTTGGTATCTCTAATTTTCTTGAAGAGATCTCTAGTCTTTCCCATTCTGTTGTTTTCCTCTATTTCTTTGCATTGATCACTGAAGAAGGCTTTCTTATCTCTCCTTGCTATTCTTTGGAACTCTGCATTCAGATACTTGTATCCTTCCTTTTCTCCTTTGCTTTTTGCTTCTCTTCTTTTCACAGCTATTTGTAAGGCCTCCCCAGACAGCCATCTTGCTTTTTTGCATTTCTTTTCCATGGGGATGGTCTTGATCCCTGTCTCCTGTACAATGTCATGAAACTCCATCCATAGTTCATCAGGTACATCATAGTTCATCAGGTCTATCAGATCTAGTCCCTTAAATCTATTTCTCACTTCCACTGTATAATCATGAGGGATTTGATTTAGGTCATACCTGAATGGTCTAGTGGATTTCCCTACTTTCTTCAATTTAAGTCTGAATTTGGCAATAAGGGGTTCATGATCTGAGCCACAGTCAGCTCCCGGGCTTGGGCATCAGAGGGCAAACACACTGAAACCGTAATCACAGAAAACTAGTCAATCTGATCACACGGACCACAGCCTTGTCTAACTCAATGAAACTAAGCCATGCCCATGGGGCAACCCAAGACGGGCGGGTCATGGTGGAGAGGTCTGACAGAATGTGATCCACTGGAAAAGGAAATGGCAAACCTCTTCAGTATGAACCTCTCTCAGTTCATGCCTTGAGAACCCCATGAACAGTATGAAAAGGCAAAATAATAGGATACTGAAAGAGGAACTCCCCAGGTCGGTAGGTACCCAATATGCTACTGGAGATCAGTGGAGAAATAACTCCAAAAAGAATGAAGGGATGGAGCCAAAGCAAAAACAATACCCAGTTGTAGATGTGACTGGTGATAGAAGCAAGGTCCGATACTGTAAAGAGCAATATTGCATAGGAACCTGGAATATCAGATCCATGAATCAAGGCAAATTGGAAGTGGTCAAACAGGAGATGGCAAGGGTAAATGTCCACATTCTAGGAATCAGCGAACTAAAATGGACTGGAATGGGTGAATTTAACTCAGATGACCATTATATCTACTACTGTGGGCAGGAATCCCTTAGAAGAAACGGAGTAGCCATCATAGTCAACAGAAGAGTCCGAAATGCAGTACTTGGATGCAATCTCAAAAACGACAGAATGATCTCTGACAGTTCCAAGGCAAACCATTCAATATCATAGTGATCCAAGCCTATGCCCCAACCTGTAATGCTGAAAAAGCTGAAGTTGAACAGTTCTATGAAGACCTACAAGACCTTTTAGAACTAACATCCAAAAAAAGATGTCCTTTTCATTATAGGGGACTGGAATGCAAAAGTAAGAAGTCAAGAAACACCTGGAGTAACAGGCGAATTTGGCCTTGGAATACGGAATGAAGCAGGGCAAAGACTAATAGAGTTTTTCCAAGAGATCACACTGGTCATAGCAAACACCCTCTTCCAACAACACAAGAGAAGACTCTCCACATGGACATCACCAGATGGTCAGCACCGAAATCAGATTGATTATATTTTTTGCAGCCAAAGACGGAGAAGCTCTATACAGTCAGCAAAAACAAATCCGGGAGCTGACTGGGGCTCAGATCATGAACTCCTTATTGCCGAATTCAGACTTAAATTGAAGAAAGTAGGGAAATCCACTAGACCATTCAGGTATGACCTAAATCAAACCCCTTATGATTATACAGTGGAAGTCAGAAATAGATTCAAGGGACTAGATCTGATAGAGTACCTGATGAACTATGGACAGAGGTTCATGACATTGTACAGGAGGCAGGGATCAAGACCATCCCCATGGAAAAGAAATGGAAAAAAGCAAAATGGCTGTCTGAGGAGGCCTTACAAATACCTGTGAAAAGAAAAGAAATGAAAAGCAAAGGAGGAAAGGAAAGATGTAAGTGTCTGAATGCAGAGTTCCAAAGAATAGCAAGGAGAGATAAGAAAGCCTTCCTCAGTGATCAATGCAAAGAAATAGAGGAAAACAACAGAATGCGAAAGACTAGAGATCTCTTCAAGAAAATTAGAGATACCAAGGGAACATTTCATGCAAAGATGGGTTGGATAAAGGACAGAAATGCTATGGACCTAACAGAAGCAGAAGATATTAAGAAGAGGTGGCAAGAATACACAGAAGAACTGTACAAAAAAGATCTTAACAACCCAGATAATCACGATGATCACTCACCTAGAGCCAGACATCCTGGAATGAGAAGTCAAGTGGGCCTTAGAAAGCATCACTGCGAACAAAGCTAGTGGAGGTGATGGAATTACAGTTGAGCTATTTTAACTCCTGAAAGATGATGTTGTGAAAGTGCTGCACTCAATATGTCAGCAAATTTGGAAAACTCAGCAGTGGCCACAGGACTGGAAAAGGTCGATTTTCGTTCCAATCCCAAAGAAAGGCAATGCCAAAGAATGCTCAAACTACCACACAATTGCACTCATCTCACATGCTAGAAAAGTAATGCTCAAAATTCTTAAAGCCAGGCTTCAGCAATACGTGAACCGTGAACTTCCAGACGTTCAAGCTGGTTTTAGAAAAGGCAGAGGAACCAGAGATCAAATTGCCAACATCAGTTGGATCATAGAAAAAGCAAGAAAGTTCCAGAAAAACATCTAATTTCTGCTTTATTGACTATACCAAAGCCTTTGACTGTGTGGATCACAATAAACCTTGGAAAATTCTGAAAGAGATGGGAATACCAGACCACCTGATCTGCCTCTTGAGAAACTTGTATGCAGGTCAGGAACCAACAGTTAGAACTGGACATGGAACAGCAGACTGGTTCCAAACAGGAAAAGGAGTACGTCAAGGCTGTATATTGTCACCCTGCTTATTTAACTTCTGTGCAGAGTACATCATGAGAATCACTGGGCTGGAGGAAGCACAAGCTGGAATCAAGATTGCAGGGAGAAGTATCAATAACCTCATATATGCAGATGACCCACCCTTATGGCAGAAAGTGAAGAGGAACTAAAATGCCTCTTGATGAAAGTGCAAGAGGAGAGTGAAAAAGTTGGCTTAAAGCTCAACATTCAGAAAACGAAGATCATGGCATCTGGTCCCATCACTAGATGGGAAATAGATGGGGAAATAGTGGAAACAATGTCAGACTTTATTTTGGGGAGCTCCAAAATCACTGCAGATGATGGGTGATTGCAGCCATGAAATTAAAAGATGTTTACTCTTTGGAAGGAAAATTATGACCAACCTAGATAGCATATTCAAAAGCAGAGACATTACTTTGCCAACAAAGGTCCATCTAGTCAAGGCTATGGTTTTTCCTGTGGTCATGTATGGATGTGAGTGTTGGACTGTGAAGAAAGCTGAGCACCGAAGAATTGATGCTTTTGAACTATGGTGTTGTAGAAGACTCCTGAGAGTCCCTTGGACTGCAGGGAGATCCAACCAGTCCATTCTGAAGGAGATCACTCCTGGGTGTTCTTTGGAAGGAATGATGTTAAGCTGAAACTCCAGTACTTTTCCACCTCATGCGAAGAGTTGACTCATTGGAAAAGACTCTGATGCTGGGAGGGATTGGGGGCAGGAGGAGAAAGTGGTGACAGAGGATGAGATGGCTCGATGCCATCAGTGACTCGATGGACATGAGTTTGAGTGAACTCCTAGAGTTGGTGATGGACAGGGAGGCCTGGCGTGCTGCAGTTCATGGGGTCGCAAAGAGTCGGACACAACTGAGTGACTGAACTGATCTGAACTGAGAGAAGTCAAACATTTTTTTATATTTTTAAGAGTTCCTTCCTCTTTTTCTGGAAGCCTTGCAGTCGGTTCTGTATCTTTGATGTCCTAAAGCTACAGGGTCGTTTGAGTTTGGAGGTGCTGGCCTGTGAGTGAGCCCTTTCAGTCTGAAAACTTACATCCTTTGTTACTGGAAAATTCATTCTTTACTGTCCTAATTATTTTCTTTCATGTGTTGTCTCTGGTATCACTTTGTTCCTACTCTTATCTTTTCATCTGTGTACTTTCTTTGAAGTTTTTTATTTTAATTTACCTTCTTAGTTCTTTATTTACTTAAAGAAGATTCTGTAATGGTGGGTACATTTTTACCTTTGTGAGTACCTTTGTTTAAACCACTGAGTGTGTAGCACCACGAGTGAACCCAGATGTCAGCTGTGGACTGTGAGTGATATTGATGTCATTGTATGTTTATCACTTGTAATAAGCATACTGTCTTCTGGGGCATGTTAATAGAGGAGAGATATGGGGAAGCAGCAGGTTTAGGACAGTTCTTTATACTTTTTTGCTCCATTTTGCTGTGAACCTTCAGTTCAGTTCAGTTGCTCAGTCATGTCCGACTCTTTGTGACGCCATGAATCGCAGCATGCCAGGCTTCCCTGTCCATCACCAACTCTCGGAGTTCACTCAGACTCACGTCCATCGAATCAGAGATGCCATCCAGCCATCTCATCCTCTGTCGTCCCCTTCTCCTCCTGCCCCCAATCCCTCCCAGCATCAGAGTCTTTGCCAGTGAGTCAACTCTTCGCATGAGGTGGCCAAAGTACTGGAGTTTCAGCTTTAGCATCATTCCTTCCAAAGAAATCCCAGGGCTGATCTCCTTCCGAATGGACTGGTTGGATCTCCTTGCAGTCCAAGGGACCCTCAAGAGTCTTCTCCAACACCACAGTTCAAAAGCACCAATTCTTTGGCGCTCAGCCTTCTTCACAGTCCAACTCTCACATCCATACACGACCACAGGAAAAACCATAGCCTTGACTAGACGAACCTTTGTTGGCAAAGTAATGTCTCTGCTTTTGAATATGCTATCTAAATCGGTCATAACTTTCCTTCCAACGAGTAAGCGTCTTTTAATTTCATGGCTACAGTCACCATCTGCAGTGATTTTGGAGCTTAAACTGACCTAAAAGATAAAATAGTTAAAAGGAGAAAAAATTTGGTAATGATGTTTTCAATTTTGAGCTTACCCATTTTTCTCTTGCACTTTTTCTAATCATCCTGTTTTTCATCTCCTGATTATGACATCATCTTGAACATCTCTGTGTATATAGAGTAAAAGTTTCTGAAAGCTCATCAGTGTTCTTGAGTTTTCTAGCTCATTGGTGTTATACTGCCGTTTATCTTAGTCTTGTAGGCTCCCAGAGGAGCTGTGCAAAGCTGATGAGGACCCCTGAGTAAGTGGGGCAGGCCTGTCCATCATTGTCCTGCTGGTTGGGTAGCAAGGAGCCAGCTGTTCACATGGAGGAACCCCTCATCCAAGCAGGTGAAGGTCCTTGTTCCGGGGCACCAGTCTTCACAGTAACTGTTCTAGTTCTGTCTTATTCATTTAGTTTCTCCTAATAACCTGACACTGATCTCTTATCTGGGAAGAGTTGGGATTAACACTTGGTTGCTAATGTTCTGTGTTCAGGATGCAGACATTGCAAGGAGAGTATCAGCTGATCGTGAAGGACTTCAAATCAATCCTTCTGTTTTCAGCAGCGTCTCAGTCCCATTCTGACCAGCCAGGTGTTTCCCAGTCTGGATCTTCTGGTGCTCTGACAGGTGGCCGGCCTCTCCACGCGCAGGCCCCCTGCCCATCTCTGGGCGGCACCCCCTCTCTGCCCTCGTGCAACTTCTCTTTGCTCTAGAAATCTCTCCTCCACTTTTCCTCTTCCTGTTCTCATCTTTGTGGAGTCGTACCTTCATGGTCCCTGTGAAATATTAATGGGGTCTCAAGAAGAAAAGAATCACACGTAGTCTGTGCTTTTGATCCAGAATATTTTGTTTCTTCAACCTGTGTTTTCCACTTGCATCTCCCCCCCCTCCAATCTATCTTCAGATCCTTAATTTGTTTATAGTAATAATTGGTTTTGGCCTGGGGGGTTGGAGTTGCTGTCTTTTTATATTCATAGAGAGTGACTTAAACCCTTCCTACATCTTCTGAATTTTCTGTTACTATCACCACACTATTTCTCCATACCCATTTGTTCTAACTAGCCAAAGACCTGTGAATTGTCCCAGGACTTGTTCTGAAGAAAGATTTGTTTGGCCTTCTAGTTTATTCTCACTATCCAGAGTTTATTCTTAATCCTTGTCAAGCACACTTTAGAAGAACCAAGTTTCAAGATAGTTGTTGACTGATAGGTTTGATGTCTCTGGCTTCAGTTTTAATACATCTGTCCTAGGGAGGTACATGGTTGCTTCTTGAAGAGAACCTTAGTGATAAAGGACATGGATGGAATGTTTGCTACAATCATTTTTGGCTTTACTTTTGTTTTTTGTTTTTTTTTGGTTCTGTATTGTTTTTGGTGCTAAAACAAGGATTGGCGTCAGGGTTTAAATTGGCTAAATATTTATAAATTACAGTGATGATTAAAATAGGAAAGGTTTTTTAAAGTTTAGATATCTTTAAAAGGCATTTGCAATAGTTCTTTATAAACCTGATAAATTTAGTTGCTAAGGTTATATTTCACAAGGTATATGATGATTTGATGGTTAGTTTCCTTTTGTATTAAAGTGGTGAGAGTTTCAAAGATTCTGAAATAGACCAATTATAATTACTTTTATTCAGGTACTGAATATGAGAGTAAATATATAATCATCTGGTTTGCATGTGATGAAGAGGGGACTGTTCTGTATTTTTTTACAAGACTCAGTGTCAGTCATGATATTTCCATTTCTTTGAGCTTGTTCACAAAAATATAGAGCTAATTGTGGTTCTTTAAGAAAACATGTTCTAGATAAACAAAGATTATGTCTTTTATTTTTGAAAAATAGGAGCAGATGTCTCAAGTATTAGATGCCATGTTTGAAAAATTGGTTAAAGAAGGGGAACATGTAATTGATCAAGGTGATGATGGCGACAACTTTTATGTAATTGATAGGTAAGTTTTATGTAACTTTGTTCCTGAAACATAATGAACCTTTTGTGAAAATCTTAATGTGTTATAATGACTGACGGATTAACATACAATAATTGCTATTGCCTGTCTACCCTTATTCCTATGTAACTGGGCCTATAAACCTGCTTTAAACTCGTGTAAGGAAACTGTGCTAGATCAAGGAAAGAGGTATAATGTATGGATGACTTGACTTTTGGTGAATCAATAAATCTCAGTCATTTACTGGGAGCCTCCTCATTTGTTAAGTTTACTTGAGGGCCAGTTACGCCTGTCACAGAATTGGGTACTCTTGTTAACATGAAACCAGCAGTGTGATACAGCATCTGGGATATGGTATCCATATAACTCAATCTGCTATTATGTTTTCTAAAAAGTTTCCTTTATTATTGCTTAATGAAGTGAAGCATGCTCATGGTTTAAAAAATTCAAATTCAGAAGGACCTAAGGTGAAAGGGTAGTCTCTCTTCCTACCGCTCTAGCGTCATCTCATCAACAGAGTGAGTAGTTTGAGCCCTTCCAGAAGTTGTTTATGCTTTTTCTATTTGTCTGTTAAAAACTCTACAGAGAAATTATTTAAGTGAGAAGGTTTGTATTTATATTGAAAATACAATTTCAGAAAACTGAAGTTGTGTTTCACTTCATCAAAGAACAGTGTGTTTTAAGCAAAACTTGGATAACAACCCTAAAATGTTAAAGGAGAGCAGCCTGAGCTGAGCCTTCGTTTCTCCACTTCTGTTAAGCAGTGAGGAAGTGTTTATGAGCTGTTTGGAATCCTTAGCCTCTCCCGTTCATGTAGAACATGGATCATTTCCCAGTCTGACTTGCTGGGTTACACTGGCTTCCCTGGGCCCAGCTGTGTTCTATTCAGAGGCCTCACAGGAAGCCCCCTCACCTGTCTGTGTCGGCTCTGTTCCCCGCTCTGGGCTGTGGGACGCGCCTTTCATGCATCAGGACCACATGCTCTGTGACTCCTTCAGCCCCTCATCCCTTAGACCTTGGTGACCTGTAGGGGCTGCATTAGCCAGGGCTGGAGGGGGACTCTGTGATTTTAGAATGGTCTCACGTGTAAATTAAAGTCACGATTCTGGTACCATTAGCAGCTTTCATCAGCGAAACACCTCAGAAATTCACTGTTTAATTGTATTGAATAGTAGGAGTATATGAGAACTCCAGATACCGTACAGGAATCACTTTGGTATGGTTGGTATTTTGACTATAAAACCTCCTTACGTTAGTGCACAGTGCCTTCCCTTAGTTCCTCATCACCCTTTTGAAGGATGAAAATTCTCAGGCACACAAAAGTGATGCGAGTCTGGAAGGTCACGCAAATGAGTGCGGGCCGACCCAGCACCCAGGTCTCTTGGCCGCCGTGTGTGGTCTTTCTGTGACTCTGCACTGCCCGGGGCCTCATGTTCTCAGGGGAGAAATCAGTAGGAAAAGCAGCACATAGTGTTTTAGCTGATTTTTTAGACTGATGTGATTTTAACAGGACTGGTAGCTCACTGCACTTCTCATCAGCACATTTGTTGTATATTTTATCCTACTCAAATTAGAAAAATGTAGAAAACGGTTTTAGTGCAAATGTATAAATAGAGACATTAATCTGTACTTGAAAAATAACTGTCCATGAGACAAATTCTAGAAGGAATCCCTGAAACAGCCATTCTAGTCATGAATTATGTTAAAAACCGGTTATTCTTATTCATGAATATCTTTTGTCCAATACCTCGTGTGTTTGCTTTTGTTGCATATTTACCATCTGTAATCCTTTCCTAATCTTAAAAGCACTCCCTGTTTTGTCTTTGCTAGACTTTAGCCAATAGAATAAAGCCAAAGAATTTTCTCCTGTCTGACCTCACAGGTGTTTCAGCAAACCATGAAGCCATGTTCCCTGAACAGATACAGTACATGAAAAGACAGTCTTCCACAGAGAGAATGAAGTTAATAGAAATAAAGCATCAGGAGTGCAGTGACATGCAAACAGCATTTTATTTGCTAGAAAAGGAACCCAATTAAAAGATAAGCGCAAAAAATCTAGAAGACCAGGATCGGATATTTAGTCTGAATTTCTACCACCTTCAGATGGGCGGTCGGTCTAACATACAGGGCCAGATGATATAAAGTGCCAGAGAATAAATTTTGCAGGCTTTGCAGGCCATAAGGTCTGTGTTGGAACTACCCACGTCTGCTCATGTGGCCCAGGTCAGCTACAGAGAGTGCAGAAACAGCCAGCGTGTTTGTCTTTCCAGTGAAGCTTGATTTACAGCAGCAGGCAACCAGTCTTGGGCCCCAGCTTGCCAGCGCCCCCTTTAGATCATTAAGGACCCTGTAGGTACTGTACAGTAATGGCTGACCAGATTGTTAGAGCTATATTCTTTTTTAAGATTATTTTCTTCTGATCTCAAAAGTAATGCATGTTCGTTTTGGAAACAAACTTTTCAGTTAACATGTGAATGTCACTAGCCTCCATGATTCTTAAACTCAGAGCTCATTGAGGTCAGCAGATTCACATGCATTCCTTCAGATGGTTTTCTTTGCCTGTTCTCTTTGGTTGCAGTCAGTTATATTTTCATCCCTTATTTTTTATCTTAAGTGTGTGTTGTTTACTCTCATTGCCCCCAGCAGGCCCATGTACAGACTTCACCCTAGTCCCATTGATGGTCTCTTCTTCCTGCTTGTCTGGAACAGGCCGTGTCTTTGTCATGTATTGATGCCCTTTTATTACTGTTTGTCATCAGAGAGGAAAGGAAAGGAAGAGCCCGTCCCCAGCTGTCACCCTTGGGGATGTGCCCTCAGTCTCAGGGATGGCTCCTGTCACTTCCTGCACCTTCGGAAGGCTTCCAGTGCATCTATCCAGCTCCCGCTGCTCCCAGGTGTAAAGACCTCTGCAAGGATGGAGAAGCTGGGAGCAGTGGCTTTTTTGGAGAAAACTGAATGGCTGGACCAGGGCAGAAGGGAACTTCCCACTGTTCATCCTTCTAGACATTTAAAATTTTAATCAAGTGAATGTGTTATGATGTCTGAGCAAGAAGACCAAGCAATAAGTAATTCTTAAAAAATGAATGAGATTTTATTGCCAAAGGCTCATGTTTTGTTGTGATGAGACTTGACTTGAATTACTTTTACATCTTCTTTTTCATGCATCCACCAGAGGAACATTTGATATTTATGTGAAATGCGATGGTGTTGGACGGTGTGTTGGCAACTATGACAATCGTGGGAGTTTTGGCGAACTGGCCTTAATGTACAACACACCCAGAGCAGCTACAATCACTGCTACCTCTCCTGGTGCTCTGTGGGGTTTGGTGAGTGAAGTATTTATTTGACCTGAATGTCATTTGTGAAAAATCATTATGCTAGCAGCCAGGTAGCTGCAGTATTTTAGTTTTAATAGGTAGATGGTTTGGGGATCACCATCGGTCATCAGAGAATTTATTAAGCAACTAATAGGTGCTCCTAAATGCTCCTCTTTTATGCATTCTTAAAAACCAGCCAGTCACACAAATAAACAGAGGCTTCAATGCTGTTTTTTTCTGGTAGGTTTCTGTGGTAGGTATAATATCTCTGGTTCCAAGTGCGGTCCCCTGCCTTGTAGCATCTCTATCAACTGGGAACTTGCTGGAAATGCCCATTGAGGCTCCACTCACTGATTCAGGCCTGCTGACTCAGAAACTGGCTATGGGACTCCACAATCTGTATTGGAGCAAGTCCATCACATGAGTCTCATGCCTGCTTGAGATAACCACTGAAAACGGAGACTCTTTGTGTAGTATAAATTGATTGGTAACAACCCTGCATTGACAAGCAACTGTGTAGAGAAAAAACACTCAATGTCTGTGTTTCTCACGTGGATGCATGTCAGAATTACTTAGAGGTGTTAAAAAAGAAATTCTCTTACCTAGGCTCCATTACACACAAACTTATTCAACTCTCAGGGTTGGAACTCTCAGACCTGGGCTTTTAAAGTAAATTTCTTGAGGGAGGCTCAGAAGGGAGGGAATATATGTATAGTTATAGGTGATTCACATTGTTGTACAATAGAAACTAAGACAACATTGTAAAGCAATTATACTCCAATTTTTAAACAATCCATGCAAAAAGAAAAATTTCCTAATGATGCCTTTTCTAAAAGGCTTAAAGTTTGGTTTAAAGACTTGAGTGAGGGACATTCTTTTCCTCAAAGATCTTAGGAGACAAAGTAGCAGATCCGAGTAAAGCTGGTTCTGGACTCTGGTTAAGCTGGTGCTTAGGGATCACCTGGAAATTTAGTTAAAAAGCAGAATCTGACTCATAGGGTCTGGCATGAGGCCTGTGATTCTGCATTTCTCACACGCTTCCAGGAGGCACCAGGGGCTGCTGGTGCCCAGAACACACTTTAAGTAGCCTTGATTTAAGGGAATGTGGATACTACTTGTGTTTTCTTTTGAAATTGTTGATAACATCCCACCCTATGGTTCTGACATGAGTTTATTTGGTTATTTCTCTCAAATCCTTTTGTGGAAGGAGGCAAGGTTGAAGTAACAGGAAGGTTGTTAAAACCTCCTTTTCAAGATCTGTAGTCTCACGGAAGTTACGCATGGTTCAGTCACCACTGAGCCTTTGACTCCGAGGTGAATTCAGCCAATAAAAATATCTCTTGATCAGAGAAACAAGACTTGTGCATTTCTTCTTCTGAGACCCAGGCAGCTACTGTTTACTTCTTAAAAATGTCATGAGTCACTTTTTAAGTGGTGCAAGCAAAATTGGAATTGTTTCAGGTGGAAGGGAGCTTGTCCTCTGAAGTGTCTTAAGGATAATCAGAGATTTGAATACCCAAAGCCGGCAAAATAAACACTCAAAACCAGTAGACTTGGCCCTTAGGAAGTGTTTACGCACTGTCACAAGGGTGGGTTGTGATCTGTTTCCTTAAAGGAGGTACCATTTAAAATTTAATCATCCTGGTGGGCTTGCCAGGCAGGGTCAGATTGTCACATGATCAGGAAGGCTCCTCATGCACATCCTTGGAACAAGGTCACATATTTAGCGGGTTGGCCCTTCGAGTACTGATAGTTCTCAGCCCTGGAAGGAACCTTAAACTAGGGACAGAGGTCCAGCCATTTCCAGGTATATGTGATATTTATGTTCTCAGGAAGGGTGAAGGATTCTTCAGTTTTTTTTTTTTTACTAATCTGTACCTGTTTGAAGATCTCTTGGAGGAGGGCATGGCACCCCACTCCAGTATTCTTGCCTGGAGAATCCCCATGGACAGATGAGCCTGGTAGGCTACAGTCCATGGGGTTGCAAAGAGTCGGACACGACTAAGCAACTAAGCACACACCCGTTTTAAGCTCTGTAGAGGTGAGCAGTTTGTGATGATCACCTTAGGGTATGTGTATAAGTGAAGTTGGTGTTTTTTTAAAATTATAGTCATTAACATAATTAATACTTCAAATCTGCTTTCTTAGCAGCTGGCCTAACTAGCCCCTTTTCAGACAAAGTCAAATAGAAAAGGAATTTTGCTTTTGAGACCAACAGGTTGGAGCTCTGCCATGTAAGTGCAGGTGCGAAGATAAGCAAATCTCAAGAGAAAAGTCCTTTGTAGAATAGTCCAACTTTGTAAATAAGTCTAGGTCACGGTTAGCCTTGGGGGATTAACTGATCTACATGACCATGCTGATGATTCAGAGAGGTGACGATTGAAATGACTGGGGTGAAAACATTTGAAATGGGACTTACTGGATTTTATTGATATGTCACAGTGAGTGTGAAGAGGTGGGCCACCAGTAGAAGATTTTTCTTGAGACACATAGCTTGTTGCCGTGGTTAATTTCTAAATTGCTAACCCATTTCTTGTCTTCTCTGTTTTGTAATAAACCTTGTTCATAAAATGGTGTTGCAGCTGCTTCCCAGACCTGTTTATGTATCAGAGTCACTTGGGGAGCTTTCATGAAATGCAGATTATTATAGAGCGCTGTTTGCAGAGATTTTGAGTCATTAAAATCTGGGATCTTAGAAACCTTTTTGAAAAAAACACAAGCCTGCAGAGCCAGGCTTGGAAATTATTTCAATAATTTTATTTGTTATCTTGAAAAATTTTTTTCTTTTTTAAAAAATGATTGAGTGCAAGTCCAAATCACAGCCCTTATAAAATTGTAGTAAACTAAATTAGAAGACAGGATGTTTAATTTCCTAGATACTTACATCCACACTGGCATTTTTCTCTATCCTATCAGTTCATTTGGTGGCTCAGAGGTTAAAGCGTCTGCCTGGAGTGTGGGAGACCCGGGTTCAATCCCTGGGTCGGGAAGATCCCCTGGAGAAGGAAATGGCAACCCACTCCAGTACTCTTGCCTGGAGAATCCCATAGACAGAGGAGCCTGGTAGGCTACAGTCCATGGGGTCGAAAAGAGTCGGACACGACTGAGCGACTTCACTTTCACTTTCAATATGTTGTCATAGTAATTATTAATTAAAGAACATATCCCTGTTAATTTTATTTTGTATTAAAAGTATAGTTGTTGATCAGTGTATGCCAAACTAACATAATTCTGAGAGCTCTTAACTAAGAACTAATATAATGTTTTGTAGGAATTTTTAAAATGTAAAATTTGTAGGAAGACCATTTTTTGAGCCATTACCTATAAAGTTTTCCCTCGTTCCTCAATTCAGTGTTGGATCCTTGAGATTAAGTAGTATAAACATAGGAACATTTGAGGAAAATGAACATGATAAACACTGGAATCAAAGTCTACTCAAGAAAGTTGTAGTTTCTCTGTGCACAGTTTTAAAAAAGAAAACTGACATGTGGATGTGACAAAAAATCCTAGAGTCAATAATTTTTCAAGCTCTCTTTACATTGTAATTGCATGATTTAAAAACATTTCTAATACTACTGGTTTCCATGTATTTTTTTTTAACTGCAGCCCACAGGAAACAGGAGGAAATGTCACAACCAGTGCGTGTGTGTGTGAAACAGATACATAACAACACTTTACTAAAAGGGATGCACACCCAGATTTTCTGTTTTGTTTTTTAAATAAAAGGCTGGTCATGGGTGAAGGGGTTCAAAAGGTACAAACTTCCGTTAAAAATACAGCCTAGGGACGTAACGTACAGTATGGTGTCTGCAGTTAATAATACTGTATTGTATAGTTGAAAGTTGCTATAAGAGTACATCTTTAAAGTTCTCCTCACAAGAAAAAGAATTCTGTAACTATTTATGGTGACAGATATTAAGTACTTATTGTAGTGATCATTTCACAACGGATACAAATACTGAATCATTATGTCCTACGCCTGAAACTAGTATGATGCTGTATGCCAGTTATATCTCAAAAAAAAAAGAAAAAAAGCTCACCACGTCCCACTGAACTTTAACACTCCAGGGCTGTTATCTATAACAAAAGAACTCAGTGCTAGTTTGAACTCATAAAAACTGAGTAGAATGTTGGTCGCCAGGGGCTGGGGGGCGTAATTATAAAATGAATATGTTCTGAAGACCCAGTGTACCTGATGATTATAGGTAACAATACTGTCAATATATTTGAAAGCTGCCAAGAGAATAAATCTTAAATGTCACCACACACCAAAAAAATGACAATTATTTGTGGTAGTAAGTAACTCTACTGTGGTAATAATTTTACAATATATATCAAATCAACATGTTGTATACCTTAAACAATATTACAAGTCAATTGTATCTCAAAAAGCTGGGGAGAAAAAGAAAACAGAAGCTGGTATTTTTTTAATGGTGCAACAGCACCACCTCGTGGGTTTAGCCCACTAGTTACATGTTGGTCAGATCTCTGTTCTGAATTAAAAGTAAACTGTTGCTTTCCTTCAAAAGCATGAAAATAACATTTTATATGGTTCTATATTAATGCTTAAGGAAATAAAAATATGAAATGAGTTGTATTAGAAGTATAATAATATTAATCTTTTATTTTGAAAATCTTCAATTATTGTTTGTTTCTTACAGGGAATAAAATGAAACTATCTCTTCAAACTTTCTTTCCTCATAAGGTCTACCTTTTAATTGTCTTCATATTTGATATTCTGCCTTTAGGACAGGGTAACCTTCAGGAGGATAATTGTAAAAAATAATGCCAAAAAGAGAAAAATGTATGAAAGCTTTATTGAGTCACTGCCATTCCTTAAATCTTTGGAAGTAAGTATATGTTTGTGCTTTTATTTTATTTTGCTTTAAAAGCTTCTGTTTTGTTAGGAATGCTTAGCTCTGCAGAAGGTTTCTTTGAATAATAATCTATCTATATTTTCACTTGAAAAGATTACATTGTTTTAATAGCTTAGTATTTCTTTTACTGCCTGTAACTGTATCTATTTTGTTGTTTACACATAATAGACTCTTGGGAGCAGCTACAGCAGATTTGTATGAGATCTCTTTCTAAAAGCAGACTTAAACTAATCACATAAATGTAGGCAGTAGCCTTTACAGGAAGAGGTTATCTAAATACAGAATGTCCTCACTGCCCTCTCCTTCCTTATTCCTTTCCTCTTAAAATTGGCATCCCAAGGTCTCTCTTTCTTTTTGCAGGCTGCACTTATTCCCATGCTGTACTTGTCAAATCCCCTGGCTTTAAATGTCTATTATGTTGATGCCTCTTAAAACTGACATCACTGTGCAAGGCCCCACCCAAGCCAGGCTTATTTAACATTGCATATTTAACATTTCCTCTAGGATATCTAAAAGATATCTCAAACCGACAAGTCCCAAACATCCTTCCTTTTCTTCCCCACCTGAGTGACAGTAATACCATCCTTCCAGCCTCTCGGCCAGAATCCTTGGGGTTGACAGACCTACCTGCTGACATGTCCCTATGTTGGCTTGTCAGTATTCACCTGGTAGAAATTCAGGCCTCGTTTCAGAATGCATATTGGGCAGCTCATCTTCTCCAGCAGCAGATCTGTTTAAGTAAAAATAGGTCAGAGTTGGAAATTCAAATGCCTTCAGAGTTAGGCAAGTAACAAAGAAGAAAACCAAGCCAGGATGGGACTTTGGTAAACTGGAGAGCATGTGCTCCATCTTAAGAAACAGCTGCTGGTGCACCAGAGTTTATTTATGCCACATGAAAATATGGGCTGAGTGTTGCTGACAGTTCTGATTTTTCAAGAGAAGCTGGAAATTCAAGTTTTTATGAAAAATTTGTTTAAAATGCTGGCACGTAATTCATATAATGGGGCTTCTCTGATAGCTCAGCGAGTAAAGAATCTGCCTACAAATGCAGGAGACACAGGAGACATGGGTTCAATCCCTGGGTTGGGAAGATCCCCCTGGAGTAGGAAATGGCAACCTACTCCAGTATTCTTGCCTGGTAAAATCCATGGACAGAAGAGCCTTGTGTCCATGGAGTCACAAAGAGTTGGACACCACTGAGCGATTGTGCTTTTTATATTAATTAGGTTTATTAATATGAACACACACATTGCTCAGTTTATTTGGCCTGTAGGCTACCATTTTTAAACCCATGAAATAGTTAAGATTACCTGATTAGTTTGTTTCATATAGTTCTTCATCCGTCTCCACAGGGATTGGTTCTAGGACCTTGGTGGATACCAAAGTCTGCAGATGCTCAAGTCCCTTACAGCAGACCCTCCATGGCCCTGGGTTCCACATTTGTGGATATGGAGGGGCAACTGTATATTTACTGGAAAAAATCTGTAGATAAGTAGACTGTGCACAGTTCAAACCCATATCATTGAGGGGTCAACTGTATTATCCTTTTTCCTTTATAGGTTTCTGAACGCCTGAAAGTGGTAGATGTGATAGGCACCAAAGTATACAACGATGGAGAACAAATCATTGCTCAGGTATAATACTTTTTATGGAGCTCAGTTTGAGGTTATTTTCCAAAAGATTCTTATATATTCTAAGTCTTAATAAAATTTTCATTGTCCATAATTAGTATGTAGTGGTGGATTAATATAATTATTTCCTGCCAAATGTATTTAAAATGGCTTAATTTATAGCCATCAAGCTATCTGAATGTTTTTATTTTTTTTAATTAAATCTTAAGGAAATATATATTAAATCATCCAATAGATTTAGGCATAATTTTATATTTGTACCGGACGTGAAGGTCACATGTATATAGAGAATTAAGATGTCATTTATAACAGGGGAAAAAAACTGGTAATCGTTCCATAACATTTATTAATAAGGACCCAGAAGGTGCATTGGAAGGTGTAAAGTTCTGCACAGTCAGTTCACTGGTGAAACCGTGAAATTAACCAAGAAGGGGACATGTTGCACCATGTACTTCACTGGCTGCCAGGCACTGAGGGGGCCGGCATGCTCTTGAACCCATAATGCTTTTCTCAAATCCCATTTAGAACCTGAAGCAATACACATATTGGTTAGAACAGACCTACCCAGAAGTAGGATTTATAGAAACGGTTAGAGTTTACAGATAAAAGCATATCGATGATACTGCTAATTTCCTAGTTACAAACAGGTTTTTTAGGAACTTCCCTGGTAGTTCAGTGGTTAAGACTTCACCTTCCAAAGCTAGGGGTGCGGGTTCAATCCCTGGTTGGGGAGCTAAGATCCCACATGCCTACCAAAAAACCACAGAAGCAGTTTATAACAAATTGAATTTGTTTATTTAATAAAGACTTTTAAAAAAAAAAAGGTTTTTAACAAATTGGGTAATTTTCCTATTAATATTATACTATATTGTAATATTTATCTAAAATATTGTCTCTTTTCATACATGTGAAACAAGATTCAAGGTCTGGGAGGCCGAGAAAAGAATCAGTTTAGAAGGCAAATAAACAAGTACATCGGTCAGTCTTCCCCCTCTGCCACCCCCAGTCTGTCAAATTAGAGAACAAGGCTGAGATTCCATGATACAAATTGAAAAGCTGCAAAGCATAGAGCACTTTTGAAATGACTTTTCCCAATTATTTTGGGAATTATAGATTCACAGCATGCTGCAAAAAAAAAAAACAAAACAAAACACGAAGTCCCATGTGCTCTTGACCCAATCTCTCCCAGTGCATTTTGTATCACTAGTACAACATCAAAACTAGCAAACTGACATTGACCCAACCGACCAACAGAACTTAACTCATTAGTTTTACATGCAATTTGAGCATGTTTTAAAAATGAAATTGCATGGCAGTTGATAGACCTTTTATGATTTAAGACACTTGAATATTTCACATGAAGGTCTTAGAGAAAGCCTGATAAAAGGTAAGGGAAAAGACATATGTATACTGAGACTTTATTAAAGGTATCTTTAGATAGTTGTCTTTTAAGCGTTTATAAACATACATGTCTGCACTATAGTATAATGGAGACTCTGCATTCCTTATTATATATTACAATCTGATACTGTATTTCTTGAATTGTAGTAAAGAGTTTTGAAATACCTGAGTTTCTCCAGAATCACTTTGAGAGGCTTAGGGAAGTCAATGTCATCTTTTGTATTACATTACTTAATTCATAAGGCATCATTGGAAATCAAGGAAATTTGTTCAAAAAAGAAAACAAGAAAACGCAGCTATGTAGTTAGAAATGGCAACACTTTCTTTGAGAAGTCTTTCTGGGCCTTGAGGTGGGCTGTCAGTAACCCAGCATCTAAAATTTGGTCCCCAGCCTGCAGGACAGGCATCAGGGCCCACACACACCGCTTTGTCTGCCTGCTTTCTCCACTTGCGGAGTTGCTGGATTATCTTGGGTTGCCATGCTCTGGCTTCATAGGTTAGGAACGACCCAGGGTGGCATATTTCAGCATAGGAGCAGCTGACAGAGGCGACACTGCTGGGAAACAGTGCTCACGTTTCTGACCATGTCTGTGCTTTATCCAGGCTGCAGTTTGAGCGAAATTCTTACCTTGGTGTTAGTTGCTATATTTTCTTGCTAGTTTTAGCAGAGATGCTCTAGTAGACAGTATATCATTTCAGATGATTTTACAAATGAAATTGTTACACGATAATTGTTGATCATAACATCTCAACTTAGGAGGGGCCATAACCTGTTCTGTGGGGTTTCAGCTTTCAGGAGATGATCTGTAAACTGGCATGGGATTGATTTCAGAGTGTGGTGGGCAGCAGGATTGCTGTCAACTAAAGTTGGATTTTTCACCCTCTGTTTTTATTCTATTCTGACAGGGAGACTTGGCTGATTCTTTTTTCATTGTAGAATCGGGCGAAGTGAAAATTACTATGAAAAGGAAGGTAAGTCCTAAAAATCCATGAAATATTAACAAGTAACATAATAGACTTTTTTTTTTTTTTCCTGACTAAGCTTCATTCTGTTTTTCTTAAGCTGAGTGAACGCTAACACTTTCCATCACCTTGTCAGGGTAAGTCAGAGGTGGAGGAGAACGGTGCAGTTGAAATCGCTCGGTGTTCTCGAGGGCAGTACTTCGGCGAACTGGCTCTGGTAACGAACAAGCCCCGAGCCGCTTCCGCACACGCCATCGGGACCGTCAAATGTTTAGGTAGGACTCACGGCCCAGGGCACACTTGCCCCAGTTGAAATCCTTCTGTGTGCATTGTACGTATTCAGCGTCACACTGATTATTTTACTGGGTTCACAAGTTTTATGGTCCCAACAGAATACAAGATTAGGATTCATTGCACTGTCAAGCCAATTTGTGGAAGCCAACTTCTTAGAAAACTTTTCACACACATATACATTGTTCTTTTTTACAGACATTAAGTAACATTTTAGTATGTTGTTAAGATAAGAATTCTGAGTACCAAGCTTTACATCTAATTTTTCAAATGAACAATATGCACTGTGTTCCATTTCTGCTAAAAACCCCCTCAAACAGCACTTTTATAAGGTATACTAAGTTCTGCAGGGGAAGTTAAAATGTCTAGGAAAAGTTTCTCATCCTAGGATTAGGAAACAAGAGTTCAAGTGTGTCATAGCACAATGAAAATCTTGTTCAGCTGTTTATTACTTCTGTGTACCACACAGAAATGCCATGAACAGAAGGGCCATCTTCAGCTGGAAGGCATCTATATATAGCAGAGATTTTATATGTGAGAAATAACTTATTTTAGTAATGAAAAATATAACTCAGGAGATATTAATACAGATGACATTTTCTTTAAGAAAACTAGTCAATACTCTGTAATGACCTGTATGGGAAAAGAATCTAAAAACAGTGGATACATGTCTGTGTATAAACTGATTCACTTTGCTGTACAGCAGAAAGTAATAAACATTATAAATCAACTATACACCAATAAAAATTAATTTAAAAAGTAATTAGCTACTCTGTACTCTTCGTCCACAGTTCAGTAGAATAAATTTAGCTTCAGTGTTAAGATTTGCAAGTATCCCCAGAATTTTCTTAGAGAAGTTGTTTTTTAAATGATTTTAAATAAGTATAGTATTACTCTAGTGTTACACTTGGATGAAAAAGAAAAATTTAGAAGCTGACAGGTAATTTCTCTGAGTAGATAGAGGTGTTAGACAGTAGGGAGTAAAGATGATGTGAGTGAAATCCCATTACTTTTTTTCTATAATAAAATATATATTCACATTAAATTTGAGAAATACAGAAAGGTAGGAAAAACTAAGAGTTACCCAGTACCACCACCACCCAGCAATTTCCACATCCTATTATAATTCCTTATCATCCTTTTTTATTTGTATGTTTTCAGCTTTAAATCAGTTTTGTAAACTGCTTCTTTCATTCATTATAGCTTAGGCATTTTCTCATGTTTATTACATCAGATATTAACATTGCTTAAATACACACTGAATTATTTACTCACTTCCCACTGTTACATAATTTTTGAGTTTTGGCTCCATTTTGCGCGGTGGAGGAGAGCTTTTCTGTGGGGGTGTGTGCATATACTGCTTTTTCACATGATAGGATTTTTCCTGAGAAATGCTTTTTGGAATTGGGTTTTCTTTTTATGGTTTTTGATATCTATTGCCATATCACTTGTATTTGCACTTATTTGCATGCTGCCAGCAGTGCAAGAATTTCCATTCACTCTATTGTAAACACTGCCTTTTTTAGTTCTGTAAATTTAAGAAGCAAAAACAAAAGAATTTTAATTTGTATTTCAATGATAGTATGATTATATTTTCATATAAATTCAGTTTTTAAAAATGCTCGAGACAAGCAATCTAAGCAACATAGAGCATATACTTACAGAAGTGGACAAAATCATTATTTGGACTGCCATTTTGAATTGACTAGACCCTAGTATAAAAGAGTAAAAAATTGTAAAGGGCAACATCTGGTCTTCACAGCATTGCATTGTAAACCCTGAGGAGGGAAAAAAAGATAGAAAACACTACCTTGCCACCCTTGAGTTCATACTGCTAAAGTGGTGACATAAAAATGAATTTATTTTGTAAAATTCCAAGGTCTTGCCATAACAATCCCTCATTCTTTTAACCTGGATCAGGAACTTCCAATACAACGTCATATGGCCACGGGCCACTGGCTGCTTCCTTTTTGAAGTGGAATGTTTTTATCTTTATGCCTTTTTCTTGTATCTGATATTTATGCAAAAATGCCATTGCGTCATTGACATACGTGAAATAGGTACCATAAGTGACTTAGAAATTCCAGGTTTGTAAAGAATGTTATTTTTCTTTTATTCTCCACTCTTCTTAGCCATGGATGTGCAAGCATTTGAAAGGCTTTTGGGACCTTGCATGGAAATTATGAAAAGGAACATCGCTACCTATGAAGAGCAATTAGTTGCCCTGTTTGGAACAAACATGGATATTGTTGAACCCACTGCATGAAGCAAAAGTATTGGAGCAAGACCTCTAGTGACAAAATTACACAGTAGTGGTTAGTCCACTGAGAATGTGTTTGTGTAGATGCCAAGCATTTTCTGTGATTTCAGGTTTTTTCCTTTTTTTACATTTACAATGTATCAGTAAACAGAATAGGTATTTAATAGTCAATAGGCTTTAACATCACTTTCTAAAAAGAGTAGATCAAAAAATATCAACATACTGATAAAATGACTTTCTACTCCACAAAATTATGATTTGACTGAAAGATTCAGATGATTGTAATATATTGAAAGTATCTGTGTTTAAGAAGATAATTAAAGGATGTTATCATAGGCAATGTGTATTCATTTTGACTTGCTCAGATTGATATGTTATGACTACACCCATGTAAAAGGGAACTTGGCAGTGAACCATGCTATACAGCATGGCATCACATTCTTTTTACAACTCACTATATATAGTAAGTACAATTTAACCATTTTTGTTTTAAAGTTTTTCTGGCTTGATAAGTTATGTGCTGGCCTTGGCCTATTGGTGAAATGGTATAAAACATCTTATGCAATTTTAAAACCTTTTATATTTTTGCAATAAAGTACCTTTTGACTTCTTGGGTATAATGTCAGTAGCCTACATATTCCAGTGGTTTTAAGGACAGGCAGTTTAGTCATTACAACAACAGGAAAGTGTCTTTGGATGAAAGGTCATTATTTTCCTCATAAAGCATCTATCTATGCTTCCTTCTTTCATTTTTGCAGTTCTCTGTTATCTTTAAAAATTTGTTTGACATTTAATGTCACAAATATTTTTAAATGTTCTTTAAACTTAATTGTTGTCTTCTAAAAGCCTAAGATCTTATTATATATGCTAAAAAAAAAAGTCTCCTATACCAAAAATATTCGGGGTCCTTATCAACATGCCCATAGATATTTCTTTGTTCTTCACTAGACATGTGTAATAACATCCTTGCAGACATCTGCTCCCATGGGTTTCCTCCAAAGTGGGAGAAATAAGTTATTGTAAGTAAAACATATATAAGGATGCAAGGAATTTCTGCCCATTCCAAGTATACCATTAGGCCTCTCCACTTGCTTTAATGTAGACTCTCAACTGCATTCATTTCATTCTGCAAATGCAGAATGAACTCAGCTGAATAGATTTTTGTTGATAATTGATAATGCTTATTATCCTGCTACATAAAATGAATTAATTATATTCCACCAAAGCAGTATACTCTTACATGGATTCTAGGACTACATGACCCCAATGTCCAGAGACATTAATTCTAAATAGTTGTTCCCTTTTAAATCAGCGATTTCATTTTGGGAAATATGTTTCAAAGAAATATATACATGGGTAAAAAAATTCTGTGGCTAGTGTGGTCTTATTAGAGAATGTTTCTGGTCTTGCTTGTATAATGAAAATGTGGTAAAGATACGTGAATTGGATAATGTACATATAAGAAGTATGTAAAATATAACTTCAGCCACATTTTAGCACAGTTTTAACTACTTTGCAAACTTTCCCACGGGAAGAGAGCTTACTGAATGCAGATTTGTTTTCTATAATATTTCAGATTTTAAAAGTCATGTCTACCGAACAAGAAAAAAACACAACCACAAATTCCTGGTTTATCATTCTGTATTTTCAACTTCCTTCACTTTTTCAAGTTACCTATTTTGTTGCATAAGCTAATTGTTAACTACAAATGCCTGTTTAATAAAGAACTCTGACCAAGGCTGTAAATGCCAGTTACATTATTTTCAGTATTGTTGGTTATATTTAAAATTTCCTTATAATAAAGCACAGTTTTATAATAAAATATTATTACTGAGGTGTTTTTTTCTTTCTTGTTTCTTTACTGTGACTTCGTAGTGCACATTATACCATGTGAAATGCATGACAGAGGTCCGGCATATGTGAAAACAAAGGTAAGATCTGGGCAGCTTGCAGCAAGGAAGTGTGGTTCTGTAGGACGAGAGGTTTTTAAAAATCTTAACTATCGGTTATATGTGATACAGATAGTTGTGATATGTTGCAGACTCAGTCAGCCATTTAGAATAACCAAGTCTGGCTGGCTAACTAGGGAATGTATGTGTTAAAGTAATTAAAACACCACAAGTTTGAGTTATGGATGCCCCTGTTTAATCACCAGCCAAGAGTCTTTATGTTTGGAAATTCTCTGTTGATGTTTCATTCAAGCATGCATCATGTATGACTAAGAATTCTGGGAGGACGCTCAATTTTAATACAAAGGTGCTTTTCTTTGTCTGTGTGTGTGTGTGTGTCCTGCTGATACAAACTAGGGCTTGGTGCATATAAATGTAAAACACTACCTGGGATCCATGCTGTGTGAATGTGTTTGGTTTATTCTTAGAAACCTGGCTAGCACTCTTTAAAATGCTTTACAATTCTGCAAGTGAGACACACAGCACTAAGGAAGAACTTCGGATTTTATTGGAATATGTAGGATTAAGTGCTGAGTCCTTTTTCTTTCTAAAGCATCTTTAAAATATGGATATAATTTTTCCTAATTTTTTTCAAAAAATGTTACATTTCTAATAAGGACTAGATGGCCTTTGGCATTCTTAAAGAACATTAATAATGTATAAGCCTAGAGTGCTAAGTAACACATCTGGATGAGCTGTACTATCCAGCTTAAACAACTGGAAAGGAGAGTCTCAAATCTAAATAAAATGTTAATAACTAAGGGAGAAACAGAATTACTAACACATGTGGGAGAAAATTCATAAGGGAGAAATAGAATAATAAGGAATGCTGGCTTCTAAAATAAATGTGTGAGGTACAGCCTCATGTTGAGTATGAGAAAGAATTCTGATAAGAAACTGAAGGAAAAAAAGAAATTGGAGCAAGAGTTAAGACAAACTCTTACCTGCTCCAGGATACTTTTCAAGGCAGCAAAACTGGTTGAGCAACTGAAACTATACAGTTGTTAGTAAACAGTCTTTACGGGTATTAAAAAAAAAAAAAAAAAAACACCTTGAAAGTAAAATGAATTACGGAAATGAAAGCAGTAAGGTAAACTTACTTGGAGGACTTGTGTGCCCATTAGTCACTACAAGAAGTTAAATCAGTTTCATTTGTATAAGTGAGAAAAATCCATGACTCCACCAAAATCATTTACTTTGTGCATCCATGGCAGAACTTGGGCAATCTTGAGTCTCTTGCTTCCCCCATGCAATTCTTGGCTTCATACTTCAATTGGGGGCGGCGGGGGCGGGGGGGTGGGGGGTGGGGGTGGGGGGGAAGCCCAAAACAGCCTAAAAGTTGAGAGATATATTTATTTGGGGAATTTAACTGAGGACTATAGCCTGGGGAAACAGCCTTTCAGATAACCCTGAGGGACTGTTCCAAAGAGGTAAGGGAGGAGCCAGGATACATAGGAGTTTTTGCTGAAAAAGACCAAAAAAAAAAAATGTAGTCAGATATCAAAAGATCATTGCTAATCACACACAAAAATACATATTTCAAGTTAAAAGATTTTAGTGGTTTTCTCATCTAGGGCCAGTATCCTGTTTTTTCCCATCCTGAATTCCTCTCAGGGTGCAGGGGTGATTGCAATGGCTGCTGGCTTGAGGGTGGGCAACATTCTTTGTTTACTGAAATGGTAAGTAACATTTTTATTTTTGTCCACACTCATATTCTCTGAATAATGATGTAATTGAGCCTGGTATATAGACAAATGTGTACAGAGTTTCCAAGGAAGACTTTCTTTGACCAAGAGATCTGGGTTTTTCTGTCCCTTTTTATGCTTTAAGTTTGTAAATTTAAAGTTGCTAAGGAAGTCCTGAAAAGGTAACATTTATATATGGAAAGATGTGATGGTAGACCTTACAGAGGTAACTGTCTCCGCCATAAAAATGAAGTGCCATCTCTTAGGTGGTGTTCCCACATTTTGATTAACCACAGCTTGGGTCTTGCCATCTTCCTGAAAAACTCAAGCCACTGCAACATGTAAATACATGAAATGTTTTGTTAGTACCAATTATAACTGAATCTTTAAAGTAGATGCATTTATTACTCAGTTGTGAAACCAAGCAGGACCTGTGGGGTATGGAAACTTTTCATGTCCTGTTTCTTGTTTATAGGGAAAAGCTTCAGCTTCCTAGACCTTTCCTGATTTTCAGAGGGCAGATTCAAAAGTTACTCATTAGGGAAACACGGGAATGCCAAAAGAAAGGAAAAGCAGTGAATAACAGTGCAGAGAAAGGGCAGGATTGTGGTTTTTCTTGAAGAGATACATTCATAACCATCTGATATATCTCTGAGTTCTTTTGCAGGAACTAAGGCTCCCACCCAGGGGGAGGATGGTAACTTCAGGCGGAACCCAAGATTCCTGTTACCTCACCGCCAGCAAATCAGTGGAAAGTGACACACCCTGTGTCCTCACCCCAAATTTTGCCCTTAGAGGCTCTTCCCTGAACCCCACCAGGGAGTCGGGTTCTTTGAACATGAGGTGCCCATTCTCCTTGCTTGGCCTGCTGCTGCTGCTGCTGCTGCTAAGTCACTTCAGTCGTGTCCGACTCTGTGTGACCCCATAGACGGCAGCCCACCAGGCTCCGCTGTCCCTGGGATTCTCCAGGCAAGAACACTGGAGTGGGTTGCCATTTCCTTCTCCAGTGCATGAAAGTGAAAAGTAAAAGTGAAGTCGCTCAGTCGTGTCTGACTCTGCTTAAACCTTAAACCTTTCTCTGCTCCCAACCCCTTGGTCTCACTGTGCATCAGGCACTGGCCTTTGGAAAAAACTGGAAAAATGGTTTTATTCCCCAGGCACGAGGGGGTTAGGGTGGTTTAGTTGCTAAGTTCTTGTCTGACTCTTGTGACCCCATAGACTGTAGCCCGCCAGGCTCCTCTGTCCATGTGATTTCTCAAGCAAGAAAACTCGAGTGGGTTGCCATTTCCTTCTCCAGATCATCTTCCTGACCCACGATTGAGCTTAGGTCTCCGGCATTGCAGGTGGACTCTACCTACTGAGCCACCAGGGAACCTCAATGAGCTGGAAATGTGAAACTGGAAATGAGCTGGAAACTCTGAAATAAAGGCTGCCTTCACTTTTGACTGTAACCACCTAGAAATGGAATCCTCAATGTCTTACATATTTCACATGATAAAAACTCACCAAGTAGAACCTCTGAATGAGTTCATGAGCGGTAAATATGCCCAGGCACAACCTTGGATAAAGTTGCTTCTAACTCCTGATTTTCCATCTCTGCCCTAAAACCTACCATGACCACAGTCCTGCTGAGGAACAAGAGAGTGAGTCCTGGATCCCTGGAACTGCACTGCCACATTTAGGTGGAAGGTTGATATTTAATACAAGTGAATCTCTTTACAAAATGACTATATTCTTGAAATGTATACAAATGACATTTCTAAAAGCCAAATATCTTAATTAGGAGAGGGGCTCACTATAAAGACGTCTTTAGCAAGTCTTTTCTTTCTTAATTGCTTTTGAAAGCTGAACCGAAATGTCCTCCACTTTTTTATTACTATAGTGCACATTATGATCTGCTATGTAATTTGAAGGAGCTGCAGTGTTTGGTGATGAGTAGACACAGCAAGTGACACAAACCATACGGAAACTATATGTAATGGGGTCAGTGTTCAAAGCAACTTACACAAAATAACATATACTATATATTAATAAGAAAATGTATCTTATTTCCTTTTATTCATCTGTTCAGCAGGTATTTATAATATTTATTGATTGCCTGGGCAAAACGATGCATATGATATAGACCAGACAAAAAGATGCATAAGAAATATGGAAAGAAGAAATAATGCGAATTTGGGAGGAGGTAAATGTAAGCAAAAATGGTTAAGTGTAGCACATTTAAGTGGCTTGCTAGGTGGCTCAGTGTAGTAAAGAATCCGTCCGTCAGTGCAGGAGACAAAAGAGACATGGGTTCAATCCCTGGGTCACGAAGATCCCTTGGAGGAGGAAGTGGCACCCCATTCCAGTATTCTTGCCTGGGAAATCCTACGGACAGAGGAGCCTGGTGGGCTACAGTCCATGGTGCCGCAAAGAATCAGACTGAGTGAGTGAGCACACACCACACAGTTAAGTACATATTAGTCCTGTGATCTTAATGGCTTTTTATCTAAAATTAGCTACTTTTGACTGGTAACTAAAACAAAATACACAGAGAAAGGCCTAGCATCCCAGACAGACATGAGAGAAAAAGTGTAGGAATCTGTGCTCCATTTCCTAATTTGAATACTTGACTTCATTTGCTTGCTTCAGTTCAGTTCAGTTCAGTCGCTCAGTCATGTCCAACTCTGCGACCCCATGAATCACAGCACGCCAGGCCTCCCTGTCCATCACCAACTTCCGGAGTTCACTCAGACTCACGTCCATTGAGTCAGTGATGCCATCCAGCCATCTCATCCTCTGTCATCCCCTTCTCCTCCTGCCCTCGATCCCTCCCAGCATCAGAGTCTTTTCCAATGAGTCAACTCTTCGAATGAGGCGGCCAAAGTACTAGAGTTTCAGCTTTAGCATCATTCCTTCCAAAGAAATCCCAGGGCTGATCTCCTTCAGAACGGACTGGATCTCCTTGCAGTCCAAGGGACTCTCAAGAGTCTTCTCCAGCACCACAGTTCAAAAGCATCAATTCTTCGGCACTCAGCCTTCTTCACAGTCCAACTCTCACATCCATACATGACCACAGGAAAAACCATAGCCTTGACTAGATGGACCTTTGTTGGCAAAGTAATGTCTCTGCTTTTGAATATGTTATCTAGGTTGGTCATAACTTTCTTTCCAAGGAGTAAGCGTCTTTTAATTTCATGGCTGCAATCACCATCTGCAGTGATTTTGGAGCCCCAAAAAATAAAGTCTGACACTGTTTCCACTGTTTCCCCATCTATTTCCCATGAAGTGATGGGACCGGATGCCATGATCTTCGTTTTCTGAATATTGAGCTTTAAGCCAACTTTTCCACTCTCCACTTTCACTTTCATCAAGAAGCTTTTGAGTTCCTCTTCTTTGCTTCTTTGCTTGCTTACCTTTTAACATTTTGAACAGTGATATTTTAAACATTTAAGCAATGTCATGTACTTTAACTTCTATGTTTCTTAGCCCACTGGTCATTGGTATGCCAACTGTGTTGGAATACAGTAATTTCACCCCTAAATAAGCTTTATCTAGTTTTTAAAAAACAAATTAGAATTTGATGTTTCTTTATGAAAACAGAAGTATTTTACAAATTGCTGAAGACATTTTGATTTTGGATAACAACTCAACATATTTGGGCATAGTTTATGTGGAATATGTATGTGTGTATATGGTATTTGCACTGACCAGAAGTAGATGCTATTTAAATAAAATTTTATTTTTGAACTTTCTTTTGGTTACAGCTTGTAGGATTTTCATTCCCTGACCAGGAATTGAACCCACACCCTTGGCAGTGAGAGCTTTGAGTCCTAACCAGTGGACTACCAGGGAATTCCCAAAATTGATTTTTTAATGTCAGTTTTATCATGGAAGTATGTTATGAACAAATGTTCTTTAGTATATATAAAAATCCCTTACAGGTTCAGTCGTGTCCGACTCTGCAAACCTATCAACTGTAGCCCATCAGGCTCCTCTGACCGTATTTCCCAGGCAAGAATACTGGAGTAGGTTGTCATTTCCTTCTCCAGGGGATCTTCCTGACCCAGGGATGGAACCTATGGGGATGCAACCTGTGTCTCCTGCGTCCCCTGCATTGGCAGGCAGATCCTTCACCACTGAGCTAAAATATTTTATATCTATTATAAAATATGTCATTTTATATTTTATCACATATAAATAGTAAGTAATTGGTACAAAAATTCTTTATGTATATTTTAGTGAAGTAGTAGAATTTATATTCTAAGGAGATCTTACTGGTTTTGTACTTTGATCTTTGTTCCGGCTGAGTTGGCTGGTTTTCTTAGTCATCCAAAAATGAATAATGAGGTTCCTATTAAATATACATAGGTGCATAAGGTAAGCATTTAGCTTCCCAGGAGAGTCCAAACATGGACTAATTGTCCACTTAAAGGTACAGAGATTCTAACACTGACATTTAATCAGTTATGACTGAACTAACTCAAGAGAATTTTACTCTTCTATTTAATGACCTGGACAAAAATGAGAGTATGTGAAAATATTTTCTATCTTTGTATCCATATGAATTAGCACAGTGGTCAACCAATAGTAGGAACTAAATAGGTATTTCTGAATGAATGGATAGGAAAACCTTTATAGTACTAATAAAAGACAATCATTTCCAATAATGTACAATAGCTTGATGTGAAGGTGCTATTCTTCCTACCATTGTGTTCACAAATAAAAAAATATCTCCACTAAGGCTTTTACTAAACGCTTGGAAACAGAAAACCTTTTAAAATTAGTTAAGGTTCAGCCAAAAGCAGATCTCATGGTTCATGCAGTGTTGGGGGGTGGGGGGGCAGGGATGGTGTGGTACCAGCTCTTGAAAGTTCATTTTTTGGATGGTGGGAAAGGTTTTTAGTTTCCTGGAGGGAGCTAGTCATTAATAGCTGAGATTTTAGTTTTCAGTGATCAAGTGAATTCCACGGATTTTTCTTTTTGTCAGGAAATTAAACACTGGAGTTCATATTTTCAATTTTTCAATTCTGAGGCGCAATGAACCTCCACTGTTAAAAAAAGTGAAGAAAGAAAATAAAAATACACAAAAGAGCAGGGCCACAATTGAGTCCTGGGGTCACTCCATTAATCTCTGAACGAAGATAAATACAAATATTGTCCTTTTTACTCAGGGAAAAATTTAGGCATTTTATTGGCCTTCTGAATTATTTTTAGGAAACAAAATAATTTGATTAGTATTTGTGAATACAGAATCTTTGATCTGTATTTGATCTGAATACCATCTTTGATCACATGGTAGGGAGGACTCTTAAGGATTCAAACAGGGAATCCCTAAAAGAATTTGAAAACTTGTTTCAGTATGGGAAAGTTACTTTGGATTTCCATATTTGTTCCGTGGCTTTCAGATTTAAAAATTCCAGAAAAGTAGGGGTTTTAAAGGAATCACTAGCAAGGATTTAAGGCTCCTTTCCAAAAGTTTGACTTTATAGATTTCTCTCTAGTATGTTTTCCTCCTCTTAAACATACATATAATGATCTAAAGATATAAAACCTAAAGCATAGCTTAAATGACTAAACACTAAAAGTTCAAAGGAAAAAAAGCTTAATAATGCCTTTGTAATGGGAATGGTAAAAACATCAATTATAGACTAGGAACTGGACAGCCTTGTTTAAAATGAAGGTAACTATAATGCCAAAGAAGCCATCCTCCTCTCTTTGAGTCAGAGAATTCGTAACTTAAGGAGGAACTCCTAGTGGAAACAAAGTAGGAAGACATTCTTTCATCAGTGGAAGACCTCTGGAGAGGAAAAACGGTTAAACTGAAACTCGCCAGAGAAACCCTGATAACGATTCACAAATTACATCCGTTTAAGTCACACATTATATCCCTCCGTATTACCTTAAACAACGAGTAAGCTGGTCAAATACAGAAAACATCAATTTGCCTTTCCTCAATTCGAAAGTCAACAGTAATGACCCCACCTCCCGCTTCACAGTTTTGTAAATTGTCCAGATCTCCGAGCTTCTCTCTCACTGTTCATCTCCAAGCCTCTCGGTGCCTGGCACGCAGCCGGCATTCAAAAAATTTCGGGTGAACTGAACAGAGTCCGCAGAGAAACCGCAAGCTGCTGTCCAGGGAGGGGCGAAGCCAGGCTCAGGATAAAGAAATGTTAAGTCTTCCCACTGGACCCCAGCACCACCTTTATTATCCCCATCAGGCCTGGGGCCGTGATTTCTGGGTGACTGGGTCCCCCTCGAGGCAGCACTGCTTCCGCTTGTGCAGTCATCGCCTTCCCCTCGCACTTAAACAATACCTTGGCCTCTTGCCAAATTCTGAGCTGCGAGCAACTCTGGCTGTTTATGGCCCGGAATGGGTACTGCGAGAAGCTTGAGGCTGCTTTGAGTGCTAGCACAGGCCCAGAGGAAGAGAAGAGGCCAAAGCTTTAAAACACTCCCTTCCTCCGCCCCCTCCTTTTTGTCCCAGACACCAAAACAAACGAGCTGATACACGTGTCCCTATGACTCTTGTTTACTATCAAGACTGCACCGTGCACGCACTTCTGGGAAATGTAGTCCAACCTGTTCCCCGACGTGCAGTCTCGGAGAGAAACACAGCCAGACCCAGACTACGAACCCACAATCCATTTCGGGGGCAATGTTTGGCTGGAGTCCCGGGAGTCTCGGCAGCAATCCAATCCGAAGCGCTCACCCTGGTGATTGACACTCCGTCTTCCCCAATAAATACAACACAAAAGTCAATACAAGCCCGCCCACCGAGACGGACCACGGTACCAACCAATAGGAAGGAGAATCGATTGAATGGCAGTGCCGCAGGCCAATAAGAAGGCGAAGGAGCTGGGCGGAGGCTCAACCCCCCGGGGGTTTGAGGGGAGGGGGAAGACGAAGCTTGAAAGACTTGGTAATGGCGACGGGTTTGGTAAGTAGGAAAGTTTCGGTGGAGGACTAAGAGCGGCGGCGGGAGCAGTAACGCGCCCCGGGAAGGCCGGCGTCAGTTGTAGAGGGGATACGCGAGTTGCTGGTGGTGTTGTCGCGGCCGGGGCGGCCCGCGCCGGGGCTGCTTATACTCCGCGGCGGTTTGTTGTCTTTCTGTTCGGGAAGGGGTGGGGGTGGGGAAGGGAGGGGCAGGATCTCGAGGGTATCTGGCGGCCGGGTGAACTCGGGTCGGCTGTCCTCTTCATGACGGCCGGGGCAGTTAACCGTCCGATACCGGCCTGCGGCGAACCCACCGGACTGGCGCTTCCCGCGAGCTCACCTGGGCTTCGCGTCGGCACGGTCCGTGGGGGTCTTGGGGCGGGGGCTGGGAGGCGTCTGCGAGGACTGCGCTCTGGGCCGGGTGGCGCGGTGGGTGGCCGGGCCGGGTGAGGAGATGGGGCGGGCCTGGGCGGGGGAAAGGGGGCCGACGCGACTCTGGGGCTGCCCAGGAAAGTTTGACTTCAACTCCCCGCGAGTGGGCGGAGGGTCGGAGGTTGGCCCGGGGTGGGCAGCCGGCCGCGGGTGGAGGACTCTTGTGAGGCGCCGCCTCTTCAGGGGCCGAGAGGGGCTCGGGCCGAACTGGGAAGCTCGCGGAGCCCTTGGGCCCCGGGGCTCATTGTTACGCAGTTCGAATGAATGGACTCCTTGGCGCCTGCGCGGTGGAGTTGAGCCGAGGGGAAAAACAAGCCTGGAGTCCAGGCTGCGGTCACATGATGGGGGGAGGGGAGGGGAACGCGATGAATGGCGAAAGAGGGTGGGGGATGGACTTGGCGTGAACCGGGAGGCACTGCCTCTGTGTGACCGAGATCGAGGCTTGGCAGGCGATTTCAGTCTCCGCCTTCCAACCTATGCTGCTGCCCCAGGCGGATTAAAACAAAAAAGACTAGCGAAATCGACTGTCGGAACCAGGTTTTTGTGGCTCCTTCAAACGCTGCATGCTGTCTAGGGGAGTTCGCTCGCCGCCGTGCATTCTTTTGAACACTTCACCTAGAGTTAATTCTTTAGGAGTTTTCAGCAAGAATCTTTTGTAAAGGGAGCTCTGACTGCAGGGAAGCACTCAAGAGTCTTTAATTCTGGGATCCAGTGATGCTAAGGGAGGAGGTTAAAAGTCAGTTGTATGTATACCAGGAAGTGTTGGGAGTCCTACCAACAATTCCGACTGAGTGCTATAGATTTATTTCCCTCTAACTAGCAGTAACAGGTGATTCCTAACAATGATTTAGTGAAATTAAAGTTACGTTTGGAGAATTAGAATAGTTGTAACATTTGTAAATAATTTTCTATTAACCACTGATAATACGTTTGTGATGTACTGCTAGTTCTTTCAGTCTCTGCTTTTTGTTGTTACTGTTTCTGCTGTTTTCCGATTTAATTTGCTAAGTACTAGGGTCAACTGTTGAATTTCCACGATTGAACTTACTCAGTTCTTGCTGAGTAGGTAATAGTTGACAAAGTTTTACGGAAATTTGAATTACATTCGAAAGAATTCAATGTACCCAATACATTTTGGAGCTGTTTTATACTTTTGAGGAAGCCAAAACAAAATATTTAAATTCTAAATTGACAGTACATTATAGAGTGAAATTTTGATTTCACTTCCTGGTTTCCATTTTACTTAGTTTTATAAGCCCAACTACTTATAAAAAATTAAAAGATTTTATTTATTTGGCTCCCCGGCCACGCCAACCAAGGATCAAACCCTAGCCCCCTCCAGAGGAAGTGCGGGGCCCGAACCACTGGTCCCCCAGTTACCTTTTTCAGCTTAGAAAAATCTCCTTAGTTCAAAGTTACCTTCTCCCGGGATTTCCCACAATTTTCCATGTTTCACAATGCTTGCTTCTCAGACTTCAAAAATGGTACTATCACTTTAAGAGTTGTTTCCACCGCTGTATTTTAATTTTTTCGGACCGTTTCCTCACTACCTAAATGCTCAGTGCAAATAGCCTGGGCTTTATGAGGGAGAAGCTAGCTGGTCTTCTATATTTGTTTGAAATGAAAATATTAGTACTTTATTTTTCTGCCATAAATTAAGTTAGTACGGTGTTAAACGATGCCAGGTATTTTACACGTATTATCTTTTAATTATGAAAGTGATATTTACCTGGAATGAGAAATCACACCAGATATTTTTGACAAATACTTTGTATATTACAAAATTCAGGAAAAATACTCTCTTAATGATATTTTATATTCTTGTTTGTGCCTAACTCATCAACAGTAATCATATACCTTCATATTTTGACCTGCATTTACTTTGGTACTTCATATCATAGTTTAAACTCTCATTTTCTGTAAATTAGAAGAAAAAATTTTCTTCTCTAAAGTTTTTGGTACAGAATATGTATTAAATGACTGAATATATTCTACATATACACACACATGTTTAGATAAAAAAGGAATATGGCAATAATTTTTAGCCTGCTGCTTCTCCCAGTGTACCAGGAGTTTGTTTGAATGAAAACAAGTAAAAACCATTGCACAGGATTGTACCTCAGTTCAAATAAATCACATGCTCTGGAAGGCGGGGCTTCAGCATCATTGGTTTGAAGCAGACATGGTCCTGTGTGCCCCCAGGGTTGCACATTACAGATTGATCTAAGTTTGCTGAGCTTTTGCAATGAGAAAGTGGAGGCTCAGAACCAGGATTTGGCCATTTATGCTTGAGAAGTCAATTTGTGTTAGTAGCCACATCTATTGTGGCCACCAATTTTGTAGGAGGCTGTTTGTTATACACTAGTGTATTTGCTATAATTATATCATAAGACTGTGATTATTACATAATACATTGTACTTACTGCAAAGTGTTCATTTCTTGGGAATGCCTCAGACATCTTTTAGGTAAACTGTTACTTGCTTAAAGTAATGATATGATCTGTGACTTTTATTGAGGTGTGTTGGATACTTTGTCATATTTTGCAGGGAGGAAATTACCAAAGCTGAATAGCTGCCTGTCTGGCTCCTATTGTTAATTATTTTCAGTAACTGTTCTGTTAAGAGATTAAGTATCCAAAATATGCATAATATTGCCCTATGTCAGTCTACAGATAAAAATTTTTTAAAGATAATTTTACTTTTTATTTTGCTCATTTTGTTTCATCTTTACAACTGCTCTGGGAAGGAGAGAGCAGGTGTCATGAGCCCTGTTTCCATATGGAGATACTGAATTAGTGAGAAGCTCAGTCATTTAGGTCATAGATATAGTAAGTGATCAAGCTGGAATCAAACCCATGTTTCCTTACACCGAACCCAGTGCCCTCTTCACTACTCCATTGTACATCTTACAGTTTATACTGTGTCCGGCTCCAAGTGCCCAAGAAATGGGTCGTATTTGAGGCAGAAATATGAAAGCGAAATAAAATACTAGAAATAAAGTAAGGCAATGGTCAGTTTAGCTGTATGTGTCAAAAGCCTTCAGTTCAGTCTCTCAGTCGTGTCCAACTCCTTGTGACCCCATGAACCACAGCATGCCAGGCCTCCCTGTCCATCACCAACTCCTGGAGTTCACCCAGACTCCATTGAGTCGGTGATGCCATCCACCTATCTCATCCTCTGTCGTCCCCTTCTCCTCCTGCCTTCAAACTTTCCCAGCATCAGGGTCTTTTCAAATGAGTTAGCTCTTTGTATCAGGTGGCCAAAGTATTGGAGTTTCAGCCTCAGCATCAGTCCTTCCAGTGAACACCCAGGACTGATCTCCTTTAGGATGGACTGGTTGGATCTCCTTGTAGTCCAAGGGACTCTGAGGAGTTTTCTCCAACACCACAGTTCAAAAGCATGCATTCTTCAGAGCTCAGCTTTCTTTATGGTCCAACTCTCACATCCATACATGACCACTGGAAAAACCAAAGCCTAGACTAGACAGACCTTTGTTGGCAAAGTAATGTCTCTGCTTTTGAATATGCTGTCTAGGTTGGTCATAACTTTACTTCCAAGGAGTAAGCCTTAGAAGATGTTTAATTGCCATCCAACCACTAATCTATCTCTTGGAAGTTCAAAGAAATAACCAGATGTAAGCAAATACTTAAAAAAAAAAGAATGTATAAAGTAAGAGTGAAAAAACTGGGAACATGTTTAGTAGTAGGAGGGATAAGTAAATTTTGGTAATTCCTGTGATTATATATAATTTAATTTTTAAAAATAGATCTTTGAAAGACTTAATGCTTATGAACAGGCAAATGCTTATGAACTTAATGTTAAGAAAAGGTCTCATTTATATATAATATGACATATGAAGAAAAAGAAATGATTTTGTTTAGGTAAAATGTAGATGTCTCTGTGAAAAAGAGATTGGATCATTAGATAATAACATCAAAATGTCCCAGTAACTCAGGTTGGTGGAATTAGAAATAATTACTAATTCCTTTTTTCTTTTCTAAGAAAAGCTTTTTTTTTTTTTTTTCCCACAGTGATCATATGTTTTGTAGTCAGGATAATGTTTCATAATAAGAAAATCCATGAAAAAAGCCTTTGTAGAAAAAATGACAGTGTTTGTTGGTGATTATGTCATGACTTAGCTTTTGGTTTAAATATCTTTCCACTGCATTTTTTGATTAGCCTGGGCTACGGTACTTGACTTTTAATGCCTGTTTTTTTTGGCCATGCTACATGTGGCTTGTGGGGTCTTAGTTCCCTGACCAGTGATTGGACCCAGGCTCCTGGCAGTGAAAGCACCGACTCCTAACACTGAACCGGCAGGGAATTCCCAACTTTATTTTTTTAAGTGACTTTTAACAGCAGTATATTTTATTGTTTTATTTTGAGGAAAAAACTATGTTAGAATTTTGTGTGTTGGTATATTTCATTAGAACTTTAAAAAATGAAATTTGGGGGAGAGCCTGAGAAATCAGGAACTCTTCCTGCTGCTGTCACTCATATTAAATAACTGATTTGATCATTGTTCAAAGGCAAGAATATAAAAAGTATAACCTCATTTTACTTTCATAACAATTTAGTTGGTAGACATAGCTGAGAAATTATTTAGGTGTATCAGTTTATATTGTTTTCTTCATTGTTTCAATTTTGTAAGCTTGAGATAATGGGAGATTTACTGTTTGTTTAGCTAAATTTCCCATTATTATTATACATCTTTGTAAAAATAGTAGCTTTTTTATTATGATTAGATTCCAAATTATCATTAAGAAAACATTTTTATGGGAAGTATAATATATGTCCATTTTAAGAAACTCTGTTTTACTTTATGTTTCTGTTTTGGCCACAAGATCTTAGCTCCCTAACCAGAGACTGAACTTGTGGCCCTGCAATGGAAGCATGGAGTCTTAACCACTGGAAATCCCAAGAAACTCTTTCTCAAATGTTCTTTAGAGATTGTAACAGTATACTTGTTCACTTTCAGAAGATGAGAAAACAAAATAGTGAACACAATTGATAAATAGAGAAATTGGAATCTTCCGGAAAAGGTCCCAAATAGAATGGACCTTCAGTCGGCCCATGTGTAGCGACTTTGAGGGGGACACAGATGGCAGTATATGATTAAAGGTACAGCACTGATGTCTCTGATTGATTTTATGCGTTCATAGACCACGTGACTTGACTTTTTGTTCTTGTGTCATTTTTAGTCGGAGCGCCATAACATGGTGTGGGAAGTGAAGAGCAACCAGATGCCTGATGCGGTGCAGAAGCTCCTGCTAGTCATGGATAAGAGAGCGCCAGGAGTGAGCGACTCGCTGCAGCTGCTGCAGTGCAAGGAGACGTTGCCGTCCTCTCCTGGATACAACTCTTGTGATGAGCACATGGAACTTGGTAAACAAAATTAAGTTTTTAGGGATCTTCACTGAGATTCGGATTAATTTTCATGTTTAGCTAACTTTTCCACCCACTTTGAATTGCTAAAAAGTGTGTTAAGTTTTGTACCCTAGGAACTTTCAGTGTTCTCTTGTTATTGCTTATAAAGTATTATTTAAACCAACATAACTTTGGGCTATTTATGGTTATCTTAGAGACTCATTTACAAATTCAAACTCAACTGTCTTTGTGGGTTAAGATGAGCCTTTAAACACCTTATGAAAACCTTGCGGTGTGGCTTTTCAAAAGCTGTTACTTTTGAAATATCCATGTAAACTCAGCGAATTAAGCTGGCTATGCCTTTATGCCTGGGTTGTTGGTATGATGGGGGAAATTCCAGTGGACAGTTGAAACTGGAGGATCGGACATTTGTAATTATCAGTACTGCTGAGCTACTCCAAAGATGCATGATATATAGAACTGTGTAGGTGTATTGAAGTATGACTTTGAATGTTACTGCTTTGAGGTAAGTGTTAAAGAGAATAAACAGCCGATGAGTGAGCTTGTCTTGCTGCCCACTTTTCATCTTGGCATTGCCCCATTTAACATGTGTTTTCGCCTGATGTTCACAAAATCCAAGATGTGATTGTCCTCATTTTATATAAATGATGAAATAAAAGAGGTTATGTGGTAGAGTCTTCTTTGGGAATTTGAAGATCTTAAAGGTCTTGAGACATAACCTGTTGGCATGCTAAGGGTTTGCTAAGCTCAAAATATTTATTGAGTTGTGGTTACTATTGAGTGGAAAGTATCGTTTCAATCAATTACTTGGTTCTCCATTGTCGCATGTTAGTTGGTTTCAGAAGGAAATCAGGAACTAGGGCTCAGGAGGTCAAAAACTTTACAGCCCCTCATGACTTCAGTTTAAACGTAGTTTCCTTAACTTGAAAGACAGAGATGAACCCTTCACAGTTAATACACAGATGATAGTCAAAGAATGATGTTGGCAATGAGGGAAGGGAAATAGCTCCATCACCATGAGCATTACAGAGTGGAATTATCTTCAGTTGGTGTGTTTTGGCTTCTTTGGGAAGGAAGGGATACCTTCTAGTAGGTTTTATGAATGGATATCCTGAATTAGTACTTGTCAGACATTTCCGTTTTAGTGAGTTATTCTGGGATATTCCCTGTATAGGAATGAGTATGTGCTTTTATTGTGACAATATAGGAGAGCTCTCACGTCTACAAGAGCTTCTGGGTTTATATATTGAAGAGACCCATTGGATCCATAGAATTTACAGGTGTAAATTTTGTAAACAAAATTCACAAAGGGATTTTGTTGTTTTTAAGGCCTGCAAGAGGCTTTTTTTTCCAGTTCAGTTTTTCAGAATTCAGTCTACCTTACAGTGTAGTTTTGGCATGAACAAGAGTGGTCCTTGGGTACTCTTTCTGGTTTTCTTTCTTGGGTAGCTGAAAGTCTGTCATGAACTACCTTTTGAGAACACACTTTTTTGGAAAATAATAAATATTCCTGGGTTTAGAGTTTCTCATTAAAAATAAGTAATTTGGTGTAGATAAAGTTGAATAAGTAGTACCTAAACATTCCTATGATCTAAGTTGCATCTTTGAAAATTGTTGTTTTCATTTATTGTAGTAATCTTGTTTAACAGATTCAGATGTGTGAACAATAAGTACATATATGCACCCATGTAATGCCTTTTTCCTTGTTAACGTGGTAACATAAAAATGTCTGAATAGCATAGGGATTATTCCCAGGTGAGCCTGTGAAAAACTGGAGGTGGGGAGTCAGAAAACACAAACAGAACAGTTTGTAACAGTTTAGCCATTAATCCATTTACATTTAAGTTTACTTTTCTGTTAGGCTTTGTTGACCCTTAAATGTATAAGATGTCATTGTTTTTTCAGTTGAAACTTGTTTCTTTCAAAAAAACATTTTGAATTTACACTTTACCTCTCACAAAATTAACTAGCTAAATTTGAGGCCCTCTTTTCCAGCTGTGATTACACTTTTGTCTCCTGTATTAGTAATTTCCTTCTGATAATCTTGAGTGTGCTTATTTGCAGATGATCTTCCTGAACTTCAGGCTGTTCAGAGTGATCCTACTCCATCTGCCATATACCAACTAAGTTCAGATGTGTCGCATCAAGAATATCCAAGACCATCTTGGAACCAAAATACCTCAGAAATATCAGAAAATACCTACCGTGAAAATGAAGTGGATTGGCTAACAGAACTAGCAAATATTGCCACCAGCCCACAAAGTCCACTTATGCAGTGCTCATTTTACAACAGGTGGGAACATTGGCTGTATTTTAACTGAAAACTTTGTCATTACAAAACACTCTTTTCCTCCCTAGTTTTAAAAGTTGCCTGGAGAATCCCAGGGACTAGGGAGCTTAGTTGGCTGCCATCTATGGGGTCGCACGGAGTCAGACACAACTGAAGCAACTTAGCAGCAGCAGCAGTTTTACAAGTAATAATGCTCTTGATCATTTAAATAAAGATTTTTTTAATTAAAGTCATTAAAATTAAGCTCTTTATCTTAAAATGATCAAAGAGGTATTAACCCTGAGTCATTATTTCATATTTTGAGGATTAGATAAAAGTAATATGAGAACTGAGTCTTAAATGGTTTAAAAGTCATCAAGAAATACATCAGACCAAGAATACTTTTATTTATATTTTTTGCTTAGAGAAATGAAAGTTTTCTAAAGAGCCATAATTAAAATAAACATTATATTTTAAACTTAGTCAACTTTGCATTTGGTTCTTTTTGGTCTAAGTTTCGCCTCCCACCCCCGCCCCCCCCCCCCCCCCCCCCCCCCCCCCCCAGTGTATGTGGTCTTATGTATATGTTTGCTTATACTGAAATCTTGAATTTCTCGAAGTAGACTCTCATTGGTAAAAAAAAACCCACTGTTTCGTTTACCCAGACCAGAGTTTAAGAAAATGAGTTATTGTTCTATAAAATTATGGAATCTTCCAACTGATATTCCTCAGTTCAGTTCAGTGGCTCAGTCGTGTCCAACTCTTTGTGACCCCATGAATTGCAGCACGCAAGGCCTCCCTGTCCATCACCAACTCCCGGAGTTCACTCAAACTCATGTCCATCGAGTCGGTGATGCCATCCAGCCATCTCATCCTGTCTTCCCCTTTTCCTCCTGTCCACAATCCCTCCCAGCATCAGAGTCTTTTCCAATGAGTCAACTCTTCGCATGAGGTGGTCAAAGTATTGGCGTTTCAGCTTTAGCATCAGTCCTTCCAGTGAACACCCAGGACTGATCTCATTTAGGATGGACTGGTTGGATCTTGCAGTCCAAGGGACTCTCAAGAGTCTTCTCCAACACCACAGTTCAAAAGCATCAATTCTTCAGCGCTCAGCCTTCTTCACAGTCCAACTCTAACATCCATGCGTGACCACTGGACAAACCATAGCCTTGACTAGATGGACCTTTGTTGGCAAAGTAATGTCTCTGCTTTTGAATATGCTATCTAGGTTGGTCATAACTTTCCTTCCAAGGAGTAAGTGTCTTTTAATTTTATGGCTGCAATCACCATCTGCAGTGATTTTGGAGCCCCCCCAAATAAAGTATGACACTTGTTTCCCCATCTATTTCCCATGAAGTGATGGGACCAGATGCCATGATCTTAGTTTTCTGAACATTGAACTTTAAGCCAGCTTTTTCACTGTCCTCTTTCACTTTCATCAAGAGACTCTTTAGTTCCTCTTCACTTTCTGCCATAAGGGTGGTGTCATCTGCATATCTGAAGTTATTGATATTTCTCCTGGCAATCTTGAATTCCAGCTTGTGCTTCTTCCAGCCCAGCATTTCTCATGATGATTTAACTGCATATAAGTTAAATAAGCAGGGTGACAATATACAGCCTTACGTACTACTATTCCTATTTGGAACCAGTCTGTTGTTCCATGTCCAGTTCTAACTGTTGCTTCCTGACCTGCATATAGGTTTCTAGAGAGACCTAAATGGATAATATTTTATTAATTATCCCCCAGCTTATAAAGTTGACTATTTAAAAAGACATAGATAAATATGATAGTTTATAAGGAAGAGAAGTAACCCAGATTTGCACTCATGTGGGTGGGTAGACCAGGGTCCATACACACTGATGCAGGAATAACTGAATTTTGGTAGTGTTCGTAAGTTAGTATAATTCTTTGCTAAAAAACAAACTTGTTAGGTGTGGAGCCTTGGTTTTCTTGCATCCCATCAAGTTATCCTGCTTTTCTTCTCTTCAGCAGGATATTGGTCTTGATTAGAGCAAATTCAATTTAAATAACTTCAGTTTAAGACCATGAAAATTTCCACGAGGATGAAAAGTTGACTTTTCAAAGTATTTCTTCCTTTATTGTACCAGTTTTTATTGTAATCTTTAAGAATCAAAAAATGAAAAATTCTTTTATAATTAAAAACAGAAAATCCAGATTTTACTATTGGACTTCCTTTTCCCCCAATTTTAGTTGAGATAGTAATTTTCATTTTTCACAACAAATAGAGGTTTAATAATTGATGGAAAGCTGAGTAAAGCCCTCAGAAGAAAATTAATGTTTAAAAAAAAGTTAAAAGGAGTAGCTCCTTAAAGGTGTAAGTTCCCCACCGCATTTTCTGTGCTTCCCTTCTTCCTCGGGAACGAGGCACAGTAACACTCTGCTGTTCTCCCGGCTTCTAACTCTGTCAGTGGTCCATAGCTATTCTCTACGACTTCCTGTAGATTGTCACACTGTTAGTTATTGAGCTTCTGGATGTCTGAAGTTGTAACTGTAGTGTGTCAAGGGGTTGAGGACAGATAAAATTTATATTAATGCTTGCATAGATAGAGGGATAAGGAGGCCATGGTGTTAGTCATTCAGACACATCTAGTATATTAATTTTTGTAGAGCATTTAGGCCACACACGTTTTAGAACATTATGTTGTTCTCTTTTAAATGGTTATACAGAAGAACTGATAAAACTTAATTTTCTTTTATTAAGAAAGCAGGGATGAGCTTAAGGAATTTTCAACAGTTTGGCCACTCAATAAATATGTAAATGTGTAACAAAAGGAAGAAATAAAAAATGAAACATTTAAGTATTTATATTTTGAAAACTGGTTGGAGAGTATGCTAAAATACGTGGAAACTAACCTGGGTTTTTACTTAAGTTATGTGAACATGAAAACAAAGTATAGTTTTATATATAGAGTAATTTCTGCAAAGGTATAATAAAAATGTTAAGATTAGAAAAATCGAGGGACTAATAAATTTCTCACAGAGTAAGGGCAGAATTCGAAAGTAAGGAGGAAAGATGCCCTCCTCTTGTTAGAAAGAGGATTAGTACAGACACTGCAGACATTTTTCTGTTAAAGACCAGATCCCTAGCTGACATGGAGCATTGTCCCAACCTTCAGTTGACCCTAAGTCTTCTCTGCTGCTTTCCAGTCTCCTGAATCAGTGCACATTAGTGCTTGCCCTGTATGGGCCTGCTGTTTATTCTTACCCCTCCCATACGTTTGTGGGGGAAGGATCTTAGTGTGTTCTTGAGAGCCCCATGTACTCTGAAGGGAGTGCTGCCTGGTAAAGAGACCTTTGACAGGAAAGAGGGGGAAGAAGTAGCTTGCTTTTTAAGGTGATCCTGGGGGTTGAAGTAGCTGGCTTTATGTGTAGCTGCTTTGCAAATAGGCTGTTTTCTACTATAATAAGTTTAAACATCTCAGCTTCAGGTAATTCATTGAGCCTGCAGGTGGTTGGTAGCTAAAGAGTTCCGAGTTTGTCACACAGAGCTTGGAGGCCCTGTTCAGATTGAGATTTAGTGACCACATCAGAGTAAGACAGAAAGGGACAGGGAGCCCTACACGAGGGGGCATCATCTTTCATGAAGGAAACTGTATATTTGTTTGTATTTAGTGATACAAAAATGAGTGAATAAATGAAGGAAACAGTAATTTGGAATTTAAAGTATATTATCTGAAAAAAAGTGTTTAAAATGTGTGAAGAGGGAAAGAAGTTATACAACACACTATAGATGAAATTTTTGTTATCTTCACCAGTGTTTCCCATAGGTGTCTTACATGTAATAACACTGGTGTGGTGAATGTGAAGTTCTTTTCATCAAAAGGAAAGCCCTAATTTAAGGACATTTGCTTTGTAACTAAAGTGGCTGATTTATTTTAGATCATCTCCTGTACACATCATAGCTACTAGCAAAAGTTTACATTCCTACGCGCGCCCTCCACCGGTGGCCTCTTCGAAGGGTGAGCCGGCCTTCCCTCATCACTGGAAGGAGCAAACACCAGTCAGACATGAAAGGGTAAGTTCATTCATGAAATTAAACTTTGATGACGTTTGCGCAGCAGCTGAAAAACATTAACTTCTCCCTCACTAAGAGTGTCTTCTGAAGTACACACAGATGGAAAATAGTCTGTCTCGTTTTTCTGCTAGTGATCTGAGTTTGATTTTATATGTACAGCTCTAATAACTGTTAGAAAAATTCAGAATTACCAGTAAGAAAATACATTTAAACTTCCCAAAACGTCAGAAGGCAGTTTTTTCTCCCACAGTTTAAAATAAGTTACCTACTAATAAAGTCTGAAGACACATATTAACAAAATACGTTGAAAAAAGAAACTAAAAAGTTTGTGATGCTTTTTTCCCACAGGCAAACAGTGAGTCGGAATCTGGCATTTTCTGCATGTCCTCCCTCTCAGATGATGACGACTTGGGGTGGTGCAATTCCTGGCCTTCAACTGCTTGGCACTGTTTTTTGAAAGGTTAAAAAAAGGCTTGAATTCTTTAGTTTACATGTGTAGCACACACACTGATCACATATCTAATATTTGTTTTTTATTTCAACTTTAGGCACACGACTGTGCTTTCATAAGGGAAGCAATAAGGAATGGCAGAATGTGGAAGATTTTGCTAGAACCGAAGGCTGTGATAATGAGGAAGATCTCCAGATGGGCACTCACAAGGTTGATTTAAAATTCTTTCAACTTTTCCAAGTCTTTCAAAGGGAGCACAGGTTTTTTATTAATCTACAGATGTATCCTCCACTTGATTTATGTTAAATGGCATCCTACGTTTTGGGAGGAGCTTTTGTGAATCCTCTTGGTGAGAACAACAGTGACTTGAGATCGTACCTTGATAATGAAGCTTTCTTAGATGGGAAAAAAGAGTATTTCTTAGCACTTTTTACACATTGCATTTTAGGGAAAGCTAAACTGGCATTAAACATAAAATGAATAAATAAACCAAAGCCTTAGCTTAGGTAATCTACGAAGTGGTTAATTCCCCCGTGGATAGAGAGTTGAGTTACTTTTAAAATGACCCAATAAAATGCTGGTATTTTCTGAGTTGGTAAGCAAAGGCAGTAATGGGTAGCAGTGGATAAATACTGATGAAACCTTTATCTTTGAAATCTTCACTTTCTCCATCTCCACTTTGGGCAGAGAAAACGGGCCTGTGAAGTGTGCTTGTTTAAAAATACCTGTTTTGACCCTGCTGTTACTGTTAGGTCCTTGAGAAAGACAGTCTTGATGCCTTCAGTTTGCCTTCATGCTGTAAGCGCTGTATAGTGAAGTTCACTGTAGTCTTTCTTTGGCCTCTGTAGCTCTACTAAAACTGTGTCAAAGGTTACTAGTTTCATTCTGATTAGAAATCTGCTTGGTTTGTCATTTCTGCAGCATTCTGCACAGTGGATTGTCTTCTTTTGGTTTGTGTAGCATGATTTTCCTTCTGGTGTCTTGAGTTTTTTTTTGCTGTTGACTTGTCTGCCCGTGATGGTGAATGTTAGATAAGGTTCTACCCCTCCTCACTCTATTTACCACTTCCTCACTGATGATAATGTTCAAAGCAATTCCTTGTGGCCCATGGAAACTGCTCTGGTCTTGGAGTCAGGAGAGCTGTGCTCTTCTTTTGTGCTCTGCCAGCAGCTATTAACATTTGCGTGACTGGCCTTGGGCAGTTTGTCTGCCCCACTGGGTGTTGGCTTCCTGCTTTGTAAGATGGAATTGGATTGATTTTAAGTTCTTACAGCTTGAAGAATCAGAAGATTTAATCTAGTTATTAGTATAACCAACACTGGACTGCCTTTTTCTTCCCCTCCAGGCTGTTTTCCTCCTTTCTTTTAGGAGTATTATTATCTTTTCTTGATGGCCAGATTCAAAATCTTTCTTGGTTGCTTCATTCAAAACATGAAGTTGGCTATTTCCTTTCCTCCCTTCATATTCAGTTGATCCATTCTATTTCAAGACTTTTTATGTTTATCATTTTCTTTCATTAGTCAACTTTGATTGGATATTATAGCTAGCCATTGGCATGTCTGTCTCCTTTGTCTTTCTGTGAATTTAAGGGTAGGGATCATGTGTTTTCAGAGCCTAGCACCTAGCATCTACTAAGCACTCAGTAAATACTGGTTGAATTTATTCAGCCCAGTTCTACCACCATTGCAGTTGTCAATTCAAGACTGTAGTGGGTTTCTCCTGTTGAATCTTCAAATAAATTGAATACTAGAGATAGCTTTTATCTGTAGTCTTTGTCATCATCATAAAATTGAGTCATTAATAATACTTTCATTGACTTTCCAGATCCTTCTCAAAGGAAAGCTTGAGCACTTTGCCAGTCTTTAAGACCCCTTTACTTACGTACTTACTAACTGGGCCCTTCTTTGCAGCCTTATTTGCCCCAACTTTGAATTCATCTTGTATTTTTAGCAAATACTCAGCACTCTCCAAAGAAGTTGCTAGTTAAAACTCTTCCTGGTATAAGGAGAGTGCTTCTGGATTCCATTTCACATGGGAATTGAAAGCCCCCTAATCTCTTGGAGTTAATATCTCCCTTTAAACTCCATATAGCACTATTTATTTTTACATTGAAGTAGTGATTCCACTCTGCTTTATATTGTAGTAATTTATATATTTGCCTTTCTTCACTACTGGGTTGATAGCTCCTCAATGGCAAGAATCCCATCTTATTTTTACCTTTTCTACAAAATCTTACACGTTATAGGAACATCACTCCATGTTGAACTGAACATTGCCAATTTATTTGCTCTATGCATGTATTTCCAGGGCTATGGTTCTGATGGTCTAAAGTTGTTATCACATGAAGAAAGTGTATCATTTGGTGAGTCTGTACTGAAGTTGACTTTTGATCCTGGTACAGTGGAAGATGGTTTACTTACTGTAGAGTGTAAACTGGACCACCCTTTCTATGTTAAAAATAAAGGTAGGGCTTCAATTTGAATTTGTCATACTTTTAAAGAAAGCTTCTTAAATCTATAGTTATGTCTTATGGCGTGATTTTTGATGATTAAGAAAAAACTTTTGAAGGGAAATCTTCTTTCACACTAAAACTACCATAGGAAATGCCTTATAATACCTACTGATGTTTAAATCTCTTAGCAGTAGTCAGGTGGAGCTGTACTTCCTGTGGGTATGAACTTGTAGATTCATGTAGTGTATACTATAATAAGCTCTCTATGGTCTTGATATAATTTGGGGAATGAAATATTCTGGTAATTGAAATTTGGTTTAGGCCAACTATGCTTTATACCTGAGTCACATTAACACAGTATCAAATGTAATGATTCAGAGACTATTTCATGGTCTCCATCATCATCATTTATCACTTACCATCTTGTAGGTAGATGGAGTACTGATTGATAGAATTGATACGTTAGTAAAATGCTGAATTAAACTAGTTTTGGAGGGCTTTTTGCATTGCTTAAATAAAATACTTAGATTTGTTTTGTGGCAAAGATACATGACTTGTGTTAAAAATCTCTTAAATATTAACTTTTTATTTTTAAGACTCAGAGGTGACATGTCTAAGAAATAATTTGGGTGCTTTATGTCAGTGTCTATCCTTCGTGTAATGATTGTTTGATTTACCTTTAGGTTGGTCGTCATTTTATCCAAGCTTGACTGTGGTACAGCATGGCATTCCGTGTTGTGAAATTCATATTGGTGATGTATGTCTACCTCCTGGACACCCCGATGCCATTAATTTTGATGATTCAGGTGTTTTTGATACATTTAAAAGGTAATAGTAAATCTTTTTTTTCCTCTGTTAACTCTTAATCTCCCTAATGATTGCTATTTAGGAAGTTAAACCTTTAAAGATGTGAGAATTAAAAAGGACTACTTAGGAGAAATATGTACAGTCAACCCTCGAACAGCACAAGTGTTAGGGACACTGACCCCACACAGTTGAAAATCCACATATAACTTATAGCCAGCTTTTCGTGTAGGCAAATTCAACCAACCATGGACTGAGTAGTATTTACTATTGAAAAAAAAAATCCGTGTTTAAGTGGACCCATGCAGTTCAAACCCACATTGTTTAAGGGTCAACAGTATAAGAAAAAATGAAAAAATACTTAGTAATTACAGTAAAATAGTAATTCTAGAGAGGTTTTACAAAGGATGAAATAATGCCATTTGGAGCAACATGGATGGACGCAGAGGTGATTATACTAAGTAAGTGAAAGACAGATACCTTATGATATCACTTATATGTGGAATCTTTAAAAAAAGATACAAATAAACTTATTACAAAATAGATAGACTTACAGACTGAAAAACTTACCTGAAAAAGGTACCTGAGGGGGATAGGAAGGGATAAATTAGTTTGAGATTAGAAAATACAAATTGTATACATATAATAGATAAACAAGGTCCTGCTGAAATAGATCAGCTCTGAGAGTTAAAAAAAAATTTGTTAAATCTAGCCAGCTGTTTTAAACCAGTTTATTAATCTTTTAATTGTATCCTTTTTCCTTTAGTTAACTCTTTAATACTCAATTTGACCAAGGTCTTTAGTTGTATGGATTAACAATTGTCAGAATAGCAAAAAAGTTGATATTTGGAAAGACTTGAAGAAAGAGATTTTTTTCCTGAGATCACCTTGTTTAACAAGTTGTAGAATAGGATAAGAACCCATATGTGCTGACACTCAAGAAGGTTGACGAACTGTCTGAATTTTTGTGGAACTTTTCTGGTTTTAGCACTGAAAGTCCTGCATCCCTGGAAACCCCTCAGTCTTGGGAACATGGGGGCAGTTGGGTCACCCTTCTCCCAGAAGGAATGCAGAGAAAGTCTGAATATAATATCTAGGATTTTAAGACCCGTTGTTTCTTTGTGATAATTAACAAATTCATAAGCATTTAAGTAGAGAATTCGGAAGAGTTTTGCTGGGCTGACAATTTTATTTCATCCAGTTTAATATAAGATTATGGTGAAGATCGCTCAGTCGTGTCCGACTCTTTGTGACCGCATGGACTGTAGCCTACCAGGCTTCTCTGTCCATGGGATTTTCCAGGCAATAGTACTGGAGTGGATTGCCATTTCCTTCTCCAGGGAACTTCCCGACCCAGGGATCGAACCCCGGTCTCCCACATTGTAGACAGATGCTTAACCGTCTGAGCCACCAGGGAAGTCCAATATAAGGTTAATATGTTTTTATTTTGAAAGCGTAAGTGAGACTGTTAAAAAGGAAAAAAAGGTAACCAGCACAGGGCCTGGCCCAGGCTGTATGCTCACTAAACGTCCCTAAGATTGGAATCTAAATGCTGTTTGATTCTTTCATACACGGTCATCTTTGAAAAACAAGACAGTGTTAAGGTCTGCTACTCAGTATTCTTAGGATGTAGATTCATGATACCTCTAATGTTTTGGTGAGAGTGTAAAGTGATACAAAAATTTTGGAAGATAATTTGGCTTTATTGTCAACCACCGAATATCAGTAGTTCCATTCCTCTGTATGTACACCAAAGAGAGTAAATGCTTGTAGACGTGCACTAGGAGATGTGTGAAGCTCATAGCTGTGTTGCTCATGATAGCAAAAGCATGGACACAGTATCAGTCCTCAGTCACTGGAAACTGGATGTGATACATTCATGCAGTGGAATTCTTTTTGTCAGTGGAAAAGAAATGAATCTTGTGTGTGCTCATTTGTGTCTGACTCTTTTGCAACCCCATAGACTGTAGCCTGCCAGGCTCCTCTGTCCTTGGATTTCCCAGGCAAGAATACTGGAGTGGGTTGCCATTTCCTTCTCCAGGGGATCTTTCCAACACAGGGATTGAACCAGATTCTTTATGACTAGTGCCACCTTAGACATACATTTTTAAACATGGATCAACTTTAGAAATGTTAAGTAAAAATTTATATAATCTTTCTATGACTCAGATTGTAAAGAATCTGCCAGCAATGCAGGAGACCCAGGTTCAATCCCTGGGTCAGGAAGATCCCCTGGAGAAGGAGATGACAATCCACTCCAGTATTCTTGCCTGGCAAATCTCATGGACAGAGGAGGCTGGCTGGCTACTATCCATGGGGTCACAAAGAGTTGAACACGACTAAGTGACTAACACGTTGTATATAAAATATACATTATACAGTTAGGTTAGGGATCCTCAAGTTAACCCCCAGGTTCAGTGTCTTACTGGGAGGACTCACAGGATTCAGTACTGAGTCACATGCATAGCTATGATTTCTTACAGTGAAGGGATATGAAGCAAAATTGTGACAAGGAAAGGCATGGGCTTAAGTCTCGTGAAGCCCCGTTTCTAGGAGTCCTCTCCCTGTGGAGTCACACAGGACAAGCTTATTTCCCTCAGCAGGGAGTTGTGACAACACGTAGGAATTGTCATCTGCCAGGAAGCTTATTAGACATGCAACACTAGAGGTTTTATTGGGAGCTGGGTGCACAGGCTCTCTGCCTGGCATGTACCAAAGCAGGTGTTTAGGGTAAACAGTATTTTCAGTACCCACAGTTTAGGAACAGTGAGCCACTTTACCAGTTGTGGGAATGAGGGGAACGCTCTTGAAATCCTAATTCCAAATGCTAGTCATTGCCAGCCTGTAAGTAACCCTTTGAAAGGACAGCAAGCCTGTGATGTTTTTTTCTGCACAATGAAACATTCTAATATAACATGTTAACATAGTTGCTGTTTTAACAGTGTTGTTACAGTGTTATTGTTTATGAATGTATTTTATAATAAAATTACTGGAAGGGGGAGTGATAAACAGTTCAGGAGAGTGGTTATCTCTGGGCCTGGCCAATGTAGAACGTTAGTAATATTAGAAATATACTATTTGTTATTTTTTTAAGTTTTATTATACATTCATATATTCTTTTACACATGGCTTATCAGTGTATTGAATATAGTTCCCTGTGCTATACAGTAGGACCTTGCTGTTTATCCATTCTGTATATAATAATTTTTGCATTTCCTAACTCCCAGTCCTTCCCTCCCACACCCTTCCTCCCCCTTGGCATCGACAAGTCTGTTCTCTCTATTTGGGCCATGCCATCTGGCTTGCAGGATCTTAGTGCCCACCCGGGCTCTAGGCAGTGAAATCACAGAGTCCTAAATGCTGGATCGCCAAGGAATTCCCTGTGTTGTATTTTAGATTCGACTTACTCTCTTTTTGTAAATGCAAGCCTCAGTGCTTTAACTGTAAAACGGAAGTAATAACACCACCTAACTCTACTCCTTGTTGTGAAGACTAGAAGTTATAGTACCCAGCTAGGCATTGCTGGCAACACAATAGGTGCTTTTGGGTCATGCTGGTTGGGGAAGGGCATGTGAGTCGATGTTAGCTTGCAGAGGACCAGAAGTCAGCAATAAACTGGTGAGCTCTTAAACACAATTTGTGGCTCTACTGTAGAAAGGAAGCTTCCAAGTGAGAATTTGATTTGAAGAAGCCCATTTGAGAGAATTGGGCATTGAGGCCAATCTTCTAGGCATCCCTGGGCAGGTTTAGGGATAGTCACTTTACCAATCTAGGCTACTTTTTCAGTAATAATTGATACTTTACTTGCGTACCTGTGAGCTTGCCTGTCTTATATAGTCTGTTCTTCCACCTATGCAGCATTGCATAGCATGTATTGTCTTCATTTTAGAGATGAGTGAACAGGCTACAGGATTACCTGTAGGGTTGTATTATTGGTAAGTGGCAGAGATGGGCTCTGAGCCCAATTATTACGTTCTCCAGATTTGTTTATTTTATCCTGTCAGTCATCAGACATTTTGAGCGCCTAGAATATGCTGGCATTTGGGGATTTTAAAATCAGTTAAAACATAAGCTTGCCTCTCTGCTTCCAGTCTAAAGAAAGAAGTGGATGAATAGTCCATGTGTATGGTGTGTGATGTGCTGGTTGAGAGGCAGTGTAGTATAGTAGCACCTTGGTTCTGGAACTGACTGCCAGGATTCAGGTCCTGGCTTTGTGATAGATTTGCTCTGGAGATTGGGGTAAGTTAATTCTTCTGTGGGTCTTTGGAAAAAGAAAAAAAAACTGTAAAAGGGTTAAGTGAGTTAGTATTTGTGATTTGCTTAATATACACTACAATATTGTAGAGTTTTTCTTTAAGAGTAATAAGACGATGGTGGGAAAGGGGGCATTGTAAGCTTTAGGAATAGCATGTAGAAAAAGTGAGGTGTGAAATAAAAGCATATTTTAGGAACTACAGATTGTGAAGGCAGTGAATGTTCAGTATAGCAAAAAAATTAAACTTTTAAGATTGATTTTATGTAATATTGTAATGCTATGGTCACGTCAAAATCTGAACTCTGTGATTGAGTATTTCAAACTACAGATTTTATCAGTAGTGGAAATGGGTGGTTGGTTGTACCACTAGATGGTGGTATTTTCAAATTTCAGTAGTCAGTTAGCTTACCCTATTTTTAAATCTCTTGGTATTTCAAATTGTAATTAAATATTTTCCTTCAGTTAGGGATTTGATACCTGGGATGGGAAGGTTCCCCTGAAGGGAGGGCATGGCAGCCTACTCCAGTATTCTTGCCTGGAGAATGGTGGGCTACAGTCCATGGGATCCCTAAGAATCGAACATGACTGAAGCGACTTAGCACGCAAGCACAGTAGAGGTTAATAGTTTTGTGTCAGGTTCGTTTACAATGGTTAGGTTTGCTGTTTTTCTAAATTACATATGAGAGGGGATTGAGGTATCAAAAACTATTTCTCTGGCTTAATACTGATTGCTAAGTATTTATTGGATGATTTTGGAGTCATACTTCTTCAAGTACACTTATTTCATGTAATACCTTTTATTTCCTTAATACATTTTATTGAGGTACAGTTGATTTATAATATTTCAGGTACACAGCAAAGTGATTCAGCTATACACTTATTTTTGAGATTATTTTCCATTATAGGTTATTACAAGATACTGACTAGTTCCCTGTGCTATACAGCAAACCTTTGTTGCTTGTTGTGATACCTTTTAAAACAGATGCGATAACTGGTAAAAGTCATTTTTGTTGTGTGCAGTGAGTGGTGTGGGCCTCACTCATGTAGCTCTTGGTCTGTGTCTAGAATCATCTATAATCTCATATTGTTTTACCTGTAGGCAGATACTATTCCTGTAGCTCATATCAACCTGTTGATGTATTGCTAGAATTTATGTTTTCAGGGGGAAAGAGAGTCGGGTTTAGAGTAAAAGATTTTCTGCTAAGATTAAAAATGTAAGTGGTAAGTTAAAAAAATGTACACAGTTGGAACAAGAGACCTCTTTTTAATAGGTTATCTTTAGGCTATGGTCCTCATTTTCTCTAATTTTCAGACAATGTTTTCAGTAAGTCTGATGATTATTCACCTTGAGGTTTGCCAACAATGGTACAGAGTGCTATGGTATTGCTGAGGCAACCTGGGGCTTTGGAGATGGACAAACATGAGGATTTAGAGCTAATAGCTGTGAGGCTGTGGGTGAATGATACTTTACCTTTTTTTAGCCTGTTTCTTCATATAGAGAGGATAATAATCAACAAGCAAGCTAATTGAGAGAGTAAGAGAGAATATGGAGAACTTACTTTGATACCTGTATAAACTGAATGTATCAGACGAAATGTAGCCTTTCTGACAAGTGTGGGTGTCGAAGTTCTAGGCTGTGTTACGTGGGTCGCCTTTAGGGGAGATTTCTGCATGCGTGACTGCCTACATGATCACCAAACAAGTGCTCGGGCTGCTGTGCACGTTAAGTCCCTTCAGCTACATTTAACCAGTTCTCCCTGTCCTTAGCCAACATCTTACCTTCTGTAGCAGTTGGTCTTTAGGTCTGGTGTGTATGCCACTGCTGTTTAAATTTTTTTAGTTTCAGGTTTCTGTAGCTCAACAAAGTAGATTATCAGATTTGTCCGAAAATAAATCTAAAGTAGGAATAAATCAGTTGTATGGGATCTGAAAGAGGTATTTGCTATGAATAAAGTATGTGGATTATAATAAATTCCTTTGGGGTGGGGAGGGGTGAAGTACTTAAAAAAAAAACTTTTTGTATTCTCAAGATTAAAAAAACTAATTTTAGTAAATGCACACATAAGCTTTCATTTTATAAGCATCTGTCAAAGGTGAAGTTGGTAAAATGGTGTTGGTAGTATTTAAGGTAAAATACACAAGTTTCCAATCAGATCTTAAGGATACTTTTTTTTAATCCTGTTCTTACAAATCAGATAATTGTACTGAATTAAACTTATTTATTTATAGCTATGACTTCACGCCTATGGATTCTTCTGCCGTTTACGTGCTAAGTAGTATGGCTCGTCAGCGTCGTGCGTCTTTGTCTTGTGGAGGACCTGGAGGTCAAGACTTTGAAAGATCTGGATTCAGTAAAAACTGTGGCTCACCAGGATCATCACAGCTCTCTTCCAGTTCTTTGTACGCTAAAGCTGTCAAAACCCACAGCTCAGGGACTGTGAGTGCCACTTCTCCTAACAAGTGCAAAAGACCAATGAATGCCTTCATGCTTTTTGCCAAAAAATACAGAGTTGAATATACTCAGATGTATCCAGGGAAAGATAACAGGTAAAAATAGTGATGATTCTGACTGTGATAATTGAATAATACTTCTCTGGAGTTCACAGGAACTGGGATAATTAAATCAACTTATTCTTCAGTAGCTTTCATTATTGAATTCTGTTGTCCAGGTTGGCTTTAAAGTAAAAGTTAAGACAGATAATTAGGTTACCTAAGAGGTAAAGGTCGGCCTTCTAAAATAATATTAAATGTCACTTGCCTGTTAGAAGACTTAGTTTTAATAGCTGTTCCACTTTTATAGGAAAGACTAGCACCTTCTTTTGTCAAACCTCAAGGAGGTACTTTACAACCATGTCATACCATGGGATGTGCAGGCGTTGGCAGCTTCTAATGACTGCCAGGTTTGCCAAAAGACTAAACGTAGAGGTATCCTCAGTAACACTGAGGAATACAAGTTAATGCTAGTCCTTCCTACTGTTTCCTTGTACCCTTACCTCATCTGGGAATCCTCTACTATTCACTTCCTCAAACCAAGTTCTCCACAAATTATCTTTCCATTCTTCCTAGTTCCCTTACCCATATTAATATGAGAAAAGTCAAATGATTATGCACATAGAATAATTCAGCTTTGAATCAGGTTTGAATGACTCATCTCTTTTTATATACATACATTTGAGATGCTACTGACATATTACATACTGAGTTTCAGGTGTATAGCATGATACTTTGCTACTTGTATATAATAAAATGATAGCAACAGTAAGTCTTGGAGAAGGAAATGGCAACCCATTCCAGTACTCTGGCCTGGAAAATTCCACAGACTGAGGAGCCTGGTAGGCTACAGTCCATGGGGTCACAAAGAGTTGGACACGACTGAGTGACTTCACACTTCAACAATAAGTCTAATTAATATACATCACCGTGATTAGGGGTTTTTTTTCTTGTGATGAGATCTTTCAAGATTGGCTTTCTTAGCAGTTTTCAAATACACCACAGTATTTATTACTCGCTGTGCTCACCCTTCTGTACATTACAGGCGATCAGTTACTGTATATCTGGGAGTTTGTACCTGCTCACCAGCTTCACCCATTTTGCCCATCCCCAGTATTTTTATTAAAAAGAGAAGCTTCTTCTACCAAATGTATCTGTGACTTGGGAATTGATATATATGTGAATACTTTGTAATCAAATAGTACACGTATCAACCATTATATGGTACCTTTAACCCAGAGACTATAAAAACTGGTTTTTATTTTAATTAAAGATGCAATGTTTAATTGCATGAGCTTATTATATTAAAAAATACATACATTTATAACATTTTAAATTTCAAGGAGTAGAGCATCTATGGTGACTTTTTCTAAAGCTTAGAGGCCAGTTTTCTAGCCTCCGTATCAGCCATTGTGAAATCTTTTGTATGTACTACACACAGTCATTGCAGACTTCTTTTTCATGTTGAGTGTCATGAAACTGAGAGTTAACTAAGGGTTAAGCTCTTCACAGAAGGAAAATACTTATGTCTGCTTGTTCTGGATGAGACTATTTTAGTAGGTTTGGGAGCAGATTAGTAAATGAAAGCGAACGTGCTAGTCGCTCAGTTGTGTCCCACTCTTGGCGACCCCATTTACGAGACTCCTCTGTCCATGAGATTCTATGGGCAGGAATGCTGGAGTGGGTTGCTATTCCCTTCTCCAGGGGTTCTTCCCCACCCAGAGACTAGACCTGGGTGTCCTGCATTGCAGGCAGATCCTTTACCATCTGAGCTACCAGGGAAGCCCCTTGATTAGTAAATAGGAAACAGCTTCAGATTTCAATCCTTGTCTTACCAGTTTGATTTTCCCTCCTTGTTATCCATTTTAAAGTACAAATGATGCCTAAGGTTTATTTGGTGGTGTCTTTAGGAGATAAGCAGTAAGTACATAGTTAATGCCATTGTATTTTCTTTATGCTTGCATGAAAGAAAAAAGACTCTTTGATGGGTTAGGGACACAAAATGAAAAGCTTTTAATAGAAGGTGAATACTTTATGCTGCTGATACTAAACACTCTGCTTTAATATCTCAAACATTTTTGAAAAACTGATGTACCCAATGATAAACTGTTTCTCTGAATACTTTTTTTTTCCTTCAAATCAAAGCTGTGTAAAATACCCAATTTTTAGCCATTTTAGATATTCTCTGACAATTGGAAATATTGGTCCTACTCCAGGAGGCTTTAATTGCCAAGATTATGATGAATGGACCATATGACTTAGGATTTTACTGGAAATGACTACTATAGTCTTGACCTTTCCTGTTCTCTGTGTTGGACAAGATTTTTGTTTTTCAACTTTGTATTTCTTCCTGAAGTAGGAGCACTTGACATGAGTTTTCTGAAAAATTCTTGCCTTCAGCATTGTGTAAATGTTTCTTTTATAGAGCCATAAGTGTGATCCTTGGTGACAGGTGGAAGAAAATGAAGAATGAAGAGAGGAGGATGTATACATTAGAAGCAAAGGCTTTGGCTGAAGAACAAAAACGTTTAAATCCTGACTGTTGGAAAAGGAAAAGAACCAATTCAGTATGTTTAAACAAGTAGTTCCTTAAAGTGATTCTGACTTACCTCCAAAACTGTACCATCATATTAGAGCATTTGTTAGAACCTTTAAAAGGGTGTTGAAGCTGTTTCTCAGCCTTTTTATCTTTCAAAGTCTAACAATGTTTGTCCATCATCATGTAAGGTAGGCTGCCTTTCATCATTAGTGCCATTTACTCTTTTAGCATGGAAAGTAGAAATGTTTGCTGGAGATGCTGAAGTGGAAAGATTTGGAATGTATTTCTAGTTGGGTTGAACGATAAGGATTATTAACTCATTAATATCACACAGCAGAAAAATTTTCTAATTTGAGGTGGTATGTCTCAACAGCTTTTCTTGCTGATGGGTAAGGATGGTGGAGGTAGAGATAAGTTAACCAGCTTCCATGGGGACTTCTGACATTTGCCCAGAATTTCCAGGTTAAAAAATCTCAGGATGGAGAAGAAATAGAAAATTGGGAAGGCTGGTAAACAGGTTCTCACCATAATAATGCTATATTGGACAGACTTGATTCTTAGAACTTCTCCATTACTAGACTGGCATTTTTTAAGTTGTGTTTTTGATTAATTACAAGAAAACTTCCCATGATAACTTAAAAACAAAGGGACGACAGTATTTGCAGCAGGAGTGCTGGCCAAGGATGTTCTAATTCATCCCATGTATTTGTCTATTTCTGTTATAGTAACATGTAGTTCACATCCACTTAAGAATTTCTTTTTAAAAAGTAGTCAGATTCCAATATAAGAATATGACTGGACTGGGTTTTTTAGTTATTACCTTAGGATTCCATGTGGTGGAACTTCGCCTGGACCCCCTTTCGTTTCTGCTCATCCTAGTCCATCTCTCTCATCTCACTTCCATAAATTTTTTGGTTGCTTGGAATACCACTGGGTATTCGCAAACTTCAGAAAATCTACCACTTTTGAGAAAGCAGTCTTTTTTAACAGTATGGTTATTAATATATTACCCATCTTAGCTTTCATTTGTAAAATTATGTGTTGATTTGTAAACATTCACTGAGTTTTAATTTTATCTCCACAGGGCTCACAACAACATTAAACAGGATGCTTGGCTGTTGATGGAAAGATTTAAGATGAAGGTCTCACCATTTGTCCTGAATCTGTGTGACCATAAGATACCGATAGCATTGAGTCTTGAAATGATTTAATAATGAGTGAGGATTTGCTTTCTCCATTAGAGCATTAAGTAAGCTAAAACTATCAACATTGTAAACCAAATTGCCTTATTTTTCTTCCAAACTTCATATATGTCTATCAGGTAATATAGGCTTGAAAATTGATATCCTGTGGTGCTAAAGTACAGTAGAAAAGAGAGGAGAAGTGTATACATGTTTTATTTTAAATTGTACAAAAGGGGAATTTAAAAATATGTAACTGCTGTTTATACATTGGCTCCTTACTGCTTATTAATCTGTATTGTACACATAATGGGGTGAAGCAGAAGCCGGGAGTTGGCCTTCCTTGAGCAACCACCACATGGCTCAGCATCTGTGCCAAACACAGGGGCTCCTAGTCTGGCCAGTGCCAAGAGGTTGCCAGGACACAGGGCCGGTGGATGGTGCCAGTGCCAGCCTAGCCACTGGCCGCGGCTCCTGAGCATGCTGAGTTGGACACACCGGGCGGCGGCGCCCACCCTTGACTTCAGTGGAGACCCAGCCCAGGCCAAGGTAAAGTTAGTTAATAGCATTGGGATATTGTCACTGTAATGGTGCTGTTAACAGTTGACACCATTGTATTTTTAACTTTGTGTCCTATATCTCCTCAGCCACGTATCTTAATATCGTTTTTGTCATCGTATCTATGGTGGGGGCGGACTTTGCACTTAAGCAGTGCAACACTTGCACTTTACTTTCCTCCAACTGTCTACAACGAGAGCAAACACAATGGCAATAGAGCTGCTTTTGCTCTGAGCTACAATCATGGCTTTTCATGTTACTTACCAAGTGGTGTTTCTGGTTAGGAATCACAGCTATAAAATTGATTTCAGTTCATTACACTTCATGATGTTGCCCCTAAATTTTGCACACTATATTCTTGTATATTATTTCAAATAAAATGAAAAAAATTGTTTATCTCTGACTTCTGATTTATCCTGACTGAACTTTATGAATGAGTCATCCAAATAATAGGTTCAGGAAATGGAAAATATTTTTACAAGTGGCTTGTGGGATTTTAAACTTTAAAATGTTAATGACAAGGCAAGGGCAATAGAAAGAAGGACCCAGATTACGATTTATAAGACTCCTTTCAGAGTAAAAGTTAATTTTTAACTTGGCATCTCTGTTATAAAGTAGAACTGCCCCCAATAAAGTGACACACAAAGTATAAAGACAGCCTTGCTCTATTAAAGATACAGTAAGACGCGGTTAAACATTGAGCCCTACATCTTAGCTTCGGGATATGCCAGTAGTTGCCAAACTGTTGCACGTTGGAAACATTTCAGGATATTAAAAAAAAAATTGTCATGCTTGCATGTTAATATGGAGTACAAATTGGGCATCAGGATTATTTAAAGCTACCAGTGATTCTAATGTGCAGCCAAATAATGGAAGCTACCAGGTTAACTCCTTATCCAGCAAGAAAGGATGCCGGCTGGGGAGAAGCAGCGTATTTACTATAGAACGTGACCCTGTCTCTTAAGTTGTGGGGACTCTGTGATGGGAAAGAAGTTTTAGATAGCCTCATAGAAAAACCTGATGGGAGAGAAGAGTTTGGTATCTTTTTGGAAAAATAAGCTCTGCAGAGTTTCAAGGTGGTGATGAATCTATTTTGACATTTTATGCTACTTAAGGTAGAAGAGCTTAAGAGGTAAACAGAAGAGGTCAACAAGGAAATACAGAAAAGTCAATTACATTCATGGAACAGTAGATGGTAGCTGTCTTTTAGAGTATGTTATTAGCCACCGCTGGATGGGTTAGCACAAAATAGAGATTAAGAAATACTTCACATTCTTACTGAAGAGCAGACATAGCTTTTTGAAGCAGCTGAACCATTATGGGATAAACCGGTGCAAATTCTTTGCCTTCTCTGCTTCTTACTGATTGAACATAAGCTTCCAGAGCACCCCTGAAAACCAAAGGAAAACAATGTCAGAAGGCTATACAAATGAAACAGAACAGCTTGGAGGATGCCAACGTTTAAAAGCAGCTCATTTCTGCTTTGCTCAGTCAGTGAATGGCCCTCAAAACATTTGTCAGTAGGGTTCCTGTGGTCAAGGTGCAGAGCTGTGCTCAGTTTTCAACCCGCACTGCACTTAGTGGTCTAATCACACCATGGGAGGCTCTCTGGCAGCTAAGGCTGTGTTTGCCTTTCTTTGCTATTGCAGAGACTTCTGCAGAGCCAAGTGCAGCCTGTGTCTGCACAGCGCTCACAAGGGGGCGCCCCGCTCCGCAGAGTATGGACTGCACTGGGGAGCGGGGCCCTCACTGCACACCAATGCCTCAGGGGCTTTATATTCCTGTTCCTTAAAGAGTGTGAACCCACAAGTAGGGTAAACTGTTCGTAGGCTCCAGTTGTTGGCAGATTGTGCTAAGAAGACAGCCTGAATTTAGCGATAAGTATGATAAATGTTCTCAATTAGGGGGTCAGCAAACTACAGCACAGATCAAGTCCAGCCCTATGCTTGTTCATTTATGCATACTTTTCATTATTGGTCTATTTAAGTTGCAAGTAAAACAATCAAATTTTTGTTATAATCATGAAATCACACACTCCAGAGCATTTCCATAGCTATCATAGCTCACATAATGTCTCAAGTCTCATCTAATACGTAATTCTTACCTGTATTATTTGCTCCCAAATACTGAAAAAAATAGTCCTCTGTCAGTTTAGTCATTTTCATTCAACTACAGGGACTATATTTGATGGGAGTGTGGCCAGTTCAGTGCTCAGGCCATAGCACCCCTCACCCTCGCTACCCACTGTCAGGGTTTTATATGGAACCGAATTAAGAGAGTGGAGAATCTCTTAACTTCCTGTCCTGACCTCGCTCCTCATCTCTGCCTTCTGGACATCTTTATGTGATTCCTTCCAGGATTCCCTCAGACTCACCTGTCGGAAACCTAGGGCCACACAACCCCACAAGGTGTATACCGCCAAGAGGGAACCCCAGTGCGAGCTATGGACTCCAGGTGGCTGTGCCAGTGTAGACGTGAAGGCTGCTCTGGGGGAGGGGTACTGGGAAGGCAGGAGGCTGTGCATGTAGGGGCAGGGGGCATATGGAAAAAATATCTGTACCTTCTCAAATTGGCTGTGAACCTGAACCTACTCTAAAAAATAAAACCACCATAAAAAGAAAAAGACAAACGTCTGGTAAAAAACCTACGTGAAGACTAGTATTTGCCCCCTTACTATTTCAGTAAAGTGACCATCATCTCCCCATAGTCTATGTCTAAAACTGTTTAAGTCCTACACATAACCAGTTTTCAAGTCCTATTAATGTACCCTACATATTACCACCTTACCTGTCTCCTGAGAAATCTGTATGCAGGTCAAGAAGCAACAGAACTGGACATGGAACAAAGGACTGGTTCAAAATTGGGAAAGGAGTGTGTGAAAAGCTGTATATTGTCACCCTGCTTATTTAACTTATAGCCAGAGTACATTATGGAAAATGCTAGGCTACATGAATCACAAGCTGGAAGCAAGATGGCAGTGGAAAATATCAACAATCTCAGACATGCAGATGATGCCACTCTAATGGCAGAAAGCAAAGAGGAACTAAAAAGCTTCTTGATGAAAGAGGAGAGTGAAAAAATGGATTAAAATTCAACATTTCAACAAATTAAAATCATGACATCCAGTCCCATCACGTCATGGCAAATAGATGGGGAAAAAGTGGAAGCTGGCAGATTTTATTTTCTTGGTCTCCAAAATCACTGTGAATGGTGAGAGCAGCCACAAAATTAAAAAGGTGCTTGCTCCTTGGAAATCTATGACAAACCTAGATGTATTAAAAAGCACAGCCATCACTTGCCCAAAAAAGGTCTGTATAGTCAAAGCTATGGCTTTTCCAGTAGTCATGTAAAGATGTGAGAGCTGGACCATAAAGAAGGCTGAGCACCCAAGAACTGATGCTTTCAAATTGTGCTAGAGATCAAACCAGTCAATCCTAAAGGACATCAGCCCTCAGTATTCATTGGAAGGACTGATGCTGAAGCTCCAATACTTTTTGGCCACCAGATGCGAAGAGCCCACTCATTGTAAAAGACCCTGATGCTGGGAAAGATTGAAGGCAGGAAGAAAAGGGGCGACAGAGGATGAGGTGATTGGTTGGCATCACTGACCCAATGGACAGGAGTTTGAGCAAACTCAGGGAGATAGTGAAGTGCAGAGGAGCCTGGTGTGCTACAGTCGATGGGGAAGCAAAGAGGAGGATGTGACCTAGCAACTGAACAACATATTACCACATCTGGTCCCTCCTCTCACCTTTGCTTCAGTCTGAATCCTGCCATTTTGTGCCCTAAATACTGGCGCAGTCTTGTGGGTGGTGGTCACCCCAGTGCCATGAGCCCTGCACTAGAGGACCTGCCACACTATAGCCAGGGCCTGTGGTCCACCTGCCGTGCCGTCCTTGACCCCAGGACAGTGTCTACGTTCACAACTCCGTGCACACCAGCTTCATTGCCAACCTTCCCCAACTGTCACTGCTGGGCCCCAGCCTCTGCTGTACCGAAGATCAGATCAGATCAGCTGCTCAGTCGTGTCTGACTCTGCGACCCCATGAATCACAGCACGCCAGGCCTCCCTGTCCATCACCAACTCCTGGAGTTCACTCAGACTCACGTCCATCGAGTCAGTGATGCCATCCAGCCATCTCATCCTCTGTCGTCCCCTTCTCCTCCTGCCCCCAATCCCTCCCAGCATCAGAGTCTTTTCCAATGAGTCAACTCTTCGCATGAGGTGGCCAAAGTACTGGAGTTTCAGCTTTAGCATCATTCCTTCCAAAGAAATCCCAGGGCTGATCTCCTTCCGAATGGACTGGTTGGATCTCCTTGCAGTCCAAGGGACTCTCACGAGTCTTCTCCAACATCACAGTTCAAAAGCATCAATTCTTCGGCACTCAGCTTTCTTCATAGGAAAACCATAGCCTTGACTAGACGAACCTTTGTTGGCAAAGTAATGTCTCTGCTTTTGAATATGCCATCTAGGTTGGTCATAACTTTCCTTCCAAGGAGTAAGCGTCTTTTAATTTCATGGCTGCAGTCACCATCTGTAGTGATTTTGGAGCCCAGAAAAATACCCTCAAATCATTCATTTCTGCTGTCTGTGTTACCAACACAGGCAGAGCCCAACCCCTACGCTCACCCACTGAGAGACTGGGGTGCCTGTGCAAATACTCTAAAATAAAGTCGAGTTCCAAAAAGAGGCCTGTTTCCCTTTGTCCACACATCTCATTGTTAGTGAGAGCTAGTCTTTAAGTTAGTGAGAGCCTTCCTCAGGACCGGCTGTCCTTTGGAATGCCAACACGCACCCCTGACCCCGCCCCACTTCTTCCTTGTAGAGCTTTTACTTAGGACCAGCTCAAGTGCCTTGTTTTTGATAAAGCCTTTCCTGACTCCAGGCAGCACAAAACAAACTATCCTGGAGTCACAAGAAGTGGAAAAGTCTAGGACTTCTGCGCCAGTAGCACAGCTTAGCAGGACCCCAGCATTTGGGGATGGATCTCTGAAAGCCAGCTTCATACTTCACTACTCACAACAAAGTAACCCAGAAACCAGCAGCGCAGGGGGTGGGGGTGGGGGTGGGGTGTGCAAGCCTGGCAGGCACAGCTGGGGACTTCCCTGGTGGTCCAGTGGTTAAGAATCTATCTGCCAACGCAGATGTGGGTTTCATCTCTGATCCGGGAGGATCCCACATGCTGCAGGGCAACCAAGTCTGTGTGCCACAGCTACTGAGTTTGCACTCTAGAGCTCGTGAGCCACAAGAGAAGCCGTAGCATTGAGAAGCCCAGGCACTGCAGCTAGAGGGCAGCCCCTGCTCGCCGCAACTAGAGAAAGCCCATGCACAACAATAAAGACCCAGCCCCCACCATAAATAATTTTTTTAAAAAAAAGCACAGCTGGTACATTAGGCTCTGCCTCCTGACCAAGCTGTGTGATCTAGACTGTGTCTTGAGCCTGTCCATCGGCAAAGTGGGAAGAAGACCCACAAGATTTAGTTAGAATTAAAGGCTTGTCCTGTGAGGCACCTGGCTCTCTTCTAGGTACACCTCTGAACCTATGAAGCCCTCCAACACGGTTTTCCCCACTGCACCTCTGCATTGGGAGCTCAGAGTCTCAGCCACTGGACCACCAGGGAGGTCCCCTCACTGCACTTCTGATGGCCTGGGACTCTCTATGTAAAGAGCAGGTCTTTACCCTTCTGCCCACACGACCACACTGCAGTGCAAGGATCTCTGTGCTGGGTAATTTCACTCTTACGATTAACAACTTTCAGCATGAATGTAGCCCCAGGACTATGCTTGACAAATGCACAGTGAATGAATTTTAAAAATGAATTAGATACAGGAAGATAGGACTATGATGAAAAGGACAAAAGCACTAAAGAAACTAAATATAAGAAAAGCAAGTGTAGGGGATCCGCAAAAGTACATGCACGCAAAATGGAATCTAACGAATGCCTTTAGAGAGCAATGTTCTATGAGATGCCTTATTCTCGTCAGAGCTGAGGCTTAAACGAAGCTGTTTCTCTGTGAGGAAAACGTGCTTCTTTTAGTGATACTATTCAAGTTGCCATGGTATCCCAGGCACTCGGCCCACTCCCACCATGCAGGCCCTGCAGACTCGAACACAGTGGAGAAACCCCCACGCGCCCACTGTCTTTGAGACAATCGATGGTGTGGATGTATCAGTCTAAGAAATCAGAGCACTGAAATTCACAGAAACTGTCATCATTCTGCTCCGAATGGGTTAGAGGATTAGAATCATTTTATCTAATATTTGGACAAAAATCCATGTAGCAGTTTCGTCTGCTTTCAGAACAGTAAGACATTACATAAAACCACACAGTATGTGGAAGAACAGAAATCAGTGTGGTTAGTGCTTTTGGTTTTGTTCATCAAAAACACTATGAGAACTATGGAGAGAAAAAGGACTAAAGCTGCCCTCCCACGTAAAATTGAGCAAGATTTTCAAGCAATTATTACTTCATTTGCCTGAGCAAAAAACATCAGCTTTCTTGGAAATTGGGCCAAACATTATGTAAGACTCTCAACTCTGGTTTGTATCCAAAATAGGAAGATTATTAAAGTTACCCTTATTGAAAAAAAAGTAGCATAGGAGTTCTGCAAACATTTAGTAGAGGAAGGGGTTGTGCTGACAACACTGCATTGTGATATAAGTGGAGAATTTTATAGAAAACAAAACTGATTTTTGTCAGCCGTGAAATATCAGTGTGCTTAATACTAAAACACATACATGACTTAAAAAACTACCTGGGCCTTCACAGGCTCTCCCCTGGCTCCACCTACCCCAGGATCTCATCTCAGGCACCCAGTTCCCAGAATGGGTAGGGATCTCGTGCCACCGGAACATTAGCTCCTATGAGACCAAACTTCACCCTCCATCCATAGGGGTTGTGTGGTCCTACAGAAGTGGAGGAGCTGAGGGAATGGTTCCCAGTCTGTGGGTCCTGGATACTTGTGGGAGGGTTTGGGGAGCGGGGGATGTCCAAGGATGCACTTGGCACAAAGAACTGACGATCCTACAGATGCAAAGTACCAATCAGCAAATAAAGCCTGTAGACAGTTGTGACACCATAAAGGTGCTCCGAGCCGACTGAGAGTCAGGAGCAGCAAAGGCAAGGAGGCCACAGTCAGAAGCGCTGCTGCCCCACTGCCAGTATCCAGAGCTGGTGATTTGCGGCCAATCCTACCTCTTCTGCAGAGCTTGAGGAATCTCTGCATCAAAACCTCAGCCTTCACCCTTGCGGAGAACACAGGCAACACTTGCAGGCTGTCCCGCTGCCGCCCTCCTGCCGCGGGCACACACGCCTGCCTGCTGGGGGCTGGGGAGGTGCCATCTTCCCCACTGTCCCCACTGACCCCACATGGCCCCAGGAGCCACTGGTTTATTAAGTTGAACTAGGATTCATTCAAGCTCTAGAGAAAATATCTGGCATTAAAAGGAAGCAGAAAGGAAGGCAGAAGAGAGGTCATTACTTGCCATTAGTTCCGCAGTAGCTGCTGTACCCTCGATCTGCCCTACTTATGACAACCCAACACACCGTGCCGGGAGCAGCAGATGAGTCTACAGCAAGGTTTGCCCCAAAGCTAAAACAAACTTACTGACATTTAAAGGACAGTACTCACCCTGGGTTTATCTACAGGGGCAAGAAATTCATCCAGTGGTGCTTCAGTATGCAGGGACGAAACCAGTTTTGCGATGACAGGCAGGAGTGTACTCTAGGACAAAGCGCCCCTCCCTGCCACCGGCCTGGGCCAGAGGAGAAGCAGTGTTGTGAAATCCCTCAAGGAGGGCTTCATTCCCCGCTCAGGGTGGAAGGCTCTAATAGCAGCCATGTGTGCAGTGATGGGCAGGCCTTCTTCAGAAAGCATGACAGTATTTCTGAGCGTGATTTTCGGTTGCTAAATATAGGCTTAGCAACAGCACTGCTGATGATATCACTCAGGAGACATTTTTAAAAAGAAGCAAAAGAAAACAGATCTGTGATGTGCCCACAGCAGCACAACGGTTGTAGATGAACTCCATCCATCTCTTTAAGAAGACATAAATGCACCCTGTTCCATTAACTGAGTCCTGAGTCTTCTATCACCTGGTGTGCTGCAGCTGGGAGAGTCTACGGGCCTCAGGGGAAACTCGCAGACATCACAACCCCCACAGCAGCCACAAGCAGAGTCCTTCATTTGCACCTGAAGCCTTTTCTGAAACCAGTTTAACCAGACACTGTGCTGACGGTGACAGGATCACCGCCCATCCTGCCCAGTTTCTAGATCAGATGCTCTTAGCTGAGAGGGTAACAGACAGCAAGGAAGAAGAGCAGGTGCGGGCCAACCTCCACTGTACCCACACAGGCGCTGGCGGGGCCGGGGGCTCCCCTGGGCTCCAGTCACCATGCTTGAGCTCGGCTCCCCTCCCAGGACCTGGTGGGCTGATGTGACCTCCCCCAGCTTTCTTCCTCCATGGGGTCTCTCACCTGGCAACTCGGTTTTAGTCCTGGCTATGCTGTAAAGACTATGGTTTTTCCAGTGGTCATGTATGGATATGAGAGTTGGACTGTGAAGAAAGCTGAGCGCTGAAGAATTGGTCCTTTTGAACTGTGGTGCTGGAGAAGACTCTTGAGAGTCCCTTGAACTGCAAGGAGATCCAACCAGTCCATTCTAAAGGAGGTCAGTCCTGGGTGTTCATTAGAAGGACTGATGCTGAAGCTGACACTCCAATACTTTGGCCACCTCACGCGAAGAGCTGACTCATTGGAAAAGACCCTGATGCTGGGAGGGATTGGGGGCAGGAGGAGAAGAGGACGACAGAGGATGAGATGGCTGGATGGCATCACCGACTCGATGGACGTGAGTCTGAGTGAACTCCGGGAGTTGGTGATGGACAGGGAGTCCTGGTGTGCTGCGATTCATGGGGTAGCAGAGAGTCAGACACGACTGAGTGACTGAACTGAACTGAACTGATGCTGTAAAGAGCTGCCCAGCCACTTTAAGAAATCCTGATGCCAGGACCCAACCCCGGAGATTCTGAGGGAGTTGAGGGTGTGGTCTCAATACCAGGATTTTTCAAAGCTTTGAAAATGACTCTCGGGTGCCAGCACAGTTGAGAATCGCTTCACACATGAGCCCCACACTGCCTTTGGACAACCCAACTCAGCCCCGAGTTCAGGCCTAAGCGACCGTGTTCAGTGCTGTCCCCCAGACCAGCAGCATTAGGAGCCCTTCGAAGAGCTGAGGATGGTTCCCAGAGTGATTTAAGAGGTACAGCTGATGGGCTTTGGAGAATGAGGGTGTGACCAAGGAGGTGAATGATGGCTTAAAGGTTTTCTAGCTTGGCTGAATACAGGTGACAATGATACCCCAACCAGATAGTGAGTCTAGGTAAGCAGGTATGAGAGGAAAAATGACTTAACATTTTGGGGTTGAGATTTCTGTGGGATTTTGAGTGGTGACATGTAACAGCACGTTTGCTGGCCTGAGACCCTGAGCAACCAAGGTGAACCACAGTCCCGGGGTCACAGGACAGAAGAGTCACTAGAATCACCAGTCTGAGTGAGCTCAATGGGGAACCGAAATACAGACTGAACGTGAAGGAAAAGGAGCCAGGGACACAGCGTGGGAAGCGATGGCATTCAAGGAGTGGACAGAGGAAGACAATTCAGACAACGAGACTGAGGGAAAAACAGTCACAGAGGTCACAGCAGGAACAAATGACCAAGGGGTCAGGAAAGATCCGAGAAGGCGGGGCCTGTCTTGGCTTGTGCTGTGTCCTAAGGGCCTTGCGCATAGTGGGCATTAGTAAAAATGTGTGGAGTTGGTCAGGGGATGAGTTTTAAGAAAGAAGTGGTGGTCACTTTCAGCTAAAGCTGCAGAGTGATACCGAGAGAACAGAAACACTGGGATTTGGTGGCTAAGAGGTCTCGGCAGGTCTTGGTGAGAGAAATTTCAAAGGAGTGGTGCTGATGCAGGAGAGATGCTTAGTAAGTGACATGTCACAGTGGAAGCGTCCCTCCCTGGGCATGGTGGGGGTGCGCGGGCTGTGTGTGTGCGCGTATGTATGTGTATGCGTGCAGAGTGTGCGCGCGCACATGCAGGGGTGTGCGGGTACGTGTGTGTGTGCAGGGGTGCGAGGTGTCTGTGCATACATGACAGTGGAAACATCCCTCCCTGAGCGTGGCAGGTGTGCGTGGGGTGTGTGTGGGTGTGGGTGTGGGTGCACAGGGGTGTGTGCATACATTGAGGGTGGAAACATCTCTCCCTGAGCATGGCAAGTGTGTGCGGGTATGTGTGTGTGCGTGGGGGTGCGGGGGGTATGTGTGTCTGCATGTGTGTGCACACGTGCATAAATACACCTGAGAGGCACCAGGCTGCCGGGTATCTACTAACAACTACACCGCATTTACTCACAGCTGTACTCCACCACTTCAGTAACTGCCCCATGTGGAAATGAAGCAGAAAATGTGGAGCCAAGGCCAGGAGTTGTTTCATAGCTGAAGATGGTTTTCAAGGTGCAAGTTCCTAGGGCTGCATGAGGCACAGGGCAGCACTAGCAGGTGCAAGGGACGCGGAAAGCAAACCCTGCTGGGCCACCAGCTTCCCTGGCGGCGCTCCGGCAGGTGGGGCCCGGGGGTGCACCATGTTGACACCTACTTGGGCCCCGCTCCTCCCCAGCACCCCCCAGGCCCCAGGCTTCGAGAACACGCAGGTGCGCCTGCCACACGTGGCTTTACCTGATGAGGAGGAGCCTGTCCTTTTCAGAAGGGTGATCATCCAGCCACTGGGAGAAGCGTGCATGGGACCACTCTGCCCTCTGCGGGTGGAAACACAGTCAGAGAGAGCGGCTACACCCTGTCCTGTCCTGTGGGGCGTTCGCGGGTTCGGAGAGGATCTCTGGGACTCCTGGGGTCAGAGGACCCCAGACACCAGCCCCAAAGGCGGGCAGACCGGCCCTTGGTGCACTTTCCCAACCCCAGGGGGCCTCTTGGGTTTGTCAGTTGAAGGTGGGTCAGCAAAGGAAATGGGGCCTCTGTCAAAAAAGCTTTATGAACATACATTACTCGAATCACTGTTATTTAAAGGGCTAATTCTAGATGCGGCAGGTGACCTATACGTTGATGAGAAAGTAGGGCCTGGGTAGTGGGAACCTTCCCTCCTCAATCATTCACTGCTAAGACACAAATTCATGACTTCTCTTGGTGGGAGAAGGCCAGGACCTTCAGTGAGTTAGGGGTGGGGTGGGGGGAGTCCCCTGCATTCTCTGAGTTCAGAAGGAAGACAAGTAAGAGGATTCTGGCTTCACCTTCTTACCTGGAAGGGGGATTTCAGCTCAGGGGGTGCTCTTGTGAACAAAAACTGAATAATGATGCTGAATGGAATTATGTCCCCCAGTGCAGGGCTGCTGGCCACGTGTTCACTTGTCTGGAAGAGCAGTGGTCTAAATGAAGGAAATGCAGAAGTCATTTAATGCTGTTCAATATGGAAAGAGGTGACTCAGTACAAGAATCATAATAGCACATTAGCATTAGTGTAATAGCATAATACATAATAGAATGAATAATAGCAGTCTTCCTAGACTGGATAATTCTTAACCATTTCTTAGCCTAACACACACACACACACACACACGTAGGCTGGCCCTCCCTTCAGCCCCTTCCTTGGCCCCCAACTCATTGCCTTTGGGTCTGACTTTACTTCAGGGTGATTCAGCAAAACCCCCTCTTAGAGCTCATCTGATAACGGGCTAAAATGAAAGCACACAGTTAAAGCCTTCAAGTAGTTCTAACTAAAAGGTTCTAATGGTGGCCACAGCTTTCAGCTTTTATTGTATACATAATCCTTCCATGGGCTATAAGCTAATGTGGATAAATTCAACCATTTTCTATACAGCTTTTCAAAGGGCCATTATATCCTTACATATATGAAATTATTACCTCGCTGGACATCCCTCTCTTCTAAAACACTGCGTGTCTAGGTGTTACCATCCAAGATAGGCTCGTCTCATTTTACTGTGCTTCACAGGTATGCTGGAGGTATTTTGTTTTGCATTTTTTTTTTTTTTACAAACTGAAGGTTTGTGCAACCCTGCTCTGTGGTGTCAGATGATGGTTAGCATCTTTTTTTAGCAATATTTTTAATTAAGATATGTACAATTTTTTCAGACATAATGTTACTACATCCTTAATTAACTAGAGGATAGTTTAAACACAGCTTTAATAAGCACTGGGAAACCAAACAATTCATGTGACTGGCTTTATTCTGAGAGTTGCTGTGAGGCAGTGGGCTAGAACCGAACCTATAATATCTCCAGTGTACGCCTGCTTGCATTTTACAGGAACCTGCAGGCAAATCTACCCTGTTACTAACCACCTACTACCTTGTCAAAATGATGGCAAAAATAATTTAAAACTTTCACTGACTCCTCCTTGGCTTTCAGTTCAGTACAATCGCTCAGTCATGTCCAACTCTTTGCGACCCCATGAATTGCAGCACGCCAGGGCTCCCTGTCCTTGGCTTTGGGCTCTGATAAAGGCCAAGCTGTAGAGGCTGAATCTCAAGAGGTAAGATGGCAACATCTGACTGAGCAGAGACTCTGAAGCCTGTACAACAGCTCTGAACCTGGCCTCGCACTTCTCCCCATGGTGTTTACTCCAGTCTAAGCCGAGGGCCTGCACTTCTCCCCATGGTGTTTACTCCTGTCTAAGCCGAGGGCCTGCACTTCTCCCCATGTGTTTACTCCAGTCTAAGCCGAGGGCCTGCACTTCTCCCCATGTGTTTACTCCAGTCTAAGCCGAGGGCCTGCACTTCTCCCCATGGTGTTTACTCCTGTCTAAGCCGAGGGCCTGCACTTCTCCCCATGTGTTTACTCCAGTCTAAGCCGAGGGCCTGCACTTCTCCCCATGTGTTTACTCCAGTCTAAGCCGAGGGCCTGCACTTCTCCCCATGTGTTTACTCCAGTCTAAGCCAAGGGCCTGCACTTCTCCCCATGGTGTTTACTCCTGTCTAAGCCGAGGGCCTGCACTTCTCCCCATGTGTTTACTCCAGTCTAAGCCGAGGGCCTGCACTTCTCCCCATGTGTTTACTCCAGTCTACGGCCGAGGGCCCGCACAGAGCAGGACGGGCTTCTTCACCACCGTGACGGCTCACTCAAGAGTCGGGAGAGCTCCCACTAGACAGCTGGTTCTGGCTGGATCCAGAATACTATTGGAAAGAATGCCTTTATATTAACTATTCTATAAGTAAAATTTGGGGTTTCCCAGGAAGCTCAGTGGCAAAGAATACATTTGCCAACCAGGAGACGTGAGTTCAGTCCCTCGGTGGGGACGATCCCCTGGAGAAGGAAATGGCAACCCAGTCCAGTATTATTGCCTGGGAAAGCCCATGGACAGAGGAGCCTGGTGGGCTACAGTCCATGGGGTCACAAAAGAGCCGGACATGACTGAGTGACTAAACAAGTAAAATTTATCCCTTGTAGGAATTTTTCTAATTTCAACTGTTCTATAAAAACAACATCATTCTGTAATTTACAGTCTTTAGCTACTGTGGAAACTCTTCAGTTCACTTGTGCTGTTAGCAGACATCCATAATGCTCTGATCCAGGTCCTCCGTGGAAGCAGGACTAGGGTCTTCTCACGGCCTCGGGTGGTACGCTCACCTCAAAGATTCTCAAGGTCAATCATCTCACAGGGTTCTATGCTGCAGAGCTGTAGGCAACACATTCAGCACCTACTCAGGTATGAAAATGTTGCTTCGGAAACTTTTGGTTTGTCTGGAGGCATCCCTGTAAGTCATTCTCTTATGCGTGGAAAATCCCATCTCCATAGGAGCAAAGCTCCCAGTTTTAACCACACAGAGCACTTATGAAAAGCTTTATAGATGTGAACTCATTTATTCCTCCAAATAACCCTATCAGGTAGGCACTGTTACATCCCCATTTTACAGATAAGTAAACTAGGAGGAAGACAGCAAGTAAAAGCCAGGAACGGGCAGAACACAGACTCAAACTTCATTTTGCTAAGCAGCCTCTTTTAGAATATCAACTGAAGCGACTATGCATCTATTTTTAGAACAGACTTATTCTGAGAGAGAAACAAAGACCCCTTGGAGAAAGCACAACTTCAAACTGTCAACAGCTCCTATAAGATAACCTGGACAAATGAATGTTTCCAGTACATTGTCTAAAGGCTATGCAGTTAGTATCTATTTAGGAATCCCAGATTCTATGGGTCGAAGTGGATCTCCAGTCACCCACCTACTTGAACCATCTCATCACACTCTCTCCTGGAATTATTTTCACCTGGCATGACCTGAAGGTCCTGTGGGGTGATGACTGGCATGGTCTCAGAGGCCTCTGGAAGCTGACTCTGGGTGGAGGGGATGGCAGTGCACCCCAGAGCTCCACTTCCTGTAGCCGGCAGACCCCTGTTCTGGCAGGGGAAGCTGAAAACGCCTCACAGCCTGAGGTCCTCGGGTGCTGAACAGCTGACATTTCCATCCTCCAAGCCCAGCCAGGGGCCAAGAGCACCACTGACGTGACTGCTTCCAGGTTAGAACTAAACAGGGGGAAGAGCCAGTCGGGAGGGGGTTCCTGTACTGGGTCATGGGCTCAGCCTGCAGGTCCGGCACACGCGAAAGGCCGCCCGGAGCCATGCACCGAGACGGGGAGCTCACGCCTTCCCCTCTCTCCAGCCATCCCGGTCCGGTGAGGGTCCTCCCCTGCCCCAGTAAAGCCCACTCTTTGCTATGGCATGTGACATGGTAGGATTCACCGGAACCCTGGCTGATGACAGGAGACCCAGGGCAGGGGCCAGTCCTTATGACCGTCCTCAACTCACTGAAAAGCAGCCAGATGGAATCCTTTCTGCCACTATGACAGGAAGATGAACAGGCATTTTGGTCCCTAGTCTCTCTCGGTGCTCACTATCTGAAGCCCCATGTACAAACGGTTTAGAATGAAACACTAAGAAACACTGAACTATTTTCCGAAGAACTGATACATTTTCTTCTTTCTGAAAATGGGAATTACATAGCTGATTCTGTTCCTCTTTTATCTTCAGCTTCAGGAAATTTAAAGTCAAATTTGAAACTTATTTACACCAATTAAATTAGTTTTGCAATTTGAATGTATGTGTTTGTACACACACACACAAACACACACACTGGCTGTGCCATGTGGCTTGCAGGATCTTCGTTTCCCGACCAGGGATTGAGCCCAGGCCCACACCAGTGACAGTGCTGAGTCCTGGCCACAGGACTGCCAGGGAAGTCCCATCCAGCAATACAAACACTACAAACGTGGAAAGGGAAGAAGGGTGAGAAAGGGAGTGGGAAGGAGACAGGGAGCGAGAAATGATCTGAAACGTGCCCCGTCCAGCAGCCCAGCTGAGCTATGCACCGTGGCTGCTGTTGGTGACACCAGCACAGGGCAAAGCCTGGGAGAAACCAGCTCATTTTGAAATAGCATCTTTTGGTCAATCATCTGTCCCTGTGGAGCTCTGAGTCACAGATGTTCTTTTGCTGCCAAGACCAAATGTAGCCACTAACAGGACTGCCAAAAAAGCCATGGGAAGCAAAACTGGATTTGATTTGGTATTATGCCTCACTGACACAATTACCTGTAAACACTGACTGCAGATATTTTGTTTCTGGTGCTTGTTTTAAGAAGCAGAAAGAACACAGCATGAAAACCCCCATCCTCCCTGACTGCAGGTGGAATCTGAAATACCAGTGAGTTCAAAAAATGTATCACCATCTGAGGTGATACAAGGAACAAAAGGAAACAAATCAAGGTGTTACAGAATGCGGACAGCCCAATGCCACAAAATCATTCTGAGAAAAAATACTCCAAATAGCAGCGCTTTCAAGGTTAAACTTCATAGGCAGCTAGTAGTCTTCATTAATCAAGTATTAGGTCTCATTAGAAAAAAAAATTATGCTTCTAGTAGAGATCTCCACATTTAAGGGATCTGTGCAGCTGTTGTCCTCTGTTAAGGCCAGTTCTGAAGTGGAGTAAGACCCAAGTCCTCCTGTGCGCTTGTCCACAGCCAGTGTCCGAGGTGGTCTGTGCTGCGTGCTGCCTGCCACGACCCCCACTCCAAAGCTGCTTTTGGTGAGGGGCCAGGAAGGAGGCCAGACTACGGAGATCCGGAATCAGCATAGAAATGAGGGGGCGGGGAGGACACAGGACTTCTCCCTGCACTGGACATGGTGGGGGTTTTGGAGACGGGAAGAGGTCCACATATGGTGGCTGGAGGGGCCGTGTGTGTCCCAGTAGAGGACAAAGCAGCAGGCCGACGCCTGGGGGTGAGTCAGGGCTCAGAGCAGAGAGGTGAGAGCCCCTCGGGTCCCTGTCTTGGAGTCCAAGGTTGTCTGTCCTAGGGGACTAGGATGGAAAGGAGGTGGGGATTTCAGACATTCTCTAGGAATAAAAGTGCACACGTGGTTCAAGACTCCTGAGGCATCTCCTGGCAGGCTGTCTGCAGCGGAAGTCAGGGAGACAGGGCATTTCAGATCAAGAGGGCATGGCCAGAGTGGGGGTCTAGATGGTCTGTAACACTTTCTAATGTTTCCCTGGATGTTTCACATTGTGTTCTAGGACCCGTCCCAGTGAGAACAAACGAGAACTTCTGGAATAAGACATCGGGCGGTGGCTGCGAGCACGGGCGGTAGGGTCAGGCAGGCCAGGGGTCTCAAATGCAGACCCACAGCTCACAGCTCTCACACGTGCAGTCTGAAAACTGACCCCTCAGCCCCGAATGAGCCCTCGACTCTCAACTGTCATCCTGAAGATGGAAGGAGAAAATCCCAGGACAATGCTCAGTACAGGCTAACATACAACAAATGACCAAACAATGATTGCTAGAATCAAGATGACCAAAATGAAACAGCCAGCCCTGCATGTTCACCCGGGAGCTCCCGGAACTGCTGAAGTACTGGCAGGCAGCAAAGCAAACCAAGCCCCAGATGTGGCTGCCTTCTGGCTCTAACGCTGACATTAGGAACTTGGAATTAAGAACCCAGAAACCGTGCGGAAATCGTGACTGCAGAGCGTGGCCTAAGTGGAAAGAAGGAACAGAACCCATCTGGGGTCCTGGGGGTGGGAGCGCTCATCCTGGAAGCTGTGGAGACGGCCACCCTCGGGTCTACAGACACGCAGGCCAGGCCTAGCTCTGATTCTCAAGCATCAGGTAATCAGGGAGGTAAACTGTAGCTATGGGGAACCCTCACCACTCCTCCAGCTGAAGACAGCTGACGTGAACGCTACACTCTGTAGAGTTACTGATGGTCTCCCTTCTCCAGTGCCCGGCATGCTAACAGACCCATCAGAATAGCCCCTATCTCCTGACAGCTCTCAGTGCTTTTTCATTAAATCTGAGGAGGCTTTCAGCAGAGCAGGCTGTGGATGTAATTCAGGGACCAGGCTGTTCCCTGGGGAGTGGGGACGCTGGGCCCTGCTAGAAGGCAGGGTCTTTAGTGATCTGCATGGACAGGCCCTTGGCCAGGTGGAGGCAAGGTAACCTCCCGCACGAACACATGGGAGACACCACCATGCTGCAGAGGGATGGACGGGGATGGGGGCTCACGCGTCCTGTGTGCAGCTACAACACAAATACCCAGGAGCAAGTCCCTAATGTCAGCAGCTTTCTGAGGCAGCCTTCTCTCTGGGGTAAAAGATTCCTGCTGCCTGAGAAACTCTAATGTAGACAGGAAAATGTAAATGCATGCAAGAAGCTCACCGGCCTAATTAAAGAGTCCACTAATATCACCATCAAGGAGAACACCCTGAGGCAGATGGCTGCCTGATGGGGGAAGGGGGTGCTCGCCAAGGCGAGGGTGTCTGGGGAGGGGGGAGGGGAGGCTGCACCTGAGGTCCAGGCTGGAGGCGCCCGCCTGGCTCTGTCACCCTCCCTGGCACTGGGCCTGTTGCTCCTCCTGTAGCCACTGCCTCTAAACCTGCTGGGGCTTTGGTTGTCTGGCTGTCTTTCTTGCCCCCCAACCCCTTACTATATAATATTTTAGTATATTTTATATTATTTTTAGGCTCACTTGTTATTTTTAAATGGGAGAAATACTGTAAGAGGAATTTTAAAATATATTTGTTGACATTTCTAACTATAAATATACAACAACCAAAGCAAAAAATTTGAAAAATTTAAGAAATCTCTTTTAAAAAAACCACTAGAAACAATGCTACTCTCCAAAGGTAATATTTTGATGCTCATCCTTGACTTGTCCTCTCCAAAGCCATAGGTCAGTATTTTTAAAACATCAGGGATGCCTATTGCATATACTGGTGAGTGGCCTGTTTTTTCATTTTGTGATACACCAGGAAGTATTTTTCTTTTTCTTGGACATTAACTAACAGTTTAAATTTTTAATTGGCTGCATATATTTGATCTAATGAATGTGGCCTATTTTAGCCAGTTTCCTACTGATAGCCACTGAGCTAGTTCGGGTATGACTTCGAACCTTCAGTCCAGGAACAAGAGTCCAGATCAATTATGGAAATGACCACTAGATGATGCCTTTTCCTTGTCATAGCACAGACAAGAAGATGAACAAGAGTGGGCCCTGCCACTGCAACTGCTCAGGACTAAATTCTGGAGAAGATACCGACTTCTTAACAAGTTTTTGCAGGAAGCAAGAGGAGGGCCTTGAAGTGAGTTACTGGAATAAAGACAACTCTGTACTGACTGACTCCTCTCTAGGAAGGGCCTCTGCTGTCCTAAGTCAATTCCCCTCTCAGGACAACTGTAGAGAAACTGGCAGGGCCAGGGCCTTGCCCAGTCACATTTACAGGCAGAGGCAGCAGAACTGTCATTTCTCTTCTCCAAAGACAGGTCCTAAAACCTTTCCAGCCTAGGGCTAGATTTGAACCCCAGAATATACTACTTTCACTTTATTTCCTGATCTACTTAATCCTAAAATCTATCAAATGGTGTCCAAAACCGCTCAAACAACTGAGAAAAGCACTAGAATCAATCCAAAAGATTTCTGTAGGTTCCATATATCTGTAGGAATCAGTTCAGTTCAGTTGCTCGGTCATGTCTGACTCTTTGTGACCCCATGGGCTGCAGCACGCCAGGCTTCCCTGTCCATCCCAATTCCAGGAGTTTACTCCAACTTATGTCCATTAAGTCAGAGATGCCATCCAACCATCTCAGCATCTGTCGTCCCCTTCTCCTCCCACCTTCAATCTTTGCCAGCATCAGAGTCTTTTCAAATGAGTCAGTTCTTTGCATCAGGTGGCCAAAGTATTGGAGCTTCAACTTTAGCATCAGTCCTTCCAATTAATATTCCGGGCTGATTTCCTTGAGGATTGACTGGTTTGATCTCCCTGCAGTCCAAGGGACTCTCAAAGAATCTTCTCCAAACCACAGTTCAAAAATATCAATTCTTTGGTGCTCAGCTTTCTTTATAGTCCAACTCTAACATCCCTACATGACTACTGGAAAAACCATAGCTTTGACTAGATGGACCTTTGTTTGCAAAGTAATGTCTCTGCTTTTTAGTATGTAATCTAGGTTGGTCATAACTTTTCTGCCAAGGAGCAAGCATCTTCTAATTTCATGGCTGCAGTCACCATCTGTGGTGATTCTGGAGCTCCCAAAATTAAAGTCTGTCACTGTTTCCATTGTTTCCCCATCTATTTGTCATGAAGTGATGGGACCAGATGCCATGATCTTAATTTTCTGACTGTTGAGATTTAAGCCAACAACTGTAGGAATACACTGGTAGATAAGTCTCTTTTAGAATTTTTCAATGAATTAAAGATATGGAGAAGGCTCCATAGGCAAGATTCAACTACTCTGATTATATCTGTGCCAATGCCTTGGGAGCTGAGGGATCTGCAGGAGGAAACTCACATACCAGCATTCCAGGAGATCAGGGTGCACATCTTTACAGATGGAGAAAGGAACAAAACTCGGCCCCTACCACTGGAGCAGCTCAAGTTCAAGAATAGAGGGCCCTGAGAGAAGGGTGAGAAACCACTGGATGCAAAACATTAGGGCATTATGAAACCAATTAAATGGGTGAAAATAACCAAATGCAAAAGAAACCAGAGAATATCGCACGAAGGAAGAGTAATTTCTGTTTCATGGCACAAGTTTGCGTGCATGTTTGTGTGCACGGTTTTGAGGGTGCTTGCATGTAAGTACATGCTAGATGGTAACATAAAATCTCTCTTACTGTCAGTCAGAGTTGAAGTTTTGAAACACATCTAGATTGACCATTGCCTCATGATAGAAGGTAGCTATAAAAAACCCAGGATTTAAAAAAATTATACACCAATCATTAATTTTTTATTCCCTAAATTGATACTAGAAGGTGTTACTATTCAAACTTTAAACACTGCTTTAAAGATTCTTTTTCTCATGTGGAAAGTGGGGTGGGTTGACAGAAAATCTTAAGTGACTTAAAAAAGAACTGTTCTTATGTGAAACCCTCAGAACATGTATCTCTATCCTGTGACACAACTTTAAAAGCACTTGGATAGGGACTTCTTGCTGATCCAGCAGTTAAGACTCTGCACTTCCATTGTAGGGGGGCATAGGTTCGATCCCCACTTGGGGAATTAAGTTCCCACATGCTGCGCAGTAGGGCCAAAAAGTAAAACAAAAACAAGAAAACCAGCAAGTACCTGGATAAAGGTTGTCTTGCATTAGCATATGGGAAGATAAGCACTGTTTTAATACACACACATGGAATAAACAACCAAATATGGGAGGCAGGACTATCAGAAATATTTATCTAATCTTAAACTAGCAAATTCCAAATCATGGCTTTTCCCATGCCTTTTAAAATAACTAGTTGGTTAATGTCCTCTAGCATGCTAAGATTCTGTGACTCGGGGCAGCATTTTATCATCCAACTGGGACTGCTGTGTTTCCATCTTACTCAGAGTAAGTAACTTTCAGTTCAGTTCAGTTGCTCAGTTGTGTCCGACTCTTTGCGACCCCATGGACTGCAGCACGCCAGGCCTCCCCGTCTGTCACCAACTCCTGGAGTTTACTCAAACTCATGTCCATTGAGTCGGTGATGCCATCCAACCGTCTCTTTATAGGAGTTTTATTAAGGTTGTTTTTAATGGTACATAGAGATGACTGGAAGATCAGTAAGCTCAGTGCCTCTTAATCTTTCAACTTGTCCATATCTGGTAGTGCCAAACCCAAAGGCTTCCAAAATATTTAAATACTTATAAAAGGTTTGAGCTAATCCAAAGAAGATATCTGAAACACTTGTGACATCACTGTTTCTGAAATCCAACTTTGTACACATAAGGCATTTGAGAAAAATACAAGTTCAGGCTCTTGTGTTGGCATTAAAAATATTTTTGCCAAGCACACACAGTAAAAGTAAAAGATAACCCTCCCCTTTCAATCAACAACCTTAGGTTCTTATATTTCAAGTGCTAATATACCTGAATTTTCTACGAAGATCTTGGGTGACATAAGAGAGTGAAGCAACCTTTTAAAGAACATACTACTTATTGATTATTCTAGTTTCTAGTACTCAGTCAGTTTATAGAAAGCCACATGCCTGGATTCTCTTACCTATCTTTAGAAAGAAATATTAAAAAACATCACGCTCCAGGATATTATGGATAGCTGACATCAAGGCTTCCCATCTGGCATGCTTCAGTCACAAGTTGTAACTATTGTTGATCCCCTTGGCTCTCAGCGTTAGTCATCTTTTTGTACATATACATTTTCTATGTGTGCCATGATGTGAAAAGTTTGGCAAGTCTGGCTTACTGAATAAACAGCCATATGCACAACATCTTTTTATTTTCTAAAATCTGATACTTAAGACCTAGACATTAAGCTATTCAATGGTCCTTAAAATTTGAGTTGGTAAAAGGTCTACCTAAGTATTCAGCACTGAAAAGGATTTTCCTGTTAAATTGATACATTCTTAGATCATGGGTTTGAATTAACTCATTTTTCTTTTTGAATTGATTTCTAGGAAGCTCAATCCCGAATTTTGTGCTCAATTGCATTAGCCATGGTTACCTTAAAGTATCTACTACATTTACAGTCATTCTCTGCATTTCAACACTAAACTCGGTTCTTCAAATGCTCTATCTAATAGTTTGTTTTTGTTTTTTTAATGGCATGCAACCTATGACCTTTTTAGAAGTAGACTGGGTTGGAAATGATAAATGAACCAATAACATTTTCAGAAAAAGATGTCTATATAGTTATGAACTGCCTGGTATTATTCAATATATTTCTGTAAGAATGGAGAATTTAAAAAATTCCCCTAGGAAGAGCATAATAAAAAATTTAACAGCTCAATCTTGTGAACTGCAACTGAACTGCAACACACACACACACACAAATTATTGAATATAACATTATAAATTTCTGGTTTGGATAACTTTCAAGATGAACCATATGAAAATGCCATTGTTTGTTGTATACCACAAAATGGTTGAATAATGGCAATTTCGTGTAGATCAACATGACTAGGAAAGGATTTATCTGCTAATAGGGTATGGTTATATTAACAGTGATAACAGAACTATGCCTCACCTGAATGACCTCAGCATTCGATAGGACTTTCCCAAATCAGATACTCTTCTGCAGAATGGACCCACAGCCAACTCCATCTGAAATATTAAAAGATATCCCATAGCTTTTTATATCAGAATCTTGAAGTGAACTGGGGACCCACTTGGATCACAGAAAGTTGTAGCTTGAAGTAAACTTAATTGGATCTGCACTGTAAGGCAGTTTTGAATGTCAAGTTTATTAAAAGGCAAGAACTTAGATAGCTTTTGCATTTATTTACTAAAAAGGTCATAAGATAATTCCTTCAAGAATAGAAAAGCAGCTTTTGTTGTGTATGAGGAGAAGGTTTAGATTTTTTTTCTCCATTGAAAAATCAGAAAAAGAAATGTTTTCAAGACTGCCTGTGTGTCTGTACTTTAAGTGAACATCACAAGTCTTTTTCTATTAAACAGAAATGATGACAGTTTTCACTGGGCTGGTGAAAAATGATTAAAAGCACTGACTCTGGAGGCAGCGCACGTGTGTCAGTTTCTGATCTACAGTGACTAGTTGTGTGGCTCTGGGCTTAACCTCTTTACGTTTCAAGTTCCTCATCTGTCAAACACAGATAATACCCGTCATAAAATTATGCAAACAAAATAGATAATTTCACAAAGCACTATGTGCACGGCATACAGTAAGTGCTTATTAAGTGTCAGCAATTACTATCATTAAAAAAAAAAAAATTTCCCCCTTTTAAATTGTTAGTGGATTAATTTGCTTCCTGACTGAAGAATTCAGCAACTACTACTTCTCTTTATTTTCCTCCTTTGACTGGAAATGTTGTCATTAATTGGAGTTTTAGGTTACCTGTTCTTTACCTACCAAGTGCATACGCAAAGTTTTTGCATATATGGCAGATGGTAAGCCATTTCACTATACTTGCTATGAACAGAGCTCTGGTAAAGAATAGTTTAGAAAATTTCTGAGAAAAGCCTGCGCCCTGGTAAATCAACATCTTTCTTCAAGAAAAACATATGAATGAAAAATGGGGTATCTGTCTTGCTGGCCATCTTTCTGAAAAACTGTTCATATCTTCTTGCCATTAGAAGACCATGGAGACGTACTCACTCATTTGAGAAACATTTTTTACTCCCTACTAATTATCAGGCACCAAACTAGACATGGAGATAAGAAGATGAATTAGACGGTCTTACCTCTGAGGAGTTCTCAAATTTATTGAAGAGGATAAATATTTATTTAAATAATATAATCTTCAGTCATCTAGCTTATGAGAGATCTGTGTGTGTAAACACAGATGCACATGCAGATTGATTATTATTAAGAGAAACAACAAACAAGTGTGAAATCAGCTGTGTGAACTGAGTGTCAGGGGAGAATTACAAAGCAGCTTCCTTTCTTCAGATGGTCTTGAGGGTGACTCGTGACTGGTGGATTTCTCTCTCAGCATACAGAAGACAGAGTGTACTGTATGTCCTAGAGGGAAACCTTACGTGGTCAGCAAACTTTCTAAAACACAAAAGGATAAGTAAATAAAAGGAGAAATCTGATGAAGAAAAGTCAGATTCTTTCCAATATTACAAGAGAGAGCAGTTTCAAGCCAATGTTCTTGAAGACAGTGGGCGATGGGCTGCTCCTTGGGACCTATTTAGTTTATTCACTAGATAGGAGTTTCTGGTTTCCTATAGAACGTGGTATTTATTTTACAGTGAGTACAAAGTAAAAATGTGGTTAACATGTACCTATGCCCGTCTGTTTCTCTGTGGAGGTGCATTTATAATGGTTTTTTACACACTGAAATTTGTCTATTTTTTTTGTTACCCCAGTGGGATTTATCATTTTCAAAGATTACAGCAAACAACCTTTGCTTTAGCACTTGAGCAGGACTGAATGTTAAATAAAACAGCTAGGAGAAAATTACAGTATGAGAATATGACCTCGAATGGCTGTGTCATCTCTGATGACTGCAGGAGACTTCTATGCCATATGACAATTTCAAAATGTTATATGTTTAACATAAATTTTTCATCCATCAGGGACCCCTAGGGTACTAAAGACCATCTTCTTCTGCCAGAGTTCCACTAGACAATAAAGGCCATGCTTCTGAAGGGCAGGAGTGCTCCTTTTAGAGGTGTGACTCTGCCATTAGCTGTGGATACAAACGGCACCTGCAGCTGCCCCTCTCCAGCTCTCCTGTTTGGAGGCAACAAACAGTGAGCAGCAGGCATGGTTAACTAATTACAGAGCTGCTCCATGCCCACCGCGGACATCTGGCTAACCACAGGGCATCTTCAGATACTCCTGGGCATTCCTGCCCTGACACTGTTCAGAAGAAAAGGCAACAGGAATTAGAATCTTGATTATTTGGGGATTTTCCCCCAAATTTATAATTTTCAGGCAAAAAGCAAGAGAGATATAAATATATATTTAAAGGGAACCAGAAATAAACAGAAACTGCTCAGAGTGCCACTGAGTAAATAATTTAATGCCAACGTCAAAAGTCATCCTTCTCTAGGGATTCCCTGGTGGTTCCGTGGTTAAGAATTTGTGTGCCAATACAGGAGACACAGGCTCGATCCCTGATCTGGGAAGAATCCACATGCAGTGAACAACTAAGCCCATGCCACAACTATTGAACCTGTGCTCTAGAGCCCGGGAGCCACAACTTTTGAGCCCACAGCGGCATAGCCTGTGCTCTGAAATAAGAGAAGCCACCGCAATGAGAAGCACAGCAACTAGAGAAGCCCCCACTCGCCACAACTAGAGAAAAGTCTGCGCAGCAACGAAGACCCAGCACAGCCAAAAATAAATAAATAAAATGTTAATGTTTAAAAAAACCATCATCCTTCTCTCTGGGAAACACACACAACTGAGGAGCAGAGGGGAATGTGTGGTTCAAAGGACAGTGTGGACAGGTCCCCAGAGAGATTCTGAATCAGCAGAACCCCAGTGGCTTGGACAAGCCTAGTGCTTGAGGACTGCTGTGTGATTAGTGTAAACCCAGAGACCATGTGGTCACAGTAGGGAATTAATTACCATGAGGAAACCACCTCATGCCCATGACCTGATTCCTAAGGGGCTATGCACTGGGCACGTTCCTCATCATGAACCCACCAGATGGCTCCCTGAAAATATTTTCTCTTTCACCTGTGTAATGGTGCCAGTGAGGAGAAGTTAGGATTCCTACATAAATCTTTAAAAATATATCATTATCTGCCTTTGCAAAGTGGACTTGATGACAAATAATCAGTAATCCCAAACTACTCTCTTCTGAGTTCTTTCTCTTTCTGTTATTTATGCCAGAATAGCAGGCACTTTTATCAAAAGAACTTTTTTTGAAACCCATCAAGGATAAGTGTGTTCTTGATTCCAATAGCTGCTATGGTTTTGTTTAATTTTGAACACAAGTTGATAGAACTTTCAGTAATGAGGCAGCCAAAAGGCTTTCTAGTCCCAGGTGATGCCTGTCATGAATATAAATGTCAGGGTAATGCCATCTAAGTGTTTCGATTTACCTCAGAAAAATATTTCCAACCAAGTACAAAAGCTGAGGTAGAATATCACATAATTGTAGTTGTGGTAAGAAACTACATTAAATGAAATGAAGGCCCCAAACTCACTTTAATATTTGTAAAATATAGGGGAAGATACAATAGCTGGATAATATTTGCCAAAGCTATTGGCCATACCCACGACTAACTTCCAAAGTGCCTGTGCCTGTCATTCCACTGCCCACGACCCGCAGGGCTGGGAAGAAGCCACACAGTGAGGGGCAGGGTGTTGTGAAGCAGGGACATTGTCCAGGAGTGAAGGAGTCAGCCCACAGAGGGTGCAGCCACCAGTGTCACTGTATGGCTGGAAAACATACTCTAACACTGAGTAAGAGATGGAAAGCAGAGGTGGCCTTGGTGCATAATAAGTTAGTATATAATAACGACTGATGTGTTTCATTCATCTTAAGAGAAGGGACCTGGAAAAAGGTCTGATTTATGGGCAACATGTCTTCAGAAAGAAGGAAATGCCAAATAAAATTCTGAATGTGTGGTTCAAGGAAGGTAGAAGCTCAATCCTGCCCCTGGAAGCTAGGCATTTTAAGCAGGTGCAGGCTGCGATAGCAAGGGTCACAGGATAGCACTCTCCAGCTCCCGGGACTCATAAGGGGATATATCATTAAAACAAACAAAAAAAAAGCCTTCTTCCCGCAGCACTCTCATGTCGGCCATCTCCTGCTCGGCTGCCACTCTAATTGGACTTGAAGTGCTGCCTCCAGGAAAGTGACTCAAGAACCAGCTGGAGCAGAATGCAAATAAACCAGTGGGGGAGGGAGCCCAGGAGAGAGAAGAGGACAGAGAAAGAAAAATAAAATGAAGGAGGAAAGGGGGAAAGAAGAACAGACACTCACTGGGGTACAGCTCACAGTGTTTTTAACAAATACGAGCAGGTCTTGGTACATCACTGTGCTTTCATGTGATAATCAGCCTGTAACCCCTGTAACCCCAATAAATTTGTCATACCCACAAGTATGACACGACATATAATTCTCTTTAAGCTGCAGTTTACTTGTAACAACAAAATGTACAGGTGCCTAAGAATTAAGTTGACAAAAATGGGAAAGGTAAAAGGAGCCACACAAAGGTGACACTTATAAGTATTCTCACGCTGAGGTTACTAAAGGCATATTTCACAAAGGAAGGCTCCTTACTCTGACTTAGTGGTCTCGGGCATATCATTTGGGGATGAAAATGACTAACTCTAGACCAATTAACATGCAGACAGCCTGGTTCTTGAAACATCAGGATATGTACCTTGTTGTAACTGCTGGGTGCAGAGGAGCCTCTAAAACCCCTGCCTGGTGTAAGTAGCCCACCACATTCTCTCCTGGGAGTAGGAATGATGAACCACGACTTGCTCCCAGATACACACAGGAATAAAGAGGAGGGACATTACAACTTGTCTACCTTTATAAACAGGGAGGATGGGGCACACCATTGGGAATAATCCATTTGGATTACTGTTTAGACCAGGAGGGCTAACAGCTTTCAAAGGCTTAAAAAATGAGTTCACCTTTGACATGCTATGTAAATATGAATTATTTGTTTCTAATTTTTTTTTAATGAAAGTAGATGTGTGAGGTAGTTCTAATCTGCTTCTGATACTATAAGGCTTTTTAAAAGTCTGTCTAAAGGACAAAGAAAAAAAAAACCTTTCTATAAGAGCTGATTATTATTCTGCTATTTTAATGTGACGCTACTTCATTCACATCGGATAGTGTGGAATGACTTTAAGGCTGGCCGTGCATAAGAAAGGTATTCTTATTTAACAGATGAGGATCAAACAATCTACCTGGACCTCTGTATATGTAAACGAATTAGAACCTGCCCTGGAACGCTGAGCTGACCCTGGAGGACCACACATGTGTTGGGGCTCCTCTTTACATGAGAACAGACTGTCCTTTCCCACTCTTTGAAGGATAAATTTCATTCTCTTCATTATTTTCCAACAAGGTTAATCAGTTATTCTTATCATTACTGACGTGGTAGAATAGTAAAATCGTCAGAAGGTCCCATATTATGAAAAATGGGAAATGCTACTTTACTGTGGAATGAGCTACTTGATGTACCCTGAACTATCAAAGAGGAGTGATTCTTTTGTTAAAGTAAAAAAGTATCTTGTACGAAAGTACCTTTAAATTCTTTCCTTTTTTACCTATTAAGTTTAGGTTTACTTTTCTTCATGTTTCAATTCTTTAAAACACTGAATAATACACAGATGGTCTTTTATTTAAATGGATAATATTGAAGTTGAAATATTTTCCCTTTTTACCTGTGCAAAATCAGCAGCAAGTCGCATTTTCCCACCTTCACCAAGAGGTCTAATGAGACTGGCGTTGCGGATAAAAAGTTCAATGGCTCTTTGGGCAATAGCTTCAGTGTTGTCAAAGACAAAATCCGAGCATTCAAAGTGTTTAAAGTAGTCACTCATAACTCTGACAATGAAACCTTGAAGCTCCTTCATGTAGAGAGAACAGGGAACATCAGGCTTTCCTGAATTGGGTAATGATCTGCAAAAGAAAAAAAAAAAAATCAGCCAGTTCACTAAAAGGCACTCTTGGACATTTCCTTTCCCCCTCTGCCTGCCATTTCACTCCTAAGCAATTTTTTTCCATAATGGTAGAAAAGGAATTGTTCATTTTTGTTAAGAGTTAAAAAGCATCATACAACATTTAAATCTTATTTTAAAGCCTGATTTAGGATGCTAGGAAGACGACTGAAGGAATCTGTGAATCTGTTTACTGAAAGACTATGAAGAATGAAACCAACAACCATCTGTCTTGGATGATTCACAGAATGCCTTACGCACTCTGACCTCTCAAGGACTCTTCCAGCTTTACAATTCTCCATCCACTCACATGGTTTGCCTGGTTAGTGAATAAATCAATATTAGATACTGAAACAGGATTTTACACTCGGTAGCAACAGAAAACACTGCCTTCCCCAAACAAATTCTTGGCAAAAATATCTCTGCTCTTGTGCTATTTAATCCAATCAGTCCAATAGTAGAATTCTGACTGTGGAACTGGTTATGTAACAATACACATGGTATGCAATTTTTTCCTCCCAGAAGATGTTTGGAAAGGCTTTAATTTGGATCAACAGATGATGCCAGCTGATGCTCCATGAAATACTATTTATAATTCATAAGTGTCTATAATTGCTCTTTAAAGAATATATGAAAAGAATGTGCAATATTTATAGGAAAGAAGAGTTATGTCAAAATTAGAAATCACCTGATATTAATTAGAGAGCCAATGAGATCACTGGCTATATAATGCTGTATCTTTCAAAAAATAAATCATATTCTGAGAATGATGTGGCGAAATTGGCAAAGGTTTAGGGAAGAACAACAGACATGATTCAAACGCCTAGAGCAAGAGAATGAGGTGAACTTAATTATTTTAAAATACAACAATGGTTATTATAAGTGGAATGCTAACTGAAGGTCTTGCATTTCCAGAAAGCAGATATAAATAGAGAAAACAGGCTAGGCTCTAGCAGGAAGAGATTTTCTTTGGGTGTAAGAAACAGCATCCTAACTATGGCAGGGCCATGGAAGGGGCCCAGTGGAACACTGGTGTTTGCAGTATCACGGGCCGGAGTGCTGCTTGGAACAGAGCAAAGGGACAGCCTCAGTAGGTGATGGCAATCTTCACATGGGGTTTGGTTTTGCCAGATTCAGACCATAATGACCTATCTTTATTCAGATTTTATCAGTCTAAAAGGCTATATTGGGGGCGGGGGGGAAGGCACCAAATCTCTTTCTAACCTTCTTATGCTTTATCAAAAGCACTGTCATTATTTTGGTACTACTCTGGAGGACTGCTTTAAGAATTTTAATCTGGCCAGGTGATATGATTTCCTTGAGGACTGGAAAATAACTCACTAAAACAAGTTTCATAAACATGTGTCAACATAAGTAAAATGCTCTATTAGACAAAATTCTGAAATATGTTATCACCAATTTTCAGTGTGGATTAGAAGCCTGATTTAAATTTACTGGAATATAAACCTTGCCTGGCGATTGCTAAAACTCAGTTTTCCCAGCTATGTCAAAAGTTTTTAGTAAGAGGTTCTCAAGTGATAAAGTGCAGCAGAAAGGTGAGCAGAAACGTCCGAGTCTTTGCAGTAAGAGCCCGCATAGAGGCAGAAGGCAGAAGGCCTGTAAACAAATGCACGCCTGAGAAGCAGCACCAGTCATTCTGGGGTCTGTGTGTGCTCTGCCCTCCTCTGAGGCACTTGTCCACCACGTCAAGGGACCTAGGGTCCTCCTAGGGGCAACCTATCAGACAAAGGACCAATCTGGTTCACTGGTATTTAAGCAAACTAACAAAAACATATCTCTTTGGGAAACCAACTTTTAATAGCTAATCGGTTATCTGCAGGCACCAGCCGTGGCTCATTAACACAATTACTGAAGGAAGTATCTAACGACTCTTAGAACAAGCCTTTAAAAATTACTTCAGTTTTGCTTCCTTTGCAGAGGCAATGATGACTGGTCTAACTGGAACATTTCAGATCACTTTTGAACAAAATTCATGTATTTCCAAATGCTGGTAATCAGTAGTCTCATATTCCTATATCCAAATAGTACAGCATTTTTGTGTAGAACCCACTTTACCATTCTGTGCTTCACATTATTATTAAAAATAGACTGACCTTTTCACCTTTCAAAAGATACTTTCATAATGAAATAATAAGTGATCTGAAAAACTAAAAGAAGTGCAATAGTCACATAATTTTTCCATAAACAGATAGACCAATGGCTAGAAATTCAGTAAAGTAGGTACTCTATTAAACAACATGAATATAAAGAAACAAGGCAATTAAAAATAAAAATTAACTATAAACTGAAGAATATATATCTACATACAAAATATATGAATGTTTAGTTCTAAAGTATGTTTTTTAAAATCACTTTGAACATGTGCAAACTGTTTCAAATTCTCCAGTTTTTTAATACACTAAATCAAAACCATTTTACTTAAAAAGATTTCAGTAAACACTAAGCTAGGAACTATGATTTTTATTTTCAAAAACATAGATATGGATAAGCAGTTCATATATGAAATAGCTATGGAATAATACCAGTGTTTATGGAGTGTTTAGGAGTGATATGACCACATTAGACTGCACTAAGACTCTGAAGAAGGAAAATCATTTTTTTGCAGAGGGCTGGGCAGGATCTTCCCCTCAAAGCCAGAGTAGGAATCAGACTAGCAGAGCAATAGCGACAGGACATTTTATACAAGGAATACCATACCAACACCACAGGCTCAAGCACAGGCTATTTGTGAGAAGGAAGGAAAAAAACGTAATTGCAAAAACAAGATGGTACCAAGCATCCTGAAGTATTAATAACAAGCTGAGTCCCACAGATGTTAATGGTTCCATGTCTGAATAACAGGAGACAAATGATGACAATAAAGACTGAAAAAAATCAGTTAATGGTGCACAACGAATAAAGTAGGATAAGGGTGGAGGCCAACTCCATCACGAGAGGAACAAGGTTCAAGATGGTCTAGATGGTAGAGACTTAGAGAGTAGAGAGTAGAGGTAGAGGTGGGAATGAAAAACAAATGCTATGAAGGTTAGCAAAACCTTTGGCTGGAAGTCATTACCCAGAAAAATCTTCTTGATGCATAGTGATGATGATAGCCTCAATGGCGTCACCCACAGAAGTCAGCAAGGGTTGCACAGCATTTCCCATAAGAACATAGATCGCCTGAAAAGAAGATTAAGAAGAGGCAAAATTTAAATAGATCAAACACAAAAAAATCTGAGGTGTGAGAAGCATTTTGACTAAAAGTTTTCACATTATATCAAATTCAGACTATACACAGTTTAACTATAATAACCCAACAGAAGTCTGCTCTTCTCATAACTGCTGTCAGTAATGATTTTTAAAGTTTAAAATATGTGGAACACAGCACTGAAAAATTTCAACTCCCCCACTTTTCTCATATTTTCAAAAAGTTTAACACTCAAATGAGCCTCTGGAGAAAGGAGAAGAGAAGGGTAATGTCACTTATGAAGCAAAGATAATATGAACACATTTTTTAAAGTTTCTGGAAAGAATGAGGCAAGACCAAAAGTAATTCTTCAAAACTGGAGCAACATCATATGCTTTAGACCAAACTGGATATAATAAATACATTAATGACTCTCAAAGGGCAGAACAGTTAGGCATTTCGTGAATCAGATTTCTATTTAGAGTTTGACGGCAGTGAGTGTCAACCGGGGCAATTTTGCTCTGCAGAGAACACCTGGCAATGTTTAGAGACACTTCTGATTGTCATGGCTGGGGTGGGGGAGGGGTATGCTTCCAGCATCCAGTAAATAAGAGGACAGAGACACTGCTGAACACTCTACAATGCAACAGACAGTCCCCCATGACAAAGAACCATCCAGCCAAAAACATCAATAGTGCTAAGGTTGAGAAACTGTTCTACTGCAAAGTATACCGGAGAAGGCAATGGCACCCCACTCCAGTACTCTTGCCTGGAAAATCCCATGGACGGAGGAGCCTGGTAGGCTGCAGTCCATGGGGTCGCTAAGAGACACAACTGAGCAACTTCACTTTCACTTTTCACTTTCATGCATTGGAGAAGGAAATGGAAACCCACTCCAGTGTTCTTGCCTGGAGAATTCCAGGGATGGCGGAGCCTGGTGGGCTGCCGTCTATGGAGTCCCACAGAGTAGGACACGACTGAAGCGACTTAGCAGCAGTTAGCAGCGAAGTATACTCATCAGTTATGTTATGATCCTAGGCCACAGTTACGGTTTTTATGTGAAAATATGACTGGGCCTCAGTAAACTTTCAAAATCTATATTTTAAGTATATTATATATATATGCTTCAATCATGATTACATACAAGGAAGATGGATGACTTTGACTCATACAAATAATTGAAATCAATGAAAAAAGGTTAAACAGGATCCTTATTCATAAGATTCCTAAATGTCATCTCAAGCCTTAATTTGCTGATAAAAATAAAGATATGTATACAGGATTGACAGAGACATGGGCTCTGTGTTTTCTCTCTAAGCCTTCTGCCCCACAATCCCTTGGCTCTCCTTTCGGAAATAAAGGATGAAAATGAAACAAGATAGAAGAGACAGTGTTTGTGTGTATGCACACATACAGTGTGCCCTCAGGGAGCTCACAATCTAGTGACAACAGATAAGCTGTGGTGGTATCAGAGCTCTGAGAGCCAGGGAACACGGGCCGCTCAGTCATGTCTGACTCTTTGTGACCCCATAGACTGTAGCCTACCAGGCTCCTCTGTCCACAGGATTCTCCAGGCAATAGTACTGGAGTGGATTGCCATTTCCTTCTCCAGGGGATCTTTCCAACCCAGGGCTCAAACCTGGGTCTCCCACATTGTACACAGACGCTTTACCGTCTGAGCCACCAGGGAAGTTGATAGGGAACATGGGAGAGACATCCAAATTATACTTAGAGGATTAAAAAACAAAAGGTATTGCGCGAACTGAATTTTCAAAGGTTAAAATAGGTTAAAAGCTAAGTGTATGTGCTGGGAGGGAGGGTGTGAGACTGGGGGGAGCATATGTCAAAAGCACAGGAGCCTGGGGAAGGTTACACATTTGGGGAACTGTAAGGAGTTTAACAGAGTATGTGGTGGCTGCCGATGTGGAAGAGAGACAAAGCAGATATACTTTGTGCAGGCTGCTAAGGAGACAGGAATATATCCTGAAGGGACTGGGAAACCAACGATGGGTTTTAAGCAATGGGAAAAAACAAAACAAAACGTGGTTAAAGATTTGAATTTGGGAAAAATCATGCTGGGACAGCAGACTGGATATATTAGACTAAAGGCAAGAGGACATAGTAGGATGCAAAGTGGTGAGTGCCTGAACCAATCAGAGGCAGCAGGAACAGAGATGAGGAGAAGAGGTAGAGACGCTGGGAAAGAACAGAGGACTTGGGAATCAGATGGGAGAAATACGGAATGGAAAGACGGAAGGGTACACTCAGATTTTTTTCCTCCTTTAATGACTTGGTGGCATTATCAACTGAATGTGTAAATGCATAAGCAATTGGCTGATTTAGGGATGGAGGGAGGAAATACTGAGCTCAGTTTTGGACACAAGTTGGAAGGACTTATGGGGAAACCCACATGGGCTCTCTAGCAGGGACTGAGGGCCTCACAGTTGTAGTTTCTAACACATTTTAACTAAATATGATTGTCTTTGGCTTTTAAGAGAGAAGATGAAGCCAAATGAGTCACTGAGATGCCAGAGGACAGTTCATAGAGTAAGGAATACCATTTTCATGTCATACAGAAGAGGAGCCCTTGGCGGATTAAGAGGAGTAGGCTTCCCTGGTGGCTCAGAGGTTAAAGCGTCTGCCTCCAATGCCAGAGACCCGGGTTTGATCCTTGGGTCAGGAAGATCCCCTGGAGAAGGAAATGGTAACCCACTCCAGTATTCTTGCCTGGAAAATCCCATGGACAGAGAAGCCTAGTAGGCTACAGTCCATGGGGTCGCAAAGAGTCGGACACGACTGAGCGACTTCACTTTCACTTTCACTTCAGTACTAATTTAGTAGATGTCACGTGCTGGATACTGTGCTTTGGGTTTCACAGGTAACCATGCCACTGAAAACTCAATTGTTCCTTCCTCTAAGAATTAAGAGAATCTCTAACTTACTGATGTGGAATTTAAAGTAATTTATAGACAGGGAAACTAAAGTCAAGTTAAGGTTATCCAAAGCCATCAAGTGGAAAAGCTGGGATTTTCTAGGTGCATTTGACTCCAGTGAGCTTTTGGTTATTCTTTGCCACTGGGCAGAGAAGTAAGAAGAGATCCTGGAATATAGTGAAAATAAATAGACAGGAGATTTCAAGAAGGAAGGGCAAGTTTTCCACACAGTATGAAGGAGTGAGTGCCTAACTACAGATCCTCCTATATATAATTGTGGAAAAATACCAAAAACAAAACAAAAAACCTACTGGAGGCTTCTGGAGATGGAAAAAAAAAAGCAAGTAGTTTTAGAGGAGTGTGGAAATATATAACAATCAGAAGGGAGTGAGTTTTCCTTTTTTTGTGCCTCTGCAATGACAGTGACTAGTCATGGTAGTGGCAAGCCTAGGTGGCTAAAATGCTGAGAGAAAATCAAACCAAACCTTTCAGGTCTTTCAGGTCAAAGGAACATGGGAAGGGGCCGTGGTTCAACCAGGGTTGCTGAGAGTAAGGGGGGAACTTCAGAGAGGAGACAGCCACAGAAGAAACAAGCCTATTTTTCCACGTGTGAACTCAGCACTAGTCTTCAGCTGATTCAACCATGTGTGTGCAAAGCAAACAAGTGGCTTGCAACTAAGGCTTAAAGAACTGAGATCTTCAACATGGCCAACTGCAGATCTGAAAGTGTACAATCTGAGTCTCAACAAGCTACTTATCTGCTCAAGAAATGGTCAACATGTTTATAGGAGCAATATATAAAAATACTGAGTCTACAAAACATAATGTTTACATTGTCTAGGATATATTAAAATGACTAAATAACAAAAAGCTAGGAGACGGTTGGATGGCATCACCAACTCGATGGACTTGAGTTTGAGCAAGCTCTGGGAGCTGGTGAAGGACAGGGAAGCCTGGTGGGCTGCAGTCCATGGGGTTCAGACACGACTGAGTGACTGAACTGAACTGAGGAGATGTTATCAATTCTAAAGGGAAAAGACAATCAATAGTTGCCAATTCTGAAATGATCCACTCTACAGTTATCAGGCAAGAACCTCAATGAGATAAAGAAAAAAATGCCCATCATAAATAACAGGAAATCTCAACAGAATGATTCAAAATGTAAAAAAGAACCAACATGGAAATTTTAAAATAAAAAACAGATACCCCATGCAAGTAGATGTAAATATACTTCAATTAATGCAAAGTTTCTATATTTACATGACACGGTACAATATTAACTCTAAAAGACTGTGGGAAGTTAAGAATGCACATATCCACAGAAGAACAATGGGAAAAAAAATCACAAAGAGATATAGACATAGATTTAAGAAATAAATTTAAGTGAAATTCAAAAAAATGACAATCAATCCAAAAGGTGGCAGAAAAGGAGGAAAAGAGGAAATAAGAAAACAAAGGGAGCAAACAAAAAACAATAAAACTATACACCTAAATAAAACCTTATTGATAACTGTATTATGTTAACAGACTAAACACTCCAATTCAAAGGCAGACATTATGGGAACAGACAAAGGCAAAACCCAACTCTATACTCTCTACAAGAAATGCATTTAAAAACTAAAGACACAGAGGAGCTGAAAGTAAATGGACAAAAGAAGATACATCTTCTGTAAACATTAAGAATAAAAAGATTGGAGTAATTTATTATCAGATAAAATAATGCATGATAATAAGTATTAACAAAGCCAAAGAAGGATATCTCATAATGACAAAAGGGTCAGTTCATCAGAAGGCATAAAAATGATAAATACTTACAGAAAAGAGCCTCAGCACAATTAGTTACATAGCTTCAAAACTGAAGAGTCAAGAATCAACAGAATGGAAGGGAGATAAAAGCAAGTCCACAATCATGGAAAATTGTAACTCCTATCTTTCAGCAAGTGATAGAACCACTATCAAAATATCAGTAGAGGCACATGAAATCTGAACACATCACTACACTTTGACTTAACAGATATTTACAAACATGATACTAAACAACTGAGGATTACAAGTTTTTATCAAGCATACATGGTTCATTCACCAAGACAGACCACATACTAGACCATAATACTTAATAAATTCAAAAGGACTGAAATCATACAGAGTATGTTTCCTGATAACAGAATTAAATCAGAAATCAATATCACAAATCAACTATATTTCAATAAAAAAGTGATAAGCAAGAAAAAAGAAATCAGTAAGATATCTAGAAATACCGCAAATAATCAGAAAATTTTTTAAATGAATCGAAGAAATCACAAAGGAAATAAAAAATATTTCAAAATGAATGAAGATAAAAGCATGCCATATGAAAATTAAAGTTCAAGAGAAGTTTACAACTTTAAATTTAGAGGATAGGAGGGGTCTAAAAATCAATGGTATATGGTCTCCAAAAAACAAACAACAAAAGGCAAAGAAAATTCAAAATAAGAAGGAAATTAAAAAATCTAAAATCAGAAATCAGGGAAATAGAAAGACAAACAGTAGATAAAATTAATAAAGCCCAAAGATGTTTCTTTAAAAAGATTATGAAATTGGTAAACCCATGACTAAACTGATTGTAAAAAGATAAGAGAACACAAATCATCAGTAAGAAAAAGAGGTTATCACTTATAGGTCGTATAGACTTTAACTAGACAGAGAATATCATATACAGCTTTATTCTGACAAATTAGGTAATTTAGATGAACAGACAAATACCTAAGAAAGAATCAAAGAATCAAAGCTCAATCCAGAAAAAAAAAAAAGATTATCTGAATAGCCCTCTATTAAACAAATTAAATTTGTAGTTATAAACTTCCTATGAAAAAAACCTATAGGCCCAGATGGCTTCACTGGAGAACTGTATTAAGCATTTAAGGAGAAAACAATACAAATTCTACACAAATTCTTTCAGAAAATAGAAAAGGAGGAAACAGTTTCAAAACCAGACAAAGAATTACAAAAAAGAAACCTATATACCAATATCACTTATGAATACAGATACAAACATCTTCAACACTTATAAGTAAATCAAATCCAGAAAGAAATACATTAAGGGGGTAATACATCATGATCGAGGTTGGTTTGATATTTGAAAATAAATTCAGTATTTTATTAATAGAATAAAGAGGTAAAACCATGTGATCATTTTAAACAGAAAAGGCTGTTTGATGAAACACCACTTATAACTTTAAAAAATCTCATTAAATCAGGAATAAAAAAGAAACTGTTTAATCTGATAAAAGCCATCTGAGAAGATATCCTACTTCAAATAGTAAAATAAATACTCAGTGCTTTTCCCTACGTGAGAAAGAAGCAGACAAGTCCACTCTCATCAGTTCTAGGCAACGTGGTGCTAGGTGTTCTAGCAGGTGAAAAAAGCGTGGAAAGCAGGCATCAAGATCAGAAAGGAAGAAATAAAACTGCCTCTGTCTGTATTATAGTATGATGGTGTAGTCAGAGAACTTTACAGTCAGGCGAGGTTTCCAACTCATGGAAAACATAAAACAGAGAAGACAGCATTATGGAGAATGCCTTCATGGAAAGGATGGGCACAGGACTGATAACTGCCAGAGGAAACTGAGAAAGGATGTTAGATTATATTTCACAAGCTCTTTACAAAACAGTGCTTTTTTGGTAAGGGAAGTACTTACCTAAAATAACTAAGATTACAAAAATACTGAAGTCCTGACAATACAAAATATCTCAATATAAAGAATATCAAACCCACACAATAAAAACTTATATAAACTTAGTAATATATTCACTATCTGTGCAAGATGATCTCAGTAATAAATGGATCAGAACTACTGGCCTAAGGTGTTTAAAGCTACTTATAGCTGAGGTGGTTATAATGAAATGACTGTAAATGTATAATCATTAATTATGTCATTGATGACATAGGAGTTAATGCTGATAATATGAGATGATGAACTTTGAACCTAAAATAACATTTAATTTTGGATAAAATCTCAACAAGGTAGAGAAGACTACTATGTGTCTTTATGTTCTGTAATAAGTAAAAAAGTATGTTTAATATCTTTTCCATCAAATAATAAAAGCATGGAGATTTTTGGTTCTTGGGTTGCATTTATGCATCATAACATCCTAAATCAAAGTGACGTAGTAAGCTTCCTACAGTCTTAGGAAAATTCAAGATTCTCTTTTTCCCTTTGAGTCAGATGATTCTGTTTGTTCTTCACTTATTATGCCATAAAGATTTTTAATGAAATTTAATTAAAAAGCAAGGTCAAAACTGTTTCACTGAGGTCTGTTAACATAAGCAATTCAGTCCGTACTTGGCAGGGTCACTGCAGGAAGGCTTTGGACTGACCGCATCTTCTCTTACTCTTCTCAAGGCAAAACTTACGTTAGTACATTAAAAAGTGGGAATGTGCGCTGGCGTCATACCTTACAGGTACACAGAAGAGTTTCCCAGCCTTGGCATTATTGAGATGTGGGGCCTGGTAATTCTGTGTTATGAGGGACTGTGCACTGCAGAATGCGTGACAGAATCCCTGGCACGAGAGGCCAGTAGCACCCTGCTCCCGGTCATGATGATCAAAAATGTTTCCAGATATTGCTCAATGCCCCGAGGGGACAAAATTGCCTTGATGGAGAACCACTGCTTTGCTGGGATAATACCGGGCAGCACTGCCCTAAGACACAGTGAATATTTATAAGACTCTTGCTTCTCTTGCTTATGATACAATTATCATAACTGGAACACAATCTGTAGACACCAACAGGGTCTATTTTTAAATTCTAGAAAATATAAACACACAAGTAGCCTCTCTCTTTAGGATAATCATCAACATGCTACTTTTGGCATATGGAGAAGATTCTGAATTATTTTTAAATGTGACATCTCCCACTCATCCAAACAATTCTAAAACTGACTCTGATCTACAGAGTCAAAGATTAAATTAAATTCTTTTACCTTTAGGGCTGAAATTATAGTTTGCTCAGCTGCTGGTGGGAATGAGCTCTGACTGGAAACCACCTAGAACAAATCCAGTTATATTTTGAGAAAGTTATCTATTTTTATAAATACTAATTTTGATCATAACATGATAAAGCTGTTTTCACATTATCATTACTTTAGAGTAGCATCTCATACGTGTTTCAAAAGTCCATTAGTATGCAGTAGGTAGGATAGGTTTTTAAATGTTTTCCTGTATAAAGCAATTATCTACTTGAAATAATTAAAACATTAAGAATTTTAAAAGCTAGCTTTCCTTAATGATATAGTTTTAACTTGAAAAGATCAGTTTAAAGCCATATTTATTTATTTTAAAAAAATCACTTTTTCTAAGTTGACTATAATGTCAAATATTTCCCTTTCTACAAATCAATACCAACACTATGAAAATTCTGAAAGTATCAACGAAGACATTTAAATCAGGCTAATACAACTTTTCATTGCTTGTGAGTCTGCAGAGTAATAATGAAAGGAAATGGAAAATATGTATTCTTTTTATTTACTTTTGTTATTTACTTTTCTGACATTTACCTGTTAATAACTCTTTAAAAATATATTTTGTTTAGTGCACCAAATACACAGTTTGGAAACCCCTAATTGATCAAAATGACTTGCTCAAAAATTTAAGTAAATGGAAAATACACTTACAAGCAAGTCATTACAAGTATTCTAAAATACCATCTAGCATATAAAAGCTCATACTTGAGCAACCTTGAGTACCTCATGCATTTTATTTTTTATTTTTTTTCAAGAAATACGTTTATTATTCTTATATTCTGACATGTTCTATAGTTGCCTCTGGATTTTTTTCTTTTTCTTTCCCTCCTCCCCCTTTTCCCTCTATGTTGTTGCAGTTGTTGATTTTATTAGTACTATTAAATCTATTTAAGTTTTAAACTAACTGTACAGGCAAATAATAAAGGCCAGGAACAAAGACTGTTTAGAAAGAGTTCAGTCCTCAGCTTAGTTTACAATCACATTTTCACTGTATTCCTTGGCAAAAAACTAAATAATAATTCATGATTGTCTAAATTCGAGGCAAGAAGAAAGAACTTGAAATTAAGTCAATAGAGCTTAATTAAAATAAAGGTTACCTTTGTTACTGATTGGTGCAACTTATATAGTGAATTTACTACTGCCACATTTCTTCTCTGTCCTTCGGTAAGAGGTCCAATCACCTGACTTGCATCCCCTTGTGTGGAGAGCTGTAAGAATTCAACACAAAAAGATATTACCAAAATGACAGCTCATATTTAACTGGGGGGAAGTTTATGGTCCTCTGACAAAGCGAATGTTAACTGAAAATATTCAAGTCAAGCTCTGGACCTCAGGCATAGCCAGGAATCTCTGTAGAGATAACATGATGAGCCTAGAAGCCTAATTAGTCTCACACAGGAACACCCTTCATCAGTCCTTCATAGCTGGTGGACTCCTCAGGCAAGTGTGACCAAAAAGTCCAGGATGTGCTGTTATTCTGATACATCAGCATAGTGTTTCTGAGGAACACCTTCTGCCAGCCATCTTTTTTTCTATTCAAAAACTCAGGGAAAAAAACCCATCCCCCCAAAAAAAGAAAAAAGAAAGGAGAGAGGGTGGGAGTAATAAAAATAAACCTACATCCTATTTGACATTTGACAGTCATAATAGTCTAATGAAATGAGAGATAAACAGAGAGCACTACACTCTTTATTTTGTAGATTGAAAAGAAAGTTGTGTACTATTATACTGTGTATGGATGATCAGTAGAAGTGGTACTAATACATGCATATTAGGGGAAAGGACATGAAATTTTTATCGAATCAAATCTAAAACTATTATAGTCCCATTTAAGAAAAAAGCCCACATATAACCATTCTCATATTAATCAGATTTTAATCCAATCCTCTTTAACAATTATTAAAGGTCAATTAAACTTGATTATGAAAATAAAACATGAGGAAATAAGTATATAGGCGGATGCACATATCAAATACGAAAAACTGACCATTTAGGAAACAGACAAAACTAAGAGCATCTTCCCTTTGTTAAAATGAGACAAATAAAATATGAGTGAAAGAAATACTAGGTGTTCTACTCTCTTTGATACTCACACATACATTTTCAAAATTAAATTCAATTCCCACTTTTTCAATTCCTACTTATGGCAATAATATTTAATTTCAAAAATATAAAAACTCCAATTAGAATAAAGAGAATGATCCCTCATTAAAGTTTTAATCCATGATGATGGTTTAAGTCAACATAAAGCTTTCTGACATTAGGTTAAATAATTTCAACTTATTTTGCCTTTCCTCATGGACAAATAGTTACCAAATTATTATCAAGTTGTTTTCTAAACAGTCATTTGTAAGTTGGTGGGTTGAAAGAAAAAAAAATGTAGTATTTTCCCTATAGAAACCATGTTAAAAAATCAATGGTTAGACCTCAGATGAACTCACATAGTCCAGTTTAATCTACAGTGTGGTGAACTAAGACTAACAGAAGCCTGAGCTCCCAGAAGAAGGCAGATGATGGGCTCCACGCTATGGCGAGGGTGAGGGAAGGCACCCAAAACCACTGTGGAGACTTCAGTGGCAGTGGTATTAATGGTTACAATAGACTCAGGGGGTTAGATGCTAAATATGTATTTCATTATAACAGGCATTTAAAATCTGTGAGTTCTAGCTCTACACTTTTAAAACTCCAATCTCTCTTGAGATTTTCTCCAAATAATTTTGAAATACTAACAAAGAAATGGGAAAAGAATTTCTCTGATGTTATCCTATTTCCACTTATTATATGTATTCCATATTTAATAAAGAGGCTCACTGCTAGTAATGGGTGGAGACCATTTTATTACTACTAAGAACTAATCATACTTACAGGGTTTAAAAACAGACAGAGGCCCACTTTACACCTATTAGGATGCTTTAACAAAAAAAGATAATAACAAATGTTGGCCATGAAATAGGAAACTCATATGCATTGATAGTAGGAATTTAAAATGGAGCAGAGGCTCTGGAAAACAGCCTGGCCATTCCTCAAAAGTAAACAGAAGTGAAAACATATCCAGCAATTCAACTCTTAGATATATATACACAAAGAAATAAAAAGTACATTCACACAAAAATGCATACACAACTCTTCACAGAATCATTATTCCATAGCATAACAGTCTCAAAATGGAAACAACCCAAATGTCAATTCTAGATGGATAAATAAGATGTAGAATATCCATACAATGGAACATCCCTCAGCAAAAGAAAAAAAAAAAATTAGTCCAACTAAAAATTAGTCCCTAGCTAAGAAGATCACCTGGGTTTCCCTCCAGCACCACTCCTGTCTAATCTTTTGGGGGAAAGTAATTTCAAACTTACAAAATGTTATAAAAATAAAAACAGTGTAAGGAACACACATTTATGCTTTACTCAGATTTACCTGTTGCTAACACTTTATCTCATTTGCTTTATTATCCGTAGTCTCTTTCCCCCTTTCATACACATATACACACGTGTGAGTATAATTTTTTTCTGAATCATATATACATTATGGCCCTTTGTCCCTAAGAATTTTTATTTCCTAAGCATAGTAGTATTCTATTATAAAAGCTCAGTTCAGTCATCAATTTCTTAAGCTCACAATGATACAATTCTTCTATCTGTAATCTGCCATGTTTTCAAGAAATTCTGGTTTCTTTTAGTGAGAAGTGGTATTAGAGACCAAGACCTGGGCCCTGGGTGTGTTTGTTGCTACTTACTGCTACAATAACTCTTAATTAATTCAATATTTTTTAAAAAATGATTATTTGAATACCCTGGACTCTTACTTAGGTCCTTGTCTTCTTCTCCATCAGGTTATAAGAGCTATATAGTAAATTCCCATATACTGATAAACTAGACTTCACAATTAACATTCTATAATTTGTTTTATATCACATGTGTGCATGCTAAATCATTTCAGTTGTGTCTGATTTTTGGCAACCCTATGGACAGTAGCCCGCCAAGCTCCTCTGTCCGTGGGATTCTCCAGGCAAGAATACTGGAGTGGATTGCTGTGCCCTCCTTCAGGGGATCTTCCAAACCCAGGAACTGAATCCATGTCTCAGGCACTGGAAGGCAGGTTCTTTACCACTTCCCTGGTGGCTCAGATGGTAAAAGTGTCTGCCTACAACTCAGGAGACCTGGGTTTGATCCCTGGGTTGGGAAGATCCTCTGGAGAAGGAAATGGCAACCCACTTCAGTACTCTTGCCTTGAAAATCCCATGGACGGAGGAGCCTGGTAGGCTACAAGTCCCTGGGGTCACAAGGAGCTGGACACGACTGAGTGACTTCACTTTCACTTTTCTTTACCACTAGTGCCACCTGGGAAGTCCTTTATATCACATGCCTATCATCTATCCTCAACTCATTTTTTTAGACATCAGTATACTTCACCCCTAAACACTTTATGCATGCATATAATTAATTGGCATTCAATATTTACTTTCAGGTTTCTTTTTACTTTTAAGGTAAATTTATATAATGTAATGTAGACAGAGTGTCATTAGTTTTAATAAATTATTTTATTTGTGTAACACTAACCACATCATTCCAGGAGGGTCTTTCATCCCAATTTCCACTCAACACCACTCTTCTGGTTTGGTAAGTCTTAACTTTTAAGTGGGGCTACATTCACAGATAATATGGAAGGATACCTTTAATAAGTTCCAATATATGTGAATATATTTCACATATCAGCCAGTCTTTTACCAGTTCCTGCTACCTCCTGTGTATTCTTCTTGGTGAAAAATTTTATTTTTACTAACACATATTATTTTGAAAACCACCAAAAGTAATGAACAACTTTTTTCTAACATTTTATTATGAACACTTAAGACTTGTACAATGAACACCAATATACTAATTAGATTCTATAACAGCATTTTATAAACTTGCTTATCTTATTCATGTCTCTATGCATTTTATATATTTGATGCATCTCAAAACAACTTATAGGCATCATTATATTTGTTACCAATGACTTCATCTCATTGATCAGTTTTGTCTATTCTATATCTTTATATAAAGTTTTTGTGTATATAAGTATAAAGCTTCTTTCAGCATAGTATTACTGGTTTTCATCCATTTTTGTCCCTATCTAGTGCTATGTCCTATTCCACTATATGAATTTACCTAATTTTATTTTACCCATTCTCTTACTGTTTCTAAAATGTTTGCAATAAAATGAATACTAGACTTTGGAGAAGGCAATGGCAACCCACTCCAGTACTCTTGCCTGGAAAATCCCATGGACGGAGGAGCCTGGTGGGCTGTAGTCCATGGGGTCCCTAGGAGTTGGACACGACTGAGCGACTTCACTTTCACTTTCATGCGTTGGAGAAGGAAATGGCAACCCACTCCAGTATTCTTGCCTGGAGAATCCCAGGGACAGAGGAGCCTGGTAGGTAGCCTGTTTAACTTGTAGGTGAAATGATCCTAAGACCGCCCTATGATCAATGACAGTTGAGGGCTACAAGTAAAAGAAAGAAAACTGACAATTCAAGAGATGAGTTGGATGAAAGCTTTAAATTTCTTTCAGATAATGTACTCTTTGGGGGAATTATAACGTTGGTGACTTAGAAGAATGTCTAAAAAGAATGTCTAAAAAGAACAAGAAAATATATTATAGATTAGTTATGAATTTCATACAGTTAAGTTACTTTCCAGATATTCTATTGTTCTAGTGTTCTTTTCATCTGTAATTTCTATTACTGCTAAGGATATGTCAAAGGTTCAGGATAACTTTTTTTTTTAATGTGGATTTGGTCATAATAATTTTAAATATTTCTTTGCAATCACATGTAAAACAAATGAGGAAAATATGTATTAGAATTTCACAGACTTAGAACAATGCAAAATGTATACTAATCTACAATGGTTCCTGAGTGAAAAAAAGTCAAAACATTTTTATATTAAATCAGATATTCTTAACAAAAACTTGAAACAAGTTCTGATGAACCTTCAGTTATAGTTACATCTACATTAGTTTTTCTGAAAGTGGTGAATATACTTGGATTACAATTGCCGAATTTAAAATTTAATGTGAAATTTATATTAAAACAAACTCTCAAATTCTCTCAAATTTGCTTTTTATCCAATTTTGTAGTTCACAGCACAAAAAAAATTTTTTAATTACACACAAAAAGACAAATATCATATGCTATTGCTTATGTGGAATCCATAAAAAGGGTATAAAACTACAAAACAGAGGTAGAAAACAAACTTATAGTTACCAAGAAGAAAACGCAGGAGGGATAAAGTGGGAAACTGGGATTGACATAGAAACACTACTACATATAAATTAGACAACTAATAAACAGCTACTGTATAGCAAAAGGAGCTCTACTTGATGTTCTGTAATGAATTGTAAGGAAAAGAATCTTAAAAGAGTGAATACTGGTATATAAGCAAAACTGATTTACTTTGCTGTACACCTGAAACAAACACAAAAACTATCAGATCAGATCAGATCAGTCGCTCAGTCGTGTCCAACTCTGCGACCCCATGAATCGCAGCACGCCAGGCCTTATCCCAATAAATTTTTTTTTTTAAAAAGGAAAAAAAAAACTCACAAAAGGCAAAGTATTATTACTACTGTTATTTTTAACAACAAAAAAATGGAGTGTATAAAGGGCAAATATCTAGCTCTCAGACTGCCACTCCCCAATCCCACACAGAGAAGACGTCAGCAATTAACTGTGGTCCTGTTACAGCCTTGTAACACAATGTTCCAGCCAGTCACTACAGATCTCTTAGACACAGTAGATGAAATCTATCTGTAATCCCAGAGTGACATCATATCAGTTTTTCTGGACATATGGAAATGTGAGTCTAAGTGTATCCTATGGTTCATCTAAATACTTTTGAGGTCAAGAGATGCTGATGAGCAATATATTCTAAGAGTCTCAAAACTGCTGTGCCCCTTCATAGCCCACTATTAGAAATGCATCCTAAGAAAATAATAAAGCTGTATGCAAAAGATGATGTTATTTATAAAATAGAGAAACTAGAAAGCCCTACATGTCTAAGAACAAGAGAATAGTTGGGTATATCAGGCAGTTCACAAGCTGGAAAAAATAACAATGGAAGATGCTTACATTATAGTGTTAACTGTATAAAACAAACAAAAACAAAGATTTGTCTGTGTAGCAGTTTGCTCTCACAAACACACACACACACAAAAAAAAAAAAACTGGAAAGAAATAAAGCAAAAATGTTAAACAGTAGTATGAGGGATTATATAATGTGTAAGGTTACCATATACTAGTAAAAGGCACTATGGAATTTCATAGAGTATCTAAAGCTTAATTTACAGAACACACTTCAAAATTGTCACACAATTTCCTTCATTGTAAAAATGAAAGATGTACAATTCCATTCCTGAAAGATTTAATATAATATGAGAAAATAAACTGCTTTGGTTACTGTTTACTTCCCCAGAAGGTTTTTGGGAAGATAATCTCATTTGATCTACTTATCTGTGACGCAGATTAAAATAACTAATTTTTATTTATACTTATCAAATGCTTTCATTATAATTACCTGGTTTACAGCAAAAAAGAATCATAATTAAATATCACTAAACTTATTATAACATGCCAATTATCTTATTAAAAATCTATACACAGATGCACATTCACAATTAAATTATCTAATATCCCTAATACTACATAGTTTTTAATATATTAGAAATTGTATTGCATTTGAAATTCAGAGATAGGACATGTTTCTGCAATGTTTACAGCAAAGGACAAACCCACAGGTTTACACAGCAATTCTTCATTTTCCTGGCATGTCAACCTAACTGAACTTGTTTGATGAATAAAATTAATTTTCTTAGGTGTTGAAACTATCAGAAAATATTTTCATGAAAATCTTGCTACACTGTCCATCAACACTTTCTGGTTTCATAAATAAGATGGGAGCATATACCTTAAGAAGGCAAATTCTACTTCCCCTTTCTGTATGTTCACTAGTGACTGGTATTTCTGTGCTATTACACATCTTTGTTTTAAAAGTGATTCTATCAGATCTTCATAGTGTCTATATGGCTGCTTGCCTCTTCACTCATTAACAGCTTTAGGCTATTACATCTTCTGAGATTTTGTGTTTCTTTTTCCTTTTAATTTAATGATTTAACAAATCCTTCTCTTACTCTTAAGATGTAAGTTGCCTCTTTTTGATCCTCTTTCCCCTCCTCTTGGTCTAACTTGCTTTAAATTGGGAAGCAAGAGGACAGACTACATGCAAACTGGGAGACTTCTCCATGAAGTAAGTTTATACTTTAGTGCATGAACACTGTGACATCAATTCTAGAAGTTCAGAGGATGGTTTTAGTTCTTTCCTAGTTCTTATATTTCAGACTACTGAATTTCTCAAATATTTGACTACTTGATTAAAAAAAAAAACAAACAATTGTTACTATACATCTGTTTAGCTAAGAATAAGGACAAGTCCGTTCAACTACAGAATAGATTCAATGGTAATGTTACATCGAGACATCAGACTAGAACGTCACACAGATCTGATAGTAAAGAAATGACAACTTGAGATGGGTTCCCTTTTGGGCAGTTAACATAAAACTAAAAAGCTGGAAGTCAAATCTTGTTTATATATGAGTAAAACCAGCACACAGGAATCAACCATAGCTTTGTAATTCATAGCTGCATTGCTCAGACACCCTGGATTACTTTAAGACCCTTTTACCAATCTACCTTTCTCATCAACCTCCTCTAGATCTGCTCCCATGCTCCTGTCCTTTAAGTCAAAACCTCCACCCAGCACATGGGATTTGGTAACTACAGCGGGTAGGGAAGACAAACACAATTTGCTAGGAATGGATCACTTGAAACTTTTACTTTATTTTTCTTCAAAGAACGTTATGCTTTTGAACAACAGATGGAGTTTCCACCTACCCATGCCCAATCACTGGCTCCTAAAGCACTGGCTTTGTTAATTAAATTTATAGTTATAAGTCTTTATATTTTTAATTCTTTGAAGAGAAAATGGTTTACTGTCAGTTATACTGAGCTTTTTCCATTTTCCAATAATAAATACTAAGACTAATTTATTAATTGACAGAAAACCTCTTTGAATATATAGAGAATAAGATCTCTTTGATTTACATGGTTCAGGTTTAGTACAGACTGAAATTCAAACCATAGACTTTCTAATAAAATGTATTACCTTCAGAGATACAAAAAACTAAAATTTCAGCATCCAACTATTAAGACCTAAGCCAGTCAATATGATTTTTAAAAATAATTAGTTGTTTATTTATTTGTATATTATAGACTAATACTTTCACAGTTTTTGAGAGATATAAAGTCTAATGTAATTAAACCTATAATCATTTATGCATTATTAATTTTCATAGCAAGAAATTCTTTATATGGTCTACAGATAACTTTCAATTTAACCGAAGTCTTAATAGTAAAAAATTGTATTACTGAGCTCCAAGCTAATGAGGCTCTCTCTGAACATTAATCTTTTTTTTTCTTCCCCCCCTGAATATTAATCTTAATAGCAGTGTTTTTAATGTCAAACCAGAAAAAAAAAGATTAATTACCTGACTGAGGTAATTACATTTACTGTGATCAATGATACAGTTAGAATTCATCTTACTATGAACTTTCATATGACTTTTTGCTTTTTATTCTGTTTACTTTTCAGCATTTTACTGAACTGGTACTTGTCTTTATATCAATTTTTTCATCAATTATCTCTGAAGATACACATTCTATTTCTATTTTTCCAGTGGCCATAATTAAACTGTTAAAATTCATGCTCAACTTAGGTCAAAGTATCTATACCTTTATAGTCCTCCTGAATAACACAAGCATTTTAGAATGCTTTCAAACTCATTATCTTTTCATCAGTATAAACTTTAAAGTGAATTTGTATTTTAGGGGTTTTGTTTCCATGTCCTGAACTAGTCACTATTGTTTCTCATTTTATGCAACTAAGGCTTAAATTTACCTATATATTTTCCAAGTGTGCTTACTATTCCTTCTTGCATTAAAAACCTTCCTTTAGAGTTATATTTCCTCCTTCAGTGTTCAACCATTACAGGGCTTCCCTCTCACTCAGAGGGAAAACAATAAACAACAGAACTACTGTATGATTCAGCAATCTGAAGAAAATGCAATCACTATCTGGAAAAGACATATGCACCACAGTGTTCATTACAGCATTATTTACACTAGCCAAGACATGGAAACCACGTAAGGGTCCATGGACAAATGAATGGATAAAGGAAATGTGGTGCGTACATATAATGGAATATTATTCAACCACAAAAAAAGGAGGAAATCCTAACATGTATGACTACATGGATGGACTTTGAGGGCATTATGCTAAGTAAAATAAGTCAGATAGAGAAAAACAAATATTGCATGATTTCACTTACATGCAGAATCAAAAAACAAAACAAAACAAATTCACAGATAGAAAGAACAGATTGGTGGTTGCTAGAGATGAGGTGTAAGGGATGTGGTAAATGTAAAAACTTCCAGTTATAAAATAAGTAAGTCTAGGTATCTAATGTACACGAAGGAGACCACAGCTAACAAAACTGGATTGTATTAGTTCAGTTTAGTCGCTCAGTCCTGTCCGACTCTTTGCAACCCCATGGACTGGAGCACACCAGCCTTCCCTGTCCATCACCAACTCCCAGAGTTTACTCAGACTCAAGTCCATTGAGTCGGTGATGCCATCCAACCATCTCATCCTCTGTCGTCCCCTTCTCCTCCCACCTTCAGTCTTTCCCAGCATCAGGGTCTTTGCAAATGAGTCAGTTCTTAGCACCAAGTGACCACATTATTGGAGTTTTAGCTTCAGCATCAGTCCTTCCAATGAATATTCAGGACTGGTTTCCTTTAGGATGGACTGATTGGATCTCCTTGCAGTCCAAGGGACTCTCCAGAGTCTTTTCCAACACCACAGTTCAAAAGCATCAATTCTTTGGCGCTCAGCTTTCTTTATAGTCCAACTCTCACATCCATACATGACTACTGGAAAAACTACAGCTTTCACTAGATGGACCTTGGTCGGCAAAGTAATGTCTCTGCTTTTGAATATGCTGTCTAGGTTGGTCATAGCTTTTCTTCCAAGGAGCAAGTGTCTTTTAACTTCATGGCTGCACTCACCATCTGCAGTGATTTTGGAGCCCCAAAAAATAAAGTCTCTCACTGTTTCCACTGTTTCCCCATCTATTTCCCATGAAGTGATGGGACCCGATGCCATGATCTTAGTTTTCTGAATGTTGAGTTTTAAGCCAACTCTTTCACTCTCCCCTTTCACTTTCATCAAGAGGCTCTTTAGTTCTTTGCTCTCTGCCCTAAGGGTGGTGTCATATGCATATCTGAGGTTACTGATATTTCTCCCAGCAGTCTTATTTCCAGCTTCTGCTTCATCCAGTCCAGCATTTCGCATGATGTACTCTGCATAAAAGTTAAACAAGCAGGGTGACAATAAATAGCTTTGACGTACTCCCCCAATTTGGAAACAGTCTTTTCTCCATCTCCAGTTCTAACTGTTGCTTCTTGACCTGCAAATGGATTTCTCAGGAGGCAGATCAGGTGGTCTGGTATTCCCATCTCTTGAAGAATTTTCCACAGTTTGTTGTGATCCACACAGTCAAAGGCTTTGGCATATCAATAAAACAGAAGTAGATGTTTTCTGGAACTACTGCTTTTCAATGATCCAATGGATGTTGTCAATTTGATCTCTGATTCCTCTGGCTCTTCTAAATCCAGCTTGAACATCTGGAAGTTCACAGCTCACGTACTATTGAAGCCTGGCTTGGAGAATTTTGAGCATTACTTTGCTACCGTGTGAGATGAGTACAATTGTGCAGTAGTTTGAGCATTCTTTGGCATTACCTTTCTTTGGAATTGGAATGAAAACTGACCTTTTCTGGTCCTGTGGCCACTGCTGAGTTTTTTAGATTTGCTGGCATACTGGGTGCAGCACTTTCACAGCATCATCTTTCAGGATTTGAAATAGCTCAACTGGAATTCCATCACCCCCACTAGCTTTGTTCGTAGTGATGCTTTCTAAGGCCCACTTGACTTTGCATTCCAGGATGTCTGGCTCTAGGTGAGTGATCACACCATCATGGTTATCTGATTCATGAAAATCTTTTTTGTATAGTTCTTCTGTGTATTCTTGCCACCTTTTCTGAATATCTTCTGCTTCTGTTAGGTCCATACCATTTCTGTCCTTTACTGTGACCATCTTTGCATGAAATGATCCCTTGGTATCTCTAACTTTCTTGAAGAGATCTCTAGTCTTTCCCATTCTGTTGTTTTCCTCTATTTCTTTGCACTGATCCCTGAGGAAGGCTTTCTTATCTGTCCTTGCTATTCTTGGAACTCTGCATTCAAATGGGTATATCTTTCCTTTTCTCCTTTGCCTTTAGCTTGTCTTCTTTTCTCAGCTATTTGTAAGGCCTCCTCAGATGATCGCTTTGCCTTTTTGTATTTCTTTTTCTTGGGGATGGTCTTGATCACTACCTCCTGTACAATGTCATGAACCTCCATCCATAGTTCTTCAGGCACTCTATCAGATCTAATCCCTTGAATCTATTTGTCACTTCCACTATATAATCGTAAGGGATTTGATTTAGGTCATACATGAATGTGGCGAGTTTTTTGTTGCTAAAAGAGTAAATCTTGAAAGTTCCCATCACAAGAAAAAAAAATTACATCCTTCTCCTTAAAATAACATGAACAGTACGAAAAGGCAAAATGATAGGATACTGAAAGAGAAACTCCCCAGGTCAGTAGGTGCCCAACATGCTACTGGAGATCAGTGGAGAAATAACTCCAGAAAGAATGAAGGGATGGAGCCAAAGCAAAAACAATACCCAGCTGTGGATGTGACTGGTGTTAAAAGCAAGGTCCGATGCTGTAAAGAGCAATATTGCATAGGAACCTGGAATGTCAGGTCCATGAATCAAGGCAAATTGGAAGTGGTCAAACAAGAGATGGCAAGAGTGAATGTCGACATTCTAGGAATCAGAGAACTGAAATGGACTGGAATGGGTGAGTTTAACTCAGATGACCATTATATCTACTATTGCAGGCAGGAATCCATCAGAAGAAATGGAGTGGCCCTCATGGTCAACGAAAGAGTCCAAAATGCAGTACTTGGATGCAATCTCAAAAACGACAGAATGATCTCTGTTCGTTTCCAAGGCAAACCATTCAATATCACAGTAATCCAAGTCTATGCCCCAACCAGTAACGCTGAAGAAGCTGAAGTTGAACAATTCTATGAAGACCTACAGACCTTTCAGAACACCCAAAAAAGATGTCCTTTTCATTATAGGGGACTGGAATGCAAAAGTAGAAAGTCAAGAAACACCTGAAGTAACAGGCAAATTTGGCCTTGGAATACGGAATGAAGCAGGGCAAAGACTGATAGAGTTTTCCAAGACAATGCACTGGTCATAACAAACACCCTCTTCCAACAACACAAGAGAAGACTCTATACATGGACATCACCAGATGGTCAACACCGAAATCAGAATGATTATATTCTTTGCAGCCAAAGATGGAGAAGCTCTATACAGTCAGCAAAAACAAGACCAGGAGCTGACTGTGGCTCAGACCATGAACTCCTTATTGCCAAATTCAGACTTAAATTGAACAAAGTAGGGAAAACCACTAGACCATTCAGGTATGACCTAAATCAAATCCCTTATGATTATACAGTGGAAATGAGAAATAGATTTAAGGGCCTAGATCTGATAGATAGAGTGCCTGATGAACTATGGAATGAGGTTTGTGACACTGTAGAGGAGACAGGGATCAAGACCATTCCCATAGAAAAGAAATGCAAAAAAGCAAAATGGCTGTCTGGGGAGGCCTTACAAATAGCTGTGAAAAGAAGAGAAGTGAAAAGCAAAGGAAAAAAGGAAAGATATAAATATCTGAATGCAGAGTTCCAAAGAATAGCAAGAAGAGATAAGAAAGCCTTCTTCAGCGATCAATGCAAAGAAATAGAGAAAAACAACAGAATGGGAAAGACTAGGGATCTCTTCAAGAAAATCAGAGTTACCAAAGGAACATTTCATGCAAAGATGGGCTCGATAAAGGACAGAAATGGAATGGACCTAACAGAAGCAGAAGATATTAAGAAGAGGTGGCAAGAATACACAGAAGAACGGTACAAAAAAGATCTTCACTACCCAGATAATCACGATGGTGTGATCACTCACCTAGAGCCAGACATCTTGGAATATGAAGTCAAGTGGGCCTTAGAAAGTATCACTACGAACAAAGCTAGTGGAGGTGATGGAATTCCAGTTGAGCTATTCCAAATCCTGAAAGATGATGCTGTGAAAATGTGCAACTCAATATGCCAGCAAATTTGGAAAACTCAGCAGTGGCCACAGGACTGGAAAAGGTCAGTTTTAATTCTAATCCCAAAGAAAGGCAATGCCAAAGAATGCTCAAACTACTGCACCATTGCACTCATCTCACACGCTAGTAAAGTAATGCTCAAAATTCTCCAAGCCAGGCTTCAGCAATATGTGAACCGTGAACTTCCTGATGTTCAAGCTGGTTTTAGAAAAGGCAGAGGAACCAGAGATCAAATTGCCAACATCTGCTGGATCATGGAAAAAGCAAGAGAGTTCCAGAAAAACATCTATTTCTGCTTTATTGACTATGCCAAAGCCTTTGACTGTGTGGATCACAATCAACTGCGGAAAATTCTTCGAGATGGGAATGAATACCAGACCACCTGATCTGCCTCTTGAGAAATTTGTATGCAGGTCAGGAAGCAACAGTTAGAACTGGACATGGAACAACAGACTGGTTCCAAATAGGAAAAGGAGTTCGTCAAGGCTGTATATTGTCACCCTGCTTATTTAACTTATATGCAGAGTACATCATGAGAAACACTGGGCTGGAAGAAGCACAAGCTGAAATCAAGATTGCTGGGAGAAATCTCAATAACCTCAGATATGCAGATGACACCACCCTTAAGGCAGAAAGTGAAGAGGAACTCAAAAGCCTCTTGATGAAAGTGAAAGTGGAGAGTGAAAAAGTTGGCTTAAAGCTCAACATTCAGAAAAAGAAGATCATGGCATCCGGTCCCACCACTTCATGGGAAATAGATGGGGAAACAGTGGAAACAGTGTCAGACTTTATTTTTCTGGGCTCCAAAATCACTGCAGGTGGTGACTGCAGCCATGAAATTAAAAGACGCTTACTCCTTGGAAGGAAAGTTATGACCAACCTAGACAGCATATTCAAAAGCAGAGACATTAGTTTGCCAACAAAGGTCCGTCTAGTCAAGGCTATGGTTTTTCCAGTGGTCATGTATGGATGTGAGAGTTGGACTGTGAAGAAGGCTGAGCACCGAAGAATTGATGCTTTTGAACTGTGGTGTTGGAGAAGACTCTGGAGAGTCCCTTGGACTGCAAGGAGATCCAACCAGTCCATTCTGAAGGAGATCAGCCCTGGGATTTCTTTGGAAGGAATGATGCTGAAGCTGAAAGTCCAGTACTTTGGCCACCTCATGAGAAGAGTTGATTCACTGGCAAAGACCCTGATGCTGGGAGGGATTGGGGGCAGGAGGAGAAGTGATGGACGTGAGTCTGGGTGAACTCCGGGAGTTGGTGATGGACAGGGAGGCCTTGCGTGCTGCGACTCATGGGGTCACAAAGAGTTGGACACGACTGAGCGACTGATCTGATATGGTCTGATGTGTCAATTATATCCCAATACATACATACATGGTATCTTAAAAATGTAATACACATTACTAGGATTCAAGTAGGGAGATTAGGCAATTGGTGATTAAAAAAGAAAAGTTAATGAACTCTTTTTTTCTTGCCACGTTCCCACTCTCACTTTGTGATAGATGGCATAACTGGCCCCAATCCTTCATCTCTTTCTGCATCCACATCCTGTGCTGTCTCAATCTGCACCTTGGCTCGGTTGCTTTGGTGAGCCAGATTTCTGAGGCTCCTTTCTTTCTTTTACCTCTGCCTTCATTCACCGTGAGATCAAGCTCAGAAAAGCCTGCTCCAGGATCAGAGATGTGAAGAACAGAGGATTATCTATGGTTAAGCCAGCCTGATCAGTAGCCAGCCTGCTCTGGAGTAAACCCAGCCAAAACTGGCAAAGCCATCTAGCTTCCTCTCATTGGTCCCAGGACGTATGAGCAGTAAATGCTTCCTGCATGCCACTCAGATTTTGTGGCTGTCTATCATACAGCACTTTTGTGGCAACAGATAATGAAAACTTTCAGACTTTAAGTGACAACTGAGTTCCTTACTTTCTCCTGAAAATATTTCCTAATTACAATAACCATTACTTGATATTTGTCTCTGTCTTCACCATGGCCGACTGAATCTTAGACAAGTTGACCATTTACTACTGATCTGCCACAGCCCCAGAAAATTAAGATCTTACAAGTCTGGGAAGCAGGTCAGAAAGCTATCTTAAAGAAAATAAGTCCAACGTAAGAACAGAGGTAGAAAACAGCAGAAAGCTGTCTAAAGAATCAAATGAGTAGGAAGCCCAAAGGGATCAGTGTATTTGTATCACAGCTCAACTGTATTTGGTCCAAGAGAATCTACTGGTATGTTTCCTGTTCGCACATAATATGAAAACTCTTTCAACCAAGTGATTTTCTATTTTAAAAAATCTTTTACTTGAATGTTAGTAACAGGCTACTACCACATGAAGGCTATATGGAGCAGTACCCAGGTATGTCATCCTTTTAAAACTAAGAGAGTCAAACTCCTATGCTTCTATATCATGTAGGCTTTCTTTCATTATAAGAATGTCAAGTCTCCAAACAAGTTATTAACTATACAAAGAATAAAGCATATATTTATAAAGCTTTTAAAAAACCCTACTGCCATCTACAGCTACTGACCTCATCATACACAACTACTGACCTGCACTGAAGCTGAAACCTCCCCTTAAATGTCATTCCTATTACTGCTTCAAATGGTCGCAACTTAATTAAATGCCAATCTACTTTTTTACACTTTATAACATTTGACATTTACACTAAGATTCCATATGTCATTTTTGAAAACCATCAGATAATAGTTATCATTGGAAAATGCCCTAACAATTTACTTTTTAAAAAGAATGCTTACCTATAATTTTGTTATTACAATAGCTTGTAAGTCTATAAATTATCAAGGTGCCATAAAAACTCCTTGTATACTAATATTCTAATTTCCTTTAAACATATCATTGATTCAAACTTGTAATAGCAAGGTCTAGTGACATTTTCTACTAATGGTTACACTTCAGACCTATATAAATTAGCACTATATTACCATTAAATAATCAATTTGTTCAACTCAATCATAAGATATTATACTATAAACATCTACAGGTATGTGTATATTTGGAACATAAAATTCTACTTAGCATAATAAATTAACTATAACTTCACACCTGCTGTCAAGACAAATAAGAATTTTTAAATGAAGATAATCTAAAACACTGATCTCATTTTCACAAAAGAGCACCTTAAAGGCTGATATTCACAGGACATATACTAAATCAAATATATGTGAAAGGAACTAAACCCCATGACCTATAACTCACATATGAGAATTCAAGGCTCAATCCCTGTTATTTCTAAATTAAATAACTACATTATCTAAACATCTGCTATAGTCTGAATGCTTGTAATTCCCCACCCATATGTTACAGGGCTTCCCAGGTGGTACAGCAATAAAGAATCCGCCTGTCAATACTGGAGACATGGGTTTGATCCCTGGGTCAGGAAGATCCCTAGAGTAGGAAATGGCAAGCCACTCCAGTATTCTTGCCTGGACAATTCCATGGACAGAGGAGCTTGGTGGGCTAAAGTCCGTCCGAGGTGTGTCACAAAGAGTCATGGCTGACTGACTAAGCACCCAGGCAATTCATATGTTGAACCCTAATGCCCAAGGTGGTGATATTTATCAGGAGGTGGAGTCTTTGAGGACTTCCATGGTGGCTCAGATGGTAAAGCGTCTGCCTACAATGCAGGAGACATGGGTTCGATCCTTGGGTCAGGAAGATCCTCTGGAGAAGGAAATGGCAACCCACTCCAGTACTCTTGCCTGGAAAATCCCATGGATGGAGGAGTGTGGTAGGCTACAGTCCATGGAGTCACAAAGAGTCGGACACGACTGAACGACTTTGAGAAGTGACTAGGACTTGAAGGCAGAGCACTCATGAATGGGATTAGTGACCTTATAAAAGAGGCTTGAGAAAGCCACCTTTGCCCTTTCCACCCTGTAAGCTTACAGAAAAAAGATAGGCATCTATGAATCAGGAAGGGGCTCTCATCAAATATCAAATCTGCTGGTGCCTTGATCTTGGACTTGCCAGCCTCCAAAACTGTGAGAAATAAACTGCTGTTGTCTATAAGTCACCCAGTTTATGGCACTTTGTTATAGCAGGCCAAAAGGCCTAAGACACTATCCATTAAGAATGAAGAAATAAACTATGATACATAAGCATACTAGGCATGTATTGGTTTGGCCAAAAGGTCCAATCAGGGTTTTTCCCCACAATGTAACAAACAAACATTTGGGAAAAACCAAAATGAACATTTTGGCCAACTCAATGTTAAAACACTAGATACAGATCTCTATGTTATATTGCAAAGTGAATAAGTAAATCACAAAATAATACTTAAGTAAAAAAGAAAGATATATTTGTGTTGTGGTACAAGAGAGTTTTAGCTCGGTCTAGACTCAAATGTGCGGAGAAGGCAATGGCACCCACTCCAGTACTCTTGCCTGGAAAATCCCATGGATGGAGGAGCCTGGTAGGCTGCAGTCCATGGGGTCGCTAGAGTCGGACACGACTAGCGACTTCACTTTCACGTTTCACTTTCATGCATTGGAGAAGGAAATGGCAACCTACTCCAGTGTTCTTGCCTGGAGAATCCCAGGGATGGGGAAGCCTGGTGGGCTGCCATCTATGGGGTCGCAAAGAGTCAGACACGACTGAAGTGACTTAGCTGCAGCAGCAGACTCAAATGTGAGTCTAATGCTAGTTTCAAGACTTGCTAGCTGGCACTGTTTTTTCAGCAGTCTATAGTGGGCAGGCTACAAAGCTTTCTCAGCCTCAATTTCCACATTTTGCTGTGGCAGATACTTTCAAGGGTTGTTGTAAAATAAATGGCACAATTCAAGCCACTATAGATACTTTCAAGGGTTGTTGTAAAATAAATGGCACAATCCAAGACACTGTAGATGTTTAATAATGGCAGTTATTTTTATGGCCCTACTCTAACTGTAAAAAATGAATTCTCTGGTACCATTTAAGAGCTAGAAAAAAGGATGTAAGAAATTGTCCCTACATAACTTTAGGTTTTTATGACACATAACTCTGGTGATTAGTAAAAAAGAAGACTTAGAAAAAAAATAACACATGTGTAATGATAAAAAAAATTTTTCTTATTATTATAAGCAAATACATGTACTATGCATATAATCCATACATGATATATTCTATTATATCCTAAAACATTCAAAAGACAAGGTTGAAAAGAAACAACATACAGCTTTTTTAGGCATATGGAGGAATATATCCAAATACACATAGTGAGTTTATATAACCATAAAGATGGTCCACAGAAAGGGCCAACTTGAGAAATCATTTTATGATTCCTTCTCCTGTTGTGAATTAAGGCTATGGTTAAGCATACTAAAATGATCTGATAGCCAAGAAACTTTCACAACTAACCTTTAGGAAAATAAACTTAGGATCCTGGAAAGCTGTTCATTTTACATTTCAAGTTTTGTATTTTCAAGTCACCCTTTTTGGAAACACACTGTCATTAAAATTCTAGCTTTCCTTTATCTATCTCACCACTAAACCATTAATGCTTTAATTTTTGTCTCTTTCAACCTTGTGGACTTGAGGCCTAAATATCTCATCTATAAAAAGAATTCTCCCTTTATAGACTTAGTTATACTAAATTTCAAGTTAACATTTCCACTTATAGATATTCTACTTTAAAATCTGTTTCAATTTTTCTCTCACTAAAGATTTAATACTTGTCTATTTTCCACTAAACGTTTTCAGCAAAATAATTATAAAGAGAAATATGGCAAGATCAAAGAATAAAACCTGTCAAAATTAGAAACACAGAGGACACAGACCACGCAATACAGATTATCTGTAGAGTGAGCACAGCAGCTCAGTGTGGACAGGACAGTGGGAAGGATGGCTTGTGTTTAAGAACACACACTTGGTTAAGATGACTTTCTTTTGTTTTACTGAGGGTGGAAACAATGCAAAGGACGTCCTCAAGTTCAAGGATAGAATGAGTGGTTGAGAAAAATAAATTACTTAACTGAAATGCTGGGCTGGATGAAGCACAAGCTGGAAATAAGATTGCTGGGAGAAATATTAATAACCTCAAATATGCAGATGACACTACACTTATGGCAGAAAGCAAAGAAGAACTAAAGAGCCTCTTGAGCCAGTGAAAGAGCTGGCTTAAAACCCAACATTCAGAAAACTAAGATCATGGCATCTGGTCCCATCACTTCAGGCAAATAGATGGGGAAACAGTGAGAGACTTTATTTTGGGGGGACTACAAAATCACTGCAGATGGCGACTGCAGCCATGAAATTAAAAGACGCTTACTCCTTGGAAGAAAAGCTATGACCAACCTAGACAGCATATTAAAAGGCAGAGACATTACGTTGCCAACCAAGGTCCATCTAGTGAAAGCTATGGTTTTTCCAGTAGTCATGTATGGATGTGAGAGTTGGACTATAAAGAAAGCTGAGCACCAAAGAACTGATGCTTTTGAACTGTGGTGTTGGAGAAGACTCTTGAGAGTCCTTTGGACAGAAAGGAGATCCAATCAGTCCATCCTAAAGGAAATCAGTCCTGGGTGTTCATTGGAAGGACTGATGCTGAAGCTGAAACTCCAATAATTTGGCCACCTGATGTGAAGAACTGACTCATTTGAAAAGACCCTGATACTGAGAATGATTGAAGGTGGGAGCAGAAGGGGATGACAGAGGATGAGATGGTTGGATGGCATTCACTGACTCAATGGACATGAGTTTGAATAAGCTCTGGGAGTTGGTGATGGACAGGGAAGCCTTGAGTGCTGCGGTTCATGGGGTTGCAACGCAAAGAGTCGGACACGACTGAATGACTGAACTGATACTGAAATAAATAAACACATAGAGGAGTGGCAGAAATAATGTTATTAACAGCCAAAAAATTATAGAGATGAACATTAAAATGTTACTTGTCAATGCTCAATAGCATTTTTTAAAAAATAAAACAAATGATGCTCTTTGTACTATTAAGTAATACTTAAGCTTTCTTTAAAAACTAAAATGAAAGTAGAAAAGTAAAATTACTTAAAAAAAACAGAAAAAATTAACTTAAAAAATTTTAATTCAGTGACTTTCTCTTACCCTTAATTTAGCACTTTAGGATGGTAGGCCTGAGTAACTTAGGATCACAGACAATCTGGCCAAGAACATCAAATCAATCAAAAGTTTTTGATATATTTTAATTTTGTTAAAGCTTTTTGTCATTACTGACTTAACTGAAGTCACATGTTCCATTTACTACTGCTCTTGCCTGATGTGGAAAAGTAAACTATTTTCCATGTATATATTGGCTCTTCCTTATGTTATCTTCTGGTGGGATCATCTCATGAGGTTATTTTTTCCTGACACTTTTAGTAATTACATTGAATTCTATTGGATATAATACTGAATTTCATTTATAATAATAAACCATATTTTTTAAAGTAATAAACATCATAATAAAGCTTTTATAGCAAAGACTGAGAGAAAAATTAATGATCTAATTACCTATGAAGACCTTCCATGGTCTCTGTGGGGCCAGTTCTCAATAAACAATGTTTTAAAAAATGCTTGTAAAATGCTTAAAAAAAATCTGTCAAGGTTGCAAGAATAATTAAATAGAAGACAGCATCATATTAACATGCAAACACAATGGGGCCACCCACTGGAACTGAAAGCAGGAAGCCTCAGGATATGACTGTTCCCATCAAGGATCATTTTATGCAAATTCCTTCAGTTAAATCTTTTACCAACCAACTCTAAAAATTATACCAGAACCAACTGAACCACTTGGATATAGATAAAACTGGATTACAGTTAATCCCTGAACAACACAGGTTTGAATTGCAATGGTCTATCGACATGCAGATTTTGTTCAATAGTAAATACTATGGTACTTAGCAGATACTAAGTTTTAGGAAATAGTAAATACTACACAATCCACAGTTGGTTGACTCCACTGAGCTGAAGGGATGATAAGGAGGAACAACGAAAATGTTATAAATTATACGTGGATTTTTTGATTGCAGGGAGTGTAGGTGCCTCAAACCCCCAAGCTGTTCAAGGGTCAACTATACTTCATTTTCCCATGTTTCAATTGGAGCAGTAAGGGAGGCCACACAAAAAACCCATGGTTGGCGATCCCTACAATGACAGTAGAGAGATCACATTTTGGCACATTCTCTAAAATTCTTCAATCAATGACAGTTAAAGATATACTACAGTCTTATTCGTTGGATTTCAATTAGTATACATACCTACTAGTTAATACGTAATTTAAAACATTAATGTAGAGAATTAAGATTATGATTCAGTCATGTAGTTATTATTTTAAATATGTGCAATCATCTGCTCAAATAGAGTAATTTTGGAGTTAAACTTTCACAGTCCAGAAACTTTAGAAAGTAAATCAATATTTTTCTTTTACAGTTTAAGCACTTAACATCCTCCAATCATTTTCTAATGGTTCAACTTAATTTCACACTAGGTTAACAGTACATAAATGATACCTGGAGTGAGTGACCACAGGAGAGGAAATTTGACGAATTTGAAATAATTATTAATATACTTAAAAATATACATAATTTAACTCATAAAGTGGCACACAGATTTCTTAAAAAATATTACAAAATTTGCCTGCATTCTGTAAGTGTAACAATGATAGGAGGGCCGTTTTTTAATAGATTTAACACTTTTTTCTGATTTAAATTCATAAGAAAGTTTCAAAATGTCACTTTAAAAATTTACAGTAAATTACTATTCAGTCAATTCAATATTTATAGTCAAGTATTGTATAATTAGTTATTTGAAACAAAATCAAGGTTTACAGAAGTGATTATCACTTACCAGCTGCTCTGATTTTACCCCATACAACTGGATGGTCTTTGCCACATTTTTTGACACAGCTAATGTGAGGTTTGAATCAACAGCAGCTACGTTTAGTTCACTGAAGAAAACAAAAACAGACTTTAGCAATACAGTTTATCAACAAAGACAAGTATATGAACTTAAACCCATTAAACAAAAAGGTGATTCTTTTTATAGATTTCCCTGGGTGCCTCTAAGAATTGATTGGATTGTTTCATTTTCCCTCCTAAATTCAGCATTAGGAAAAAGTGCCCTGAGATGGTTTGGTTAATGACCAGTTTCTCATTAATAAAAGCATGTCATGTGTGGGTTCAGGCTGTGATTAAGAAGAGTAAATTGTGTACAGATTTTTCAAGTAGCACTCTTGTTCATACTGATAAGTGCAATTAGAGACACTGCATATCACAGACATCTGCAAGGAAATGACAGCTCTTGAATGGAAATGATGACCTTGGAAGGACATAGGCTAAAAATATAAATTACATGATATATCAAGATACTAAGTTTCTGTAGAAATTATGCCAATTCATGTTATTTTGATAGCATAGCTTTTTTATATCAAAAGCACAACAAGGATTTACCTGGAAATTTTAAAAATCTAGATTCCTAAAGTATTTCTTTGCCATGCTTATTTTCAATTTTTTATACTGGATTATTTGGGACACTTCAGCTGACTGCTCCAAAAAAAGTATTTATAAAGACCATGTAAAGTATACCAGCAGTTAAAAACTGCATGAAAATGCACATACAAGTAGAAAGCAAGAAAAGTAATTACTGTCTCTGAAGTAGCAGAAAGAATCTTGGTATTTCCCAGATTCCCTTTATGAAGAAAGCGAAAGACTTTAACATTAGTGCTTAATTTGTGCATCAAAAATGCCCTTTCATTTAATAGTGAGACATAATCTCACTGTAAGACATAATTAACAGTGAGACATAATTAACCCTGATATTCACATTCTATTGATCAGTGGCATAAGTATGCTTTTTCAAGTCCCACCTTACAACTGATCACAGTGTGGTTAAGTTGCACAGAGGAAAGGGAGTTACTTCTTTAATATTTCCATAAACAGGTCAGAGATCAAGTTGAATTAATGACTGGTTTGATCACTACTATACTAAACAAATAATGGAGACATCATCAGGGTTTAAGAATCCAGAGTCAGGCCTTAGAAAGTCAAAGTAACTGTGGAGAGATTAGGATCAAGATTCTGGGCTCTTTCAACACTACTGTATATGGTTCTGCAGATTATACCTGTGGCTTTCTAGTTTTACTCTCACATGCCTCAGAATCATTATCTGATGTGTAATCTAAAAGAATTTAGACTTCTATACTCTGGTCCTATATGGCCTAACAACTATTTTAACTCACAGAATGTTCACCTATAAATGTACAGACCTACTGTTATGACAACTTATATACTATGACAGGAACCGAGAGTCTCAACTGCAGACTGGGTCGCCTGGGTGACCATAAAATGTCTAAAGACAACAGTATAACTACATTGTCTGCAAGCATTCAGGTGGCACCTCTGCTAGGATATCTTCCCTTTTAAGAGTTTTAAAAGCTGTCACATTCAACTTTAGAAAGCTTAAAATAGCAAACACGAGTAGACTAATCAGGATTATAATACTTGTACACCATGAAGTACTTTCTGGATTTAAGATTAAAAAAAAAAAATTACTCTCCATGCTTTAGCTTCTCAATCTGTAAAATTATTTTTATATTTACTGTCCTACTTAATACCAGAAATTTACTATGGTATAAAGAATTAGGTTGGTTTACTCTGCATCCTTGACAAGATAAAGAACAATTATAAATGACTATTTTTAGACTGTATTTAAATGGTTTTATTAATTGGAATCTCAAGTACTTAGGACATGTGCACTCATTCACTGCAAAACTCTTGATTTAATTGCTGGACTAATTACTTGAACAACTAGAGATAAATTTAAAATGTACTGCATCAGACATCACTAACAAATGTGGTGGGCATTTTATGGCATGCCATTATATAAAAACACATACCTCGCTATAGTTTTAATGATACCTTCAAGTTCATCAGCAGAAGGAGGATTACGACCACCAGGGGGAAAAACCAAGTTGATAGGATCAAAGAGTCGAGATAATGATTTTGATAAATATGCAGCCTCATAGGGTTGTAGTGAGTCTTTCAAAGCCTTTTCTGGACTGTGGGAACAAAGTTTATTAAAAATGAACTTAAATTATACAAGACTAAATACTATGGTATTAGGTTGTAAATATCTTTCTTTAGAATATATCCTCCATAAGACTCAAGAAAAGGGGAGATATATATATATATATATATATATATGAGACTGATTCACATTGTTGTATGACAGAAACCAACACAACATTGTAAATTATCCTCCAATTAAAAATAAAAAACACATCTCCTCTATAGAAGGTAACTTTATATGGACAACAGAAAAATTTTGCTTAAAAATTTATAAATGCATTTATATACATTTGATAATTAAATGCTTATTAAGAATTAAACATTTTAATTTATACATAATTCCTGGGTATAAATGTAAAATAATATGCCCCAGTATCTACTGTAGCAAGTTTGTCACTTGAAACTATAAGAGTAACACTGTAAAATCTTATTAATTCTAATGGGGCCATGTCTTCACTTAGCATGTTTCTACACAACATACAAGAGAGGCAAGTCTGCAAAGACTTGAACTGGCTCCCACCAGTTCAACCCTTTTCACACATAGATGCACTCTCATAAGCTCAGCATCCGAGAGGGAAGTATACAAATGTAGGTTTTTATCACCCTTCTGATACCAAAACTGATACTAACAAGAATTGAGGACAAAATAAAAAGTGTTTGTACAAGTCCCACAAAATCACAAAAAATCTCCCAACTGGAGTTCTTATTTTTATAACATTCTTCACAAACTAAAATTTAACCTACTAAACACTTCTTTCTCCCCCAGACCTCCAATGTTTTCAGTTATTTTTGTTGATTTTCATTTAGTTGTCCAATTATTGGAACTTACATTTTACCTCTGAAAATTATTATCAAATGTCTATAACCGTATAATTAACTGTGTCTTCTCACATCACCCCTGATTATGATCCTTCTACCTACCTTTCCATTATCTTAAAAAAACAAAAAAAACAAATCCCGCTAAATTCATCCTAAATGTTCATCTTGAAAACATCTGACCTACTCCTTTGGTATCGGAAACCTGGCTTTCTCCTTTTCCAGTCTTGTTGGTCAAATGACAAGACCTAGAGGTCACCACACTCTTGGCTCCTACATCGTAATTCCATGGTTATCTCTCAACACTTTCTCATTCAATGTAGGTATTTCAGTCAACACATAGTTCCCGAGAATCCTATGTACCAGCCCTTGTTAAGTGCTATGAAGATAGAGATGAAATTTGCTTTACAGCCCAGTGAAGAAATGTGCAGGTGGAGTGATAACTATAATTTTTATAATAGATGATGAAAGAGCCCCGTAGGAACAGGGAAGAACTAGTGCCTAAATCTGTCTGAGTCAATCCTCTCCTGAGGTCCACACCAGGTATTTAAACATCTTCCCTACTTCTGCTCTGATCATTTACTGCCCTTAAGAATCCTCTTCTTTCTTCCACAGAAATTTCAGCACTAAATTATAAGTATTGACATTCTTCTTCTTCTCCAAGGATTCACCCAGAAGGTACTACAGTTTTACTCCAGAAACAAAGTTGCCAGGGCCTAGATGGCTATCTGCCAGCAGCAGATCTGTGAGTAGCTGCACAGGAGAAGCAGCTCTATGCTCTATGTTTGAGAGGCTGGCTGAGAGGGAGAGCAAGGCCAAGGCCTGTGGTTGCTGTAGGAAACCAACCCACTGACACAGGAATGTGACAGAAGAACAATGTGACAGGGTCCGGCCTCAGGTGGCAGCAGAAGCCTAGCCTCACCCTAGCCCTGCTCCCAAGGTGGCCTGCTTCCCCTGTTCCCTACCCTATTCCACCCTGTTAGTTTTGGAAAAACTGAAGAACTAGGCATGGGGGGTGTAGGATCCTCGGTGACTATGTCAAAACAGACAGCTTTTCTAAAACCTATCCTGTGCTTGCATGCGTGCTAAATCACGTCAGTTGTGCGCGACTCTTTGCGACTCTATGGACTGTAGCCTGCCAGGCTCCTCTGTCCATAGGATTCTCCAGGCAAGAATACTGGAGTGGGCTGCCACTCCCTTCGCCAGCGGATCATCCCGACCCAGGAATCAAACCTGTGTCTCCTGCATTGCAGGAGGATTCCTTACTGCTGAGCCACCCGGGGAAGCCCGTCCTGTACTATACGTCTACTTTTTGAGTCATCATTTTGAACTGCTCCACCTCTAAGGTCTCCAAGCTTGAAGACAACTTTCCACACCTCCACTTGCCCCTACCCCCTTCCCTCCTACAAATTCTCTTTAATGTGTACAATTTGCCAAGTACTTCCTGGAAGTGAGGAATGTAGCAATAAAGTCAGCTAAAAAAATTTCCTGCCCTCTTAAAGAAGAAATAAAACTTTTAAATGACTTAATTGTGGAATATAAAGAAGACTAATAAATTCTAAGAGAAGAAGGAAGCAAAGAAGCCAGAGAGCAGTTTTTATCCAACTTTAGATAGAGTGAGGCAAGGCAAGGCTTCCTGGGAAGACATGAGGAAAAAGGAGGGAACAAGTTACATCGATTTCCAGAGTAGGCACTTTTATGAGGAGAGAAGAAGTGCAAAGGCCCTGAGAGGGGACTTATACCTGGCTGAGTTTGCCAAAGAGCGAGAGGAGCAGAGCACTTAAGTGACAGGAGAACAGTACAAAATGAGGTTTAAGATCAAACAGATGGAACAAAACTTGCTGAGTTTTGTATATGAATAAAAACGCTAGATTTTACTCAAAAGAACTTGCTTTTTGACCTGTGATCAGTGCTGTAAAATCCTTTGCTGTGCTCATCCTCCATCAGCCCAGCATTTCAAGGTACTCTCATGAGCATCCTGATTTTTCTAATGTACCTTCCTTTCAAAGCTGTAAGAAATATCTCATTTAGATGATCTCTGTACCTGCTGCTAAGCTGCCCAAGCATTCCAGAGAAAAAGGAAATTGTTTCTATTGAACACTGATACAAACCCCTTAATTTCAAGAGACTTGAAGCTCAAGGTATTAAAAACCTTCTTTGCAGTCCTTCACTCTCTATAGCGGACCATTTGTTTCTACACGAAGACCAAAACTACTGCAATGATCTTTGTCAACTTGATACCAGCTTTTCTTTTTCCTCTGTAATTTCATCTACATCTGATTTTCTTCTTATCCCAAAGAAAGAGTAGCTTTATTCCTTTGTTGATATCAAAACCTCAGATGAATTGAACCCACCTCCTCCTTTCCTATTCTTTTTTAGAAAACTGCTTTATCCAGACTTATATTCAATTCAACCATTTAAAGTGTATATTTGATGGTTTTCAGTATATTCATGGTATGTGCCACCATCACCATGCTCAAACCTAGAACATTTTTATCACCTTCAAAAGAAACCTCATACCCTTCAGCTTTAAAATCTTTACCCTTCTCACCCCGTTCCCAGCCCTATGCAACCACCAATAGGCTTTATATAGGCTTTATATCTCTAGAGATCTGCTGTTCTTGACTTTCATATGGATAGGATCATACAGTATATGCATTTGTATTTGGCCTTTTTCACTTAGCATAACTTTTTCAAAGTTTAGGCATGCTGTAACAAGTGTTAGTACTTCATTCCTTTTACGGCTGAATAGTATTCCACTGTGTGGATATACAACATTTGGTTATCCATTTGTCTGCTGATGGACATCTGGCTTGTTTCTATCTTTTGGTAACTATGAATACTGCTATAAACATTCATTAAAAATTTGTGTGAGCATACTTTAAAAAATTCACTTTATGTGCTTTGTTTTTATTGTGATAACATACATAACATGTGAGCATTGTGCACAATAAGGAAGCACCCACATATTGATCTCATTTGGCTGACACTTGGCTTTAGCTAACTGGCAGCTGAGAGCAGCATGAGAAATGCTGCAGTGCTGTTCTTCCTAGGCAGAAAGCCCTCTGGCTGGGAATGGTGGGAGAGGGAGCCCTTGGTTCTTGGTGCCACAGTTTGGAGTGGAGCTTGTGCCTTGCTGAACTGGGAAGAGGAAGGGAGAAAACAACTGTCTTGGTTCTAGTATCACAGACTCTTATGGAATTCTTTCTACCAAATTTTCATAAACTTTCTTGCATTGATGATTTTTCATTTGCTGTTTGCTTTTAAAATCATTTCCAGAGGCACTGAGTTGTTTGGTTTTGTTGTAATAGTTTTCACCAGATTCACTGGGGATGGGTCAGCAGAGTGGGAAGTGCTGTCATCCCAGAAGTCAATCTCCTCATAGTCTGCCTTTCATCAATTCTAATAATGCTCTTGTATCCACTGGCTCAGATGCTAAAGCGTCTTCCTACAATGCGGGAGACCCGGGTTCGATCCCTGGGTTGGGAAGATCCCCTGGAGAAGGAAATGGCAATCCACTCCAGGACTACTGCCTGGAAAATACCATGGACAGAGGAGTGTGGTAGGCTACAGTCAATGGGGTCGCTAAGAGTCGGACACGACTGAGCGACTTCACTTCACTATATCCACCATTCCACACTTAGGCCTTGAACCACCTTATTTTGCTGTAGCAAGAGGTCAATTCTCAGTCCTAAGCTTCTTCAGCTTTTCAACAGCATGTGACACAGTTAACTATTCCTCCTCTGACTAATGAACTCTTTCCTTAAGAGTTCCACACAACTTTGAGTTTTCCTCCTATCTCACTATTTTTTTTCTGTCTCAGTCCTGTAGGCTGCCAATCCTCCAAGTTATAAATTCTGGAGTGCATATCTTGGGCCAAAGTTCCCTTTTCTCTTTACATATATCTTCCCTATAGACTCTCCTCCAGACCCATGATTTTTCAAGATATGCATAGCGATGATTCTCAAATATGCATTTCTAGCCCTGATTCACAGTCAACTACCTTTTCAAAAAGTCTATAACATCTCTATTTGTATCTTTGATTCAAGAGTTTCAAAAGAAAAACCTTTGTTCAACACTACTTGATGAGACCATGGCTTCCAATCTTTGGTCTTCTCCCAACTTGTCCATACATATCCTTGGTTCTTCTTTTCCTCTCAAATCCAATCTACTAGCAAGTATATCTAGAAGCAATCTGACCAGTTCTCACCACCTCATCCCCTCATCCTATTTTAGGCCATTGCCATTTCTTGTCTGGATAAACAAAATAGCTTCCATTTCCCACTTCTCTTTCCCTGTGGTGATGCTTTCCCTAGTTGTCCATATAGAAGCCCTAGTGTTAATTTTAAAGTGTTTATCAGTTCATATCATTCCTCTGTTTAAAAGCAATGGTTTCTACTGTTTTGAATAAACTCCAAATCCCATACCATAGTGAATAAAGCCTTACATGATCTTACACTTTCCTCCCTCTTTGAGCCAATTTCATAGCCCCCACTCTCCCTCTTTCACTGTGTTCCAGCTTTCTATTCCTCAACATCTCCATCTTAGTTTTCTCAAAGACTCTACATCTGCTCTTCTCTCTGCCTGCAGAAATCTTACTCCAAATCTTCCACGGCTGATTTCTTACTGAGGTCTTGGGTCAAAGTTATCTTCTCATAGAGACCGTCCCTCACCACCTTATATAAGGCACTCTATCATGTTGTCTTGTCTTTTTTTTGGTGGGGGGTGGCGGCGGGGTGGAAGGGGCGTGGTTGTAGGACCTTAGTTCCCCAACCAGGGATTATAGCCAGGCCCCAGCAGTGAAAGTACTGAGTCATAACAACTGGACCATCAGGGAATTTCCTTGTTTTATTTTCTTCATAACAAGAACAGCTCTCAAATTCAGCATGAATACTTAATGATGAAAAATGCTAACCTGGTTATTTGTGCCTTGATTATACTCAGATTCTTCCAAGATCTTGTTCATTACCTCTTGCTCTCTCCACTGGCTACTTCTATCTATAAATACTCTCAGTTTTCCCTCTATAATTAAAAACAACAAAAAAACCTTCCTTTGGCTCATGGTCAAATTTATGTTTGACTCTTTGCCTCACTCCTCAAAAGAATATGTAAAACATAATACAATTGCTCCTTACTATTCTCATTATTTTTTGGTTTCTTAGGGTACAGGTCACAACTCTTCCTCCACATCAGCTACTTTACTAAAGTTAGTCTCCAAAAGGTGACAATGATATCCCACTAGTCAAAATAAAAGGTTTTTTTCATTCTGATTTTTTTCTCTACATTGAATTTACTGTCTTTCCCCTACCCCCATGAGTAACATATGCTCATTTTAAATAAAAGCAGGAGTACAAAATAAAAACTCTACCTATTGGAGATAAAGCATTACTACTTTTTGCTATGTATGTTTCCAGAGCTTTTCAGTACAAGCATATGAATTTAAAAATAAAACTAAGCCAGAAATAGAATGATACTACATATTTTATTTCATATACTTAAAAAAAAAAAAAAAACCTTAATATACTGGACTGGCCAAAAACCATGTTCGGGTTTACTTCATGTTTAATGTGAAAGAGTAACTGAAGAGAACAAAGTCCCTTCTGTCACTTCAGCCTACTCTTATGCACTTACTCTACCAATTAAAACTTATATAATCTGTATTTTACCAGTCAGAACTTCTTACTAAAGTGGCTACAATTCAACTGTAAGTATTCAGGAAAAAAAAAGTTGAAACAAACATTAAAAAAGCACTCATAAATCTATCATTTTTCTTACAAGGTAGGTGATAAGAATCTGTTGTTACCTGAGTCAATCACATCACAATAAATGATTCAAGTGTTTAAAGGAAGTGTGCAAACCAATCAATTGATTTGGTACTTACAGAGAAATATGAAAACAGTACTTCTTTTCAATTTAGGGGGAAAGCTGGCAGGTTTAAACTTATTGAGTTGGTACATTGTTTTCCAATGTGGCTTATAAATATCACTACATATACTATACTTCATGACTCATCTAAGAGACTTTCAGGTTTAATTTCGACAATACTTAGCTTTTGCCCACCAGACTGAGAACCTATCCCAGCATAAGATTTGTTTCCACTATAGTTCCTGAACATACCAGTTCCTTTTGTATCACATTTATGCCACTGGCCCATCAATAATGATGCTATATAATTACAAGTGTATTATAGTATCAACTGAAGGACAGTGACTACACATGCTCATCTCTTAGCTTCTATTCACCTTACTTGGTGATATCCTTTAAGACAAATTCTCAGTCGGAATCAGGCTGCTCAACTAAGGATAGAAGTTTGACTCCTTAAGTTAAAAGTGTTGTGAAATCTTTTAAGGTAAAAAAATTAATAATAATCATTACAAATATTCAGAAAGATTAACATTTCCCCAATTTCTAACTTGTAATAAAAATAAAGGACAAAATCCTTAACGTGCCAACAAACAGATTTGATTACACAAACATACTCATAATCTGGCTTTTTCGGTATGAATACATCTTGTGTATCATCTTCCGTGTGTTGTAAGTCAGCATAGAGGTCTGCAGTTCCACTTGCATTAAAATTTCCTTGAATATTTTGGCTGTATTGTTGAAGACGCTTCCATAAGTCATTATAAAGCCGCAATAATTTTGGGTATTCTCCTTCAAATGCCTGTTTCAAAAACATAGAAGCTGCCAAGCAAAACAATAAAATGGATTAGATAAATGATAAAACAATAAAATGTAGCAAATAAAGTTTCTTTTGTATATGAAAACCGTGCTACAAATAGCCTATACCACAGGACAAAACAAAGGTGTGTTTTAACAGGGCTTTTCAAAATAATGCCAGTAGCAGTAATTTTCCTCCCAGACTATTTACTGCATTTGATATATGTACCATATATTGGGTTGGCCACAAAGTTCCTTTGGTTTTTGAAACTTAATCTATAAGGAAACAAACACATTGATGAAAAAAGTTGAAGACTTTCAATTTTTTCTTTCAAAAACTGATAAAATACATAGAAAATCAGGAAGCATAAAAAATACCTGACCACCACCCATGATTTACTTAAATTGACATTTATAGAATACTTCATCCAAAACAGCAAAGTAGTCATTGTTTTCAAGTACACATGAAATATTTACCAAAAATGACAATTGTTAATGTCATGAAATCATCTGAATAAATCTGAAAGGTTTCAAATCATACAAAGTATGAAAAACCCAAATAGTTTTAGATAAGAAATCATAACAGAAAGATATATTTAAATGATCCTGGATAAAAATCCAAAAGAAAATTGCTAGATCAGTTCTATATTTAATTTTCTGAGAAACCTCCATACTGTTCTTCATAGTGACTGCATCAGTTAATTATATTCCCACTAAAGAAGGTACAAGGGTTCCATTTTCACTACAACCTCATCAGCACTTATTATTTCTTTACTTTTTAATACTGGTCATTCCAACAGGTGTGAGATAATATCTGTGTTTTTTATCTGCATTTTGCTGATGATTAGTTATGCTAAGCATCTTTTCATGTACTGTTGCCCTTCTATATGTTGTCTATAGAAAAATGTCTACTTAGATCCTGTCCATTTTGTTTTACTGGATACTTTGGTTTTTTGCTACTGAGTTGTATGAGTTCTATATATACTTTGGATATTAACCCCTTATCAGGTATGTAATTTTCAAATATTTTTTCCCATTTAGTGGGTTGTCCTCTTATTTTGTTTATGGTTTCCTTTGCTGTATAGAGGTTTTTTGTTTGATATAGTCCTGCTTGTTTATTTTTCCTTTTGTTGACTTTGCTTTTGAAGTCAAATTTTAAAAATCATAATGAAATATGACTATATACCTGTTAGACTAGCTAAAACAAAAACCAAATGTTGGTGAATACAGAAATACTAAAACTCTTATATACTGTTGGTAGAAAAGAAAAACTGATCATTTTGCAAAAAAGTCTGGCATTTTCTTAAACTGTTAAAGATATACCTACCATATGGTCAAACCATTCCTCTTCTACATGTTTATTCAACAGAAATAAAAGTATATGTCCATATAAAGATTTATATATGAACACTCAAAGCACCTTGATTTGTAATAGCCAAAAACTGGAAACAACCCAAATTGTCCATCCACAAGTGAATGCATGTACAAACTGTAGTATACTTGAACAACAGAACACTATACAGAAGTACACATTACAATATGGATGATTCTAAATACAATCCTGCTCCATGAAAGGCAAATAAGAATCCATAATACATGCTGTATCATTCAATCTGTACATAGTTCCCGGAAAAGTAACCTAGCTCAAAGTGACAAAAAGCTTGTCAAGAATTTGCTTGGGGAAGGAGAAAGGAGATGGCAGGGAGAGGAATTATAAAGGGGTACATGGAAACTTTCACTGATGACAAGTATATTCACTGATCTTCACTGCTGTGATGCTTTCATGGGTGTGCATGTATGTCAAAACTTAACAAAAATTATGTTCAGGTTATTGTATACCAATTATACTCTAATAAAAGACTGTTTAAAAAAATCTCAGCTAGGACTTCTTTGAAATCCCTCCTCCCCAATGAAGAAGCCATTCACCATGGCCCTGAGTGTTCCCACATATTCTTGCAGGTATGTCAACAATGAGAGGCCCTAGTTGCTCTTTATCCAGGCCATTTATCTGTAGCAAGGTTTGCATCTGTAGCAAGTAGCCTTGAAAGATGAAGTAACTTCTTCAGCACACAAAGAGCAGGCTTGCTTACTGCTTACAGCAAAAGTGGCAGATTCTCCCAACTTAAGAGAGACAAACTCACGGCATACTTACCACTGAACTGCATCTCCCTGTGAGACCTGGAGGTGGGGGGAGCCAAAAAACAAAGATGCCAATGCTCACGCAGCTTGGTATGCTGAGTAATAAAGTCCTTCTGCTCTGACCCAGGAGTCTCGTGTCTTCTGACACTATCCAGAGCACTTTGGCAGGCTACCCTTTCTAAGTAGGGTAAATATCTCAGATCTTTCACAGTTCTTGAGCTCCTCAAAGCTAAATCATATTCCTTTCATTATAGGAATCTGCTTTTTCCCTTCCCATTTACCACAATTTCCAATTTTATTTATGTAATGTATGTTTCCCGTACTTGACTATAAACTTGATGAGAACAAGGACAAGACTCATTTTCTTCAATGCATATTTGGTACTCAACACAAAGTATCTCTTAATGATAGAATAAATTAAGTTTTGCTTTTCAATGGACAATATGCTCACTTTCACAGAAATCTTATCTATGCAGAACAATCCACTGTTCAGAGTTTTAGAAAGCCAAACTGTGACTATATCATCTCAGTAAACGTGACTGACTCATTGATTCTAAGTTACTTAAATCAAATACATTTAAAGTTTACAAATAAATATTGTGTGGTAATTCCTGAAGTTAAATTCTACTTTACTTTCTTTTATAAATAGGTTTAAAATGTTCACATCAATTACCTATAAACTTGATTACAATCAATTACTTATTTGATAAATGTCTTTAGAACTTAACTGCAATGTCTATAGAACTTAACTGCATATCTTAATAATCTAACAAATCATTTACAGATAGAAAATGACAGATTACTAATTCCCGATTACTAAGTAATCCATTACTCAGATTATGCCTTCATATGAGCAACTGAGCAATATTGCTCAATTCTTTTTGAGCAATAATTAGTGACTCCAACATAGACACTAACAGGGAGAGGAAATTCATCTTTATTTCAGTAGCTTGTTTTATGAAGATTTCTTCATAGCAATGAACACTGTAAGAAATTATTTATTAGTTTGTGTTGACTGACTGTGCTCCCTCTTCAGAATGCAAGTTTAATGAGACAGGGATACTATTTGATTTGTCTCTGTATTTCCTTTACCTAGAATAACACCAGGCATTGAATTACTGAATGAACAAACTGAAAAAAGAATGAAGAAGGATGTAGGTATGGAATTAAATCTTTTCTCTAGATTCTAATAGCCTAGACTTCATTACCTCACTCCTCCTAGACCCCCTATTTATCCCAGAGCTGCAGCTTTCACAGATCTGGCCTTAGTCTTGAGTAGCTGTGCTTAATCTCAGCCTGTTTGTCTGACTCTGCCAGCACATCTCCCTGTGTGAAGACGCAACACCTCATCTCTCAGCCATTGACTGGAGTCCTGACCAAGAAAGGGCATCACTCCTGAAAACTCCCATCAGCCTCCAGACAACCAAATCCTGGTCAGTGTGAAATCTGGAAGGTGGACTAATTGACTCAACAAGTATTTGCTGATCATTTACTATATGACAAATGTTGTTGTAAATGATGCATACGCAGCAGTGAACAAAAGAAGCAAAGTTCCTACCCATGAGGAGCTTATGTTCCAATGAAAGAGAAAGACAGTAAACAAATTAGTATGTAACATAATATCAAGATTAGAGAATAGTGATGTTGTTGTTCAGTAGCCCAGTCATGTCCGACTGTTTGCAACCCCATGGACTGCAGTGTGCCAGGCCTTCCTGTCCTACACCATCTCCCAAAGTTTGCCCAAGTTCATGTCCACTGCATTAGTGATGCCATCCAGGCATCTAACCCTCTGATGCCCCCTTTTCCTTCTGCCCTCAATCTTTCCCAGCATCAGGGACTTTTACAATGAGTCGGCTGTTTACATCAGATTATCAAAATACTGGAGCTTCAGCTTCAGCATCAGTCCTTCCAACAAGTATTCAGGATTGACTTCCCTTGACTGGTTTGATCTCCTTTCTGTCCAAGGGACTCTTAGGAGTCTTCTCCAGCACCACAGTTTGAAGGCATCTATTTTTGGGCATTCTGCCTTCTTCATGGTACATCTTTCATAACCGTACGTGACACTGGGAAGACCACAGCCTTGACTATATGGATCTCTGTCAGCAGAGTAACGTCTCTGCTTTTCAACACACTGTCTAGGTCTGTCATCACTTTCTTGCTATGAAGCAATAGTCTTCTGATTTCATGGCTGCAGTCACTGTCCGCGGTGATTTTGGAGCCCAAGAAAAGGAAATCTGTCACTACTTTCATCTTTTCCCCTTCTATTTGCCATGCAGTAATGGGGCCGGATAGATGTGAGAGTTGAACTGTGAAGAAAGCTGAGCACCGAAGAATTGATGCTTTTGAACTGTGGTGCTGGAGAAGACTCTTGAGAGTCCCTTGGACTGCAAGGAGATCCAACCAGTCCATTCTAAAGGAGATCAGCCCTGGGTGTTCTTTGGAAGGAATGATGCTAAAGCTGAAACTCCAGTACTTTGGCCACCTCAGGCGAAGAGTTGACTCATTGGAAAAGACTCTGATGCTGGGAGGATTGGGGGCAGGAGAAGGGGACGACAGAGGATGAGATGGCTGGATGGCATCACCGACTCGATGGACACGAGTTTGAGTGAACTCTGGGAGTTGGTGATGTACAGGGAGGCCTGGTGTGCTGCAATTCATGGGGTTGCAAAGAGTCAGACACGACTGAGCGACTGAACTGAACTGAATGGGGCCAGATGGCATGATCTTAGTTTTGTTTAATATTTAGTTTTAAGCCGGCTCTTTTACTCTCCTGCTTCACCCTCAACAAGAGGCTCTTTAGTTCCTCTTCACTTTCTGCCATTAGAGTGGTATCATCTGTGTATCTGAGGTTGTTGATGTTTCTCCTGCCTATTCTGATTCTAGCTTGTAACTCATTCAGCTTGACATTTTTCATGATGTGCTCACGTACAGATTAAACAAACAGGGTGACAGCGGACAGCCCTGCCATACTCCTTTCTCAATCTTGAACCAGTCAGTTGTTCCATACAGGGTTCTAACTGTTGCTTCTTGACCCACATACAGGTTTCTCAGGAGACAGGTATTGGTCTGGTATTCCCATCTCTTTAAGAACTTTCCACAGTTTGTTAAGATCCACACAGTCAAAGGCTTTAGCCTTTGTAGTCGATGAAACAGAAGTAGATGTTTTTCTGGAATTCCCTTGCTTTCTCTATGATCAAGCAAATATTGGCAATTTGATCTATGGTTCTTCTGCCTTTTCTAAACCCAACTTGGACATCTGAAAGTTCTTGGTTCACATAAATCTGATGCCTAGCAGCAAGATTTTAAGCTTGACCTCACTATCATGGAGATGAGTACAACTGTCCAATGGTTAGCACATTCTTTAGTACTACCCTTCTTAGGAACTGGGATGAGGATTGACCTTTTCAAGTCCAATGACCACTGATGGGTCTTCCAGATTTGCTGACATATTGAATGCAACACCTTGATGGCATCATCCTTTCGGTTCTGAATAGCTCTATTGGAATTCCATCACATCCACTAGCTTTATTAACAGCAGTGCTTCCTAAGGCCCACTTGACTTCATACTCCAGAATGTCTGACTCTGGGTGGCTGACCACACCATCATAGTAATCTGGGGATAGGCAGTAGCATTTTATTTACTGACGACAGGGAGGGCCTCTCTGAGTGAAGTAAGGATATGACCCATTTGGATGCCTGGGGAAAGTGTGATTCAGATGGAGGAAATAGCAAATGCAAAAGATGTGAGGTAGACAATCCCAGCAGAGGCTGCTGCTCTTATTTTAACAACCTGCCATGCTCTTGGCCTGAGAGAGTAAGCCTCCATAGCTATGTTAAGTCCCTCTTTTTTAAGTACATTGCTACTCATTTCTAGTTCATTCCTTGCCTAATAGGCTCAGTTCCCAAAACCTGTCTTGCATCTAAATCATCTAGTACTACGAAAGTAAAGGAGGGTTTGGTATGTCTTGGAAAGTATTTTCTGTTTCATAATTGCATTAGATATATATTGCTACACAATAAACTGCCACAAATGTAGCTGCTTATTTTAAAAAACATACATTTATTATCTCACAGTTTCTATGAATGAGACATGCCGGGTCCTCTGCTTCAGGGTCTCTCCTAAGACTCCAATCAAGCTGTCAGCCATGGCTGGAGTCGCATCAGAAGGCTTAACTCGGGGACAAGATTCCAAGCTCATGTGGCTATTGTCAAGATTCAGTTCCTGATGAACTGAACTGGATTGAGGGTCTCAGTTCCTAGTTTGCTGTTGGCAAGGGGTCAACCATACAAAGTGGACCACTCCAATATGACTGCTTATTTTATCAAAGCTTGTAATCCAAGAAGGCAACAGAGACTGCTTGCTAGTGAAATGGAAATTACGCTCTTATGTTACCTAATCATACAAGGGACCTCTTCTTTGCATGGTCTATAGATTACAAACAAGTTGTACCTGTATTCAAGGGGAAAAGATAACACAAGCGTATAAATATCAGGAGGGAGGGATCAATGGGAGCAATCTTAGAATCTATCTGCCCTGATAAAATGAATGATACTTCATTCACATCAATAAAAATGATAAAAAGTCAAATGCTGAGGGCCATCCAGCAGTCTGATAAAGACCTATTTTTCAAATACTAATACATTATAGACCTGGTGGCTCAGGCAGTAAAGAAGCTGCCTCAATGTGGGAGACCTGGGTTCGACTTCTGGGTTAGGAAGATCCCCTGGAGAAGGGAATAAAAACCCACTCCAGTATTCTTGCCTGAAGATTTCCATGGACAGAGGATCCTGTTGGCTACAGTCCATGGGGTCGCATGGACCCCATGGTTAGTTAGTCGACTGAGCGACTAACACAGACTATATTATTCCTTCGTATTTAACAGTTTCATATAAAAAATCGTTTACAGTATTGTTGAAAAATAGACCAAATACACTACAGAAATAGTTCTACAATAAAATAATGGTAAGTCAATTGCACCCAAGGTAATGAATTTTCCCATTACTCATAAAAAGAACTTTTCCTTCTAAGTTCCAGAAATGTACGGTCCAAGTTATATATTAAAAGCAATCAATGTTTATATGACCTAAAACTAATTATAAATGTATTTTATTGAGGATTAATATGTCTTTTGATTTAATTTTAAAGTTATGATTTAATAAAACTAAAATCAGAATAGAAAACAGACCTTTTTAAAGCTTAGAGAAACCCTATTTAAGATAAACAGATATTAAAATGGAAGCTTTAGATGGAAAATCTGACCAAAGCCTAAAACATTAAGCCTTGAATGAAGAAACTGAGTTTAAAAAAAGCACACACAATCTAATATTAGCCACTTGCACAAACTACACTACACACACACACATAATTAAGATGCAATAACTGTCTGAAAATATCCAGATACGGCACCTAAGAGATTTTTTAGGTTTTGTTTTTTCATAATAACAGCAATACAAAGTATGGTATCCAATACCAACTGGGTATGTATTCTACACCATACCCTTCCCTTTTAACAGGAATACAAAGCATACACGTTCTTCTCCAAACTCTTAATTAGTTAACTTTGAATCCATTTATGATATGAAGATGACCACCCTCATTATCTCACAATAAATGTTGCAACAAAAATAAAGGTCACCTTCAACTTCTTCCCCTCTGCTGCTGCTGCTAAGTCGCTTCAGTCGTGTCCGACTCTGTGCGACCCCATAGACAGCAGCCCACCAGGCTCCCCAGTCCCTGGGATTCTCCAGGCAAGAACACTGGAGTGGGTTGCCATTTCCTTCTCCAATGCATGAAAGTGAAAAGTGAAAGTGAAGTCACTCAGTCATGTGTGACTCTTAGTGACCCCATGGACTGCAGCCTACCAGGCTCCTCCGTCCATGGGATTTTCCAGGCAAGAGTACTGGAGTGGGTTGCCATTACCTTCTCCTCTATTCCCCTATAAATGTTTGTCTTTAACTTTCTTCATAGGAACAAGTGTCCATTCTATACATGATCAATTATTCAACTTCCACACTTAATCTCATTCTATTTCAGCTCCTCCTCTACTACTCTCTCCTGTACTTTCAGCCTCCAATTAATTTTTTATAAAAAGACTGAACATACTTTCATTGTATAAAAAATCAAAAAATACAAATAATATGGCAAAGACTTCCTCTTGACCTTCCAACAGTTAATGAGTAGCCACTGTCCTGTCACTGCTTATAATCATAGTCTACATACATCTCCTTGCCTCCTTCAGGCTGTAACCCAACTTCCAACTGCCACAATGCCACTGAAACTATTTTGGTAAAAGTAACAGTATCAAATGAACCTATCTACAGAACAGAAACAGACTCACAGACATAGACGACAGACTTGCAAGTGCCAAGGGGGAGCAGGGAAGGAGAGGGATAGACTGTGTGTCTGGGGTTATCACCATTTACCAGCTTGATGATGTTTTATCTATCATAACCCTAGCCAATTTTCCTTGACTGCTGCCAGTTATTTTGGAGCAAATGACAACATCATATTATTTCATCCATAAATACTTCAGCATGTATCTCTGATAGTAAAGACTATTTTTAAAAAGTAACCATAGTTCTCTTATCAAACTTTACAAAATTAACAATCAGTCACAGTATCTGTACGACTGACTTGTGACTTTTTTTTAGCTTGTTTATTTAGGACCCATAAATAGTCCATATATTATAATTATTTGATATATCATCAAGCCCCACCTATAGTTCCTCTCTTTTTTATTCCTTTTAATTCTTTATTTAAGAAATTGGGTCATTTATCCTCTAGAGCTTCCCAGTCTGAATTTTGCTTATTGCACCCTTGGATCCCTGTATTTCCTGTAAATTATCAGCTGGATCTAAAACAATACATTTCAACCTTGGCTGCATACTGAAACAACTTTGGAAGCCTAAAAAAAAGTCCTGATGCTTGGGTCTCAACTCAGAGACGTTAATGCAATTGCAGTATAGGCTGTGAGATTTTTAAATACTCTTTAAGTGATTTTAACATGCAACTAAGTTGAAAACCACTGCAGCATTTAAGAAATTTGATCTGTTTCCACAGTCTATAATTTCTGGTGAGCCTACTACATATGTATCATATGAACTTGTATGGCAATATGATGTGTACTCAGTTGTGTCCGACTCTTTGCGACCCCATGGACTGTGGCATGCCAGGCTCCTCTGTCCGTGGGATTTTCCAGGCAAGAATACCGAAGTGGGCTGCCATTCCCTTCTCTAGGGGATCTATCCAACCCAAGGACTGAACCTGCATCTCTTGCGTCTCTTGCACTGGCAGGCAGATTCTCTACCTTTTAATTTGTATATTGTTTGCCTTTTTTATATGGACAGTCCATTAACAATCATTGCCCAGTTGTACTAAGAGATTTCAAGATGAAGATAACATTCTTTGAATGTTCTTTGAATATATGTAACATTCTTTTTACACTTATTACAAGTGATATTTTTACAAATAAAACTTCTGCCATCAATTATTCAACTTCTGTAATTTATCATTTGTAGGAAGGATTAAAAATGTTTTTCCCCCTTTATTCACCACTTTTCAAAGCAAGGAATAGATTTCCATAGTATCCCCAAGGGTAATCAGTATTTCTTTACTTACATCATTACAAGCCCATGGATTTGATGGACTTAATCACCTTTGACTATCTTCTTATTGACGCTAAATTTATTCCTTCTCTTGTATATATCTATTTAAATTGCTTCCTGGGTCCTACTAATTCAATCCTAACAGTCTTGGTCTTCATATCTTTCTTTCTTTCTAGTATATAGGGTTAGAAAATTATCCTGCACATTTCTTACCCCTAACCCCAAATTAACCATTTCTTCAAAGAACTGGGATTTCTTTCCATGGGAAATCAAGTTTTAAATCCACAGCATTGGTTTTAGAGAGGTTCAGGACCAATGAAACGGTCACTATTTTCAGGTCTTTACAAGTGGGCAGAGCTATGAAATGTTTGCAGATCAAATTATATATTTTTAAAGAAAAAAATATCAGTTGATCTCAACCATTTTTATATCTTGTTTCACACATGCTCAAAATCCAGATTCAGTCTGATACCAGTACATTTATTTACACCATACCCCTCATAGCTCAGTTGGTAAAGAATCCACATGCAATGCAGGAGCCCTGGGTTTGATTCCTGGGTCAGGAAGATCTGCTGGAAAAGGGATAGGCTACCCACTCTGGTATTCTTGGACTTCCCTTGTGGCTTAGCTGGTAAAGAATCTGCCTGCAATGTGGGAGACCTGGGTTCGATCCCTGGGTTGGAAAGATTCCCTGGAGAAGGGAAAGGCTACCCACTCCAGTATTCTGGCCTGGAGAATTCCATGGACTGTATAGTCCATGGGGTCACAAAGAGTCAGACACAACTGAGTGACTTTCACACTATATGGCACAAACAGCAGTCTGAGTATAACAATAACACTACTAAGAATAACATGATTGTTTAGAAGAGTTACTCTGTTTGGGGGAAAGTTCTTATTGTCCTATAAGTATATCCTAGTAGGGCTATAAAAACAAATTACTCTGTTTAAAAGTAGTCAAACAGATAAACAAGGACCTACTATTACTATATAGCACAAGGAATTATATTCAATCTCTTGTAATAACCTATAATGGAAAAGAATCTGGAAAAGGATATATATTGTGTGTATATATATATTACACAAATATATTGTATATTCAGAGGAGTCTAGCTTTCATCCCTGGCCTCTCCAACGTATTCTTCACACACTCCCCCTCTATTGGTAACCATTTTGTTCTGGATTTTAAGGTTTAGTCTTCTGTTTCTAAAATATAAGCAAAAATGTATATTTATTTATACCACTGCCTTTCTTATTAGCACACTGTAGACATGTTTTTCTTATATTTTTAAACTTAACAATATAACTTGGAGATTGCTCCATAGTAGTATATAAAGATATTCCTCATTCCTTTTTTGCTTCTCATTCCTTTTTATAGCTGCATGGCATTTCATTCTAGGATGCACCATAGTTAAACTACCCCCCTAGTGATAAACATTTGGGCTGTTTCCAGTTTTTTCCAAATAATGATGCAATGAACAGCCCTGTGAATATATCTCTTTGTATTTTTGATAGTATATTTATGGAATAGACCCTTTGAAGTAGAACTGCTAAATACAAAAAAGAAAAAGTGAAAGTGAAAGTCACTCAGTCATGTCCGACTCTGTGACCCCATGGACTATACAGTCCATGGAATTCTCCAGGCCAGAATACTGGAGTGGGTAGCCTTTCCCTTCTCCAAGGGACCATCCCAACTCAGGGACTGAACCCAGGTCTCCCGTGTTGCAGGTGGATTCTTTACCAGCTAAGCCACAAGGGACACCAAGCAACTGCTTATATAATTTTGTTAGGTCTTTATCTATTTTGTTAGATAATTTTGTTAGAAATTCTTATAAGGTTTGGATGCTAATGAATAATGTGTGAGAGTGACTATTTCCCTACAGGCTTGCCAGCAGAGTGTGTTACCAAATTTCTTTTTACTTATGGCTAATTTGATTAGGTCACAAAGAGTAGGACACGATTGAGCAACTGAACAATTTGACAGATGAAAAATGATGTTTCTGTACACTTTTACTTTGCATTTTTCTATGTATGGTGACACTGAGAATCTTTTACAAACGAGATATATTTATACTATTTTGGTAGGGTTCTTGATCTTTTTTCTTCTTATTTCAGAAGTTTTTTTTATACTAACCCTTTTTCATTGAGGTAAGTTATATTTTTCTCATTTGTTATTTTATTTTGCTTAAGAGTTTTTTGGCTATGTAAATTTTTTAACACAGTCAAATTATCAATCTTCTCATCATTGCTTCTAGAAATTAAATCAGAAAAGTCTTCCCTACACCTAGCTTGCTCACTTGTGTTTCTTCTAGCATTTGAATAGCTTTATATTTTACATATAATTCTTTGGTCTACTTGAAATTTACCCTGCTATGTGAGGTAAAGTAGGGATTTTCTCCTCTGAACTCTTTTATCTCAATCTACTCTTCAACCCTGAGCACTTTACTCATTTTCCTAACAACAGGATCACATTTATCCATTCAACAAATTTTTATGGAAGACTTAATTAAGTAGCCTAGGCTTGTTTTACCTCAATGAAAACTGTTTCATAGTTTATAACTAATGATATAAAGTACTTTAAAATATCAAATATATGAAGGCATAAGGAAAAAAGTAAAAATTATTTTATATCCTACTATGCTGGATCATGGAAAAAGCAACAGAGTTCCAGAAAAACATCTATTTCTGCTTTACTGACTATGCCAAAGCCTTTGACTGTGTGGATCACAATCAACTGTGGAAAACTGAAAGAGATGGGAATACCAGACCACCTGATCTGCCTCTTGAGAAATTTGTATGCAGGTCAGGAAGCGACAGTAAGAACTGGACATGGAACAACAGACTGGTTGCAAATAGGAAAAGGAGTACGTCAAGGCTGTATATTGTCACCTTGTTTATTTAACTTCTATGCAGAGTACATCATGAGAAACGCTGGACTGGAAGAAACACAAGCTGGAATCAAGATTGCGGGGAGAAATCTCAATAACCTCAGATATGCAGATGACACCACCCTTAGGGCAGAAAATGAAGAGGAACTAAAAAGCCTCTTGATGAAAGTAAAAGTGGAGAGTGAAAAAGTTGGCTTAAAGCTCAACATTCAGAAAACGAAGATCATGGCATCCGGTCCCATCACTTCATGGGAAATAGATGGGGAAACAGTGGAAACAGTGTCAGACTTTATTTTTCTGGGCTCCAAAATCACTACAGATGGTGACTGCAGCCATGAAATTAAAAGACGCTTACTCCTTGGAAGGAAAGTTATGACCAACCTAGACAGCATATTCAAAAGCAGAGATATTACTTTGCCAACAAAGGTTCGTCTAGTCAAGGCTATGGTTTTTCCAGTAGTCATGTATGGATGTGAGAGTTGGACTGTGAAGAAGGCTAAGCGCCGAAGAATTGATGCTTTTGAACTGTGCTGTTGGAGAAGACTCTGGAGAGTCCCTTGGACTGCAAGGAGATCCAACCAGTCCATTCTGAAGGAGATCAGCCCTGGGATTTCTTTGGAAGGAATGATGCTAAAGCTGAAACTCCAGTACTTTGTCCACCTCACGCGAAGAGTTGACTCACTGGCAAAGACTCTGATGCTGGGAGGGATTGGGGGCAGGAGGAGAAGGGGACGACAGAGGATGAGATGGCTGGATGGCATCACTGACTCAATGGACGTGAGTCTCAGTGAATTCCGGGAGTTGGTGATGGATAGGGAGGCCTGGCGTGCTGCGATTCATGGGATTGCAAAGAGTCGGACACGACTGAGCGACTGATCTGATCTGATCCTATAATAATCATGCTTTTGTATCCTTGTTTATCCCATATACATATTGTTTATTTTCTAAAAGTATTTCATATTTTAAGGTCTCATTTACCTTATATGTGCTATTTTTTAATGAAAAGTATTTCTATTTTACAGTTTGCATTTTCCTCGGATTTCCTAATACATAAAGCCTTTACTATTAAAGTAACACTTTAGGAATCCATTTCAACAGGATGTCTATTTTGTATTGAGCACTGTGCCATGTGAGTGACAGGAATATAGCATGGAACAGAGGTACACAGAGATGGTTTCTCTACAGCCTAGTGGGAGATTCGGACAAGCTTGAAGGAGGTGAGCCATAACAATGCAGTGAGATAAGGATTAAAACTGGGAACATGTTAGAGCTTTGTGGGAGCAGAGAGAGGATGCCATACCCACATTTGAGTACAATGATGAAGAGGGAAGAATCAAGGAACACTTTATTTCTAAACTGAGGCTGAAAAGATGAATGTGAATTATCTAGATGAAGAGGATGATTACAGACAGGTGCTTCAGTATTTGTAAATACTGAGAAGCAAGAGGGTGATTCATTCAAGAACTAACACTCCAGGACAGAAATTTAAAAAAAAAAATTAGAAGGGAGAAAAATACTGCTAAGCAGATAGGAAGGAACCAAATAAAACATCACGTTGAGACTGTATCCTGAGGGAGACAGGGGAAGAAGAGTGGCAGGAGACCAGTGCTCCCAAGGTAATAACTAAAGAGGGCAGACGTTTTTTGTTTTTTTTTTTTACTGAGAAATCTAAAATTATTCAGATTGCATAAAAATGAAAATGTTTGCTATTTCAAAATGGCACGTACCTGGTTAAAAATAACAGCTCTATCCAAGACAATCTACAGATTCTGTGCTTTATCTATCAAAATTCCAATGGCATTTTTACAGAAATAGAACAAATAATCCTAAAATGTGTATGAAACCAAAACAGACTCTAAATAGTCAAAGCAATCTTGAGAAAGAAAACAAAGCTAGAGGTATCATGCTCCCTGATTTCAAATTACATTATAAAGCTATAGTAATCAAAAAAGTACAATACAGGCACAAAACAAATGAAACAAAATAGAGAACCCAGAAATAAACCCACACTTATATGGTCAATTAGTCTACCATAAAGGATGGAAATTTTCTTCAATAAATGCTGTTGGGAAAACTAAACAGCCACATACAGTCACATGCAAAAGAAAGGACGGCAGATGTATTTTTAAAAAGTCAAGCTTGCCCCATGCAGAGAACCTTTGCTGGAGAAGATGAAAACAGGCAAGGCTTTTGGTGATTATGAGACTGGAATGAACATTTTGAAACTTAACAAGTCTCAACTTGAGTAACCTATAGAAGACCCACTCAGTTATGTAGTTGCAAGGCAAGCTGGGGAACTAGGTCCAAAGCTTCAAAGAATGGAAATTAAAATATCCTTCATATTTGTGGCACATATCATAGGAAACCTAAGATGAGAGAACACGCCTACCAACACAGAGAGGCAGGTCTTCCTTCCCATGAAGACGTCCAACAGATTCTGGTGGGAGCCTAAAGAGCTTGTCTGGAAATCTCTGGAGAACAGAGCTAAATCAGCTTCAATATTTCAGGGTTGAGGGGACAAAGACCTCCAATCTCTCAATTAAAAAGCCTGGGACAAGGGACTTCCCTCACAATCCAGTGGGTAAGACTTCACGTTCCACTGCAGGGGGAGGGAGTTTCATCCCTGGTTTGGATAACTCACAGCCAAAAAACCAAAACATAAAACAGAAACAATACTGTAACAAAGTCAATGAAAACTTTTAAAATGGTCCAAAAAAAAAAATCTTAAATAGAAAATTAAAAAAAACTTGGGAGAAGCATGCCTAAGTAAAGGGGAGAATTAGAGACAGTCTTATTAAAATAGCAATTACCTGTCAGCCAAAGGGAGACAAAAGAAACAAACAAAATATTTCATAATATGTAAATAAAATACTTTAAATCAGTAAGACAGACAATGCTATAGAAAATAACATTTTTAAAAGAGTATATGCAGATGCCAAAGTACATATGGAAAAGTGAATAATATTAATCACAAAGGAAATAAAAATTAAAGCACAATGTGATTTGACTCAACATCCACCAGAATGGCTAAAAACAAAACACAGAAAATACAGATGGCCAACAAACATTTGAAAAGATGCTCAATATCTCTCATTATTAGAGAAATGCAAATCAAAACTACAATGAGGTACCACCTCACATTGGTAAGAATGGCCATCGTCAAAAAATCTACGAACAATAAATGTTGGAGAAGGTGTGGAGAAAAGGGAGCTCTCTCGCACTGTTGGTAGAACTGTAAATTGATGCAGCCAGTATGGAGAACAGTATGGAGGTTCCTTAAAATACTAAAATTAGAACTAGTATATGATCCAGCAATCCCACTACTGGGCATATACCCTGAGAAAACCATAATTCAAAAAGACACATGTATCTCAATGTTCACTGCAGCACTATTTACAACAGCCAGGACATGGAAGCATTCTAAACGTCCACTGACAGATGAATGGATAAAGAAGATGTGGTACATACGTACAATGGAATACTACTCAGTCATAAAATGAAAAGAAACTGGGTCATTTGTAGTGATGTGGATGGACCTAGAGTCTGTCCTACAGACTGAAGTCAGAAAGAGAAAAACACTGCGTATTAATGCACATATATGGAATCTAGGGAAAAAAACAGTATAGATACATCTACTTGCAGGGCAGGAATAGAGAAGCAGACACAGAGAATGGACACGTGGACACACTGGGGTAGGCACAGGTGGGACAAATTGGGAAACCATTCTAACATTGCTTAATCTACATTAAATAAAGCATTTATAAATGCATAGCTTGTTTATCCCTCTACTTCCTGGCAAGATTGGACTCCTGATTTATTATTGTATTTTTTAAAAGTAAAGGTAATGCGTTTTAGCATACATTTTAAGCCTGAAAGCTTTCTAAATCTTCAAATGTGCATATCTCCTAAAGTATCTCTCCAATTCACATATGATTTTCCAAAGCACTAGAAATATATATTGTGTAGTTCTCTTAATTCTATGACTCAAGTCCTTCGGTTGTTTAAGACTTCTGAGAGACTAAAACTGCACAAAGGGCTTTAAATATTTTAAAACAGATTTACTTGCCAGAACATTTTTAGCATATTTCAAAAAATCTTTTTAAGCTTTTATAAAAGGGCACTAGCATCTTTTCGATGTAATATTTATTTTGCTTGTTTCTACTGAGACTTGAAAATATGTGTACCATAACCCAACAGGCTGGTTAACAACCGTTATTATCTGGAAACTATAACAGAGAGGTAACAGACATAAATCTTAGAAATCATCTTGGAAATAACTATCAGCCATAGACAATTAGAGCTGCACATGTCTGGCAGAAGCTACTCTAAATCTTCATAGTCACAAATTCAGGCCCCTTTCCTTTTTAAAAAAGTAAATTCACTGTCAAACCCATAGATATATCTTATTATATCAAGTAGAAATTCTTTTTACTAAGCATGAACATTTATAATCAGAAAGAACATGTTCCTAACTAGGAAATTTTTCCTTTAGGTATTTTCTGCCAAAATCTTACTTATACAATCTGTTACATTGTATATAATATTCAACTCTGCAGATGGTTGCATTTTCTTAATATTGCCTGTCTATAATTTTCACAATTACTACATTACATTTCACGGACTGTTTGTGCTATATAAATAGACTCCAGCTCTCTCTTTAGTCTTGAAACTAAGCAAGCACAGGCCTTGTAGGCCTGCAAGGTGCAGCCCAACAGCTTCTTAGGTGTTTCTCACTTTATTTTAATTTTGTAATATTTTCCTGAAATTTTTATTTTAAAAAAGCTTTTTTAAACTTATTTTGTGTTATGTTAGTTGCTCAGTTGAGTCCGACTCTTTGCAACCCAGGGACTGTACTCTAACAGGCTCCTCTGTCCATGGGATTTCCCAGGCAAGAATACTGGAGTGGGTAGCCATTCCCTTCTCCAGGGGATCTTCCCAACCCACGGATAAATCGAACCTGGGTCTCCTGCACTGCAGATAGATTCTTTATCCTCTGAGCCACTAAGAGTTCTCCCAAAGGGAAGTTATTACAGTAATAATGTTAATAGAAGCAACCAACTACTCCGAATGTAAATATTAATGGGGGTTTCTGCCTAAAAATATCGTATTTCCTCTCATACACAAGTCAGATAGGTTCCATAGGATAAGAAGTGAAACATATCCACTGGATTTGGTAATTAAGAGGTAGGTCATTGCTTGCTTCATTGAGAGCAATTTCAGTAGAATTCAAGAGTTCACCATTCTTGCATGGATGGAATAAAATGAAGACAAAAAAATGTAAACTACTCTTTTGAGAAGTTAGAATAAAAGAGATTAGACAGTAACTAAAAAGAAACTCTATAGCTTTAATTAGATTAGAGCAACTGAAATAGGTTGATATCAAAGGGGGAAAAGATCAAAAGAGAAGTGGAAATGCAAAATCAAAAAAAAAAGAATAATGTTGCTGAGAGGAAGGGGTAAACAAAGGATCAGGTATCCATCAGTAAATGGGTGGCTATGAAGAAAAAAGTTATCTTACTCTTCAAGGCCCACAGGGAGGAAATCAGGCTTTTCTTTGGATGGCAGTTACAGACTTCTGAGTTTCTTAATGACATTAATCGTCCTGCTGACCCAGGAGAAAAGGTTAGTTACTCAAAATGAGCAGATGGGAAAAAGGAGGGCATGTGGAAAGAGCCAAGGGTTTGTAATGGTTACAGAAATAAGAAAGCAGATAACCAAAGGTAAGTAGATGATGGTACCATTAAGTGCACACACACACACACACACACACATACCCTACATAATATTGAGCTGGCAAAAAAGGTTCGTTTGGGTTTTTCCATAACTTCTTAAGAAAAACCCGAATGAACTTTCCGGCCAACTCAGGATTTTGAAATGCACTTATAAAAACTGTTTTTAAAGCTAGATGAGAGACTTCTGCTTCTGGTAAGATGTGGTAACATGAACAAGAATTACTCTCCTCTCTGAAATAACCAAAAAACAAACAAGGTGAAATATATGATATAATGATTTTTAAAACACTGAACACAATGTGATCCTTGAGAAACAGGAAACAAATGAGTGGACTCCGTGATTGCCGGCAGCTGTTTCCAGGCTATAGCACAGGAAAGAGGAAGCAATCTTTCTCCCTCTATGGTCCTCAAGACCAGGAAGACAAGGAGAATTCACAAGACAACATGCCAGAGAGAGCTGCACAAAAAGAGAACTGCAAAGATCTGCAAATGATTCACCCTGAGTATTCAGCGAAACACTAATCAGTATATGTGAGAGAAAACTTCCAGAGTTTGGGGGGTAAAAACAAGCATAAGGATTAAAGAGAATATACCTGTTCCTCATGCAAGACTGGGAAGAGTGCCTGTTTCTGAAAGCCAAACTAAAAAGCCAAAACTATTTGGTAGAGTGTACAAGTCTAGCCTCAGCAGTGGGAAATAATTAGCTCCAAAGTAAACACTGCTCAGGTTTTGCCAATAAATCTAAAAAGCAAGACTCAAAGGGATCAAAATTATTTTTCAGCAACTTGACAGTATTGAAGAGTAAGAATATTGACTGGAAGACAAAAGTATCTAGTACCAAACAAGACAAAATCCATGTCTGATACTCAATCACAAATTATTAGATATACAAAAAAGTAGAGAAAATATCAGTGATGAGAAGAAAATTCAATCAACCAGACCCAGAAATGACACAGGACTGAATTACAAACAAGGGCATTTCCATTCCAGTCCCACTCCCTAGAGCTGAAAATGAGCAGAACCATGTGGGGCTCCAACACACAGAAGCCTTTGGGTCCCCCATTCTGTGTTTGTAGGGAGTAGACTCTTGCTTCCCTGACCTTTCCTGAGTTCCAGAGGGCAGATTTGAACAGTGGCTAATCAGGGAAGGGAGAAGATGCAGAGACAAAGGAGGAGCTTGCAAGAAACAAACATACAGATTTGAAGCATGGTCTGCTTTAAGGGATACATGTAACAGTATCTTTGAACTCTTCTGCAGAACTAAAACTCCCCCAAAATAGAAGATGAACAACTTGATGAAGCATTCTTCATTGCAGAAAGGTCACAATTTGATAACCTCAGGAACCTCAGCTTAGGACTTCCCTAGTGGTCCAGTGGTTAGGAATCCACCTGCCAATGCTGGGGACATGTGTTTGATTCCTGGTCGGGGAAGATTCCACATGTCACAGGACAGCTAAACACGCCCACCACACCTAAAGAGTAGCCCCTTCGTGTAACAGTGAAGACCCAGTGCAACCAGAAAATAAACAACAACAACAAAAGAACCATATCTTATGGGGAGACCACCTGAGACCACCAGATTAAAGGAATCCAGGCCCTGCACATACCCTGACCCTTATCAGCAGCCCTGCTCTTGAACCACTGCTATAAAACTCCCCACCAAATCCCTCCAGGTTGGGACACAAAGTTTTTCAGGGTATGAGCCCACTGTGTTGCCCTGTGTCTGACAAAGTAATAATGTTATTCTTTTCTACTTCACCCAAAATTCTGTCTCTGAGATTTGATTCAGTACGAGTGTACAGAGGCTGAGTTTTCGGCATCAGAATTATACTCTCTTAGTATTTGTGTGATTTTTGAGATGAAGCTTACCTTATACAGTTTCTACTAAAAATGTGATAAGTAAACCAATCATAAACAATACTGGAAGATGTAATGATTAAAGGTTTGAAATTTTTCAATAATGCTAAGGCTATTTCTTTGCTACACTCCTTCCATATTGAGAGAAAAAACATTATAAATGAAATTTAAATTTACTCATTAAACAAAGAAAGTAAAATACAGTCTACAACAACTCCAACGTTTCTGTAAAGGCTTTAAAGTGATAAGGTACATTTTCAGTGAATGCTTGAAAGCAGAAATACTGTAACAGCCATAAATGAGCTTTTACATTAGCCTTCTTTTATTCTGAAAACCAAGATTTTAATGAATTTTGTAATTATTCTTAATATTTTGTAGGTAAATTTACATCTTTGTGTTTCCATACTGGTATGTAAGTATTAATAAATGTATTTCTTTAAACATAATTGGCTTACAGTGTGAAAGTATTAAAGAAAATTTCATGATGATAATTGGTTTCATGAAAAACTATTAGTTTCATGCATGGAGTAAGAAACTAGAATAACCAAAATTACTAAGTAAATAAATAAAGATAATTTCTAGTAACTGAAAATCATACGTTATTTATACAAACATGGATGTGCATTAAAAAAAATGAAACAAAGCAGAGCCAAAAACAGTCTTACACATATATAACCACATGACTTTCAACTAAAGTGCCAGGACAGTCAACAGGCAAAGCATAACATCTCAGATCCACATGCAAAGAAATAAACCTTGACCATGATCTCACACCATACACAAAAATTAACTCCAAAGGAATCCAGTAAAACTTCTACAATAAAATATAGGAGGAAATACTTACAGCCTTAGGTTAGACAAAGATTTCTTAGGTCAAACAATCCTCCAAAAGTTATAAAAGAAAAATTGATAAGTTATACTGGTTCAAAAATAAAACTTGTCATTTGGAAGATACCATTAAGAAAATGAAAAGGCAAACACAGACAGATGTGTCTGCAAAACAAACATCTGAGAAAGGACTTTGAACCCAGATATATAAAATTATCTTAAGACTTAATAATTAGAAGACAGTGAAAGTGAAAGTGTTAGTCACAGTCGTGTCCAACTCATTGTGACCCCATGGACTGTAGCCCGCCAGGTTACTCTCTCCAAAGAACTCTCCAGGCAAGAATACTGGAGTGGGTTGCCATTTCCTCCTCCAAGGGATCTTTCCAACCCAGGGATCGAACCTGGGTCTCCTAAACTGCAGGCAGATTCTTTATCACTGTGCTACAAGGGAAGTGTGAAGAAGAGGACAAGCAATAAGCTAAAAAATTAAATAAAGCTAAAAAGTCAATATTCTTTATAAATACTTGATTAATAAAGATATACAGATGGAAAATAAATGTGAAAATATGGTTATCACTGGTCTTTAAGCCAGTGGAAGTTAAAGCCACAATGAAAATCTACTAAACACAAGAATGGCTAAAAGTAAAATAACAATATCATGGATTGATAAAAAGGTAGAGGAATTATCATACATTGTTGATGTGGATGAAAAATCATACATTCATCTTAGGAAGCAGTTCAGCAGTTATTTAAAGGTAACATATACGTATCAAATTATCAGGAAATTCCACTCAAGTATTTACCCAAGAGAATGAAGACATATGTCTACAAAAGATTTGTGTGTAAATGATTACAGCAGCTTTACTCATAACAACATCAAACTTTAATACCCCAGTTATCCTCCAACTGAGGAATAGACAAATAGCATATATCTATACAATGAAAGTTTAGTCAGAAGTAAAAACAGACTACTGGAACATGCAACAACATGAATAAATCTTAAAATAACTATACATTGCTATAAAAGTTCTCATACTGCATGATTCCAGTTTTATAAAAATCTATGAAAAGCTAACTTATACTGACAGAAAACTTACCATTAGCTGCCAGGAGCCAAGAGGCAGAAATAAGAAACTGACTATAAGTATATGAAGGACATTTGGGGGTGATGGAAATGTTCTGTCTTGTAATGGCAATTTTAACGATGTAAACACTTGTTAAAAACTCATAGAATCCTCTGCTCAAAGTTGGTAAATACATGTAAATTACATATTAAAAAAGATGACCAAACAGATATATAAAGCAGAGAAAAGCACAGTATTCTCAGAGTAGAGTGATTTGTAGAAGAAAATGGAGAGAATCAGTCCTAAATAAATCCTCTGCATAAGTTCTGTCTAGCCACACAGGAATGAAGACCTCTGTGGTCACTACCTTGCTGCACAGTTCTTGACAAATAGAAGCAGGGAAGCAGGTACTGTGGTTTGTTCACCCAGGACTGCCAGGGACTAAATAATGCTTACATATACTAGTACTTTCAATAAATGTTTTTGAATAAAAATTTAACTACATAGAAACTCTCAAAATTCTTTTAAAAAGCCTCCATATATTTAATGCTCTTACATTCAGTGATTAGACAAAAACACTTCCATGATATTAGCTAGTTTGTATATTTCACTGTTTAGAACTACCCTGTGCCGTTATTCCATGACAAAAACAAACAGAGAGAAAATTTTTAGATGATATTTGGTTAAGCAACTTTTAACTCATGATGCAGGCATTTCATCTGTTCATTCATCAAATCATCATTTTTACAAAAAGGAAAAAGCCATAAGGTCTCTGTGTCTTAATATCTCTTAGTTAGGAACTAAAATATTCTAATTAAAATACTCTACAAGCATTAATAAAATTCTTCAACATCAAACATCCTTTTACACAGAAAAAAAATCAGAGTTCCCCTGACTAAATTATGGAGAATTAACTTATTCTTCTGAAGAATTTCATTTCATATCCTAAGTATTTTAAAAGTGTAGAAAGAACTTATTGCTTATATAACTGAATATACAGGTAACATAAGAAATGACAATTACCCAGGAGTTTCTGAAAGATATGTTATATAAACCAATAGATCAAAACTTCTTGAAGTAACTGAAAAACTTTGAAATCAATTTGCAAAATAAATACTATACTTACAATTTGTTGCTGTCTGAAATTGAGAAGAAAGTGCTTGAGTAACTGAATTCCAAAATGTATATAAAATTTCAGCCTGTCCATCCTGTGGCCCAAAAAAAGGGGGGTATATTATTTTTTTTTAATGATAATGGATAAGATATAGCATTGACAATGTATTAAAAATATATTTAAGTCAAAATTCCTAAGACATCTATCAAACAATGAAATTATTAAATAACAAAGTAGAAATATATAGATGATTCAAATCACGTCTCATGTTCAGATAATCAGTCACCATCCTTCTCTGCTACTGACTAGCTGTGTGAGCTTGAGCAAGTTGCTAAATCACTGTATGACTATGGTAACAGTACCTACACTGCAGAATTATTAAGAGGATTTCTAAAGTTTATAAAAGTGAACTCTTGGGACAGTTCTTAACATGTCGTAAACCCTCAGTGAATGTTAGTTATTACTATAACAATTACCATCATCATTTTATATACAAAAGGCAATTTGTGTGACCATAAGAAAATGAAGAACAAGCATACTTAGATTAACATTGACCAGCAGGATATAATTCACCAACTACAAAAGAGAACTGCCTGAAGAATAGATACAATTTTTTGTTTTCTTTTTTAAGTCACAGAAATTACTATTTGGAATAAGAAAAGGCAACCCACTCCAGTATTCTTGCTGGGAAAATTTCATGGACAGAGGAGCCTGGCAGGTTACAGTCCATGGGGTCACAAAGAGTAGGATACAACTGAGTACAAATTACTATTACTCAGCTTAGCAGGATACTATCATTCAACTATTAATACATATTTTACAAAGTAATTACTACAAGAAAGGATAAACATTAGTTTAAGTATTATTTGTTAAAATAAGAAAGTATTTTAGTACTGTTAAAACAAAATGGAACTTCTGGAAAATTTACCAAGTCCTTTAAGGTACTTCTACTTGCGTGGTATATAATATCAAATTGCTGGTATTCTATTTTTGAAGTACAAGAATGCCAATTTCACATGGTTCACTTTAATCACATAAATATGTATAATGTTCAAATATGACTACTCTCATAAAAAAGAATAATTAAGAAATTCATTAATTCTATTTTACTTTTGCAATTGCAAAAATGAAATTCTACTTATCAAGGTTATAAAGAAAATGAACTATGAAAAATACTGATTTCTCACTTCTATATCTACACACATATCTATTTTTCTCATTATTTGTTTCTTTAGTAAGTCTTTTGTTTTGATTTCAAATGGGTATTGTGTACCACAAAAAGAGGCAAATCAAATAATTGCCAGTTTCTTACTCAGGGATCAGAAAGTAGATTTAGATCACCAATATTTTATGCAATATGTATATTGTATATGTGCAAGCTCAGTTGCTCAGTGGTGTCCGACTCTGCAACCCTATGGACTGCAGTCTGCCAGGTTCCTCTTGTTCCAGGCAAGAATACTGGAATAGGTTGCCATTTCCTCCTGCAGGGGATCTTCTGGACCCAGAGATCAAACCTGCATCTCCTATGTCTCCTGCATTGGTAAGCAGATACACTGTATATCATACAGCTTAAAGTGGATGTTTTTCCAACAAGGACCTATAATAGCACAAGCAATTATATTCAATATCTTGTAATAACTGCTAATGCAAAAGAATCTGGAGAAGCATATATATCTACTATATATAAAACTATAACTCAATCACTTTGGTGTACTGTAACTAATGCAACATTGTAACTCCTTAAACTTTAGTTAAATAAACTGACTTTTTCATCAAATTAAAGAATCATTATATCATATTAACAAAATGAAGGACAAAACCACATGATCATCTCAACTGATACACAAATAGCATTAGACAAAGTTCAACACAATTTCATGATAAAACCACTCAACAAGCTAGGAAATTATCACAATATAATAAAGGCCATATATAACAAGTCCACAGGTAACATCATAATGGTAAAAATCTGAAAGCGAAGATGCAGAACACTGGATGACTATATATATATATACACACACACACACATATATACACATGCATATATATATATGCTTCTACACACACACACACTTAAATAAGAAAATGGGTCAATCTTGCTTAAGCATACAAATACAAAACTTTCAGGTATAAGAGTAAATTGACTTTGGTATTTGAATTATCTACCTAAACAAGTTGGATTTATGTCAGCAATGTAAGTATCATTAAATATTAGGAACTGTATTAATGCAATAGCCCAATGTTTGCAATAAGGAAATCTACAGAAGCATGTAGCTGAGTGAATAAAAGGCAATTAATACAGTCCATTTAAATTAGCAAAATACTTAATACCCAGTTCTCATTTTTAAAAAAAATTCATAGAAAACAAAGCATAAAATGATTCCTATCCTTTTAAAATTATGGTTAAAAAACACAAAATTTACCATCTTAGCCACAGTAGTGTTAACTCCATGTACCTTGTGCAACAGATCCCTGCAATTTTTCCATCTTGCAAAACTGAAACTCTATAACTAATGAACTACTCCCATTTTCTTTCTCCCCCAGCCCTTGCAAACTACCTATCTACTTTCCAAGAAGGTAACTATACAAAATACGTGTGTTTTTGTGGTAAGACTGTTTCATTTAGCATGATGTAAAGATTCAACCATCTTTACCATCTTAAGACTAAATAATATTCCATTGTATCTATGTACACATGTATTTCTGTGCCTTAAACATATTTTCTTTTTTTGTTAAGCAACATTTTTTAAAAATTTATTTGTTTTAATCGGAGGCTAATTACTTTACAATATTGTAGTGGTTTTTGCCATACATTCACATGAATCAGCCACAGGTGTACATGTGTTCACCATCCTGAACCCCCCACTCCCACCTCCCTCACCATCCTATCCCTTACGGTCATCTCACTGCATCAACCCTGAGCACCCTGTCTCATGTATTGAACCTGGACTGGCAATCTATTTCACATATGATAATATACATGTTTTAATGCTATTCTCTCAAATCATCCCACCCTTGCCTTCTCCCACAGAGTCCAAAAGACTGGTCTATACATCTATGTCTCTTTTGCTGACTTGCATATAGGGTCATTGTTACATTCTTTCTAAATTTCATACGTATGTGTTCAGTTGGAGAAGGCAGTGGCACCCCACTCCAGTACTCTTGCCTGGAAAATCCCATGGATGGAGGAGCCTGGTGGGCTGCAGTCCATGGGGTCGCTGAGGGTCAGACACGACTGAGCGACTTCACTTTCACTTTTCACTTTGATGCATTGGAGAAGGAAATGGCAACCCACTCCAGTGTTCTTGCCTGGAGAATCCCAGGGACGGGGGAGCCTGTTGGGCTGCCGTCTGTGGGGTCGCACAGAGTCGGACACGACTGAAGTGACTTAGCATAGCATGTGTTCAGTTCAGTTCAGTTCAGTGGCTCAGTCTGTCCGACTCTTTGTGACCCCTTGAATTGCAGCACGTCAGGCCTGCCTGTCCATCATCAACTCCTGGAGTTCACTCAAACTCATGTCCATCAAGTCAGTGATGCGATCCAGCCATCTCATCCTCTGTCGTGCCCTTCTCCTCATGCCTCCAATCCCTCCCAGCAACAGGGTCTTTTCCAATAAGTCAACTCTTCGCATGAGGTGGCCAAAGTATTGGAGTTTCAGCTTTAGCATCAGTTCTTCCAATGAACACCCAGGACTGATCTCCTTTAGAATGGACTGGTTGGATCTCCTTGCAGTCCAAGGGACTCTCAAGAGTCTTCTCCAACACCACAGTTCAAAGGAATCAATTTTTCAGTGCTCAGCTTTCTTTATAGTCCAACTCTCACATCCATACATGACCACTGGAAAAACCATAGCCTTGACTAGATGGACCTTTGTTGGAAAAGTAATGTCTGCTTTTTAATATGCTGTCTAGCTTAGTCGTAACTTTCCTTCCAAGGAGTAAGCGTCTTTTAATTTCATGGCTGCAATCACCATCTGCAGTGATTCTGCAGCTCAGAAAAATAAAGTTAGCCACTTTTTCCCCATCTATTTGCCACGAAGTGACAGGACCAGATGCCATGATCTTAGTTTTCTGAATGCTGAGATTTAAGCCAACTTTTTCACTCTCCTCTTTCACTTTCATCAAGAGGCTCTTTAGTTCTTCTTTGCTTTCCGCCATAAGGGTGGTGTCATCTGCATATCTGAGGTTATTGATATGTCTCCTGGCAATCTTGATTCCAGCTTGTGCTTCCTCCAGCCCAGCATTTCTCATGATGTACTCTGCATAGAAGTTAAATAAGCAGGGTGACAATATACAGCCTTGACATACTCCTTTTCCTATTTGGAACCAGTCTGTAGTTCCATGTCCAGTTCTAACTGTTGCTTCCTGACCTCCATACAGGTTTCTCAAGAGGCAGCTCAGGCGGTCTCGTATTCCCATCTCTTTCAAAATGTTCCACAGTTTATTGTGATCCATACAGTCAAAGGCTTTGGCATAGTCAATAAAGTAGAAATGCATGTTTTTCTGGAATTCTTCCTTTTTCGAAGATCCAGTGGATGTTGGCAATTTGATCTCTGGTTCCTCTGCTTTTTCTAAATCCAGCTTGAATATCTGGAAGTTCACAGTGCACGTACTGCTGAAGCCTGGCTTGGAGAATTTTGAGCATTACTTTACTAGCGTGTGAGATGAGTGCAATTGTGTGGTAGTCTGAGCATTCTTTGGCATTGCCTTTCTTTGGGATTGGAATGAAAACTGACCTTTTCCAGTCCTGTGGCCACTGCTGAGTTTTCCAGATTTGCTGGCATATTGAGTACAGCACTTTCACAGCATCATCTTTTAGGATCTGAAATAGTTTAACTGGAATTTCATCAGCTCCACTAACTTTGTTCATAGTGATGCTTCCTAAGGCCCACTTGACTTCACATTCCAGGATGTCTGGCTCTAGGTGAGCGACCACACCATTGTGATTATCTGGGTCATGAAGCTCTTTTTTGTACAGTTCTTGTGTGTATTCTTGCCACCTCTTCTTAATATCTTCTGCTTCTGTTAGGTCCCTACCATTTATGTCCTCTATTGAGCCCATCTTTGCATGAAATGTTCTCCTGGTATCTCTAATTTTCTTGATTTCATATGGCAGTTCTATTTCCAGTTTTTTAAGGAATCTCCACACTGTTCTCCATAGTGGCTGTACTAGTTTGCATTCCCACCAACAGTGTAAGAGGGTTCCCTTTATCCACACCCTCTCCAGCATTTATTGTTTGTAGACCTTTGGATAGCAGCCATTCTGACCGGGTGAGATGGTACCTCATTGTGGTTTTGATTTGCATTTCTCTGATAATGAGTGATATTGAGCATCTTTTCATGTGTTTGTTAGCCATCTGTATGTCTTCTTTGGAGAAATGTCTGTTTAGTTCTTTGGCCCATTTTCTTGATTGGGTCGTTTATTTTTCTGGAATTGAGCTGCAGGAGCTGCTTGTATATTTTGGAGATTAATTCTTTGTCAGTTGCTTCGTTTGCTATTTTCTCCCATTCTGAAGGCTGTCTTTTCACCTTGCTTATAGTTTCCTTCGTTGTGCAAAGGTTTTAAGTTTAATTAGGTCCCATTTGCTTATTTTTGCTTTTATTTCCACTACTCTGGGAGGTAGGTCATAGAGGATCCTGCTATGATTTACGTCAGAGAGTGTTTTTCCTGTGTTTTCCTCTAGGAGTTTTATAGTTTCTGGTCTTATGTTTAGATCTTTAATCCATTTTGAGTTTATTTTTGTGTATGGTGTTAGAAAGTGTTCTGGTTTCATCTTTTGCAAGTGGTTGACTAGTTTTCCCAGCACAACTTGTTAAAGAGATTGTCTTTTCTCCATTGTATATTCTTGCCTCCTTTGTCAAAGATAAGGTGTCCATAGGTGCATGGATTTATCTCTGGGCTTTCTGTTTTGTTCCATTGATCTATATTTCTGTCTTTGTGCCAGTACCATACTGTCTTGATGGCTGTAACTTTGTAGTATAGCCTGAAGTCAGGCAGATTGATTCCTCCAGGTCCATTCTTCTTTCTCAGGATTGCCTGGTTATTCGAGATTTTTTGTATTTCCATACAAATTGTGAAATTATTTGTTCTAGTTCTGTGAAAAATACCGTTGGTAGCTTGATAGGGATTGCATTGAATCTATAGATTACTTTGGGTAGTATACTCATTTTCACTATATTGATTCTTCTGATCCATGAACATGGTATATTTTTCCATCTATTTGTGTCATCTTTGATTTCTTTCATCAGTGTTCTTTAGTTTTTTATATATAGGTCTTTTGTCTCTTTAGGTCAGACAGTTCAATTGCTTCTATCTCTTGGCTATTATGAATAATGCTGCAATGAACACAGCGGGGCAAATCTCTCTTTAAGATCTTGTTTACAGTTCTTTTGGATCTCTATCTCCAGAAGTGAGATTGCTGGATTATACATTAATTCTATTTTTACTTCTTTTGAGAAAACTCTATACTGTTTTTCTTAGCAGCTGCACCATTTTACACTCCTAATAACAATGTACTGATTTCTACACATCCTCACCAACACTTGTTTTCTGTTTTGAAAAGTCATGCTAATCAGTGCATGTGATATCTCATTATGATTTTGATTTGTACTTCCTGATGATTAGTGGTGCTGATGATCTTTTAATTTGCTTGTTGGTCATTTCCATGTCTTCTTTGAAGAAATGTCTATTTGTATGTCTATTCAAGTCCATCACACATTTTTTTTAGTTGAGTTACTTGGTTTCTTGTTACTGTTGTTGAGTTGTAGGAGTTCTTTATATATTATGAACATAAACCCCTTATCAAATATATAACTTGCAAATATTTTCTCTCATTCTGTGGGTTGCCTTTTCATTCTATTGTTTCCTTTGTCACAAAGAAGTTTCAAAGTTTGATGTACTCCTATTTTTGCTTTTCTCACCTGTGATTTTGGTGTTATATTCATGAAATCACTGCCAAGTACAATATTATGAAGATTTCCCCTGTTTTCTACTATGAGTTTTAAAATTTTAGTTCTTACATTTAGGGTTTTATTTTTTTTATTTTTTTTAAATTTTATTTTATTTTTAAACTTTACATAATTGTATTAGTTTTGCCAAATATCAAAATGAATCCGCCACAGGTATACACATTTTGAATTCATTTTTTAATACAGTAGGGTTTTAACTCATTTTGAATTGATGTTTTAATACAGTTTAAGGTAAGGGTCTAATTTCTTTATTTTGCACAGGAACATCCAATTTTCCAGCATCATTTCTAGAAGAGACTAGTAATACAAAGTTTGTGTGACCCTCTTTATTCTACATACCACTATTTGTCTTTTTTTAATCTGAAATTAATACTGTCACTATTGCTTTCATTTGAGAAATGTTTATCAATCCATTTATTTTATTCTTTCAAGTTGTTTGTTTTTTGATGTGACTCTTATAAATCTATTTTATTTTTAACCATTGTTTTGTCTTTTAATAAGGAAACTACAAACCAAATATGTTTAACTAACAGGTTGTTTTAGCTTTTATCATCTCATTGTGTTTCCTTTGTTTTCTGTATTTGGTCTGTGGATTATTTTTGTTTGCTTTTATCTTCTCTAGAGGCTTTTTATTTATTCATTTTGGATGTGTCATTATTTATTCCTACAACTGACCATAAATTCCTTTCAGTCAAATCATCTCTGAAATTCTACAGAATTACTGAAATAGATTCCTAGAAATAACAGGAAATCTTCAAGGCTCTTTTATAATTTCCAAAGTAAACAAGAAAATTCTAAGACATAGACATGCCATTTTAAAAGAAAACATAGGGTCCCGGATAATCTGGCTACTTCTTCCTTTTTAGTGACAAGTCACTTAAAACTTCAAAGCCAGAAAGTATGTACTTTTAACTTATTCAGAGAACTCAAAGTGTCCATGCTCTAGAATATATGTGAACCTTGGCTAAGAAATTAATGTTTTCTGAATATCCATTATGTAACAGGCATTGCTGAATGCTATCTCACTTAAATCTTACAACAACCACTAGAGTATAAGGCCCACAGTAGTAGAGGCCTTATTTTGTCTTTTTCACCACTCTAATTACAACACTGAGACTGTGACCTAGACATAAAGGCACATAATATTTATTTTGAGAATAAGTGGATGACATTTTTATGTCCCTTTTCAGAGTAAAACAAAGATCAAAGAGAAAACGTGACTTGCTTAGAATCACACAGAAAGTGGTAGAGCTGGGATTTGATCTAAAGTGTGTTTGGTTGAAAGTATTGTGTGTGCTAAGTCGGTTCAGCCATGTCCGATTCTGTGCAACCCCATGGGCTGCAGCCCGCCAGAATCCTCTATCCATGGGATTCTCCAACCAAGAACACTGGAGTGGGTTGCCATGCCCTCCTCCAGGGAATCTTCCTGACCCAGGGATCAAACTCACATCTCTCATGTCTCCTGCATTGGCAGGTGGGTTCTTTACCACTAGTGCCACCTGGGAAGCCCCTATCAAAGTATTAGTCCCCTTTAACTTAACTTACAAAACCTTATATGGTATGATTGTGAGAGTCAATTCCTAGGTAGGTTGATAAGAAATCCAGGGGTCCCCAAGGGGAGAGGGGTCTGGAATTCTCAAGGAAGAGGAAAGGACAAACTTTCTTTTCCCTCTACTTTCCTTAGCCTTAGTCACATAAAACGTTTTTATCTTTAAGCCTGGAACTGCTGCTGCTGCTGCTGCTAAGTCGCTTCAATAGTGTCCGACTCTGTGCGACCCCATAGATGGCAGCCCAATGGCTCCCCCGTCCCTGGGATTCTCCAGGCAAGAACACTGGAGTGGGTTGCCATTTGATGATTACACAACTAACAACTCGGTCTGGACTCTGTACTAAGGATTATATAGCAGTCTATCCTGCTTGAGGACAGTTTCTCCTTCCTGAGGGCCTTCTGGCTAATCCTGTTATCTTGAAATGTGGATTGTGGGAGTGTGTCTCTTTGCAACCTCTGGACATTCTTTTGACTCACTGTAATAACTAACTGGAGAGTGTATAACTCCATTGCTAACACTAGTAAGGGGGTACTCTTTCTGCCCCCTTCTGATGTCTATGTCAGAAGCTTTCTCTATCCCTTTTATACGTTAATAAAACTCTATTGCACAAAAGCTCTGAGCGATCAAGCCTTGTCTCTGGCCCTGGATTGAATTCTTCTATTCCGGAGGCCCAGAATCCGGGCGTCTTTTCGTGGGTCAGCAACAACCTTTCAATTGTCCCAGTCTATTTCTCTTGTTACACCCCACTGAGATCAAAGATTCAACCACACTCCAATTCTTTCAGGTTCTTAAAGGTTCTTTTGTAGTTTCTCCCAGTTATTAGCCTTTAAACTAGAACCTTCATCAGTCAATTTAGGTATCATTTCTCTTGGTTCCCCTATGCTTGGTGTGCTCTATTAAATACATCTATTGCACCCCATATTCCCCAACATAATTACATTTTCCCATTTAAATAAAGGAACAGAGCAGTGGTCAAGAAGAGGGAGCCTGAAAGTAGAGTATTAAAGTTCAAATCCAGACTCTACCACCTCTACTGATAGAACCTGTGGGGCATCTGAGTGAAGATGATCTAGGACATGGAAAAGATACAACTCTCTTGCTTAAGAATAAAATCTAAGCCAGAGAAAGAAATTTAGGTGATATCATCATGTGGAGGTGGTAGAAACTATTAGAATGTGTGAACTTTTCTACAGATTGCATATGGCATAAGAAAAGGATAGGACCCAGGGGAACAACACTACCTAAAGGTTGGGAAATAAATAATTTAGAGTGGAGAAAAAGAAGTGGGTAGAGCTTGGGCACAAGTTAGTGACTGATGAAACCGAATGATGGATACATAGGGAGTCACGGCCCTATATTTTGGTTCTATTTTAGCTTTTGTTTGAAATGTTACTAATAAAATGTTTTTAAAAGAAGGGGAGGTAGAGGTAGAGGAACTGATGAAGGATTCTGAAAAGATGCAGTATTTGTGAAAGGGGAAAGCAGAAGTCATTACTACCTCAAAGGAACAAAGTAGAGTGAGCACAAGGATTTGATAGTTGGGGCATTATAATTCTTTTAGTAAGAACTGTTTCAGTGGAGCAGAAGCTTGATTTCAATGGTTTGGAACAAAACAAGTAAGAAATAGAGATACCAAGTAGTTTATGGAAATCTTGGCACGAAGGGAAGAAATGCTTACAGAGAGGTACAGGACCAAGGATTTTGCTCTGGTTTTGGGTTTAGACGGTAGGTCCTCAGGAGGAAGTAAGTGGGAAAGGTGGATATTGAAGAAAGCAGAGCATGCCCCAGACACGGATAAAATGTAGAACGCAAACAAAAGTAGAGGGACAAGTCTGAGAAAAGAGAAGATACAACCAACAACCTAATACAATTCAAAGAAGATGATACAATCTTTGATACAGAAAGGGAAGGCAAGGAACAATTCAGGGAGATTTTTTTAAGACAGTAAACTATAGTCCTAGGGTCACAAAGAGTCAGACACGATTGAAGCAACTTAGGACAGACGGACGGATGAACTAGATGAGACAAGGTGAGAGGGAACCAAGTGTAATTAAGTTATAATTAAAGGACACGAGGAAGTCAAAGGTTTGGCAACAAGTCTGTGCCAGAGATCTCTGCGGAGAGATCACATTGTAAGAAAGCCTGAAGACTCGATTAAAAAAACCAAACAGATATGAATTTTATATTAGCTCTTAATCATCTTCTGGATGAAAGCAGAGGGAGTCTAGGGAAGCAAATATAAAGCAAAGAAAAAAGTTATCTTTACTGGAAAAGAGTCTTCAGGGAACAACATTTTGCTCTGATTACAATAAAGGAAGGTATAGAAATTCAGTAGGGACTTTAAGATGAACACCAAAAAGCAAAATGAGAACACCTATGCAACCAAAAGAATTCTACTTCAAATCAAAATGTTGGCTTTTATATGCATATTGTTCTAAAATAAGAGAATATTTATGGTACAAGCTACTTGTTGTTTTAAGATATGGGGGCTTAGATAAGGTGGCAGTGGGAAAAGTGAAAAGTAGACAGATTTCAGTTAACTTCTGATGAGTGAACAGATAGGACTTGTTAAAATGTATGAAACTGTAGAGCTAAATAGAAAAAACATACACAAAATGTTAACATAAGTCATTTCTAGGTGACAGGCTTAAACACAATGCTTCCTTTATTCTTTTATTCTTTTTTGGAGGAGTAATTAAGATAATTAACTTAATTCTAAAGGCAAGAATAAATTCTTGATGTAAAAAATTCATTACTGAATTACACATGGCAAAAACTAAAAGTTCCTCTTCAAATTCAAATCCCTTATCCCACACTTTTCCCCAAGAGATCATCAAGTCAAAGGGTTTTAAAGTTATAGGAGCTAAAAATAAAATGAAGGGTTTTAAAACCCTTTCCACATAGTTCACTGTAGTGTTTCTCAACCTTTCTTTTCATTATTTCCCCTCCAAAATGAAAACTAATTAACTATACCTATGTCATCTAGTCAAGGCTATGGTTTTTCCAGTGTTCATGTACGGATGTGAGAGTTGGACTGTGAAGAAAGCTGAGCGCCAAAGAATTGATGCTTTTGAACTATGGTGTTGGAGAAGACTCTTGAGAGTCCCTTGGACTGCAAGGAGATCCAACCAGTCCATTCTAAAGGAGATCAGTCCTGGGTGTTCATTGGTAGGAATGATGCTAAAGCTGAAACTCCAGTACTTTGGCCACCTCATGTGAAGAGCTGACTCATTGGAAAAGACTCTGATGCTGGGAGGGATTGGGGGCAGGAGGAGAAGGGGACGACAGAGGATGAGATGGCTGGATGGCATCACTGACTCGATGGATGTGAGTTTGAGTAAACTACAGGAGTTGGTGATGGACAGGGAGGCTTGGTGTGCTGCAATTCATGGGGTCGCAAAGAGTCAGACACGACTGAGCAACTGAACTGAAGTGAACTGAATATATATTATACTAAAAAAAACTATACAATGTAACTGAATTTAATTTAAATTTAACTTAGTCTTTCCCTAATGACAGATACTAAATACTAAGGAATAAGACTTGGTGCAGCAGAATTGAACTCTGGAGGGCACTCAAAACCATTGTAATATATGACTGTTTCTGTTTATCCTTCTTCCCAAAAAACAGAACTATTTCTTCCTTTTGGGGTCAATATTGCCCTTGTTGAGAATGCATGGTGGACCGGTGTTTTAAATAGACTGTCAGTCAAATTAGATTTAGTATGAACCGTATTCTCCTTCAAACTTTTCCCTTGGCTTCCTTTTTCATATTCCATTTGACTTCATTCTCTTGAGGTACTCCCTGTGGCATCCTCTGTTACAATGTTTCCTAAACTTAGTGAACATAAATATTTTTTAATACACATTCTAATATATGTTTACTTATTTGTTTAAAATTATATATTTGTTGCTGTTGTTTAGTCGCCACATCATGTCCAATTCTTTGTGACCCCATGCACTATAGCCCACCAGGCTCCTTTGTTCATGGGATTTCCCAGCCAAGAATACTGGAGTGGGTTGACATTTCCTTCTCCAAAATTATAAATAAATACTACTATATTAATAAAATATGTGCAATATAAAATGTACAAAAAATATAGTTTAAAGGATGAAACTTAAAAAAAAGGATGGGTAGAAATTAGAACTGTCTTTTTCCATGTAAAACTGTATACACCCTTTAGAAAAAGCAGAGCTCTATATAAATTTTATACGTTGCATTTTCAAGGTACATTTCTTTTCTCTCCATAGCCAATTCTACCTATTACTATGGCTTTGACCACCATCTATGAGGTTCAGTTCAGTTCAATCACTCAGTCATGTCCGACTCTTCGTGAACTCATGGACTGCAGCACACCAGGCTTCCCTGTCCATCACCAACTCCCAGAGCTTACTCAAACTGATGTGATGTCATCCAACCACCTCATCCTCTGTCATCTGCTTCTCCTGCCTTCAATCTTTCCCAGCATCAGGGTCTTTCCCAATAAGTCACTTCTTCGCATCAGGTGGCCAAAGCATTGGAGTTTCAGCTTCAACATCAGTCCTTCCAATGAATATTTAGGACTGATTTCCTTTAGGATGGACTGGTTGGATCTCCTTGAAGTCCAAGGGACTCTCAAGAGTTTTCTTAAACACTACAGTTCAAATGCGTCAATTCTTCAGCATTCAGCTTTCTTTATAGCCTAACTCTCACATCCATACATGAATGACTACTGGAAAAAACCATAGCTTTGACTGGATGGACCTTTGTTGGCAAAGTAATGTCTTTGCTTTTTAATATGCTGTCTAGGTTGGTCTAGGCTGGTCTAGGTTTTCTTCCAAGGAGGAAGCGTCTTTTAATTTCATGGCTGCAGTCACCATTTGCAGTGATTTTGGAGCCCAAAAAATAAAGTCTGCCACTATTTCCATTGTTTCTCCATCTATTTGCCATGAAGTGATGGGACCAGATGCCATGATCTTAGCTTTCTGAATGCTGAGTTTTAAGCCCACATTTCAATCTCCTCTTTCACTCTCATCAAGAGGCTCTTTAGTTCTTCACTTTGTGCCATATGGGTGGTGTCATCTGTGTATCTGAGGTTATTGATATTTTTCCCGGCAATCTTGATTACAACTTGTGCTTCAGCCAGCCCACCATTTCTCATGATGTACTCTGCATATAAGTTAAATAAGCAGGGACATCTCCAAAATTTATGTTTCCAGTGGATGCCTCTTCTGAGCTCCAGACTCATATATTAAATTGCCTAACTGAAACTTCCTTTGAATGTGCCATGAGCACCTGAATACCGAACATATCTTCCTTATTTAATGTGCTTCTCAGTTTATGGTCTCAAGTGAAATTTACTACTATCCACCAGAACTCTTGTCAAAACTGAATATACAATATCAGCCTTGACACCTCCTTCTCTATCTCACCACTTCTAATCTGTCATTAAGATGTGTTGGTGTTATCTCCTGAATAATTCTCAAATCAATGCAACTGTCTCCATTTTTACTGGCATCAATGTAAATTACTGCTATAGGCTGTTTTGTCTTGACAAAATTCATATGATGAAGTTCTAACCGAAACCAACCATACATGAAAACGTAATCATATTTGGAGATTGGGTCTTTAAAGAAGTAATTAAGTTAAAACAGAGTCATTAGGGTGTCCTTATAAGAAGAGGAAATCTGAAACACAGACACATACAGAAGGAAATGATGTAAAGACACGGGGAGAAGACAGCTCTATGGACATTTGTTTACAAGTCTTTGGATATATTCTTTCATTCCTCTTGGATTAATAACTAGGGGCATATTGCTAAGTCATATAATACATGTATGTTTAACTTTTTAAGGAAAAGCCAAATTGTTTCCTAAAGTGGTTGTACCATTTTACATTTCCCTTTAGCAGTATATGAGAGTTACAGTTGCTCCATATCCTCACCAACACATGGTATGCTCAGGTCTTTCAACTTTTAGATATGTACTTAAATAACAAAGACCATTTTAACTTTTCACTTCCAAACTAGAAGTTTTTATCTCTTTTTCTTTCTCATTGCACTAGTTAAGAAAATGTTAGGCAGAAGTAGTGAGAGCACAAAGAATACTTGTCCTCCTACCTGATCATTTCTTAACGGTCACTTGTCATTTTTTTATTCCATCTTTACTTCTAAAACCTATGCAGGTATTCTGGATTCTTTATCAATTAATTCTAACATCTGAAGTCCATAGCGTCCTTCAGAAGTTCTTTAGGAGTCTAAAACCTGTTTTGCATTGTGTTTATTTTTCCTGCTGACTCTCAATCACAAATTCTAGTCTATTTATATGACTGGTGATTTTCAACTATGAGCTCATAGTTGGATGACCTTAACATGTGGAGAATTCTGACAGCTAAAACTAGAAATGCTTTCCTCTACAGAGGATCTGTACTTGCTTTTTGTGAGAGTAGGTACTGTTACCAACCCAGGAACATGTTAGCCACAGTCACAGGTCTCAAGATCTCAGGAGCTTTAATGCAAGGTTCATTCTCCCACCATGCTAGAGACCCAGAGCTTAGTAGACTGACCCCATCATTGACATGAACATTTGACTTCAGAGCAACTTCAGCATTTGCAATGACTTACAGCTCACACATCTCCACTACAGTTTCAACTACTTTATCTGCTTATGCATATCTGTATATGCATATGTCCCTCAGAGATTCTCTTATTAAAAATTAAGCTTTCTAACATCTAAAATTTGTTTTAGCAGGGAGAGGGCTCTTAAAAATAACTCATCCTCCATGGAAGCAACCTAGATTTCCATCGGCAGACAAATGGATAAGAAAGCTGTGGTACATATACACAATGGAATATTACTCAGCTATTAAAAAGAATGCATTTGAATCAGTTCTAATGAGGTGGATGAAACTGGAGCCTATTATACAGAACTAAGTAAGTCAGAAAGAAAAACACCAATACAGTATATTAACACATATATATGGAATTTAGAAAGATGGTAACGATGACCCTATATGCAAGAGAGCAAAAGAGATGCAGATGTAAAGAACAGACTTCTGGACTCTGTGGGAGAAGGCAATGGTGGAATGATTTGAGTGAATAGCATTGAAACATGTATATTATCATATGTGAAACAGATCGCCAGTCCAGGTTTGAGGCATGAGACAGGATGCTCAGGGCTGGTGCACTGGGATGACCCTAAGGGATGGGGTGGGGAGGGAGGTGGGAGGGAAAGTCAAGATGGGGAACACATGTACACCCATGGCTGATTCATGTGAATGTATGGCTAAAACCAGCAAAATATTGTAAAGTAATTAGCCTCCAATGAAAATAATTTTTTTTAAAAGTCAAAAAAATAAAATAAAATGTATTTATATTATGAAAAAATAAATAAAAAATAACTCTTCAAGCTAGTAAAGCAAAAATCTTCTAAACCTTTACAGATAAGAGTATTTATTGATAACAAATGACTTAAGACATGTAAATTGGCTTACTGCCACTTTTTTTTTTTTAATCAAATTAGGATGCCATTGATAAATGAGTTAAACATTTTGCTCATTTTTCTAAAAATATTTCATATTTGGGTGTCCTAAAAATTTTGAGTCTTAAATGCTATTATCAAATCATTTAATACATTAAAAAGGGCAAAACAAAACACATTCTTTTTCATAGTTAAAATCCTTGTTAGTACTACAGCTGCTCAAAATGCTGAATACATTCCAAATATAGCCTAATGCATCCTACACACATGATTACAAGATTCTGTTCAATGATAAAAAAAAAATGCTGGCTTAGAAAATGAAGGTATCATATCTATACTGCCACATACAGCTAAACTGGCTTAATTCTGCAGATAAGAATCTGCAACCTGTTTGCTACTGTTTGGATCCTGAATAATTTGTCAATACCTTGGTACACTCACTTTCAAACAAAGTGCTACATATAATATTGACAAGTATATAGCGATACTAGAACTTTTTAACTTTAAAAGTTTTAAAAGTTTTTAAAAAGTTGCCAAAATTGAATTTTTGATGTCTAGTCAACAGTCTAGAAATCTTATTTAAACTAAGAAGATATATCCAATCAACTAACTTTTGTAAATAAAAATAATAAGAGAAAAGAAGTATTTTCCACAGTTAAGCCACATAAATAATTAATATAACTGTAAGCATAAATGTCTTTTCAAATTTATAGAATGAACTGAAATTAACAGGCTAATTTTACAAGTTAACCAGAAGATTCACTAAATTAAGCAGAAGCAGAATTAGTTATCTTAATTAAGGAAAAGTTTTCATAAGGCTCTACATTAACTATATATCTTAAGATTTGTTATGCCTGATATAATTGGCCCAATTTTACTTTATACTCAACATATTTATGCCCTTTTTACACTATGATGTATTATTTATAGCATGATAAACATTTACTGCAAAATGTTCTGAACTAATAAAGCATTCACATTTGGCAATATTAACTTCAAAACTAAAAGTTTTAAAAGTAAACACATTTTTTTTTTGACTAATAAAACATAAACGATTTAACAATTCTCACAAAATCTCACAGAACTGAATGAAGGAAAATCATCATTACTTTTTCTACAACTACAGAATTACCAAATGTTAGATCATAAACTCGTGATTCTGTAGTGAAATGAGACATGTAATCATGACACATTTATAGTGAATCCTTGGTATTGTCTTATTTAAGGAAGCAACATTTCTTAAATTTCTGACACTCAGCATAAATTAATATACTTGTATATCATGTTATCAGAACTGTTAAAAAAAAAACAAAACTGACCTTCTTTGCACACTAGAGTTCTTTGTTACCATGCACATGGAAAATTTCTAACCCCTAAATAATTTAACTTTTAAAGTTTAAAAAAGACTGAAATAAAAATTAGGATATCAAATTATTGAGCCAATCTCTGAATTAAGTCTACATTATCTAATTTTCCCTCAGAAAACCTCAGCTCAATGGGTAATATTATCACCCTCATTTGATATCTGACATTCTGAAACATTATAAGACCTACCCAAGGTTGCATAATCAGCAAAGGAAATCTCAGTTCTGTTTGATACTAAAGTCCAAGGACCCAGTTCTTAATAACTGTATTATACTTCCTTTAACATTACTTGACTAGATGTTCAGAAAGGTAACCTTTAAATTAAATATCTGGCTATCCAAATGATTTAAAAAAAATTATCCTTAATCCAATAAAAATTATTTTAGAATATTTTAAGATTTTTTTAACCACTTGTATTGACTGTAAGAGATAAATTTTAAATAATGAACATGGCAAGGCAGTCCATTTTTCTTCATATAAAGTCTTAGAAACTTAACTAATCAAGTTTTTCCTATAAATATAATCTTTTTAAAATTCATAGGAAATACAAAATAAATCAATGACATACCACTGCTGCTGCTGCTAAGTCACTTCAGTCGTGTCCGACTCTGTGACCCCATAGACAGCAGCCCACCAGGATCCCCCGTCCCTGGGATTCTCCAGGCAAGAACACTGGAGTGGGTTGCCATTGCCTTCTCCAATGCATGAAAGTAAAAAGTGAAAATGAAGTCGTTTAGTCATGTCTGACTCTTAGCAACCCCATGGACTGCAGCCTACCAGGCTCCTCCACCCATGGGATTTTCCAGGCAAGAGTACTGGAGTGGGGTGCCATTGCCTTCTCCAGACACACCACTACACACCTACTAAAATAGCTAAAATCCAAAACACTGACTATATCGAATGCTGACGAAGATGTGGAACAATAGGAACTTTGTTTCTTTGCTAATAGGTATGTACAATAATACAGTCACCATGACAGATAGTTTGGCAGTTTCTTACAAAGCTAAAAATTCTCTATAATATACAGCAATCATGTGCTTTGGTGTTTACTCAAATCAGCTAAAAGTTTATATGCACACAAAAATCTTCACACGAACATTTATAAATTTAAATCATAATTGTCAAAAAAATGGAAGCGACAACACGGCCTTCAATAGGTGAATGAGTAAACAAACTAGGTCTATGTACAAAGTAAAATATTATTCAGTGACTAAAAGAAATGAGGGATCAAGCAACAAAGACATGAAGAAACCTTAAATGCATATTACTAAGAGAAACCAGTATGAAAGGCAACCTACTGTATGATTCCAATTATATGATAGTCTATAAAAGATAAAACTCTAAAGACAGAAAAAAGATCAGTGGTTTCCAGGGGTTAAGAGAAAAGTGTGGAAAGGATGTAAAGGTGCAGCACTGAGTATTTTTAAGTGTACCTTTTTTATATGATGGAGAAGGAAATGGCAACCCACTCCAGTGTTCTTGCCTGGAGAATCCCAGGGACAGAGGAGCCTAGTGGGCTGCTGTCTATGGGGTCACACAGAGTCAGACACGACTGAAGCGACTTAGTATTTTTAAGTGTACCTTTTTCGTATGATACTATACACCCGCTAGACCATAGAAAAAGTCGGACACGACTGACACGACTGAGTATTTTTAAATGTACCTTTTTTGTATGATACTACACACCCGCTAGATCATAGAAAAAGCAAAAAACATCTACTTCTGCTTCACTGACCACACTAAAGCCTTTGACTATGTGGATCACAACAAGCTGTGGGAAATTCGTAAAGAAATGGGAATACCAGACCACCTTACCTGTCTCTTGAGAAACATATATGCAGGACAGGAAGCACCAGTTAGAACTGGACATAGAACAATGGATTGGTTCAAAATTGGGGAAGGTATATATCAAGGCTGTATACTGTCACCCTGCTTATTTAATGTACATGCAGAGCACATCATGTGAAATGCCAGGCTGGATAACTCACAAGCTAGAATCAAGACTGCAGGAAGAAATATCAACAACCTCATATATGCAGATGATACCACTTTAATGGCAGAAAGCAAAGAGGAACTAAAGAGCCTCTTGATGAAGGTGAAAGAGAAGAGTGAAAAAGGTGGCTTAAAACAATATTAAAAAAACAAAGATCACGTCATCTGGTCCCATCACTTCATGGCAAAATAGATGGGGAAAAAATGGAAACACTGACAGATTTTCTTTTCTTGGGCTCCAAAATCACTGTGGATGGTGATGGCAGACATGAAATTAAAGGATGCTAGCTGGGCTTCCCTGGTAGCTCAGTGGTAAAGAATTTGCCTGCCAAAGCAGAAGACACAGGTTTGATCCATGATCTGGGAAGATCTCACATGCAGTGGGACTTGTGCCACAACTACTAAGCTTGTGCTCTAGAGTCCGGGAGCTTCAACAACTGAAGCCAATGTGCCCTAGAACCCGTGCTCCACAAGAGGAGCCATAGCAATGAGAAGCTCATGCACCACAAAAGAGTAGCCCCCGCTCGCCACAACTAGAGGAAAGCCTGTGCAGCAATAAAGACCTAGCACAGCTCAAAATAAAAAAAATTATTAAAAAAAAAATTATGTTTGCTCCTTGAAAGAAAAGCTGTGACAAATCTAGACAGCATATTCAGAAGCAGAGGTATCACTTATCCAACAAAGGTCTATAGTCAAAGCTATGGTTTGCCAGTAGTCATGTAGAGATGTGAGAGTTGAACCATAAAGAAGGCTGAGCACTAAAGAATTGATGCTTTCAACTGCTGTGCTGGAGAAGACTCTTAAGAGTCCCTTGGACAGCAAAGAAATCAAACAAACCAATCCTAAAGGAAATCAATCCTGAATATTCACTGGAAAGATTGATGCTAAAGCTGAAGCTCCAATAATTTGGCCACCTCATACGAAGAGCTAACTCACTGGAAAAGACCCCAGTGCTGGGAAAGACTGAAGGTAAGAGGAAAAGAGGGCGACAGAGAATGAGATGGTTGGATGGCATCACTCAATCAATGGACATGAGTTTGAGCAAACGCAGGGAGATAGTGAAGAACAGGGAAGTCTGGCGTGCTACAGCTCATGGGGTTGCAAAGAGTCAGACATGACTTAGCAACTGAACAATGAACAATAATGAAGATAGGAAATTACATATTTGCATAATGCCTTATGCATCCTGCATTGGTGTGGTACATTTGTTACAAATGATGACTATGAGGCCAGGAGATTGATAACTGACAGAAGGGAAACTTTACAATATAGAAAAATAATACATTAATGTGCTTTATAGGAAAAACTAACAACTGAATGGATCATACCATTTTCAGAGAAGACATTATATGACAGTTTAATAACCATTAATTAAATCTCTCATACACCAAAAATTTTCATCTTAGTCTCTATCAGGACATTGAAAACTTTTTAATTAATTAATTTTAATTGGAGGCTAATTACTTTACAATATTGTGGTGGATTTTGCCATACATTGACATGAAATCAGCCATGCGTGTACACATGTCCCCTATCCAGAAACCCCCTCCCACCTCCCTTCCCATCCCATCTCTCTGGGTTGTCCCAGTGCACCAGCTTTGAGTGCCCTGTTTCATGCATCAAACATGCACTGGTAATCTAGTTCACATCATGTGTATAACAGAAAATGGGAAATTACTATATGCAGTTCAGAAATTAGTCTATAAATAGTATCATTTAGCATCTACTCAATAAACAAACAAGCAAAGAAAATCTGTGGCTATCAAGAAATACATTTTCTTTTAGCTATTTGACGTGTAGTCTCTCTGTAAGACAGGAACACAAATAATAATGGCTCATTATCTTCCAGTATTCCTTAATAAAGAGACAAAAATACTTTCATTTAGACATACCTTAACTATTTCTTCAATGAAACAAATGTGAGAGACAGGATCCCTCTTCTTGGTTAATATTTTTTGTAGATGTTGCACCTAAAAGGAAGGAAAAGAGGGAAAACATATATAATTGAGTATTTTCAAATGTAACAAGCATAGAGTACAGGTACTAGAAACACTAAGGGAAGGGAAAAAGCATTTTGCTAGAGCCCTTACATACATTATAATTAGTTACGGAGGTATTTTGAACTTTCGGAGATTTTTAAGAAAGCTGCCCAAGATCACACAACTTTGAATAACTAAGAATTAAACCACAGCTCAGCAGGTAGATTCTGCCTGCAATGCAGGAGACACAGGAGACACAGGTTCAACTCCTGGGTCAGGAAGATTCCTGGAGGAGGAAATGGCAACTCAATCCAGTATTCTTGACTGAAACGAAAACTCCCATGGACAGAGGAGCCTACTGCACTGTAATCCAAAGGGTTGCAAACAGTTGGCTACAACTAAGCACACAGCATGCTAACCCATAATTAATACTATTTTTTACTCTCTCAAATATTTACCTGACCACAAACAGTAAAAATATGATCCACAAGTTTCTCCATGTTGGTCCAGAGGGAAGCACGAAAAGCTGCAGTGTTCCCTGGAGTTGGCATGGTAGATCGTCCAGGTCCCCCTGTTTATGAGAAACAAAAAAAAAAACAAAATAAAATGTTTTAAATTTAACAAAATGTATGTTATTATGAAAAGCACATACAGGCTAACAAATGAGAAGTTTCTTTATGAAGAAGTAATAATTTATCATGAGTGATATAAAAAAGAATCTTAACCTTTTGTTTTTAAGAAAGAAAATTAAACCACACACACACACACACACACCCCACCACACACACCCAACAAGGATAATACAGAAAACAGGAATTCCCTGGAGAAGGAAATGGCACCCATTCCAGTATTCTTGCTTGGGAAACCGCATGGACAGAGGAGCCTGGCAGGTTACAGTCCGAGGGGTCACAAAGAGTCAGACACGACTGAGTACGCATTCACGAACACTCTCCACAAAAAGAACAAGATACTGCAGTTTAGATATCTCGTTTGTTAAATGAAAGTATTAATCTTGACTCTATAAATTGATAAATGTAACATTCTATAAATATTTTTAATTTGAATATAGTTGATTTATTCTATAATTCTTTATAACAGTTTTTACCTCCAATCAGAATAGATCTCCATTATAAAATACCCTTAATGGGAACCTTAAAACCCCTGCAAATTAAGACTATGCTCCCATTTTCTGTAACTTCTCCTGTTTCCTCTTAACCTGACATCCCATGAAGGGATATGACATATCTGATTTTCTGCTTAATTTCAGATAATGTCATTTTACTGTTTTCCACTCACAAATGGGTTGAGGCCCTGCGGATCTGAAATAGAATCAGTAGAAACATATTGGTACTTACTCAAAATAAAGTCTTAAAAGCCACAAAAGCTAGAAAATAAATAAGAATTTTGGATAGCTGTTTTTTTCTTTTTGGGGATCTTCAGGCCTTTAACATAAACAGTGAATAAACCAGAATCTTAAAAGTGTAGAGGAATAGAAAATTTTTTAGTAAAACAAGCAAGAAGATCGCTATCACAGGTGAAAGAGTTTTAAATATAAGTTTGTGCCCCCAAAGCCATAGATATATAACTTCATGAAAATGTGACCAAGGATACTAGCATTGGTATCAGCCTCCAACACATGTGAGTGAAAACTTATCATGTATTTTTGAATCCATTTGAATATGCCCCAGCTCACCATTCTGTCAAAGAAAAAAAACTCAGTAACACTGAAAGAGAACATTCCCCATTCCATGATATTCTACAGGAGCCATGAATTTCTATCATTCAAAAATTTGGGAAACCACCTCTCGTGTTTAGTTCCTCATCATACCAGGTTCTGATGTTCCTGGTTATTTAGAATTAAGCTTGTTTTATACATATATACACATACACAAAAATTAATATGGGTGTATATGTATAACTGAGTCAACTTGTTGTGCATCTGAAATACTGTAAGTCAACTACACGTCAATAAAATATACACATGTATAAAAAGAAAGGATCTTGGACTCAGACAGATTCAAATCACCAAGTATAGTTCTAGCCTTCTCAGAAGCTATCTTACTGTAGCTATGTTCTTTATTTGTGCTTGACCTAAAAGTGCAAAGTATAGGGACAGTAAGTATGGCACATTAATCAAGTGAGTTTGGTTTCAGGTTATTACCTGCTGAATATGTATGTGGTTAATTTTATTATTCAGTATGTTGCTGGTATGAGGAAGAAGTCCCTTAATGAAGTCATGTAGGAATGAAAGATGCCCTTGCCATTATGTTCTTAGTAGGAATGTTCCCGTATTTGTTCAGACTTCAGTTATGTTCTATGTACAACTAACACTTATAGTTTCAAAAATGCAGATTTTTCTTTGTATCTTGTCTTCATAATAAGGAAATAACTTACTAAATCATATAAATTGATATACTATGTGCCTAACAAATGCAGAAAATATTTCTTCCCCCTCTTCAAAAAAAAGGAATTAATAAAAATGGTTTCCTAGAGGGGGCAGCTGCAGTGGTAGGAAGCGGGACCAGGTGAGAAGAATAGAGATAGAAGCAGTGAGTCTCTGTAGTTCCAAATAGGAAAAGGAGTACGTCTAGGCTGTATACTGTCACCCTGCTTATTTAACTTCTATGCAGAGTACATCATGAGAAATGCTGGGCTGGAGGAAGCACAAGCTGGAATCAAGATTGCCAGGAGAAATATCAATAACCTCAGATATGCAGATGACACCACCCTTATGGCAGAAAGCAAAGAAGAACTAAAGAGCGTCTTGATGAAAGTGAAAGAAGAGAGTGAAAAAGTTGGCTTAAAACTCAACATTAAAAAAACTTAAGATCATGGCAACTGGTCCCATCACTTCATGGCAAATAGATGGGGAAACAACGGAAACAGTGAGGGCCTTTATTTTTGGGGCTCCAAAATCACTGCAGATGGTGACTGCAGCCATGAAATTAAAAGACACTTACTTCTTGGTAGGAAAGTTATGACCAACATAGACAGCATATTAAAAAGCAGAGACATTAGTTTGTCAATAAATGTCTGTCTAGTCAAGGCTATGGTTTTCATGTGTGGATGTGAGAGCTAGACTATAAAGAAAGCTGAGAGCCAAAGAATTAATGCTTTTGAACTGTGGTGTTGGAGAAAACTCTTGAGAGTCCTTTGGACTGCAAGGAGATCCAACCAGTCGATCCTAAAGGAGATCAGTCCTGTGTGTTCATTGAAAGGACTGATGTTGAAGCTGAAACTCCAATACTTTGGGCACCTCATGCGAAGAGCTGATTCATTTGAAAGGACCCTGATACTGGGAAAAATTGAGGGCAGGAGGAGAAGGGGACAACAGAAGATGAGATGGTTGGATGGCATCACCAACTCAATGGACATGGGTTTGGGTAAACTCTGGGAGTTGGTGATGGACAGGGAGGCCTGGAGTGCTGCGGTTCATGGAGTCTCAAAGAGTTGGACATAACTGAGCGACTGAACTGAACTGTGTTGCTTCTTAGCAATAATGAAACTAGATGTATTTTAGGATGGTGCAAATGAAGGTTCTCTTCACAAACAGAACAAAGACAGGTGTGTAATCGGGATTAGAGGTCTTTCCTACTGCTGCTCCATAAAGGAGAGAGATAAGACAACCCCTCACTAGAAATGAACATGTCTGAGAGTCAAATTCTGATCTCTATGCAACAATCCTCAATGAAAGAATACAAGGCTTATTGAATAAAAAAGTGATTCTGTACTCAGAGCAGTGAAAATAGGTCAACCTGGAGCACAACGGGCCAGAGAGTAAAAAAGTGTTTAAAGACCAATGGAGATTAGGAAGCTTCCACAAAACAAATGTGAGAGTATCTGGTAGGTCAAAATAATACCAATGATAATAGTTTCTAAAATATTGATTAAAAAAATATTCCCTGAGCGCAGAGTTTAAAACTCAAATGTTTAAAAAGAGTGGGAACTGCTGTTTACAGTAAACTGTCAGTTAATAAGTGCAAAAGAAATGATAATGCTAGGAAAAAATCACTATTTTGCAACTACCAACTAGTAAAATAATGAAGGAATGATTATCGGTGGGTAAAATGTTACGGGGAACAGGATGTTTCACATGGTGCAAAGTATGCACCCAAAGTTACTTACTAATTACTAAGAAAAGAGTAGTTTTACAAGCAGCAACCTGTCATACACTATAAGAACAAACAAGCAACAATGACACAGACTGACATAATTTTGGTGCTTCTTATATCATATAACGGGAAATACACATCATCTTACGGGTTTTTTACCTTGAATGTAATAATGAAGAAACAATCAGACAAATTCTGAGTGTGGGGTTTGCTGAACATGTTAATGCCATAAAAGATAAAAAAGATACTGCTTTTTTATGATTATTATTATTATTAAAGCAGAGTAGAAACAAGACAACCAATGGAACAGCATAATGGCTAATTGGTTCCAGTTGGGAGGGGAAACAGCCATAAAGAATATTTTATGGAAATAACTTAAAAATACTGAATGTGGATTACATGCAAAATAATATTAATGTATCAGTGTGAAATTTCTTGAAGCTAATGCCTAAGAATGTTACTGGATATGGTATACATGCACAGCTCTTTGCACATGTTAGAATGTTTCAACATAAAATGAGGATTTTTAACCTCAAAGTGAAAAGTACACATTTCAATTTAAGTTAAACTTAAAGACTAGGTAGTACAAGCTAAGCTAAGCTAAGTCACTTCAGTCGTGTCCGACTCTGTGTGACCCCACAGACAGCAGCCCACCAGGCTCCCCCGTCCCTAGGATTCTCCAGGCAAGAACACTGGAGTGGGTTGCCATTTCCTTCTCCAATGCATGAAAGTGAAAAGTGAAAGTGAAGTTGCTCAGTCGTGTCTGACCCTCAGCGACCCCATGGACTGCAGCCTACCAGGCTCCTCAGTCCATGGGATTTTCTAGGCAGGAGTACTGGAGTGGGGTGCCATTAAGAGCCCATCAATGGTTAGAGTCTATCCTACTTTTACAGAGGGCAAGAATCAAGAAAACCAGAGGCTATGTTAGTAAGCTTTTCACTCTAGTTTCTCAACAATTCCAAGTTTAGGAAAGAACTACATGCTCCTTTTTTTGTCTTCTTTGCCTTGCCCTGTGACTTGTGAGATCTTAGTTCCCTGAACAGGGATTGAACCCGGGCCCCAGCAATGGAACTTCTAAGTCCTAATGACTAGACCACCAGGAAATTACCTACATGCTCCTTTTGTAAAGAGATGTTTATTATTTTTTTACTCTGATAATAATGGAAAGCAGTAACAAAGAGAAACATTTAGGAGTTTAAAATATGAATACTCCTGTTCAAAATCTAGGTCTAATTAATTTTTCAAATTATTTGCAATGTTGTACAAAGAATATTAAGTAAAAGCGTACATGAACTGGAGAGGTAATACTGAAACAATATGCAATTATCTTAGATGCTACATAAAGAATGAACTTGTAATAGTGAGGAAAAGGCATGCAGTGAATTTGTAAAAAGAAGAAAATATCAAATTACTAGAATATGTATAGCTTTGTTTTATTATAAAGAATTATGGAATCCATCAACCCACTACTCTTACAATAGGTAAGAGCAGAAATACAAAAAGGTATTGTTTTCTGCTAGCAATTATTTGGAAGAACTGAGGCACCAAAAAAGACTAAGATCACAGTCATTGGTTCTATTAGTTCCAGTGGCTTCATTTTTCTCATTTATACTTGAATACTTAAGGACTTTTATCCTCATACACTAAATACATCTTGCTGAAGAAATAAACGTAATAAAAAATAATCGACATAGAACACCTGTAAAGGGAGCAAGAATAACTAAAACAAAAAACTGATGCAATTATCCACTAGTTTTATGAACCTCAAAAAACAAAATTAAGTGTTTTAAACTAAGTTTTATTAATGTGAAAGAAGAAACTAAGAAGTACTCAAAGAAACAATACTTGAGTAACTTCTAATTAATGGAATAAAATCATTTTCTTGCCTTTGTCCCTTAAAGGGCAATGGAAAAAAGAAAAAAAAGTAGAAAAAAAATATCAATTTCAAAGAAACAAAGAAATCAATTAAAAACTTCAAACTTTATGAAGTATATATGCCAAATGCTATAGATAAATCAAAATGAACAAGGAAGCAGATAGCTGACATCCTAGATCATTAGCAAGGAACAATCTGCTCCTAAAATCAACTGTAAGAATTTAGATAAGCTATCCACTGATTCTTTGCTTAAGAGCGAAAAGGGACAGGCATAGATGGGCCAGGAGAGAAGCCAGAAAAATGTTCAACATTGCAGAATAGGGAAGAGAGAAAAGCAGAAGGAGAAACCATTATAAAATGACATGTACAGTGTATGAGAATTATGCATGAAGCAGGGCACCCAAAGCCAGTGCTCTGGAACAACCTAGAGGGATAGGGTTGGGAGGGACATGGGAGAGCAGTTCAGATAGGGGGGACAGATGTATACCTGTGGCCAATTCATGTTGATACATGGCAAAAACCATCACAATGTAGCAATTATCCTCCAATTAATATAAATTAATTTAAAAAAAAGAAGTAGCCCTCTAGCATAAAGAAACTGAGCTATTTAAAATTCTAAAACATGATACTGTTAAAGTACTGTACTCTATATGTCAGCAAATTTGGAAAATTTAGCAGTGGCCACAGGACTGGAAAAGGTCAGTTTTCATTCCAACCCCAAACAAGAGCAATGCCAAAGAATGTTCAAACTACCATACAATTGCCCTCCTTTCACATGCTAGCAACTTTATGCTCAAAATCCTCCAAGCTAGGCTTCAGCAGTACGTTAACCGAAATCTTCCAGATGTACAAGCTGGGTTTTGAAGAGGCAGAGGAACCAGAGATCAAATTGACAACATTTGCTGGATCATGGAGAAAGCAAGGGAATTCCAGAAAAACATCTACTTCTGCTTCATTGACTTCATGAAATGTTGACTGTGTGGATCACAACAAACTGCAGAAAATTCTTAAAGAGATGGGAGTACCGGACAGTTTACCTGTCTCCTGAGAAATCTGTATCTGGGTGAAGAAGCAACAGTTAGAAGTAGACATGGAACAATGCATTAGTTCAAAATTGGGGAAGGAGTAACACAAGGCTGTATACTGTCACTCTGCTAATTTAACTAACATGCAGAGTACATTATGCAAAGTGCCAAGCTGGACAAATCACAAGCTGGAATCAAGACTGTCAGGAAAAACATCAACAACCTCATATATGCAGATGATATCACTATAATGGCAGAAAGTGAAGAGGAACTAAAGAGCCTCTTGATAAGGGTGACAGAGAAGAGTGAAAAAGCTGGCTTAAAATTAAAAATTAAAAAACTAAGATCATGGCATCCAGTCCCATCAGTAAGTCAATAAGTGTTAGTCATTCAGTCGTATCCAATCTAACCAGTCCATCCTAAAGGAGATCAGTCCTGGGTGTTCTCTGGAAGGATGGATGCTAAAGTTGAAACTCCAATACTTTGGCCACCTCATGTGAAGAGTTGATTCATTGGAAAAGACTCTGATGCTGGGAGGGATTGGGGGCAGGAGGAGAAGGGGACGATGGAGGATGAGATGGCTGGATGGCATCACCGACTCGATGGACATGAGTTTGAGTGAACTCCGGGAGTTGGTGATGGACAGGGAGGCCTGGCGTGCTGCGATTCATGGGGTCGCAAAGAGTTGGACACGACTGAGCGACTGAACTGAACTGATACCAAGGTTGTAAGAGACAAGGTTCATAAATGTAAGTCAACTGTTTTCATATATACCAACAATGAACAAGGGGAATTTGAATTTGATAACAAAATACCATTTACATTACTCCCCGTTCCAAATGAAATACCTAGGTATAAATAGGGCTTCCCTGATAGCTCAGATGGTAAAGCGTCTGCCTACAATGCAGGAGACCTGGGTTGGATCCCTGGGTCGGGAAGATCCCCTGGAGAAGGAAATGGCAACCCACTTCAGTATTCTTGCCTGGAGAATTCCATGGACTGAGGAGCCTGGTAGGCTACAGTCCATGGGGTCACAGAGTTGGACACGACTGAGCGACTTCACTCAGGTATAAATAAACCGAACAAAATATGGACAAAAACTATATGAGGAAAACTAGAGAACTCTGACGATAAAAACCAAAGAGGAAATAAATATATACAGAGATATTCCATATTCATAGACAGAAGAAACAATATTGTGAAGATGTCAGTCCTTTCCAGTTGGATCTATAGATTTAATGCAGTCAAAATCTGAATTTTAGAAAAAAATTTTTCTTCTATCAACAAACTGATTCTAAAGTTTATATAGAGAGGAAAGAAATCAGAACAGCTAACACAATATTGAAGAAAAAGAACAAAGTTGGAAGACTGACTAGCCAACTTCAAGACATTATATAAAGCTTTAGTAATCAACACAATGAGGTAGTATTGTCAAAAGAAGAGACAAATAGATCAAAGGAACAGAATAGTTGAGTTCACAAATATACCCACATAAATACAGTCAAATGCCCTTTTACAAAGAAGCAAAGGTAATAAATTTGGCAAAGGCAGAATCTCCAACAAATGATGTTGGAATAACTGGGTAACCTCAAGCAAAAAAATGAATCTAGACACAGACTAGACACAAACTAAGATCATGGCATCCAGTCCTATCACTATGGCAAATAGATTTCATTTTCTTGGGCTCCAAAATCAATGCAAACAGTGACTGCAGTCATGAAATTAAAAGATATTTGATCCTTTGCAAGAAAAGCTATGATAAAACTAGACAGCATATTAAAAAGCACTTTGCTGACAAAGGTTCATATAGTCAAAGCTATGGTTTTTCTAGTAGTTATGTATGGATGTGAGAGCTGGACCATAAAGAAGGCTGAGTGCCGAACACTTGATGCTTTCAATTGTAGTGCTGGAGAAGACTCTTGAGAGTCCCTTGGACAGCAAAGAGATCCCACCAGTCAATCCTAAAGGAAATCAATCCTGAATATTCATTGGAAGGACTGATGCTGAAGCTGAAACTCCAATACTTTGGCCACCTGATATAAAGAGCTGACTCGTTGGAAAAGATCCTGATGCTGGGAAAGACTGAGGGCAAGAGGAAAAGAGGGCAACAGAGGATGAGATGGTTGGATGGCATCACTGACTCAATGGACATGAGTTTCAGCAAACTCAGGGAGATAGTGAAGAACAGAAAACCCTGGCATGCTGCAGTTCATGGACTCGGAAAAGGCTGGACATGACTTAGCGACTGAACAACAAGACGACACAGACCTCACATACTTCACCAAAATTAACTCAAAATGGATCACAGACCTAAAAGTAAAAATGTCAAACTATAACATGCCTAGGAGATAACATATGAGAAGACCCAGATGACCTTGGGTATGGCAATGACTTTCTAGATAGAATACCAAAGACATGATATGAAAGAAATAACTGATAAGGTGGACTTCATTAAAAACTTCTATTCTGGAAGAGACAAATAATCAAATCTGCAACTTGATTTTTCATATAAGGATGCTGAGAATTATCTATATTGATAAATTTATTACCATAAATATTATATAGTAGTCTAATTAATAAATAAGCCAGCTTATTCATTTTCCAGTGAAGGAGAGACTGTTTTCATTGTTTAACTATTATGAATAATAGTAAAATAAAAATTCTTATACAGATGTGACAGAGTTTCTTTAGGGTATACTCTTACAAAGGCAATTATAAGATCATAAGATATACCCATTTTTAACCTTATTGATCAGTACGACAAAACTGAATAAAGTGGTTGAAACCTTTTCTTCTCCTACAATCAGAGTATAAGAGTTTCTGCTCTCATTGGATATTTAGTTCTGGTCTTACATTTTGCCAATCTCACAGAGAAATAGAAATCTTGAATCATTTGTATTTCTCTAATAATTAGTTCACATCCTCTAAAAAGAGGCTAAACATCTTTTCATGTTTATTGGATCTGTTCTTCTGTGATTTGCCTATTCATATTCATTGTCTATTTTTCAACTGAGTTATTTATCTTTTTATTAGTGGATTACAAACTTTCAGGTACATCTTGGGTAGTATATTTTCCCATGTAATTATGTTATTTTTTAAATTTTGAAACAATCTTAAACATACAGAAAATTTGAAATTACAGTAAAAAAATTTTTATTGAATCATTAGGGAATAAGTTACTGACATGATGCACTATCACCCCTGAAGGCTTTAATGTGTTATTTCCAACAAAAATGACATTGCTATACATAATCTCAATATAACCAACAAGATTAGGCAATTAACATTAACCCTGCCAATGTATTATCTTTAAAAATAAGTGATTATTCTTTTAAAAACAATAAAGAATAGGATTTCTACACTAAATCATGTATTCACTCCTCAATAGATGACAATAAGGCTTGAAAACACTTCATTCTTTCCAAAAAGAGGAGCATACATTAGGATAGACAGCAGGTAAATAATTGCTTTCAATTTTTTTTCCTCCATTCTTGACAACACAGTAGAGAATGAGATTAAACTCCTTCTGCAAATTTAAACATTAGATCAAACTTTCTGAAAATAATTGCTGGGGAAAGTTGAGAGGGAAATCTCCTCTGGCAATTTCTTTTCAAAGCTGTCCTCCTGGGATGGTCTTAAATACAGACTTATTCAGAGGCTGGGGCTAACCTTTAAAAATCCCTTTAAGATCAAAGATTCTTTTATCTCTTTTTATTTTGTACAAATTATTTATGAGGGACATACTCTTATTTAAAGTTATATTTATATAGCAAACATAAAAATAATAATCAATGGCTGAAAATGTTTTAGTATTAGCTCTGTATCAAGAACTGTTATTGAGTTTACATGGACAACTGTATGATATTAGAGTATCCTGTTCAATACAAAAATGGGAAGAGGAGAAAACTTTTTTAATAGGCATTAAAAAAACACTCTGGGGAATTTTTTCAATAGTCTGAATAAAATAAGGCAGTAAAACTGAAGAAAGAAATGGAATCAAGACAGATTTGTCTGTCTTTAAGTATAAGAAAATAAAGAGCATGATTGTATGTGATGGGAAAGAGATAGAATGAAAAACTGATGATGTGGTAGAGAGAAGGGATCTATGAGAGCAATGCCTTTCTTTGAGTGATGGGATCTAAGGCAAAAGTAGAGTATTTGCCTCTGTTAGGAGCAAGTACAGTTCATCCATATTAACAGGAAAGATGAAAGATTTTAAGGAGAGAAATGCAAAGTTAGGGTTGCTTAGGAAAATGAGAGGCACCCAGAACATGCAGTCTCTCCTCTCTATGAAGTATGTTATATACATGAATGTCACCATCAGGCATGGTTTTGCAGGAAAAGGGCTGGGGACAACTGCTGTCTTGAATCTACCTGCTTGGTTTTTCCTTAGATTTTGCTATACTTGTAATGTTCCCAAAGCTTTATCAGCGTCTATCAATCTCCACACTCAGCTGTTATTGCTCCTGAGTACCAGAATTATACATGCCCAGAAAGATAAAGTATGATAGAGATTGTATTTCCTTAAAAAATATTTTCTGCCTCAATAAGAAGTACATGTGAGGATAAGGATTTCAGAAAGAAAAATATGTTCCTTTTTTTCCCTTGCATCTGTTTCCTCTGAACTAAATAAAGCCACAGTTTATAGTTTTTATCTAGAAGTTCTGAATATACCAATTGGCCAGTTCAACTCACTGATTAGACAAAAGTTATAAATAAACTCTAAAACAAAATTTCTTCTCTCGTTTTCTGTCTACTAAAAAGTGAGTCATTAGATTACTTTGAAACTTGAATGCTTCACATACTATTCAAAGGACTTTTCAGTTATAAATAAATAAATGAAGCTAAATATAAACCACATCCATACCTCTCACAGCTGACTGGGAAGGCTGAGTCAAAACTTTGATATCTAATGCACTGTTGATATTTTCTTCTATTGCAGCACAATATCCATCCACAACATTGGTAATAGTGTCCTTCAAAGTTCCAAGATTATGGAAAACCTGAAGAGCAGTTCCGACCTGGGTTGGATTCTTTAAAAAGGTGGTGGTGGGGTAGGGTGAGAAAAGATATAAGTAGGAAAAGAAACAAAATAAATATAAATCTACAAATCTAAGTGGTACTTGAGCAGTTACTATAATATTTTTTAAATTATTATAAACAAGAACAAAAATAATGTATTTGGAACAAATATTATTTTTAGTCATTACTTATTTCATAAAAGACAAAGTTAAATACCATGTGTATGATTTCCTCCCTTTCCCTTTTCCTCCTCCTTTAAAGGATAATCACAAAATAAAGAATCTGTTATATTACTGGAGCTTACTTGAAATTTACCATTAATCTCTACGAAGAGAGCCATGTAAGAACTAACAACCCTATATTTGTTTAGAAAGAAATAAATTGTGCACAGTAAACTGCAGGCTGAGCCTTGTGAACTGATACTACTATTCATTGTATTATCTTCCTTCATCCATTCACTGAAACTACGAATATATATACATAGAGTGTCCACTATGGGGTCTATCTTGCTTCTATCTGCTAGAACTATAGTAGTAAACAAAACCAGTTGAGTTTCTGCCCTTATGGAACTTAATATTTACTGAGAAATATATAAACAATAAATATAAGAGAGTATCGGGTAGTGATGTATGCTATAAAAAAGAAAGCAGGGAATAAAAAGAGAGAATGATGTGTATTATTATAGAGGGAAGAGCCAGAGAATGCATCTCAAAGGTAATATTATAGAGGGAAGAGTCAGAGAATGCATTTCAAAGGCAGTATTTAAACAGAGATCAACATCTGGAAAATATGGGGAAATACAGATCTGAGCAGGGGTATCAACAAAAGAACCGAGGTGGAAATGTGCTTGGTAGCTAATGAAAGAGCAATCAGGCCATGGTGGTGGCTGGAGCAGACAGGGGTAAGCAACCAGGGGGAAGTGGAAACACTACCAGTGAGTAGATTCAGTCCACAGTGATATAAATAAGCTGCTGGATTTGTCATTAAGTAAATGACTGAATTAACAAGGTATATCTACATTAACATAGTTATAGGTCCAAATAGCTGAAATTCCTCTTTCATTGATGATTCAGCATCTGTCATTAAAGGCACACAATTAAAAAGTGAGATTATTTCACTAACATTTTCTTGACTGTTGAGTATAAATAACACAAAATGTTATTTCTGAAGTCTACTGGAGATAGTAAGAGTACGTGGCACACACACACTCGGCAGCAGGGTAGGACCAGCTTAGAGACAAGATCAGGAAACAAGGTTGGTGAACACCCGTTTTAGACTGTTTTTTAATTAAACAAGAAAAAGTAGCAAATGGACATTGTTTCATATTAAAACATGCTTTTGCTTTTAGTAGATACCAAGAATGAAAATTAGGCAGCTATAAAGACATTTCCCTTATCACTATTCAAAGTTTATATAATCTAAGAAAGCATTACCTGACCAATTTCAAAGAATATCTTCACCTTAAAAACTAGAATATAGACACATATTATAACATTATATTTATTGCCTTTATTATCCTCAAAGGATCTGAAAATCACAGTTTCTCAACATACAGGTTTTCAGTAACTTACAATAATTATGTAACTTCAATAGCTTACAAAGAATGTACATTGAAAGTTATATGCATATGTTAACTGAAAACAGTTGGAATCTTATTTTACTTGAGAGATCTAGTCAAAATTGATCAGTCTTCTTAAGTTTCTACTCCAAAAATTAACTACCAAAAACTTTCAAAACAGTAACATGTACAGGGCAACATTAAAGAAGCATCCAGTATCAGAATGGTTATCAGCGAAAGACAACAAGTGTTGGCAAAGATGTGGAAAAAGGGGAACCTTTACGCACTGTTGTTGAGAATGTAAATTAGTGCAGCCACTATGAAAAATACTATGGGGGTTCCTCCAAAAATTATGTAAGTAACTCTGAGGAACTCAGCTCTCCCCTCTGTATCCTGAATTCATAATCTTAAAATGATGAGGACAGATAGATTTCCAAAGCTGGCTGAAGTTCCTTTTTTAAACAAAATAAAAATAAAAATGTAGCCAACAAGATCCCAGCTCTAAAATTCTGATTCAGCTGGATCAGACTGAGGCCTGGTTATTATATTTTAAAGCTCTTCAGATGCAGCCACCTGGGAACCAACATTTGGAAACCACTTGACTAGATGACTCTGCCAGACTTTGAAAAATGAGAATCATTTGTTCATGTGAAAGACAGGATTTTCTGGTAAAAAGAACCAAATACAGAGAGAAATGACAGAGGAAAATTACAGAGTATGCTTAAGGAGTGGTACACAGATTTTACTGCCAGAAGTTTTGCATATGTGGGGGGAAAAAAAGATAACCCTGAACAAGCAAATAAGGGTCTGGTCACTGACAACCTTGGACTGCATTCTGTGAAATTTCTATTTAATATTACTGGTAACAGAAAAATGATTCATGTAATAAAATTATCATAATCTAAGATGTTTGAGAAAATAAAAATAATTACATCAGCTCTGGCAATAATTTTAAAAAGAAAAGAAGGAAAAATAGCTTGGACTAGGGAGCTGTAATTAAAAACAAAGAACAGGACAGATAGGAAAGATTCTGAAACACTGAAAAGAAACTGTCTACTGACTATGATGGACAAGAGGGAAGGAAGAGTCTACCATATATGGAAGTTTCTTCAAGTGTGGGGGCCTGAAAGCAGAGAAAAAGAAAAAAGAAAATCAAAAGAAGGAGATCATTTGGGCAAGTGGGTGGAGGAGTGGTGGGATGAGAGGGTGAACGGCTGTTGTTAATGAAGTGCTCACTGTGAGACATGCGGGAGTCTCAGGTGCCAACGGGGCATTCTCAGTTGGAGAGGAGAACACTTTTGAACTGGATTATCATAGGAACCTAGACTGAGTAGCAAGCTAAACTGATGTAATAAATAATAAAATACAGAATGTTGGAAACTTTTAATCACAAAGGGAATAAAGAACAGAATTGGTGAGAGTGAGAGAACAGAAATGGGGTGATAGAATACTCTAATCAGAGTAACAACTGGAACATTAGAAAAACTGGGAATGAAATCACTTTGTCTAGCTATGATTCCAGCAAAGAATATCTCCTAAATATAATAAACATTAGTGTTCTTTTCCCATCATCCTTTCTCATCGCAGACAAATACCACATATTTTGACCAGCAGATTTTTCTGGGTCCTTATTAGTAATAAACATTAGGCTTTCAGCTCCTTCATCTGTAAAATGAGGGGACTGGACTAGATGAATTCTAGTACCCTTGCCAATACTAACATATGATTACACATCATTTACTCGTGCTAGCACTGTGCAAAGTACTGGGGATTTAAAAAAACTGAAGCAAATACTGTACTGTCTGACCTTTCAATATCTATGGTCTGATGGGCGATAAAGACAATTAAAGCAGCAATTAGAATGCACTATGATAAATTAGAGGAGAAATGGATAGTTTAATAGGAGAGGTGATTAACTCAGAATTGGGGAGGGATAGAGGAGTCAGGCGGAGAAGGCAATGGCAACCCACTCCAGTACTCTTGCCTGGAAAATCCCATGGACAGAGGAGCCTGGTGGGCTGCAGTCCATGGGGTCGCTAAGAGTCGGACACGACTGAGCGACTTCACTTTCAACTTTTCACTTTGATGCATTGGAGAAGGAAATGGCAACCCACTCCAGTGTTCTTGCCTGGAGAATCCTAGGGACGGGGGAGCCTGGTGGGCTGCTGTCTATGGGGTCACACAGAGTCGGACACAACTGAAGCGACTTAGCAGCAGCAGCAATAGAGAAGTCAGGAAATTCTCCTTAAAGGAAGAAAGCCCAGCCAAGACCCCAAAGTGAAGTTGTCATGGGAAGGTGTTGGGAGCTGGAGATAAGGAGGGGTCAAAGATTTACAGGAGTCAGGAAAACAAAAGGAAAACCACTCCAAGCAGAGGAATAGCACATACAAAAGCCTGTGAATGAGCACACTGTGGAAATTAAATCGACTAATATAATATCTGATAGGTAAGAGAACTACACAAATACCTAAACCAATGCAGGTGTCCATATCAATCAATCTCAAACTTTTGATAAATATAAAAGAACTACCTGAGGGAGGTTGTTAACTAAAAACGGACACATAAGGAAGACCGGGGATTGCTGGTAAGTTTTTAATTTTTTAATCTGAATGCTGGTTATGTATGTTTGTTCGTTTTGTGAAAAATTCATTGAGTTGTACTCTTATGAGGTATGTACTTTTCTGTTGATTACATTTTCACCATACAATCTAAAATAAGAGGGTTAAGAGCATCAGGAAAAAAACGCACATGTTTGCAACCCAAGTGTCCACTGAATGGATGAAGAAAATGTGTTATTCAGATAATGAAATATTATTCAGTCTTAAAAGAAATCCTGTCACAAGCTATAACATGGGTGAACATACCATGCTATGCAAAATAAACCAGTCACAAAAAAATACTGTGTGGCTGCATATTATAAAGATAATATTATTTACATATTATTTATATGAAGACTGTAAATACACAGACAAATTCATAGAGACAATAGAACAGTGGTTGCCAGGGACTCAGGGATAGAGAGGGATAAAAACTGTTCAATAGACACAGTTTCAGTCCAGTGAGACTTCTGGAGACTGGATGTGTGATGTGAACTAATATGAACATACTTAATGCTACTGAACGTTAATGGTGACTGATTTCATATTAGGTGTATTTCATCAGAATTTAAAAACGCATAGGCTTGGATCTCAACTTCAAATACACTAATTTGACAGGTTTAGGAATGAGGTCAAGGAATCGGGATAATTATGATAAACCTAATTTTTCTACTGCAGTCATCCAGTAAGGCCTTATTATGAACCAAGCATTATTTTAGGGGCTTTTACACATGTGAGGTCTAATCCTCCCCAACAAAACATTCAAAGTAGCTGTACTGTTCCCTACTGAAAGAGAGGGAAACTGAGGAATAGAGAAGTCAGCAGAAGCTCCAAGACAACAAAGAATAAATGGAAGAGCAGGGATTCAAACATTAAAACGTCTGGATTTTAAAGTTCATGCTTTTTCCAAATAACAACAGTTATTTGCAAATAACCATTAGTACCAATTAAAGTCTGACTTTCTTTAAGCAGTAAAATAAACTTTGAAAATAACTAAGGAAAATGGCCAATAAATGCTGTTACTTTACTAAGTAAAAGTCGCTTAGTTGTGTCCAAGACTTTTTGCAATCCCATGTACTGTAGCCTGCCAGGCTCCTCTGTCCATGGGATTCTCCAAGCCAGAAAACTGCAGTGGGCTGCCATGCCCTCTTCCAGGAGATCTTCCCAACCCAGCGATCGAACCCAGGTCTCCAGGATTGCACGCTGAACCACCAGGGAAGCCCAAGAATATTGGAGTGGATAGTTTATCCCTTCTCCAGGGAATCTTCCCAATCCAGGAATCAAACTGGGGTCTTCTGCATTGCTTGCTAAGTACGGACATTTTTAAAAACTTCACTATCTACTATGATCACTTCATAAAAGAAAGGTAGTTCAAGTAACAAGGAAAATAGAGGGAAATTCTCAGAGTAAGTAGTTGCCTTGTTTTCATTTTGAATTTTAATGGGAACCGATAAAACCTCAGCATGACTGCTACCAAGCTACAGTGTTTGGAAACCAGTACTTTTGTTATCTTTCTCTACAAATAAGCAGGTTAGCCAATCTTGCTTGCATACAATATCCTCAAGATTCAAGTTTCCCTGAAAATTGCCCATAAAAAAATTCCTTCTTTCCTGGTACCCAGGGCCACTGTGTTCTCTGTAAAGTTTGATGGTTTAAATTCAGTGGCAAACAGTTAACTCTTTGCCACACTCACCTGGCTCCCCATGCTTGGCTGCAAATCCCAACTTCAACAAAGCTGAAATCGGTAAAATCATAAACTGTCCTTAATAGAACACTTTCTCATCTCATAGGCAAACTGTGCAAACACAACGTGAACAATTCACTGCTCATCTTGGAGCTGCCTATTCTTTGGGCCTATTTTCCCAATGTTCCAAGATTAGCTCTAGGACTTCTCTGTTTCTTTACACGACCTACCCAAAGCCCTCTTTACAAAATCACACCCATTCCTGGCACTTCTTAGGTCTACATTAATTGCCAGGTTCCACCCTGATCTGTGGAAACAGTATACTACATGAAGATGCCTTCTCCCCTAGGTGGTAATGTTTAAAATGACCTCCATATCCACTTATTTTCTTTTGTCAACACAACATAAGTAGAATAAATATTACAAAGTTCATTTTACAGTTAGGTAACTAAGGTACTAAGAAGATAGGTCCAAAGTGGGCCTAGCAGGCCAGTTTCAGGCCTCAGTCCCTTCACTCCCTATTCTATACTCTTCCACAGCTCACCCTGTCACCACCTGACTCTAGATATCCAGATATACCAGTTTTTCAGGCATTTGTAAGAGATCTCAAAACAAAATGAACACATTTGAAAAATACCATTCTTTCTAGAAAGAAATAAACTACTGACAAGGAGCAATGTCTTCTATTAGGTACAAAAGTAATTGCAATTTTGGACCGTGAGTTTTAAATCATTAAAACTAGGCTCAAACATATCTTTATTAATCAATACATTTTAGCCAATGAGAAATAAGTTGGTTTATTCCTGTAGTATAAAAATCCATGCTTCCGGACTCAATGAACTCTTAGAAAGTATTTTCTGTCTCCTGCTGGTTGTGGAAGTGTTTTCCCTGTAAAAAGTTGTCAAGGTGCTTGAAGAAGTGATCAGGTGAATATGGCAAATGAGTCAAAACTTCATTGCCCAATTCATTCAATGTTTGAAATGTCATGTGACGTGTGGCCAGGCATTGTCGTGCAGAAGAATCAGGCCCTTTCTGCTGACCAATCCATCTGCAGGTGTTGCTGCTTTCAGTGCATCTCATCCGTTTGCAGAGCATATTTCTCAGATGTAATGGTTTCTCCAGGATTCAGAAAGCTACAGTGGATCAGATGGGCAGCAAACCACCAAATAGCAACCATGACCTTTTTTGGTGCAAGTTTGGCTTTGGAAAGTGCTTTGGAGCTTCTTCTCTGTCCAACCACTAAGCTGGCCATTGATGACTGTTATATAAAATTCACTTTTTGTTGGACTTCACAACCTGATCAAGAAATGGTTTGCTGTTGTTGAGCACAATAAGAGAAGATGACACCTTTAAATAATGATTTTTTTGATTTCTGGTCAGCTCAAGAGGCACCCACTTACCAAGGTTTTTTCACCTTTCCAATTTGCTTCAAATGCCAAATAACCATAGAATTATGGACATTGAGTTCTTAGGCAATTTCTCATGTAGTGGTAAAGGATCAGCTTTAAAGATGGCTCTCAGTTGGCTGTTGTCAACTTCTGATGGCGAGCCACTACTCTCTTCATCGCCAAGGCTTTCCTCTTCTTTGCAAAAGTTCTTGAACAACCACTGCGCTGTACATTTGTTAGCAATTCCTGGGCCAAATGCATTGCTGATGTTACAAGTTGTTTCTGATTCTTTACGATCCATTTTGAAGTCAAATAAAAAAAAATGCTTGAATTTGCTTTTTGTCTAACCTCATTTCTAATAGTCTAAAATAAATATAAAATAAATAGCAAATAATAAGTTATGGGCAAAAAACAAAGTGAGAAATGCACATTAAAATGATAAATAGCATAACCATATTTATCTAAGAATATACTCCAATATCAAGTGGCCAAGTTCAACAACACAAAATTGCAATTATTTTACAGCAACCTAATAGACAATGTCTCCTCTTTAAATGAGAGTCAATATTCTAAGAGTGACTTCCCTGGTGGCTCAGACAGTAAAGCGTCTGCCTACAGTGCGGGGGACCTGGGTTCGATCCCTGGGTCAGGAAGATCCTCTGGAGAAGGAAATGGCAACCCACTCCAGTACTCTTGCCTGGAAAATCCCATGGAAGAAGGAGTGTAGTAGGCTATAGTCCATGGGGTCGCAAAGAGTCAGACACAACTGAGCGACTTCACTTCACTTCTTCATTCTAAGAGTAATTTTCTACAAGCTGTCAATGTGACCTTCAATAAATCACTTAACCATGTATGAAATTTTCCAACTTCATAAACTGTAATATAAAATGAGATGAAAGACAATATAATAAATTAGATCTATTTCAGAAGTAGATCAAAACAGATTTCTACCTTTTCAAAAACATTTCAGAAGATGGCATTTTCTTATTAAACTAAAATTATTTCTTCTGCTTTGGAGACGAATACATATGATGTAAGTTTTTTTCTTTCTTTTTCAACATCTCTGTAGCATTACATGGGAGGAAAAAAAAAAATACCCACAAGAATACAATCAGAAAAGAAGCATAGTTGTTTAGGATCCCTAAAAAGCTTGCCAAAACAGGAACACTTTAACCAAAGTGACAGCTGGTGCTGAGCTAATGGAATGGAAAGATAGCAAGACTGCTGCAAAGATTGTGCCATAAAATAGCAAGCAACGTTCTCATGTTAACTAAACTATAGATAATACGAGGTGACCTCTGTGAGCATAAACACAGTATTAAATCAAAAGTATGACAGGATTTTAAAAGCTTCATACAACTGAAATTAGAAATGAAAAAGGTAACAGAGTTTGATTTAACTAAAAACAAAATGCAAAAATCATATATATGTTCAAGACCAGGATTCCTCTCTGCAAGGATCAAATAATCTTTGTGCCAAAAAGACTAACCATCACATTTTACTTTTTTCCCTAATGAACTAACTCTTTAGCAGGTAACTTCTCTTTCTTTAGGTTTCATATAATTAATAGATATGCTTAGTTACTTGGTAGTGTCCTACTCTTTGAGACTCCATGGACTATAGCCTGCCAGGCTCCTCTGCCCATGGGGATTCTCCAGGCAAGAATACTGGAGTGGGTTGCCATGCCCTCTTCCAGAGGATCTTCCCAGCCCAGAGATCAGATCAAATCCAGGTATCCCGCACTGCAGGCGGATTCTTTACTGTCTGAGCCACAGGTTTAACACATAAAAAAATACAATGAGCTGAGGGAAGGAAAAGGACAAATAGAGAATATAAAATTCCCTGCTGCTATTCTGTTTTGGTTATTAGTATGTTTTCAGGACTACAGTATTTCCTCAAAGTCTTATTAGTAAGCCATTTCATGCTCAACTAAAATAAGACAAAAATAAGAACCCTCAGAATCACATTTAAAAGGGGGAGTGATGGAGAAAGGTGGAGAGGGAGGAGGGGAGGGAAATCATCTACATGTCCCCAGTCTCTGAAAAACACAGAGGTTATAGTGAGAAAAATGCAAAGCCAGTTCAAGCAAAAATTTAAAGAACAAGTATCTTCCAATATATAGAAAATCCTTACTGCTGGGGAAAAAAAAGCTTATTATTTTATTTTTTATAGCATAGAAAGGATACAAATCTAAGAATTTTTATCACTAAGTAGATAATTTTTTAAACCACTCCCTCAGTAGAATATGTATTTAATAGAAGTAGGCTAGTTTTCAGGTAAATTTAATACAGTAAAAAGCACAGCAACTTAATCATGCACAATAACTGAGGAATTCTAAAATCCAAATATTTTATTTCTCAAGAGTAGTGTTAATAAATTCACAACACTTTATACATAACAAGTATATATAACAGGTCAAAATATTTATAGCAATTTATAATATCTCTGTACCCTAACATGATACATACATTGGATACTTTTTTGAAGCTATGTCTAAAACATTGAAGACTTAATGGAGCCCCAAGGGAGATTACAAGTATTGAAGGAAGAGAGAATCACATTAAATAATGCAATTTAAAGGCAAGAATTATATTAACTATCTCGGTTGTGATCCAGAGCTTACCAGAGGCTTTTCTGATTCAGTAGCATGCAGTCCACTAATGCTTGATATGTACTTCTCAGCTAACCTAATATAATTATTTCAGAACCTGTTAACAATCAGCAGTCAACAGTGCATAACCCAAATGAAATTAAGAAACTAAGAAGAACACTTAATAGTGCAGTATGATCTTATCAACCAAAAATCAACTTTATTCTAGCCTTTTTTGAGAAGCAGTAGGGAAAAAGGACTGGGGGAAATGAGTGTAAAAAGAAAAAGGAAAATAAAGAATGAAAGTGAACATGCATTGAAAGAGGAAAGTTCTGCAAAAAAGAATAACACAGAGAGAGTCTTAAAAAACGGAGAAGGTAAAAAAGATCAATATACAAAAAACGGTCCTTTTAACTTTCAAATTTTTTTTATCAAATGAATCTGGAGTGCACAGTCCACACAAATTATATTGGCATTAAGTAAAAGTTTTAAAGTGATGCCAGTACTCAGAATAATATTCTCATCACATTTAGATAATAGCAGATAATATTTCAAGGACACTAAAAATGTGTTCAATAATAAAATGAATTTTAGAGGAAAACAAAAGCAATCATGAGACATTAATATTGCAAGCACCCAAATCTTACTTAAACACAAATTTTTAACTTAAATGTGCATATGTGGCTTACTTTTAAATAAAGCAATACAATATAATAATTCTAGTCATTCCTTGTTTTACCAGATATATTTATGGCAGCCATTATTAGGTATTCCCTAACACGCTACTAAAGTAATGCTCAGAATTCTCCAAGCAGGCTTCAGCAATATGTGAACCGTGAACTTCCTGATGTTCAAGCTGGTTTTAGAAAAGGCAGAGGAACCAGAGATCAAATGGCCAACATCCGCTGGATCATGGAAAAAGCAAGAGAGTTCCAGAAAAACATCTATTTCTGCTTTATTGACTATGCCAAAGCCTTTGACTGTGTGGATCACAATAAACTGTGGACAATTCTGAAAGAGATGGGAATACCAGACCACCTGATCTGCCTCTTGAGAAATTTGTATGCAGGTCAGGAAGCAACAGTTAGAACTGGACATGGAACAACAGACTGGTTCCAAACAGGAAAAGGAGTACGTCAAGGCTATATATTGTCACCCTGCTTATTTAACTTCTATGCAGAGTACATCATGAGAAACGCTGGGCTGGAAGAAGCACAAGCTGGAATCAAGATTGCCGGGAGAAATATCAATAACCTCAGATATGCAGATGACACCACAAGTGAAAAGTTGGCTTAAAGCTAAACATTCAGAAAACGAAGATCATGGCATCTGGTCCCATCACTTCATGGGAAATAGATGGGGAAACAGTGGAAACAGTGTCAGACTTTATTTTTCTGGGCTCCAAAATCACTGCAGATGGTGACTGCAGCCATGAATAAGAAGACGCTTACTCCTTGGAAGGAAAGTTAGGACCAACCTAGATAGCATATTCAAAAGCAGAGACATTTCTTTGCCAACAAAGGTTCGTCTAGTCAAGACTATGGTTTTTCTTGTGTTCATGTATGGATGTGAGAGTTGGACTGTGAAGAAGGCTGAGAGCCAAAAAATTGATGCTTTTGAACTGTGGTGTTGGAGAAGACTCTTGGGAGTCCCTTGGACTGCAAGGAGATCCAACCAGTCCATTCTGAAGGAGATCAGCCCTGGGATTTCTTTGGAAGGAATGATGCTAAAGCTGAAACTCCAGTACTTCGGCCACCTCATGCGAAGAGTTGACTCATTGGAAAAGACCCTGATGCTGGGAGGGATTGGGGGCAAGAGGAGAAGGGGACGACAGAGGATGAGATGGCTGGATGGCATCATTGACTCAATGGACGTGAGTTTGAGTGAACTCCTAGAGTTGGTGATGGATAGGGAGGCCTGGCGTGCTGTGATTCATGGGGTCGCGAAGAGTCAGACATGACTGAGCGACTGAACTGAACTGAACTGAAAAATTCTTTCCCTCCTTTTTTCTTATTATTAAAACCTAACTTTCTTCATGGATGTCAATGTGCACACACTTCATGATCAGCTTAAGCCAATGTTGACAATTTTGTTCCTCTTTGTCAGGTTCTTGTCTTCATAGACCCCTGGACACTTGGGGTGACTGCAAGACCTATCTGGTCAGTGAGATATAACAATACATCTGCTGAGGCAATTTTCAAAAAGGATTCTGTAACATGTCTTTTGGCTTGCAGCTGACACTGCTCCATCTCCACCCTGTGAACATGGATTAATGCCTGCAGTGTGACAGCTATCTTGTGACCATGATATGACAAGCAAGGGGACACTAAGGAAGGCAGAATGGAAAGAGAGACCTGCATGCTTGTGAAGTAGCTGAAGCAATGTTAGCACCACCCACATCCAGACAAACCCCTGTTTAAAACACTGTTAGTCTAGCTTGTTGCTACAGTACTCTCAGTTTCGTCCAGCACCAAACTGATGAAAACACAATACATAAAAACATGTGAATCCATAACAATACTTTAAAAAAAAAAGAGAAAACAAAATTATGCCCCATTTGCTACCAGGGAGGGGACTTAATATATAAACTCCTTACTGTGTAAGTTGGTAATAAAAGTGCAAAATCTAAATATTTATCCATCATTTTAAAAAAGAACTGCAGTTCAAGGTAACCAACTACCCTTTCAATTAGTGAGAAAAAATTCTTCTTTACAAAAGAATCACAGCTAACAAGTACAAACTAATAATAAAAACAGAAAATCACTCTTTCACAATCTCTATTGAAAAAAATTAAAAGATTTGTGCAAAAATCATCAATAGATATTAAGACCATTAGGAGAAAGACTGTGAATTAAATGTTCTCAAGGTGCCAAAATACATTCAAATTCACAATGAAATAATTCAATGGAAGAAAAAAATAATCTTTTTCAACAAAAGGTGCTCAAACAATTGTGTATGTCCATAAGAAAAAAATGAACTCTAAACATTGTACATAAAAATTAAACTTAAAACATAAAATTATAAACTTCTAAAAGAAAACACAGGAGGAAAGCTTTCCAACATTAAGGTAGGCAAAACTTTCTTATATAACATGCAAATGAAAGCATGGGTAAACTGGCCTTTATCAAAACTAAAAAAATTTGCTCTTCATAAAAGATTACATCTTTTGGAAAAAAAAATAAGTTAATAAAAGCCTGATCAAGTAGGCCTGATCAAAAAACAGGAAATAGCAACAAGGATATACTGTAGAGAAAAGGGGAAAATAGCCATTATATTACAATAAATTTAAATAGAGTATAATCTATAAAAATACTGAACCACTGTGTTGTATGCCTGAAACCAATATAATATTATAAATCAACTATACTTAACATTTTTAAAAAGAAACAAGAAACAGGGACTTCCCTGGTGGTCCAGTAGTTAAGAATCGGCCTTGCAATGCAGAGGACATGAGCTCACTCTGTGGGCTGGGAACTAAGCCTTTAGGGTCTGCATATCTCAACTACTGAGCCCAATGCAGCCAAAATAAATAAATATTAAAAAAAAAAAACAACAACAAGAAGAAACAAGACACAATCCAAACTAAAAAAAATTAAAAAATAAAAGATAATGTCAAGGGGAAAAACAAGGCGGCATTATTCAGTCAGCAGTAAAAAGAAGTACTTACAGCCATGAAATTCAAAGACGCTTACTCCTTGGAAGGAAGGTTATGACCAACCTAGATAGCATATTCAAAAGCAGAGACATTACTTTGCCAAAAAAGGTCCGTCTAGTCAAGGCTATGGTTTTTCCTGTGGTCATGTATGGATGTGAGAGTTGGACTGTGAAGAAGGCTGAGCGCCGAAGAATTGATGCTTTTGAACTGTGGTGTTGGAGAAGACTCCTGAGAGTCCCTTGGACTGCAGGGAGATCCAACCAGTCCATTCTGAAGGAGATCAGCCCTGGGATTTCTTTGGAAGGAATGATGCTAAAGCTGAAATTCCAGTACTTTGGCCACCTCATGCGAAGAGTTGACTCATTGGAAAAGACTCTGATGCTGGGAGGGATTGGGGGCAGGAGAAGGGGACGACAGAGGATGAGATGGCTGGATGGCATCACTGACTCGATGGACATGAGTCTGAGTGAACTCCGGGAGTTGATGGACAGGGAGGCCTGGCGTGCTGCGATTCATGGGGTCGTGAAGAGTCGGACACGACTGAGCAACTGAACTGAACTGAACACATGCAACAGTGGGAAAGAACTGTGGCTCAGTTGGTTAAGAATTCACCTGCAATACAGAAGACCTGGGTTTGATCTCTGGGTTCAGAAGATCCCCCTTGAGAATGAAAGGGCAACCCACTCCAGTATTCCTGCCTGGGAAATCCCATGGACAGAGGAGTCTGGCGGGCTACAGTCCATGGGGTCACAAGAGGCAAACATGACTTAGCAACTAAACCACCACCACCATACATGCAACAACACAGATGAAGCTATATAAACATGCTAAGTGAAGCAAGCTACATACATAAGATGGCCTACTGTATGGTTCCATTTGTATGACACTTTTAGAAAATGGCAACTATGTAGAGAGATAGAAAGCACATCCGTGCTTCCCTGGGTTTGGGGGCAGGAGGAAGAATTGACTACAAACAGTCATGAGGGAACTATTTGGTGGTGACAGTAGCTTAAGAAAAAAAAAATACCTGGACTGTGAAACAGTTGCACAAATGCAAAAATTTAGTAACTTATCAAACTATATGCTTAAGTGCACAAATGTTATGAAATATAAATTACACCTTAATAACAATGCTAAAAGAAAAAAAGGCAAGCCATAGGATAGGACAAAATATTTACAGTTCACATGTATGACAAGAGACTGGTACCCAGAATACATTAAGAATTCTTACAAATCAGTAAGAAGACAATAAAGTCTGTTAGTCAAATATCTTTCACTGTTAGGCATTTGAAAAGTTGGTTACATCAGCAATTAAGAAAGGGCAAATTAAAACCACAGTGAGAATCTTATACCCCCATTAAGATAGCTAAAATTTAAAAGACTGCCAACATCAGATTTTGGTGACAATCTAGAGGAACAAAAATTCTAACCTACTTACGTGGGGCAGTAAAACAATGGAACTACTTTGGAAAACTAGCAGTCTCTATAGAAAGTAAACATATCATTCCTTGCAAAAACCCAACCATTTTTTGCCTTAGACATTTACTCAAGGAAAAGGAAACATGCTGACACAGAGACAGGCACCTGACTATACATGGCCACTTGTTTGCAATAGCCCTGAACTAGAAATAACCCAATGCCTGTTAGTAAGTGAATAGATAAATTCAGTTCAGTTCAGTTCACTTCAGTCGCTCAGTCGTGTCCAATTCTTCACGACCCCATGAATCGCAGCAAGCCAGGCCTCCCTGTCCATCACCAACTCCCGGAGTTCACCCAGATTCACGTCCATTGAGTCGGTGATGCCATCCAGCCATCTCATCCTCTGTCATCCCCTTCTCCTCCTGCCCCCAATCCCTCTCAGCATCAGGGTCTTTTCCAGTAAGTCAACTCTTCACATGAGGTGGCCAAAGTATTGGGAGTTTCAGCTTTAGCATCCATCCTTCCAAAGAACACCCAGGACTGATCTCCTTTAGAATGAACTGGCTGGATTTCCTTGCAGTCCAAGGGACTCTCAAGAGTCTTCTCCAACACCACAGTTCAAAAGCATCAATTCTTCAGCGCTCAGCCTTCTTCACAGTCCAACTCTCACATCCATACATGACCACTGGAAAAACCATAGCCTTGACTAGACAGACCTTTTTTGGCAAAGAAATGTCTCTGCTTTTGAATGTGCTATCTAGGTTGGTCCTAACTTTCCTTCCAAGGAGTAAGCGTCTTTTAATTTCATGGCTGCAATCACCATCTGCAGTGATTTTCGAGCCCCCAAAAATAAAGGCTTTCACTGTTTCCACTGTTTCCCCATCTATTTCCCATGAAGTGATGGTACCAGATGCCATGATCTTAAATACAATGCAATTTTAATTAGCAACAAAAATAATACAAAACTACCAATATACACAACAGGAATCAATGTCAAAATAATAATATTGAATGGATAGAACCGGACACAAGAAAGAACACACTGTATGCCTCCAATTGTATAAAACTATGGACAGTGCAAATTAATCCACAGTGATGCAAAATGGTTATCTGGTTCTGGTTCTTTGTAGTTTCCAAACTACAAAATAAAAACTTTAGTATTTACTACTCTAATAAAAAGTCAGCATAAGATTGTTTAAATTGAGTAAAATAAAAGTTATCCAAATACAAAAATTCTGAATTTTTGAAGAATAGACAATTACACATAAAGAGTGATTACCAAATTTTAAGCAAAGAGTAGCGACAGAACTCTGTATGAAATACAATAAAAATTCACGCAGTTATTGAAAAAAATTATTCACAGTTCAGTGAACTGAAAAACTAAGACCTTAATTTAAGGCTGAAAGCAGTTAGTTAGATGTGAATCTACACTGCAAAATAGCAGTAAAATAACAAAGCAACCAACGTTACTGTGGGTTGTTCATGACAAGAGATTATATCAAAGAATAAGAAAAGATCATGACTGAAAAATATAAAAATAAGAAAAATACTACTACTTTACATTTAGCATAAAAAAAGAGGAACCAGAGCTGGAAGAAAGGATGTAAGGACAGAACATGATAAAGCACCCAGCATGAAGATAATACAATCATTTAAAGCAGGGATCAGCACATGCTTAGGGTCCTTAAAGGGCAAGACACCAAACAGTTCATGTTTTGGCAGCCACACAGGCCACATATGGTCGCTGCTGTATATTTTTCTTTCATTTTTTTCCCCCAACCATACAAAAATGTAAGAATTAGCACTTGACAATACAAAGATGGTAGTTTCACCAACCCTTGATTTAGAAAGTTAAGAGTTCAAGTTAGTGTCCGCTCAAATTTAAGGATAAAATAGCAAATATACACTAAACAAGATTTATTAAGTTTTAGGGAAAACATTTAGATGATCAGTTTAAAACTTAAGGAGAGCTTACAGTGATAGGAGCAAACATTTGAGAGTGGGTGGCAAATTATCCATTGTGGCTGGTAAAATAAAGAAAATAAATGAAATCTTTGGATCTGTGTAACTTGAGGAGCTCTTACTGTAATCATCTTTTATATATTTTTAAATTTGATATATAACTGACATACATTATATTAGTCTCATGTATATAACATAATTTGATACTTGTGTATATTGCAAAATGATTACCACAATAAGTCTAGTTAACATGTTACCATACATAGTTACAAAAATGCTTTTTCTTGTGGTGAGAAAGATCTCACCACAAGATCTCACCATTTAAGATCTTAGCAACTTCCAAATATTCAACACACTATTAACCATAGGACCATGCTGTACATTATATCCTCATGACTTGTTTATTTTATAACTAGAAGATTTTGGCCCCCTTCACCCATCTTGCCCGTTTCCTCAAATTGTTTATTGTGTGTCAAGAAAAATGCTTCATACATTTTTGAAAAATTACTGGAACTTTATATTTAGTAAACAGCAAAAACACTGGGACCAAAGATACAAAAGGAGTTCCTATAAATTCAAATAATGAGATCTGTTCTAGAATTCATGTGACCAGCCAGGAAACCAGCAACTAACAGTAGGAAAGCTAGCCCTCTTAAAGCAGGTATTCAACTTGACTCAACTGACACTGAGTCAACTATGGTGTTTATTGGGCACACAGAGAAGAAAAGAATTATAAAAAAAAAACAAAAAAACCTGTTGCAAACTGAACTCCCATAACTAATTACGAAAGTAATCAATGAGTTCAACTTTGCCAAAAAGTTCCTTTTGTAGCTTAGAAAAATGCTTAACTTCCATAAACCTTCAACACAATACATCTGAAGTGGTACCCTCTCTGTGCTGGAAGGGGCTTCCCTGGTAACTCAGCTGGTAAAGAATCCACCTTCAATGCAGGAGACTCTGGTTCGATTCCTAAGTTGGGAAAATTCCCTGGAGAAGGGATAGGCTACCCACTCCAGCCTTCTTGGGATTCTCTGATGGCTCAGATGGTAAAGAATCCACCTGCAATGTGCGAGACGTGGGTTTGATCCCTGGGTTGGGAAGAGCCCCTGGAGAAGGGCATGACAGCCCACTTTAGTACTCTGCCTAGAGAATTCCATGGACAGAGGACCCTGGCAGGCTACAGTCCATGGGGTCGCACAGAGTTGGACACAACTGAAGCGACTAGGCAGCAGCAACAGCTGTGCTGGAAACAATTCAGAATCTTTAACAATGTAAGTTAAAAGGGTTCATAACATCATTATCAGTTACTGTATGCTATGTAGACATTTATTTAGTGAACTTCAATTCCACATTGTCCTCTTAGAGAGATTTTGTCTGGATCATGCTGTCATGGTATTTTTAGCTGACAAATGATAAGCACCAGTACTCTGTGTGGACCTGACCAAGGAGACTTTCTGACTCAGGGAAAAGGCAGATTGTGGATGTTTACCACCTAGTACTGGCAACAATTACCACAGGGGAGATTCCAGCCTGGCATAGAGCTGAGAGACTTTCTTCCTGATAATCTTAAAGATAAGTAAGCACATGATCCCCTTCCACCCTAGAACCTCTAGAAAGCCCTGTACTTGTTTACCGTAAAAGCTTCTAATTCACAAGCTAAAGCCATCTTTCTAATTAAAATGTCATCATTTCAGTGTGGGGGCCTGGTATCTATGGTGATGTAGGAACTCATCCAGATCAAAATCTCTGTCACCTATTTTGAAAGCTAGTTACAGCTTGAGGTAATGGAGTCTGTTGCAATCCTGAAAATACCATAAGGTTCTCTTCTTCTTTGTCTGGCTTCTTTCAACGGAAGATTTTCAGGATCAGTGAAAAAGAGAAACAGGAGTCAAGGAGCAGCGGCAGATGGTCATTTACCTAGCTCCATATTTGGAACAAAAACTGCCTGTCAAACTGAAGAATGTTCTTTCTTATGTGGTGATAATGATATGCTTCACCAGAAGAAGTACTCTGGGTCATCAATCCTAAACACTGCAGAAAGAATGTGGCAGTGGTATCACTACGAATCTTTTCCTTATAGAAATAGCATGAGTTTGTGAGGTCACCAGTTTTCTTACAGTTTTGTACTATAAGAAGAAAACACAGTTCCTTAGTATCTAAATAATTATTTAGTTTATGTCTTCCAAGACAAACATTTTGTAATACTATAGTAGAGACTTTGTAACACTACAAAGCTATAAAAACCTACAAATGAATACAGAACAATTAAGCAATTAAATAGGGAAAAACAGTAATGATCAAAAAGAGGTTACCTGCATTTATTTTAAAAATTTTGGTTTCAGACAAAGAATGCTACAGAAATAAATTACCCTAATTTTCTTTTAGTAAATTTAAGTTTTACAGTTAATTGATATTAAAAATGATGGCCACCAACTATATACTCAATAAAAGAAGATAACTAACTTTTCTGAGGAATCAAATTAATGTCAGAAGTTGATTATTAAATGCAAGTAATGACACATGTTTATTGAATACCTTGATTCAGGTTATGAGCCCATAAACTAAGTTACAGTTCAGGAATGCAGTATTACATCAATATTAAAATGCTATAGTTATTTTAGTCTATGTTTGTAATAAATATTAACAATAAACTTAACTATTTCAATGATTTCTTATAAATGGGAAAATATATTTTGAGAACCCAATATATATAACCTGCAGCTTCTGTTTTAATGGGAAGTAGAAAGAGTGTTCCAGGCATAAAAAGAACTCGAAATCCCTAGAGGAGGAAGGAAAATGCACATGTGGAAAACTAAAGAAAGCTTGTGAGACTGAAAAACAGAGAATACAGAGAAGAGTGGAATAAAAGGAGTATAATTAAATGCTGATGAGAAGAAATAGAGTAAAAGAACAAAGACATGAGAGACAGAAATATGAAGGAGATAGGTTTCCCAAGAAAACGGGATCCAAAAAATGGGATATAGAGAGGCACCTCTGTGAAGTAGAAATTAAAAGCATCTGCCTTAGTTGGTGTGTGGGGTGAGAGGGGAAGGTTGACAGAAAGTGGAGAGTCTAAAATAGTCATTTCAGAAAATGGAAAAAAGAGAGTTGGCCAGAGAAAAACAAAAATTCTGAGGAGTTGGTTTAGATTAGTCATTCCATGGAGGCTTCCCAAAGAAACTTTAACACTATAAAAATTACTGTTTTTATATAAATTGCTTCACAAATTGTCAGATGATTTAAAATGCAATTATTTAACATAATTAGAATAAACTGCTTGGTCCTACTAAAGAAAGAGGAAAAGCAGCAACCCCAGACCATGACTCTACTACTTGATAGCTAACTCATCTGCAGTTAATTTCCTAACCTTTCCAGGCCTTTGTTTCCTTAACTTAAAAAGTGGATAATTATATCTTCCTCACATAATTGTTACTGTGGTTGAGATAACAAATGTAAAGTGACTAACACAAAGCCTGGCAGAGAAGGAGCATTCAATAAAGGTTAGTTTCACCCTGAATTCCTATACTGCCTGCTGGGACAGCTGCAGGACACCTCTGACGTGCTGCAGGAAAAGGAAAGAGGCTCCAAAACACAAGCACTTTCTGCTAAGACATCCTGGTTCCTGAGAACATTATCTCAGGGACACCGTTACTGATAAGGGTATAATCTCATCCTGCTAAGCCAGAAACCTGACTGTGTGAAAATAACCCAGAGGACCCAGGTCTGAGGGAGATAGACACACATGACTAAATTCAGACATAAATAATGCTATAAATACAAATATCAATTTACACATGAGGAATGTTGTAAAACGGAGAAGGCAACGGCACCCCACTCCAATACTCTTGCCTGGAAAATCCCATGGACGGAGGAGCCCGTAGGCTACAGTCCATGGGATCATTAAAGTTTCAGACATGACCGAGCGACTTCACTTTCACGCATTGGAGAAGGAAATGGCAACCCACTCCAGTGTTCTTGCCTGGAGAATCCCAGGGACGGGGGAGCCTGGTGGGCTGCCGTCTCTGGGGTCGCACAGAGTCGGACATGACTGAAGCGATTTAGCAGCAGCAATGTTGTAAAAATTGTGAAATGAACCAGAATGCTAATACTGGCAAGACAGTACATTTTCTCCCTTTAGGAAAATTATGGAGAAGGCCAAATTATACTCAGAAGGTTACTTTATATCTATGGAGTTTAACAAGAAAAATGAATTTAAAAATATCAATGGTTAATGTCAGCAATCTATAACATAACTGGTGGCTCAGATGGTAAAGAACCTGCTTGCTATGCAGGAGACCTGGGTTTGATCCCTAGGTTGGAAAGATCCCCTAGAAGAGGGCATGGCAACCCACTCCAGTATTCTTGCCTGGAGGATCCCCATGGACAGAGGAGCCTGGAGGGCTACAGTCCACGGAGTTGCAAAGAGTTGGACATGACTGAGAGACTAAGCACAGCATAGCCTTAACAAAGAGACAATATTCCCATCCACTAAGCAGAATCTATTTTCCTTCAAATCACACTGAAACATACAACAAAATTATCGTTCTTTAGTTCCATGCAGATCATTCCACATCTACCCATATAGATGCACAACATTTAAAAATTTTTTCTTCTTTATCCTCATAATTTCATTGATTAGATATAGGCAATTGGCTAAACAATACTTACCCACTTAAATAATCTTTTGGTTAACTTCATAAATCTGCATATATAACACTACCAATATTTAAGGAATATTAATTTCTTAAAAGTTGATTAGTTTAATTTCAATGTGATTTAAAAACTGAAGTAAAGTCATATTTGACAATTATTAAAATGGACATAAAGTAACAACATACATAAAATAGAGTTTGCTTAGGAACTACTATCCTAGAAAATATTTTCCCATTTTAAATATATGAGAATGTAATAAAACAAATTAGTCTTTAAATGATAATCATTTCCCCCATCTCTATTAAAAATAGTATTTGAGTTCTACAAACTGTGATACTATTTCCTTTCTACCATTTTGGTTTTCATTTCCATGACTCTAAAATACAGTAAAATATTAAGAATTGTATAAATCAAAGACATGCATACATATACATATATACATAGCAATAAAAACTTCACAGGTAAAAAATATTAAACAGTACATATAAATAAAGGTTTAATCTCTGATGTAGTGATATTACGAACATTAGAGGAATACAAAAATTCTTACTTCCTTTCTTGTAACTAAATGAGCTGGGCCAGCACCAATTTTCTATAGAAATATTCATGTTAATTCAAAACTAACTTGGAATTCCTTGAATATTTCTTTAAGAATGAGGTATCCTCTCTTATTTGATGTAGACAAGTATTTTTCAACAGTATGAGCATTTTGTCTTCATAGTGAGACCAAGAGTTAACACATAATTGGTGGCAGATTAAACTAAACTCCAGGTTAGAAGTTAGAATCAAAGTTATCTGTGGAAAAGGAGAGAGTAGTGATTGTGAGTCAGAGTGAAGAGACACCAGGAGTGCTGGTAATGTCCCATATCTTGACCGGTGTTTTGATTTCACAAGTGTGCTCACTTTGAAGTATTTCATTCTACATGTGTGTCTACGATTTGTTCACTTTTCATTATATATACATGATAATCAACTTTAAAAGTTCATTTAAACATAACTGACATTCAGTTATTTATAACTACAACAGCTAAGAATCAGAAATCAAATATTTCCTGATTTTGAGACTGAAGAACTGAGTATTTATAAAATTATTTCTGTCCAATACAAATGTGGAAAATGAAATTTTATTTTTCAAAATAAAACTTTTGGTTTAAAGAATATGAATTAAAAATTTGGGTCCAATACAAATGGAGCAACTATCTGGGTGCAATGCAAATACAGAACTGAGATTTATATTTAATTTGCTGATTCTACTACATCAATACCATTAGGCTGTTCTAATTCAGAAAATTAAGCATCAGGAAAATGGTATCTTAGGAGAAATCTTGAGAAATTTCTAAAAAAATTTACGGCACCGTGATTATTAAGAGTGGCAAACTAAACCGTTTACTAGATGTATAACCTTTGACCAATTATCAAGCTTTCAGTTTCCCCATTTGTAAAATGGAAATAGCAGTCATACCATCCTAACTGGGTCATTGAAAAGCTTAAATGAGTACCAGTGACTTGGACAAAGGAAGCCTACTCAACATCTATTAACCATCTATCTACATATACATATGATATTTAAAATACATTCCATATTATATATAGTACACATTAGACATCTTAGAATCTATTTTAAGTAGAATTAAATAAACATACTTTTAAAATTTTTCTTGTACTTACATTATGCCTACTCTTGAATTAAAATCATAGACACAGTTCCTCAGTAATAAGGACATACATTATTTTAAACACAAAATCAAATGTTCATCTATATTATGACATTTTTCACATTAAAAAAGTAATATTATTTTTATTACCTGAGTCTCCACACCCTGCTCCAGTAGGCGCTTAGCTTGATTTTCCACTTCAAGTCGAGCTCTTGCAACAAAAAGTAGATCATTTTCTATCACTTCTATTCCAGAAAGGTCTATTCCTTGAGAAAGATAATCTATTAAAAAAAATACACACATTTAAATATTTCAATACTGAATAAATATAAAGGTATCAAAACATCATGTCTAACTTCTTCAAAATGTTAAAAACTTGCTGTTGAACACTATTCCATTTCAAAATCTGTATTTTAAGAAACAGAATTACCCAAACATTCCCTACCTAATGAGAACTTTACTCTGGAGGAAAATGTTTCAAATATTATAGAATTGATAAAGCAAGAATTGAATTATGATTATTATAAATTCAAAGTAATATCAACAGGTTACAAAAAAACTGTGCCAAATTACTATAAATAAATATCCTGATGAACTTTGAAATTTCTCAAGTTGCATGACAGGGAATGGCTACCCACTCCAGTTTTCTTGCCTGGAGAATTCCTTGGACAGAGGTGGGCTACAGTCCATGGGGTCACAAAGAGTTGGACACAACTGGACAACTAACACTTTTCACTTTCATGCTAAGTTTAATAAATTTTAACAAAAAAGTAACATGGAAAAGTTTTAAAATACATAAAATGTGCTAAAATGCCAAATTTTGAAATATGAGACCACTACTCACACTTAACAATTAAACCTTAATAAGTGTGGAATAGAAAGCCAGAACTACCTTTCTAGCCACTTAATACTAATATCTGTTGAGTCATTTTATGTACAAAGAATATATGTGAGAAAACGAAAGTGATCTACTTGGATTTAACATATTTATCCTCTCTTTAGTAAGAAAATGATAAGACTAGTAATTTTAGCAGAAAAGAAATGATACTACTCAACTCCATGTTTACTTAAATTGAGAAAATCTAATTTAATAGATTAAAGAAAAAGAGATTCAACTGAATGACCCAACATAGGTATCAAAAAAATGAGTAGGACTTTTATTTAATATACTTTGGAGGTCCTATCCATATCAATCAGATAAGAAAAATAAAAGGAACCCAAATTGGAAAGGAAGAAGTAAAAATGTCACTGTCTGCCAATGACATGATACTATACATAGAAAACTCTGAAGATGCGACCAGAAAACTACAAGAGGTTATCAATGATTTTGGTAAAGTTTCAGGATACAAAATTAACATACAAAAATCTGTATTAATCAACGATGAACTATCAAAAGAGGAAATAAGGAAACAATCCCATTTACCACGGCACCAAAAATAATAAAATACCTAGGAATAAATCTACCTAAGGACTCAAAAGATCTAAACTGCAAAAACTGTAAGATGCTGGTAAAATAAATTGAAGACAATACAAACAGATGGAAAGATATACCGTATCCTTGAATTGGAAAAATCAATACTGTTAAAGAAACTATACTACCCAAGGCAATCTACAGGTTCAATGCGATCTCTATGAAATCACCAATGGCATTTTTCACAGAACTAGAACAAAAAATTTTTAATTTGTATGGAAACACAGAAGACCCTGAATACCAAACAATCTTAAGAAAGAAGAATGGAGCTGGAGGAATCATACTCTCTGACTTCAGACTATACTACAAGGTCATAGTAACTGAAACAGTTTATGTATGCATGCCTGCTCATTCGTGTTCAACACTTGCAACCCCATGTACTGTAGCCCACCAGGCTCCTCTATCCATGGAATTTTCCAGGCAATAATACTGGAGGGGGCTGCTATTTCCTTCTCTAGGGGATCTTCCCAACCTAGGGAGCAAACCCTTGTCTCTTGTGTCACCTGCACTGGCAGGAGAACTCTTAACCATTGAGCCACCTGGGAAGCCCAGTATAGTACTGGTATAAAACAGACACATTGATCAGTAGAACAGGATAGGTAGCCCAGAAATAAAACCACGCACTTATGGTCAATCACCCTACAACAAGAAAGAAAAATGTACAATGGAGAAAAGATAGTCCCTTCAATAAGTGATGCTGGGGAAACTGGACAGTTACATGTAAAAGAATGAAACCAGAACATTCGCTAACATATGTGAAAACAAACTAAAAATGGCTTAAAAACCTAAATGTAAGACATGACAACATAAAACTTCTAGGAGAGGACACAAGGAAGATGTTCTTTGACATTAGATCAGTCTCCCAAGGCAAAATAAATAGAAGCAAAAATAAACAAAGGGGATCTAATCAAACTTGCAAGCTTTGTCCAGAAAAGGGACCATCAATAAATGAAAAGACAACCTACAGACCAGGAGAAAATATTTGGAAACAATAACCAACAAGGTATTAATATCCAGAATACATAAACAGTTCAAACAACTCAGTACTGTAAAAACATGCAAACCAATCAAAAAATTAGCAGAATACCTAAATCGATGTTTCTCTAAAGAAGACATACAGATGGCCAACAGCACATGAAAAGATGCTTCAACATCACTAATTATTAGAGAAATGGAAACCAAAACACAATGAGGTACTTTTTGATGGTTAGTCATTCTTACTCATCTTGATCCACTCCCATTTATGGAATCTATGGCTTCTTTAGTGACTAGTATTATCTCCTTCCACAAATCCTCCTCTGCAATACAAATTTGCAATACAAATCTACTATTTCAAAATTCTTACTGCTTCTTCTTTTACTAGCATCCTTCTCTGTTTAAAAGAAAACAAAAAGAAGAGAAATTATAGTTTGCTAAATAACTCAGCTATGCATTTACTTTTCCTAATAATGTTAGCACCACATTATTTATTTGGGATAAAAGAGATGAGGGAAGAGTACACATGTGAGGTCTGGATAGTGCTGGAAGCTGGAAGAAATAAAGGAAGCTAAATTTTCATGTTTCAAAGCGAGAAGTCAAAGAAGATAAAAATTAAGAACTAGAAATAAAGGCAGGTGATTTAGAGCTATGGAGGTAAATACCGAAAACTCAGCAAAAATGCTGAAAATGGTGGCCTCCAGGGGAGAGTAAATGGGGCAGAAACAAGACAAGCAATTGCTATTTTTAACAGTAAGTTTTGTAGAACTATTTGAGTATGTTACACATGCATAACTTTCTTAACAAATAAAACATGGGAAGAGTACATGGTAAGTCAAGAAAAACAGAAGTTTAAAAAAGATGGCTAGTTAATAAAAAATTTGTATCCTCTAAATTAATGATTCAGTTTCTAAAATAAGTAATATTTAAAAAGAAGAAAAAAGTGAATAATTTAGACAAAAAGATATTTTCTATGTTAACTGCAAAAATAAATATATACATACATATAAATATATGTGCACATGCATGTATATATGTGTATATATATATACATGTGTGTGTATATATACATATAAAAAGAAACATTGTAAATAAGATAAAAACACTTCAGAAATCAACCAGGATAAGCTAGTAAGATTCCATATGAATACCCCATTACTAAAACCTACCATTCCTAAGCTCATTCAAATTTGGAAAACCCAGCAGTGGCCACAGGACTGGAAAAGGTCAGTTTTCATTCCAATCCCAAAGAAAGGCAATGCCAAAGAATGCTCAAACGACCACACAATTGCACTCATCTCACACACTAGTAAAGTGATGCTCAAAATTCTCCAAGCCAGGCTTCAGCAATATGTGAACCGTGAACTTCCAGATGCTCAAGCTGGTTTTAGAAAAGGCAGAGGAACCAGAGATCAAATTGCCAACATCTGCTGGATCATGGAAAAAGCAAGAGAGTTCCAGAAAAACATCTATTTCTGCTTTATTGACTATGCCAAAGCCTTTGACTGGGTGGATCACAATAAACTGCGGACAATTCTGAAAGAGATGGGAATACCAGACCACCTGATCTGCCTCTTGAGAAACCTATATGGAGGTCAGGAAGCAACAGTTAGAACTGGACATGGAACAACAGACTGGTTCCAAATAGGAAAAGGAGTACGTCAAGGCTGTATATTGTCACCCTGCTTATTTAACTTCTATGCAGAGTACATCATGAGAAACGCTGGGCTTGAAGAAGCACAACCGGGAATCAGGATTGCCGGGAGAAATATCAATAACCTCAGATATGCAGATGACACCATCCTTATGACAGAAAGTGAAGAGGAACTAAATAAAAAGCCTCTTGATGAAAGTGAAAGTGGAGAGTGAAAAAGTTGGCTTAAAGCTCAACATTCAGAAAACGAAGATCATGGCATCTGGTCCCATCACTTCATGGGAAATAGATGGGGAAACAGTGGAAACAGTGTCAGACTTTATTTTTTTGGGCTCCAAAATCACTGCATATGGTGATTGCAGCCATGAAATTAAAAGAAGCTTACTCCTTGGAAGAAAAGTTATGCCAACCTAGATAGCATATTCAAAGGCAGAGACATTACTTTGCCAACAAAGGTCCGTCTAGTCAAGGCTATGGTTTTTCCAGTGGTCATGTATGGATGTGAGAGTTGGACTGTGAAGAAGGCTGAGAGCCAAAAAATTGATGCTTTTGAACTGTGGTGTTGGAGAAGACTCTGGAGAGTCCCTTGGATTGCAAGGAGATCCAACCAGTCCATTCTGAAGGAGATCAGCCCTGGGATTTCTTTGGAGGGAATGATGCTGAAGCTGAAACTCCAGTACTTTGTCCACCTCATGTGAAGAGTTGACTCATTGGAAAAGACTCTGATGCTGGGAGGGATTGGGGGCAGGAAGAGAAGGGGACGACAGAGGATGAGATGGCTGGATGGCATCGCTGACTCGATGGACGTGAGTCTGAGTGAACTCCGGGAGTTGGTGATGGACAGGGAGGCCTGGCGTGCTGCGATTCATCGGGTTGCAAAGAGTTGGACACAACTGAGAGACTGAACTGAACTGAAGCTCATTCCATATAACTCAGAGAAGTTCTTAGATTTGTACATTGGAAGATATGTACAAGAATGTTCATAACAGCACTGTCAAAAACAAAACAAACATGTATAACTGAAATGGAAATAATGTATATATACTCAGATAAGGTGTATAACTGAAATCAACTGGAGAACAAACAAAAGCATTCTTTCAAAATACTACTACAGAAGAGTAAAACCAATGACAAATATACACGTCAATGTGTCTCTCAATAACATAATATTAAGGAAGAAGAAGACATTTTAGAAGAATACACACAGCCAGAGGTAATTTATAGTAAAACATGTATGATTAAACAATATACTATATACACATATAAACAATGACATTTTGCAAAGTTACAGAGAGAGGTGATACAACATGCTTATAATATTCTAAAACAAACTTGTTAGGTAGTATTTGTATTTTATACATGTTAAGTGTTTTTTGCATTTTTACATTTTTCTATTGAATATTAAAATACATGAACCAATGGCACAGATTACAGTACAATAAACAAGAACTTACAAGAGTTATAACTGTATTTCATGTGTTCAAAACAGAAAAGATTAAGCACATTAGTAAAAACACGTGTAATAAAGTAAGGCACAAATTGAACTTCTAGAGATAAATTCAAATTCTAAAAGGGATTAATGGCATATGAGACACTGCAAGAAAAACAGAATATACTGTCTCATGAAGAAGAGTTTGATGCTAGAATACTTAACTGATAACTGAATAAAAGGTTTTCTTTTCCTTTAAAAATATCATGCTCTTGAAAGAATTTTTGAAAATCAGGAAACTATTTCAAAAGGGGGAAATTATATAACCCCAGAGCACAGAGGCCACAACTGCCAAGTGGATTATTGGAATATACATGAATATGTCTGAGAAATTTATGAATCCTCAAATTCTCAAGCAGCATTAAAATAGCATATTTCCTCCCCCCCGGATATTTATGTAAAAAAGAGCAGAAAAAGCAAAAACTGACATACAGGGACTGGGCAGCTGGCTACACTGATGAAAGTGACTCCCTCCTACACACCAACTTTGCAAAGAGCACAACGCAGATAAGTGCCTCAGAGAAATTTCAAGCAACCTTCAGATGTTCCTAAAATACTTAAAATTTTGTTTGTGCTTAAAATAAAAGGTCTACTATATTCCTTTAAATTCTTACCCTACTTTTTAAACCACCCACAAGTTATTGTGTTCCTGTTTTTATCTGTAATTATATTTATTTACAATGTCTTCTTTATTAACAATGTTATAAACATTCACCCATAATATGGTAATACTTATAAATATCAGCTCTTGACAACTGCCCAATATTTCATCAAACAAATCATCAAAAATTACTTAATCATCTGCCTAAATGTAATGATTATTTATAATAAATACATACAAAAACTTTAAATATCTATAATTATTTCCTTGAGAAACGAAAAAGAATTAATGGATCAAAGTAACAATTTTAAGCTGGTTGATAAAAATTATCAAACTACTTTTCAAAATGACTGTACTACTTCAAACATTCTCCCAATAATCTATGGGAGTTACTTAATCATGTACTGGATATTACCACTGTATTGAGTATTTCATATGCTGCTAGAAGGTTCTTATTGATGGTCTCACATGAATTTCTAAATGATAAGGCTGAGTAACTTTTACTATCTGTATTTTCTTTGGGGAATGTCTATGTAATTTTTACTCCCTATCTTTTTATATTACATCACTGTGTATTAATTATATAATAATATTCACTGTTTGCCTATCATATTTGCTATAAATATGTTCCCAGACTGTTGGCAACATGTTTTTTTATTTATTTATATATTACTTCCTAACACCATTTCCAGAACACAGTCATTCAATTATATTATCTAAAAAGCTCTGTATTAGATTTTTTTGCAGAGCCCTGATTACTTAGAAATTTCAGATTAAAGCCTGTCTTTTACAAAAGCAAATAGCAACATCTAAGGCTATGATTTATATAGAGTTATCCAGCACATTGATGAATAATACTCTGGAGAGGAAAGCTGTCATTGTAGACTCCATTCAACAAAAAGTTTATCTTTAAATTAAAATAAATAGTATTATAAGATCAGCATTCATTACAACAATTACATTTTAACCTGTTCTGCTAAAAACACAGTTCCTAGAGAATACTGAGCTCAATAACAAATTTAAATTAAGACAAAACAAACAACCATCACAAAACACTGAACAATATGGATGCTTCAGGGTTACAATATTGATAAAATTAACTTGTCCAATCAATAATGAGATCTACTGTCCAATTATTGAAGGTATCATCACCATCATCATAATAAAAACAACATCATCATCTTCATCACAGAATACTAGTTTTTTACTTGTTACAAATGGCTAAGTCTAAGATAGGATTGTTTTAAAAGTCCCTCCCTCCTCAGTAAAAAAAAAAACTTTCAATAAAGAAATTTTAGAAAAGACATAAAGTAAGAGAAAAAGGTCAAAAACTCCAACTAAACTTCAACAATGACATCTACATACACATATTGATTTTCATTGGTTTGTTTATATTTGACATATTTTAATCATATTTAAGTTTACATCATGAATCTGATGACAAAACAGGTCTACAAGAAAAATTCTTTTCAAGAAAAATGTTTAATACATACACAGTGATTTCAATAATGTGTGAAATAACTGAAACATAACTATATCAAAATATGAAATATCTGAATATATGAAAATATAATTGAAATTATAAAGCAAAATTTTTCAAAAGTAATGTGGCATTTGCATAAAAGTAAAACTGACAGAACAAACAACAAAATAACATGGTGTTTAAAAGGTATAAGATTTTAATATATAATAACCAAAATACAACTAAACAGATTGGAAAATGTATTTTTAAAAAGTTATCTCACAATACATAACACCAACCATAGAAAAAAATTTTAATAATTTAAAACATCTGTTTCTACCATAGAGGAAAGTAATTACTGAACCAAACAAATTACAAGAGAAACTTCACAAATACTAACATATACATTTTCTGACTTTTTCTAATATAAAAATAAAATCAGAAAAAGAATAAAAATAATTTGAAATCAAAACATAAAGGTAAAAACATATAAGAAGTCATAGTTATCTATGGGCAAATAATCAAAGGATATCTAAAAACAAATTCATGGAAGAGAAAATTCAGGATGAAGTCAATGTCTGAAAATTTATTAAACCTTTCTAATAATCTCTGAAATTTATTCTTATGTAAAATTAAATAGTATAACACATGATCACTGGAGTACATATAAAATCTATAAAATATAAAGTATAAATAAAATATACTTTAAGTAAAGTCAATTCTATTCAAGAAAACAGATATATCCTTTCAAAGGCACAGTATCACAGAAAGAAGGCTAATTAGGAATGAGAATATCTAAATTTTATTCTACCCAATTTTATGACCTGAGGAAACAATCACTTAACCTTTTAGAGATTCCAAAATTAAAGAATAAAGAACCCGTGTTACAAATCTCACAGGGTTGTATGGATCGAATGAGATAATATGCATTAGGAATGTTTTGTAAACCACCAAAAACATGTAAATAGTGATAACATTTTCATAAATGGTGTCTTAGTTACTAATCTCTTTTTTTCTTTTTAAAATGAAGGGGAAAAGGCCTTGAGACACATAATCTAAAGTTTGGTATTATGCCCCTCTCAAAAAAAAAACCCACCAAAAAACATAAATGTGAAATTTACATGTTTCTAACAGATCCTCAATGAATTCTACTGCTTGAACTATGCACAAAATAAGCCTCACACTTAAGTAAAACCCTTTGGGTGAAATCTTTATACTTTAAGTCCAAAGCACTTCTCAGGGCACGCTGATCTTTCTTGTTCTTCAAAGCTTCAGGAAAATTTATTATCAAATGCCTTATTTTTGTTTTGGCTCTCACTTTAGGGAGGAGGAAAACCCTACTATTAAAATGGAGATGGGTTTTTCCCTTCCAAAGTCTTACCCCTTTTTTCAGCTAGCACCCAAAAATTGCTCAGGGCCTAAACATATAAATAAGACAATGTATTATCTTTCCTTTGGACATAGTCTTTTTTTTTTTCCTTTTCCCTTCCCCTGACTTTCTAACCATGGTGCATTTTGATATGGTATTGGAATTTTAAAACAAGGATTTAGAAAACGAACCTTTTTTTTCCCCTTCCAGAAAGGTATTTCAGGTGTTATATTTACTGCCTATCTTCCAGTCAGTATCTAACCAGAGGTAAGAGTCAATACCTCTCCCTCAACAACTGAGAAGCACTAGATAAAATCAACAAGGAACAGAAAAATGACCACCATATACCAGGGGAATCTAATAATATCAACAGAGCATTCCACCCAATAAAAACAGAATATACATTCTGTTCAACTACAGGTGGAACATTAATCAAAACAAAGCATGTCCTAGGTCACAAAACAAACATTTTAAATTTAAGAGAATTGAAATCATACACTCAATTGATCATAATAGAATCAAACTAAGAATCAGTAATAGAAAAATACCTATAAATTTCCCAAACATTTTGAAATTGAACAACACACTTCCAAATATTCAAGGGACCCCAAAGGCTCTCAGAGGAAATTTTCTTTAAATATTTAACTACATGAAAATGGAAAATCAACACTGAAATCTCTGGGATTCAACTAAAGTGGAGTTGGAAGAAATTTAATATTAAATGTATTCTTAGAAAAAGATTTATTATTAGGGGAAAAAATTCTCAACAATGCAATTGTTTACTGCCTTAAACTAGAAAATGGAAACAAAATGAAAACAGGAGTAGCAATACTCTTATCAGACAAAACAAACTTTAAAACAAAGGCTATAAAGACAGACAAGTAAGGATACATTATATTTCTTGACATATATACACCCAATACAGAGCACCTAAATTTATAAGGCAAATACTAACAAACATAAAGGGAAAGACCAACAATAATACAATAACAGCAGGAGACTAACACTCCACTGACATCAACGGACATACAGACAGAAAATCAATAAGGCAACAGAGGTTTTAAATGACACAGATATGCTGTATTTCATTGATGTGTCCAGGACACAACATCCAAAAACAAAAGGAGAATATAACATTCTTCTTAGGGGTGAATAAAACATTCTTTAGGATAGATCACACACATGGTCACAAAGCAAGCCTCAACAAATTTAAAAGGATAGAAATTATTTCAACCAACTTTTCTGATCACAAAGGTATGAAATTAGAAATCAACCACGGGGGAGGGGAGGAATGAAGAAAGAACAAACATACAGAGACTAAATGACACACTACTAAGAAGCAATGGGTCAATGATGAAATCAAAGAATAAACCAGAAAATACCTTTAAAAAAATGAAAATGAAAACACAACTTTACAAAATCTATGGGATGCATTGAAAGTAATTCTAAGAGGGAAGTTCATAGTGATACAGGCCTTCCTCAAGAAACAAGAAAAATGACAAATAACTATCACTTCAGAGAATTAGAAAACAAAGTCCAAACTCAGCAGAAGGAAGGAAATAATTAAGAGCAGAGAGAAATGAATGTTGAAAAAAGTAGAAATGATCAATAAAATCAAGAGCTGTTTTTAAAAAAAAAAAAAAAAAAATTGACAAATCTCTAGCTAGACTCACCAAGGGAGAACCCAAATAACAAAATAAGAAATGAAAGAGGAGAAAAATCAACTGACACCACAGATATAAAATATCATAAGAGAATACTATGAGCAGTTACATGCCAATAAACTGAACAACCTAGAAGGGAAAAGGTTCTAGAAACATCTGCCAACAGTGGGTCACAAAGAAAACAGATAATGTGAACAGACCAATCACTAAAAGTGAAATGGAATCTGTAAACAAACTCCCTGCAAACAAAAGTCTAGGACTGGATGCCTTCATTGGAGAATTCTATGAAACATATAAATAAGAACTTGTAACTATCTTTCTCAAAACTATTCCAAAAAATTAAGTCACTGAGGCCATCATCATCCTGATAAAAAAGCCAAAGACACTATCAAAAAAAATAAAATTACAGGACAGTATCTTTGATGAATAGAGATGCAAAACTCAATAAAATATTAGCAAACTGAATCCAACAATACATAAAAAGGATCACACAACATAATCAAGGTGTATTTATTCCAGGGTCACAAGAATGGCTCAACTATGCAAATCAGTCAATGTGATACACAATAATAACAAAAAAAGAGACAAAAACCACATGATTATCTCAATAGATACAGGAAAAGCATTTCACAAAAATCAACATCCATTCATGACAAAATGCTAACCAAAGTAGAAAGAGAGAGGCCATATCTCAACACAATAAAGACCATTTATGACAAACCCACCGCCAATATAATACTCAACAGTAAAAAGCTGAAAGTCTTCCTGCTAAACTCACAAATAATACAAAGATGTCTCACTGCTACTATTCAACACAGTATTGGAAGTCCTAGCCACAGCAATCAGAGAAGAAAAATAAAACAAAAAAGGAATTCAAATTGAAAAGGAAGAAGAAAAACTGTCACTCTTGGCAAATGACATAATAATGTATACAAAGAATCCCAGAATCTCCACAGAAAAACTAGAAGAACTAATAAATGAATCATCAAGGTTGCAAAATACAAGATTAAAATACAGAATCCAGTACACTTCTATGAACTAAAAATGAAATATCAGAAAGTGAAAGTTAAAAAACACATGCATATAAAATTGTGGGAAAAAAAAAAAAACCCTAGGAATAAACTTCAACAAGGAAGTGGAAGACCCATATTGTAAAAACTATTAAGCATTGATAAACGAAACTGAAGATGATTCAAAGCTCATACTCTTGGATTCCAACAATACTGTCAAAAGGGACATACTACCCAAGGCAATCTAAAGATTTAATGCAATCCATACCAAGACAGGACATGTTTTATATAGAACTAGAACAAATAATCCTAACATGTATATGGAACCACAGAATACCCAGACTTACCAAAGCAATCCTAAGAAAAAACAACAAAGGGAGACAAAAGCCTTCAAGACTTTAGATTATACTATAAAGCTACAGTAATCAAACAGTATGGTACTGGTACAAAAACAGACGCAATAGATCAATGGACTAGAATACAGAGTGCAGAGGTAAACCAATACAACCACAGTTAATTAATCTATGACAAAGGCAGCAAGAATATACAATGGAGAAGAGAGTCTCTTCAACAAGTGGTGTTAGCAATGCTCGACAGCTACATGTAAACTAATGAGCTTAGAACATTCCCTCATACAATATACAAAAAAAAACCCAAAATGTTTTAAAGACATAAATGTTAGACATAACACTATAAAACTTATACAAAGGAACATAAAATATAGGCAAGACATTCCTTGACATAAATCACAGCAATATTTTCTTACAACTGTCCCCCAAAGCAAAAGAAATAAACACAAAAATAAACAAAGAGGATTTAATCAAACTTAAAAGCTTTTGTACAGCAAAGGGCAAACTCCAGAAGAAAGTGAGGAAAGGGAAGCCTGGCATGCTGTAGTCCATGGCATTGCAAAGAGTCTGACATGACTGGCTGACTGAACAACAACAATAAAAGCAAAGGAAACAAAGTAAAAAGACAACCTACAGACTGGGAGAAAAATATCTGCAAATAATGCAACTGACAAAGATTTAATATTTAAAATATACAAACAGCTCATACAACTCAATATCAGGAAAAAAAAAAAACAAAACATACAATCCAATCAAAAAATGGGTAGAAGACCTAGAGAAATGTTCTCTAAAGAAAAGATACAAATAGCCAAAAGGCACATGAAAAGATGCTCTGGTTATTTTACATCAATTATATCATAATAAAGCTATGGTTTGTTTTTTTTTAAAGAAAAAAAAAACTGCAACAGAAATACATCAAACAGAATTAAAGGGTTTATTCAACAACCAAAATAATCATTTCCCATTTTCATCTTACTTATGAAAGACATGAAGAATTATCTGTACGACTTTGATTTTTTTTTCCTCTCAAACTGCCATCTAAATGATTCCTATGTGGTAAGTTTCTTACATATATATAGAAAACAGACACTAATCCTACCTTCAAAACACTTATATTATAGTTTTGCTGACAAACTCCAAAACAGAACAACAATCCAGGCAGTTCACTTAACCAAAAAGTTTAACAATAAACTTACATGTTAAAAGATTTTTTCCCCCAGAGAGCTAAAAATAAATATATAATTCCTAATTATGGACATAAGAGGTACTACTTCTCTAGGGCCCTGGCACTCCAAAACATTAAATGTTTGCTGTACAGTAACTTGACTCTATACATGGACATCACCAGATGGTCAACACCGAAATCAGACTGATTATATTCTTTGCAGCCAAAGATGGAGAAGCTCTATACAGTCAGCAAAAACAAGACCAGGAGCTGACTGTGGCTCAGACCATGAACTCCTTATTGCCAAATTCAGACTTAAATTGAACAAAGTAGGGAAAACCACTAGACCATTCAGGTATGACCTAAATCAAATCCCTTATGATTATACAGTGGAAGTGAGAAATAGATTTAAGGGCCTAGATCTGATAGATAGAGCGCCTGATGAACTATGGAATGAGGTTTGTGATATTGTACAGGAGACAGGGATCAAGACCATTCCCATGGAAAAGAAATGCAAAAAAGCAAAATGGCTGTGTGGGGAGGCCTTACAAATAGCTATGAAAAGACGAGAAGCGATAAGCAAAGGACAAAAGGAAAGATATAAACACCTGAATGCAGAGTTCCAAAGAATAGCAAGAAGAGATAAGAAAGCCTTCTTCAGCAATCAATGCAAAGAAATAGAGGAAAACAACAGAATGGGAAAGACTAGGGATCTCTTCAAGAAAATCAGAGATACCAAAGGAACATTTCATGCAAAGATGGGCTCGATAAAGGACAGAAATGGTATGGACCTAACGGAAGCAGAAGATATTAAGAAGAGGTGGCAAGAATACACAGAAGAACTGTACAAAAAAGACCTTCACGACCCAGATAATCACGATGGTGTGATCACTGACCTAGAGCCAGACATCCTGGAATGCGAAGTCAAGTGGGCCTTAGAAAGCATCACTACGAGCAAAGCTAGTGGAGGTGATGGAATTCCAGTTGAGCTATTCCAAATCCTGAAAGATGATGCTGTGAAAGTGCTGCACTCAATATGCCAGCAAATTTGGAAAACTCAGCAGTGGCCACAGGACTGGAAAAGGGCAGTTTTCATTCCAATCCCAAAGAAAGGCAATGCCAAAGAATGCTCAAACTACCGCACAACTGCACTCATCTCACACGCTAGTAAAGTAATGCTCAAAATTCTTCAAGCCAGGCTTCAGCAATATGTGAACCGTGAACTTCCAGATGTCCAAGCTGGTTTTAGAAAAGGCAGAGGAACCAGAGATCAAATTGCCAACATCCGCTGGATCATGGAGAAAGCAAGAGAGTTCCAGAAAAACATCTATTTCTGCTTTATTGACTATGCCAAAGCCTTTGACTGGGTGGATCACAATCAGCTGTGGACAATTCTGAAAGAGATGGGAATACCAGACCACCTGATCTGCCTCTTGAGAAATCTGTATGCAGGTCAGGAAGCAACAGTTAGAACTGGACATGGAACAGCAGACTGGTTCCAAATAGGAAAAGGAGTACGTCAAGGCTGTATATTGCCACCTTGCTTATTTAACTTCTATGCAGAGTACATCATGAGACGCGCTGGACTGGAAGAAACACAGCTGGAATCAAGACTGCCGGGAGAAATATCAATAACCTCAGATATGCAGATGACACCACCCTTATGGCAGAAAGTGAAGAGGAACTCAAAAGCCTCTTGATGAAAGTGAAAGTGGAGAGTGAAAAAGTTGGCTTAAAGCTCAACATTCAGAAAACGAAGATCATGGCATCCGGTCCCATCACTTCATGGGAAATAGATGGGGAAACAGTGGAAACAGTGTCAGACTTCATTTTGGGGGGCTCCAAAATCACTGCAAATGGTGACTGCAGCCATGAAATTAAAAGACGCTTACTCCTTGGAAGGAAAGTTATGACCAACCTAGATAGCATGTTCAAAAGCAGAGACATTACTTTGCCAAAAAAGGTCCATGTAGTCAAGGCTATGGTTTTTCCTGTGGTCATGTATGGATGTGAGAGTTGGACTGTGAAGAAGGCTGAGCGTCGAAGAATTGATGCTTTTGAACTGTGGTGTTGGAGAAGACTCCTGAGAGTCCCTTGGACTGCAAGGAGATCCAACCAGTCCATTCTGAAGGAGATCAGTCCTGGGATTTCTTTGGAGGGAATGATGCTAAAGCTGAAATTCCAGTACTTTGGCCATCTCATGCAAAGAGCTGACTCATTGCAAAAGACCCTGATGCTGGTAAAGATTGAGGGCAAGAGGAAAAGGGGACGACAGAGGATGAGATGGCTGGATGGCATCATTGACTCAATGGACGTGAGTCTGAGTGAACTCCGGGAGTTGTTGATGGACAGGGAGGCCTGGCGTGCAGCAATTCATGTGGTTGCAAAGAGTTGGACACGACTGAGCGACTGATCTGATCTGATCTGATCTGAACTTCATTGTATTAGTAGATGTTATGACAAATTTAGGAAACACTGAGTTAAAACCAAATAAACCTGGTTTATTCACCACACTGTTCCTTGTCACTATTAATATGCACTAAAATCAACCAAAAGAGGCATATACAATAATATATAATAATATACAATAATATTTCCCAAATCTTTTTGTTTCTCATCCCCCGCCCCCCAAATTACATAATATCTAGTAGGACTAGCACTCACAGAACACACTTAAGAAAACACAGTAGCTTGAACAGAGTGGTTTAGGTACAATACTAAAGAAACAAAATCCATCTAAACCCACTGATAAAACTCTTTCATTTACCCTTTAAAAATCTCAATAAAGGACCTTATTTACACTGTATAAAGCACAAAGAAGCAATAATATAAATAAGGAAGATACATAACCATGTATTCTATTCTTGTATGACTAAAGTATCCACTAAATATTCTAGTAGCAGGGAGGCATGTAATATTCTTCCCTCAAAGTCCTGGCAAGAAATGATGAAGGAAAAGATCAGGGTGATGCTTCCACAAGCCAAAGAACACTGAAGATTGCCATAAATGACCATAAGTAGGGGAGAGGCACATAACAATCTTCCTTCAAAGTCCTAGTAAGAAATGAACCCTACCAACATCCTGATTTTGGACTCTCAGAGGGACCAGAACAAGTGATCCCAAAATGTGCCACCAGGCATGTGGATCATTTTGAGCTGAAGGCGAACAAGACCTAACAGACTAGGGAAAAGTTTATTTTACCCTTCCCTCAACCACCTCAAAGGATTTAGACAGAGAGTCTGTACCCAGAAGAGAGTTAAAACCAGACATAACATTTTACATCAGAAAGGATTACCTGCATGGCATGGGAAACATTTATTTGGCAAATATTTCCTCTTCCCATCTTCCTGTTAACTGCCTTCCTCCTGTGAAGTCTCAGACCTCTAGTCTCTCTCTTCCTTAGCTAACAATGGCATATAAGCCTCAACTGCCTCATATCTTTTTGGGTCTCTTACATATGAAATTAAATCTTTCTCCTATAAATCCCCTGTTCTATGTTAATTTAATTGTTAGACCAGCCAAAGAACCCAAAATGAGAATGGAAAAATTTCTCTCTCCTACAACTTCTAGCCTCCAGATCTGTGAGACAGTAACTACCTGTTGTTTAAGCCACCCAGTTCGCAATCCTATTAAGGCAGCTCTAGCACACTAACATATGATACCAGGTGTCCAGACACTGTTACAGGAACGTGTATATTACTCATTTAATGCAACAACCCTTCAGTTAGGTATTTTCATCTATCTCACTTTACAGACATCAAAACTGAGCACAGAGCAGTTAACTATCTTCCCCAAGTTCACAATTATTAGGTTTCAAACACAGGATTAGGGAAGTAACACAAATGGTGGTGTCCTGTAGCATGGCAGAATATTTCAACTCTCTGGCTAACAATACCAAAGTTTGAATCTCTGGACCTCTAAAGCTTTATTCTCGTCATATACTCTAAAATCTTCTAATTATTCCTTTCTACTTGAAAGAGTAGGAGTAGATTCAGTTGGCCTCAACAAGGAACCCTGATTGACAGATAAGGAGATTTCCATTAGGACCTGGAGTGAGACTCAAAAAATACCGAAGTGATTTCTAACTACAACTTGTCATATAGATTTTGAGTTTTGCAGTGAGGTAGTGAAGGGCCTATCTGAAAACCTGGCCACAAAACTTAGTTCCTCAAAAAAGATGTTAATGACCCAGATAATCACGATGGTGTGATCACTCACCTAGAGCCAGATGGCCTGAAGTACGAGGTCAAGTGGGCCTTAGGAAGCATCACTATGAACATAGTTAGTGGAGGTGATACAATTCCAGTTGAGCTATTTCAATCCTAAAACATGATGCTGTGAAAGTGCTGCACTCAAAATGCCAGCAAATTTGGAAAACTCAGCAGTGGCCACAAGACTGGAAAAGGTCAGTTTTCTTTCCAATCCCAAAGAAAGGCAATGCCAAAGATTGTTCAAACTACCACACAATTGCACTCATCTCACACACTACCAAAGTAATGCCCCAAATTCTCCAAGCTAGGCTTCAACAGTACATAAACCAAGAACTTCCAAATGTACAAGCTGGATTTAGAAAAGGCAAAGGAACCAGAGATCAAATTGCCAACATCCTTTGGATCACTGAAAAAGCAAGAGAATTCCAGAAAAACATCTACTTCTGCTTCACTGACTATGCTAAAGCCTTTGACTGTATGGATCACAACAAACTGGAAAATTCTTAAAGAGACGGGAATACCAGACACTTTACATGCCTCCTGAGATATCTGTATGCAGGTCAAGAAGTAACAGTTAGAACCAGACGTGAAACAATGGACTGGATCCAAATTGGGAAAGGAGTATGTCAAGGCTGTATATTGTCACCCTGCTTATTTAACTTATATGCAGAGTACATCATGAGAAACACTGGGCTGGATGAAGCACAAGCTGGAATCCAGACGGCAGGGAGAAATATCAATAACCTCAGATATGCAGATGACACCACCCTTATGGCAGAAAGCAAAGATGAACTAAAGAACCTCTTGATGAAAGTAAAAGAGGAGAGTGAAAAAACTGGCTTAAAACTCAACATTCTAAAAACTAAGATCATGACATCCGGTCCCATGGCAAATAGACAGGAAACAATGGAAACAGTGACAGACTTTAATTTCTTGGGCTCCAAAATCACTGCAGATGGTGACTGCAGCCATGAAATTGGAAGAAAAGCTATGACCAATCTAGACAGCATGTTGAAAAGCAGAGAAATTACTTTGCTGACAAAGGTCCATCTAGTCAAAGCTATGGTTTTTCCAGTATTCATGTGTGGATGTGAGAGTTGGACCATAAAGAAAGCTGAACGCCAACGAATTGATGCTTTTGAACTGTGGTGTTGGAGAAGACTCTTGAGAGTCCCTTGGACTGCAAGGAGATCAAACCAGTCAACCCTAAAGGAAACCAGTCCTGAATATTCATTGGAAGGACTGATGCTGAAGCTGAAGCTCCAATACCTGATGTGAAGAACTGACTCACTGGAAAAGACCCTAATGCTGGGAAAGATTGAAGGCAGGAGGAGAAGGGGACGACAGAAGATCAGATGGTTGTATGGCATCACCAACTTGATGGAAATGAGTTTGAGCAAGCTCTGGGAGTTGGTGATGGACAGGGAAGCCTGTTGTGCTGCTGTCCATGTGGTCACAAACAGTTGGATATGACTGAGTGACTGAACTGAACTGACTGACTTATCTTAAAGCACTTCATCTATTATGACCATAAACACTTCTAGATCTTTCTCTAAAAGCAAGGCTATATATACATAGGCCACTTGAGAGGAGGAGGGTAGGGAGCAATGGAGAAGTTCACACTACCAGGGGAGACAAGAGATCAGTGTTACAGCTTGGCTTTTCCTATATAATAAAGTTGACAATGGCCCAAAGCTGATAATTTCTTCTCTTTTTTGTCTTTCATGCTCTTTATCTAATTCACTTCATGTTAACTCCCTGTGAAAACACTGTGCCCACAAATTAGTTCACAACTTGACATTTAAATATATTTTCAAACAAAATGCATTATTCTATTATAGACTGAATTATATCCCACAAAAAGACATGTTAAAATCTGAGCCCACAGTACCTATAAATGTGACCTTATTCAGAAACAGGTTCTCTGTAGATGTAATCAAGTTAAGACAAGGTCACAATGGATTAGGATACGCTCCACTTCAATGACCGGAATCCTAAAATGAGGGGAATTTAGACACAGACACACAGAAAGGAAAATGCCACATTAAAACCAAGGGAAGAAGGCCACATAAAGACAAAGGCAAAGAAGAGAATGACACATTTTATAAACCAGGTAAAACAAAGGATTTACAGCACCAACCAAAAACTAGAAAAGGTAAGGAAATATCTTCAGAGTCATGTAAATAGCCTTGATTTCAGACTTTTAGCCTCCAGAACTGTGAGAGAATAATTTTTTGTTGTTTTAAGTCACTTGGTTTGTGGTAATTTGTTAGAGTAACCCTAGGCATCTAATACATCTTCTCTCCAATATATTCACTTTTTCCCATCTTTAATCAAGCCCCAATTTAGGCCTGAAGCTATAGACCTAACAAGTTAATTGAGAACTGAAGTCAACGAAGGTTCCACAAGCAGAGCAGCTGCAGGATGAGCCATTTAATCTTCTACACAATGTTCACTGGCCCATTACCAGCAAGTTCCCGTATTCTTAGTTTAAGAGCTCTTGAGCAACTGAATACAATTTTCACAATGAATGAATTATGCTTGTAAAAAGGAGTTAGGAAAATGGAACAGAAAACTGTTTAGGCTTAAAACACAGATATTAGACACTTTGCTAAATAAAATGGAGATCATGATCTCAATTCCACCACTAGTGTTTCTTGTCCATCTGCTTCATACTGCAAGAAAATATTCAAACAATTATGCGTAAAAAACCAACTGGAACAATGAAAGATACTAAGTACTAGAATATATTGCTATGTGCATGCCATGTGTGCTAAGTCACTTTAGCTGCAGAATGTTTCTAACTACAAAAGTTATTAGAATTAGTCCTCCAATAGTCCCAGGAAATTCTGGGTGACTAGATGATACATTAAACCATGATCATATCAAATAAACTATGTACACAAGTTGTTACCCATTATAAGAGGTAAAGAAAATTCAAAAACCAAAATATTCTAATGATTCAATGATTCATCCACTTTAAGAATGAGTATAGTAAGATTTAAAATGGATAACCATTAAGGACCTACTGTATAGCACATGGAATTCTGCTCAATGTTATATGGCACCCTGGATGGGAGGGGAACTTCAGGTTGAGTGAGTGTATATATATATTTATGTATGGCTGAGTCCCTTCACTGTTCACCTGAAACTATTATTAACAACATTATTAATTGGCTATACCCAGTACAAAATGAAAAGTTTGAAATAAAAAACAAACAATGAGTCAAGTAATGGTACAGTTTCCAGATGATTTTATAAAATAATCTCTCAGGTATTTTTGATTTTGTTTTTCCTTTTTATTGAGCTTTACGTCACATACCATCAAATTCACCCATGTGAACGATATGTGTGTATATATAATACATAAAGACTATATATCCAATATTTACATATTCAGAGCTATATAATTATCACCACAGTCTAACTTTAGAACATTGTTATCACCTCCAAAAACAAACTCCATGCCGATTATCAGTCACTTCCTATTTCTGCTTCCCCTCCAACCCACTTTGCCCCAACCTAAAACAACCTACTTTCTGTTTTTATCGATTTTCCTATTCTGGATATTTCATATAAATAGAATGATATAATTTGGTCTTTTCTGATTGGCTTCTTTTACCAAGCATAATGTTTTCAAGGTTTATCCACAAGGCAGCATGTATCAGTACTTCATTTCTTTTTACTGCCAAATAATATTCCACATATGAATGTACCATGTTTCTTTACCATTTGATGGACATTTAGACTGTTTCTAATTTGGGACCATTATCAATAATGCGGCTACGAATATTCATGTATAAGTTTTTGTGCAGACTTACACTTTCATTTCTCTTAGGTACTATGAGTGGAACTGACCAGGTGTATGGTTACTTATGTTTAGCATTTTGAGAAACAAGCAAACTCTTTTCCAAATGGGTGCACCATTTAACATTCCTATCAGCAGGATAAGAGAGTTCCAATTTCTTCACATTCTCACCAACACTTACTAGAGTATGTCTTTTTAATTTTGGCCATTCCAGGGAGTATGAAGTGGTATTCTATATGGCTTTGATTTGCATTTCCCTAACGACTAATGATGTTGAGCATCTTTTCATGTGCTTATTGGCCATTTGTGTATCTTCTTTCAAGAAACAGCAAGTCCTTTGTCCATTTTTTAATTAGGTTCTCTTTTTTAACTTTTGAGTTGAAAGGCTCTTTATATATTCTGCATACAAGTTCCTTGTCAGACATATGATTTACAAATATTATATGGGCTGTTTATACTTTCCTTTTTTAATTAATTAATTTATTTTAATTGGAGGCTAGTTACTTTACAATATTATAGTGGTTTTTGCCATACATTGACATGAATCAGCCATGGGTGTACATGTCTCCCCCATCCTGAACCCCCTTGCCACCTTCCTCCCCATCCCATCCCTCAGGGTCATCCCAGTGCACCAGCCCTGAGTGCCCTGTTTCATCTATCAAAGCTGTACTGGCGATCTATTTCACATACGGTAATATACATATTTCAATGCTATTCTCTCAAATCATCCCACCCTTGCCTTCTCCCACAGAGTCCAAAGGTCAGTTCTTTATCCCTGTGTCTCTTTTGCTGTCTCACATATAGGGTCATCATTACCATCTTTCTGAATTCCATATACATGCATTAATACACTGCATTGGTGTTTTTCTTTCTGACTTACTTCACTCTGTATAATAGGCTCCAGTTTCATCTACCTCATTAGAACTGATTCAAATGCATTTTTAATAGCTGAGTAATATTCCATTGTGTATATGTACTGCACCTTTCTTATCCATTCATCTGCCAATGGACCTCTAGGTTGCTTCCATGTCCTGGCTATTGTAAACAGTGCTGCAATGAAAATTGGGGTACACATGTCTCTTTCAATTCTGGTTTCCTCAGTGTGTACGCCCAGCAGTGAGTGGGATTGCTGGGTCATATGGCAGTTCTATTTCCAGTTTTTTAAGGAATCTCCACACTGTTCTCCATAGTGGCTGTACTAGTTTGCATTCCCACCAACAGTGTAAGAGGGTTCCTTTTTCTCCACACCCTCTCCAGCATTTATTGTTTGTAGACTTTTTGATAGTAGCCATTCTGACTGGCGTGAGATGGTACCTCATTGTGGTTTTGATGTGCATTTCTCTGATAATGAGTGATGTTGAGCATCTTTTCATGTGTTTGTTAGCCATCTGTATGTCTTCTTTGGAGAAATGTCTATTTAGTTCTTTGGCCCATTTTCTGATTGGGTCGTTTATTTTTCTGGAATTGAGCTGCAGGAGCTGCTTGTATATTTTGGAGATTAATTCTTTGTCAGTTGCTTCATTTGCTATTATTTTCTCCCATTCTGAAGGCTGTCTTTTCACCTTGCTTATAGTTTCCTTTGTTATGCAAAAACTTTTAAGTTTAATTAGGTTCCATTTGTTTATTTTTGCTTTTATTTCCATTACTCTGGGAGGTGGGTCATAGAGGATCCTGCTGTGATTTATGTCAGAGAGTGTTTTGCCCATGTTTTACTCTAGGAGTTTCATAGTTTCTGGTCTTATATTTAGATCTTTAATCCATTTTGAGTTTATTTTTGTGTATGGTGTTAGAAAGTGTTCTAGTTTCATTCCTTCACAAGTGGTTGACCAGTTTTCCCAGCACCACTTGTTATGTTTATCCTTTCTTAATGGTGTCTCACCTTTTCTGTTCCTTGATGCTGTCCTTTGATGGACAAAGATTTTTAATTTTGATGAAGCATAATTTATCTATTTTTTACTTTTTCATTTAACCTCTTGGTATCTCGTCTAAGAAACCAAGGTTATGAGAATTTACTTCTGCTTCCTTCTAGAAGTTTTTTGGCTTTAACTCTTATATTTAGGTATATGATATATTTTGAGTTCCTTTTTTGCACAGTATAAGAAAGAAGTACTTATTTATTTGTTTGCATAGAGATATCCATTTAGCCTTGGTGGCAAATGGTGACTATCCAATAGTCCTTGGTAAAGAGGCTATTCATTACCCACTGAATTGTCTTTACAGCTTTGTAAGAAATCTATAAATGTAAGAGTTTGTTTCTGGACTTTAAATTCTACTTTACTGATCTGGAGTTCTATCCTTATGGCAGTGCCAGACTATCTTAACTACTGTAACTCTGTAGCAGGTTTTTAAGTCAAAAAGCTCAGGTTCCCCAACTTTGTTCTTTTTCAAGTTTATTTTGACTATTTTTCAAACTTGTTTTAGCTAATCTGGGTTGCTTGCATTTCAATAGGAATTTCAGGATTATTCTGTCAATTTCTACAAAAACATCAGTTGGGATTTTGATAGGGACTGCACTTAATCTGTCAATTAATTTGGAGAGTTTGACCATCAGTGGGGTCTTAAAGATATCCATATCCTAATCCTCACAATTTGTAAATATGCCACTTTCCACAATAAAAGGGACTGTGCAGCTAACTGTGATAAATTAAGAATCTTAAGATAATCTCTCAATTATCTTGATTACCTGGGTGACCCCATGGTAAACACAAGTGTCCTTATAAGAGGGAGGCAAAGGGAGATTTGACTATAGAAGAAGGTAATGTGAGAATGGAAGCAAGGGGAGGTAAAGGTGATGGGAAGCACTTTGATGAACTAAGGAATGAAGAGAGCCTCCAGAAACTTGAAAAGACAAGAAAATGGAGTCTCCCCTTTAGCATGTAGAAAGAACTAGCAGCTAAAACTTTTAGTCTCATAACACTCATTTTTAACTTCTCCAGAATTGTAATAAATTGGTGTTGCTTTAAACCACAAAATTTGTGATAATTTGTTACAGCAGCCCTAATAAACTAATACACCTAACACACTCCAAATGTTTTTGCACATAAGAGTTCAATATACATGAAATCAAAACTAATAAAAAAAAAACTACAGCTATACTTAGATGTTTCTATATCCTTTTCTCAGTAAGTGACAGACCAGGCAAATGGAAAATCAGTAAGGATATCTATATACAGAGAGATAATACAAACATTGCCAATTTTTTACAATGGGTAAATCCAGGTTATTAATAATAAAGGCAAAAATAGAAACTAAATATTAACTGTACAGGGGACAAGCCTGGCAGATATCATCTTAACTTCATGATCAAGGTTAATGTTACCAGTAATTAGATGGCAAATACATGGAGAAACAATGGAAAAAGTGACAGACTTTAATTTCTTGGGCTCGAAAATCATTCTGGACGGTGACTATAGCCATGAAACTAAAAGACGCTTGCTCCTTGGAAGAAAACCTTTGATCAACTCAGACAGCATATTAAAATGCAGAGATGTTTTTTTGCCAAAAAAGGTCCGTCTAGTCAAAGCTATGGTTTTTCCAGTACTCATGTAATGTTGAACCATAAAGAAAGCTGAGCACCAAAGAACTGATGCTTTTAAATTGTAGTGTTGGAGAAGACTCTTGGGAGTCCCTTGGACTGCAAGGAGATCAAACCAGTCAATCCTAAAGGAAATCAGTCCTGACTATTCATTGGAAGGACTGATGCTGAGGCTGAAGCTCCAATATTCTGGCCACCTGATGTGAATAACTGACTCACTGGAAAAGACCCTGATGCTGGGAAAGATTGAAGGCAAGAGGAGAAGGGGACAACAGAGGATGACTTGGTTGGATGGCATCACTGACTCAACGGATATGAGTTTGAGCAAACTCCAGGAGCTGGTGATGGACAGGGAAGCCTGGCATGCTGCAGTCCATGGGGTTGCAAACAGTAGGACACAACTGAGCAACTGAACTGAACTCAACTGAAATCCAGGTTATAAAATAAGGGGATCCATTTTATTATTTCCTCAATTTTGCTCTAGTTTGAAAACTTTCAAAATAGTAAGATGAAAAACGTTCACTGAAGTAAAGAGAATACAATATATAAAAGACAGCCTACTTTCATTTTGAGCATCAAACTCAATTATCTTACCATTGAGGTATTGTTATTTACTATAAAAGTCCTACTATTTGCTATACTAATTTTTAAACAAGGTTGAACCTCCAAACAAAGTCTAAAGAACTGTTATTTTGGACAGCAATTCTGTGGATTTTCTTTAACATTTTATCATGAAAATTCTTAAAAAGAAGAGAAAATGGTATAACAAGCCCCCTGTTTCAGCAACTCTCATTATCTAATTAATTGTATTTTGTCCATATCCCCACTCCATTATTTGTTTTGCTGAAGCATTTTAGGCAAATCTAAGAAATCAAGTTATTTCCCCCATATATACTTCAGCATAAGCATTAAATATTAAGTACAAAAAGAATTATCAAGAAGAATATGTCAAGTGAAAAGCCCAAAGTATGCTCTAAAACTAGTTGCTTTTTAGTCAAAGAAAGTTGAAAAATTAAGCACAAGGAGAGCAGACAAAAAACACTGCTAAAAGAAAATAAAATTTAAGCTGATAAAATACACCATGCCAGGTAACATTACATCAGTTCAAAACTGACATACCACACACACACCTGCACGCACATATGGAGTAAACAAGATGGAACCATCAAATGCACTATGGGTATAATCTTAGAATACTAAAATAATATAACTGGAAGATAGCCCAGAAGGCAAACACTATAATACACTTAATAAAAGGCAACAGTTTCAGTGTAAGTATCTCAAGTAAATCAAGAATTACTCTCAAAAAAGATATCCAACTAGCCTTGTTAAGAAAAGCTGCCTCTTGATGAAAAGTGTCTTTCCTCCTTAAATAACAAGTCAAACTAGAAAAATGAGGATTTCGAAAGTGACATAATGTTCAGAGAGGCAACCTTAGGAGATATTGTGGATTCAGTTTCAAACTACCACAATAAAATAAATATCAAAATAAAGGGAGTCAAACAAATTTTTTTAGCTTTCCAGGGCATATAAAGTTATGTACATATCCTTAACTTAAAAAAAATGCACTGCTTAAAAAAAAGAAAAAGCTAACCATTATTTGGCAACACAAGGTTACTGCAAAGTTTCAATCTGTTAAAAACAAAAAAACACAGTATCTGTAAAGCACACTAACACAAAGCACAACAAAATGAAGTATACCATATTATATATACTCTGCGCATGTATGCTAAGTTGCGTCAGTCTTGTCTGACTCTCTGCAACCCTATGGACGACAGCTTGCCACCTTGTACCTACATATGTGTGTGTGTGTGTGTGTGTGTGTGTGTGTGTATGTATGTATGTTCAAAAGCATCAGTTCTTCGGCGCTCAGCCTTCTTCACAGTCCAACTCTCAAATCCATATATGACCACAGGAAAAACCATAGCCTTGACTACACGGACCTTTTCTGGCAAAGTAATGTCTCTGCTTTTGAACATGCTATCTAGGTTGGTCATAACTTTCCTTCCAAGGAGTAAGCGTCTTTTAATTTCATGGCTGCAGTCACCATCTGCAGTGATTTTGGAGCCCCCCAAAATGAAGTCTGACACTGTTTCCACTGTTTCCCCATCTATTTCCCATGAAGTGATGGGACCGGATGCCATGATCTTCGTTTTCTGAATGTTGAGCTTTAAGCCAACTTTTTCACTCTCCACTTTCACTTTCATCAAGAGGCTTTTGAGTTCCTCTTCACTTTCTGCCAGAAGGGTGGTGTCATTTGCATATTTGAGGTTATTGATATTTCTCCCGGCAATCTTGATTCCAGTTTATGTTTCTTCCAGTCCAGCGTGTCTCATGATGTACTCTGCATAGAAGTTAAATAAGCAGGGTGACAATATACAGCCTTGACGAACTCCTTTTCCTATTTGGAACCAGTCTGCTGTTCCATGTCCAGTTCTAACTGTTGCTTCCTAACCTGCATACAAATTTCTCAAGAGGCAGATCAGGTGGTCTGGTATTCCCATCTCTTTCAGAACTGTCCACAGCTGATTGTGATCCACACAGTCAAAGGCTTTATAGTCAATAAAGCAGAAATAGATGTTTTTCTGGAACTCTCTTGCTTTTTCCATGATCCAGCGGATGTTGGCAATTTGACCTCTGGTTCCTCTGCCTTTTCTAAAACCAACTTGGACATCTGGAAATTCACGGTTCACATATTGCTGAAGCCTGGCTTGGAGAATTTTGAGTATTACTTTACTAGCGTGTGAGATGAGTGCAATTGTGCGGTAGTTTGAGCATTCTTTGGCATTGCCTTTCTTTGGGATTGGAATGAAAACTGACCTTTTCCAGTCCTGTGGCCACTGCTGAGTTTTCCAAATTTGCTGGCATATTGAGTGCAGCACTTTCACAGCATCATCTTTCAGGATTTGGAACAGCTCAACTGGAATTCCATCACCTCCACTAGCTTTGTTTGTAGTGATGCTTTCTAAGGCCCACTTGACTTCACATTCCAGGATGTCTGGCTCTAGGTCAGTGATCACACCATCGTGATTATCTGGGTCATGAAGATCTTTTTTGTACAGTTTTTCTGTGTATTCTTGTCATCTCTTCTTAATATCTTCTGCTTCTGTTAGGTTCATACCATTTCTGTCCTTTATCGAGCCCATCTTTGCATGAAATGTTCCTTTGGTATCTCTGATTTTCTTGAAGAGATCCCTAGTCTTTCCCATTCTGTTGTTTTCCTCTATTTCTTTGCATTGATTGCTGAAGAAGGCTTTCTTATCTCTTCTTGCTATTCTTTGGAACTCTGCATTCAGGTGTTTATATCTTTCCTTTTGTCCTTTGCTTATCACTTCTCTTCTTTTCACAGCTATCTGTAAGGCCTCCCCAGACAGCCATTTTGCTTTTTTGCATTTCTTTTCCATGGGAATGGTCTTGATCCCTGTCTCCTGTACAATATCACGAACCTCATTCCATAGTTCATCAGGCACTCTATCTATCAGATCTAGGCCCTTAAATCTATTTCTCATTTCCACTGTATAATCATAAGGGATTTGATTTAGGTCATACCTGAATGGTCTAGTGGTTTTCCCTACTTTGTTCAATTTAAGTCTGAATTTGGCAATAAGGAGTTCATGGTCTGAGCCACAGTAAGCTCCTGGTCTTGTTTTTGCTGACTGTATAGAGCTTCTCCATCTTTGGCTGCAAAGAATATAATCAATCTGATTTCGGTGTTGACCAGCTGGTGATGTCCATGTACAGAGTCTTCTCTTGTGTTGTTGGAAGAGGGTGTTGGAAAGACTCTTGAGAGTCCCTTGGACTGCAAGGAGATCCAACCAGTCCATTCTGAAGGAGATCAGCCCTGGGATTTCTTTGGAGGGAATGATGCTGAAGCTGAAATTCTAGTACTTTGGCCACCTTATGAAAAGAGTTGACTCATTGGAAAAGACTCCGATGCTTGGAGGGATTGGGGGCAGGAGGAGAAGGGGACGACAGAGGATGAGATGGTTGGATGGCATCACTGACTCGATGGACGTGAGTCTCAGTGAACCCCGGGAGTTGGTGATGGACAGGGAGGCCTGGCATGCTGCGATTCATGGGGTCGGACATGAGTGAGCAACTGATCTGATCTGATCTGACTATAAAAACCATAGCTTTGACTAGACGGATCTTTGTTAGCAAAGTAGTGTCTCTGCTTTTTAATATGCTTTCTAAGTTTTCCATAGCTTTTCTTCCAAGGAACAATACACTAGAAGGAATCAGTAGCAGAGGAACTGAGGCAGAAGAATGGATAAATGACCTGGAGGACAGAATCGTGGAAATCACTGCCACAGAACCGTATATAGAGAAAAGAATGAAAAAGATGAAGACCGCCTAAGAGACCTCGGGGACAACATTCACATTATAGAGGTTCCAGAAGGAGAAGAGAGAAAGGACCTGAGAAAATATTTGAAGAGATAATAGCTAAAAACTTCCTGAACATGGCAAAGGAAATAGTCAACCAAGTACAGGAAGCACAAAAAATCCCAGGAAGGCTAATCCTAAGGAGGAACACACCAAGACACATAGTAATCAAACCAACAAACATTAAAGGCAGAGATAAAATATTAAAAGCAATAAGGGAATAAAGACAACATACAAGGGAACTCCCATCAGGCTATCAGCTGATTTCTCAACAGGAACTCTACAAGCCAGAATGGAATGGCATGATATATTTAAAGTGGTGAAAGGGAAGAACCTACAACCAAGAATACTCTATCCAGCAAGACTGTCCTTCAGATTTGATGGAAAAATCAAAAGCTTTCCAGACAAGCAAAAGTTAAGAGAATTCAGGACCACCAAACCACCTTTACCACAAATGCTAAAGGAACTTCTCTAGGCAGGAAACACAAGTGAAGGGAAAGACCTACACAAAATAAACCTAAAACAATTTAAAAAAATAAAAAAGACAATAGTATCATATATATTGATAATTACCTTAAAATGTAAATGGATTAATGTATCAACCAAAAGACATAGACTGGCTGAGTAGATGAAAACTTATGCATGTATTCACTTCCACATATTATCACATTAGTCTGCTTGACCCCCAAATTATGTGTATTTATTTTCTACTGTCATGTTCCCATTATGGCTTGCAATTATAATTATCTTTTGTTTTTTGTCTGGCTATTGATTGTGAAAACTGATAAACATCTTTTACTATTGTGGTTATGTAACTATTACTCACTTGATACCACTGTATCATGATTGGTAAGAGAAAAATAATAGTACTCTATGGCATCCAGTCCCATCACTTCATGGGAAATAGATGGGGAAACAGTGGAAACAGTGTCAGACTTTATTTTGGGGGGGCTCCAAAATCACTGCAGATGGTGACTGCAGCCATGAAATTAAAAGACGCTTACTCCTTGGAAGGAAAGTTATGACCAACCTAGATAGCATATTCAAAGGCAGAGACATGACTTTGCAAACAAAGGTTCGTCTAGTCAAGGCTATGGTTTTTCCAGTGGTCATGTACGGATGTGAGAGTTGGACTGTGAAGAAGGCTGACCGCCAAAGAATTGATGCTTTTGAACTGTGGTGTTGGAGAAGACTCTGGAGAGTCCCTTGGACTGCAAGGAAATCCAACCAGTCCATTCTGAAGGAGATCAGCCCTGGGCTTTCTTTGGAAGGAATGATGCTAAAGCTGAAACTCCAGTACTTTGGCCACCTCATGCGAAGAGTTGACTCATTGGAAAAGACTCTGATGCTGGGAGGGATTGGGGGCAGGAGGAGAAGGGGACGACAGAGGATGAGATGGCTGGATGGCATCACTGACTCGATGGACGTGAGTCTCAGTGAACTCCGCGAGTTGGTGATGGACAGGGAGGCCTGGCGTGCTGCGATTCACGGGGTCACAAAGAGTCAGACACGACTGAGCGACTGATCTGATCTGATCGGATGTATGTATGTATAAGTATCATTTTTGCAGCAAAAATTCTACAAAAAGCTTTATATTCAATTGAATATAAAGTACTGAAAATAAAGTACTGAAGTCCCAGAAAAAGCAATTAGACAAGAAAAAGAAATATAAGACATCTAAATTGGAAAGGAAGAAACAAAATTATCTTTGCTCATAAAAACATGATCTGATAAATAAAACCCTGAAGTGTTAAAACCAAAAAACCTGTTAGAACTAACAAATGACTTCTTCCAAAGTTCAAAGATATAAAATTAACAAAGAACACTGCATTTCAGTATACCAGCAACAAATAATCTGAAGAGGAAATTTAAACACAGTCCTGTTTACACTAGCATCAAAAGGAAAAAAAAGAATTATTATTTAGGAATTAATGAAGGAGAAAAAAAATTATACTCTGAAAACTACAAAATGCTACTGAAATTCAGATGACACAAAATAAATGAAAAGACATCTGAGTGTTTATGAATTGGAAGATTTAATGGTATTAAGATATAAATACTACTCAAAGTGATCTACAGAATCAATGTAATCCCTATCTCAATTCCAATGGCACTTTTTGCAAAAACAGAAAAGGTCATCTAAAATTCATATGCAATCTCAAGGGACTCTGAATAGCCAAAAACAATCTTGAAAAAGAATTACAAAGTTTGAGTTTTCATACTTTTTTATTTCAAAACTTATTACAAAGCTACACTAATCAAAACTATTGGTATTGGCATAAAAATAGGCATACAGACCAACTGAATAAAACAGAAAGCCCCAAACAGACCATGACACATATGGTCAAGTGATTTATTACAAGGGTAGGGTGCCAAGGCTATTAGTGGGGAAAGAATGGTAGTCATTAAGTCATGTCCAATTCTTGCCACCCCATGGACTATAGCCCATCAGGCTCCTCTGTCCATGGGATTTCTTTGTCCATTGCAAGAATACTGGAGTGGGTTGTCATTTCCTTCTCCAGGGGGATCTTCCCGATTCAGGGACTGAACCAGTGACTCCTGCATTGCAAGTGGATTCTTTACCATCTGAGCCACTAGGGAAGCCCAGTCTTTACAGTAAAGAACAGTCTTTATAGTAAATGAAACTGGGAACACTCGACATTCACATGAATAATGAAGCTGGGCCCTGATCTTACATGATACACAAAAATTATCTCTAAATGGATTAAAGACCTAAAAGTATGAGCTAAAACTATAAAAACTCTTAAAAGAAAACAAAGGATAAAGCTTCACAACACTAGATTTGACAATGATTTCTAAGATATGGCACCAAAAACACAGGCAAGTAAGAATAAAATTGGACTACATCAAAAATAAAAACTTCTATGCATTAAAGGACACAATGAACTAAGCGTAAAGGCAACCTACAGAATGGAAGAAAATATTTGTAAATCATGTATCTGATAAGGGATTATTATTTTAAATTGGTAAAGAACTCCTACAACTGAACAACACTAACCAAAAGATACTCAATTTTAAAAAGGGCAAAGGACTTAAGTAGACACCTCTCCAAAGATGATATACAAATGGCCAACAAGCATATGTAAGGATGTTCAACATTATTAATCATTAGATGAATATAAATCAAAACTACAATGAGATATCACCTTATAGCCATTATGATGGTCACTACCAAAAAACAGAAAATAAGTGTTGGCAAGTATGTGAAGAAATTGGAAACCTTGTGTACCATCACTGGGAATGTAAAATGGGCTACCGCAATGGAAAATGGTATGGAAAAGCCACAAAAAAATTAAAAATAGAATTACCATATGATCCAGTAATCTAATTTCTGGAAATATATCCAAAAAATTGAAAACAAAACCTAGAAAACATATTTGCAAACTCATATTCACTACAGCCTTATTCTCAATAACCAAGAGGTGGAAGCAATTCAAGTGTCCACTGATGGATGAATGGATAAAGGAAATGTGGTATATACATTGACTAAAATATAAAATAGACTTTAAAAAAAAATGCAGGAATTCCTGTCGCATGCTACAACATGGATATAGTTTGAACATTAAGACACAAAAAGACAAAAGTTGTATGATTCCATTTACAGTTAAAAATCATAGAAACAGAAAGAATGGTGGTTGCCAGGAGTTGGTAGGCTGAAATAAGTTGTTTAATGGGTATAGAATTTTATTTTGCACAACACTGAGAATACAATTAACACTGCTAAACTATAAACTTTAAAATGATGATGATGGTAAATTTTGTGTTATGTTTTTCTTACCACAACTTTGAAAGAAAAAATAAAACAAAATAACAATTGTTGGAGAGGATATTGAAAAACTGCAACCCTTCTACATTACTGGTGGGAATACAAACTGGGGCAGCCTCTGTGGAAGATAGCACAGCAGTTTCTCATAAGACTAAACATAAAATTACCATATAATTGACCAACTATAGTGTAAGCCCAGAAGATTCTAAAGCAGAAACCTGAACAAGTATTTGTATACTTATGTTCACAGCAGCATTATTTACAATATTTAAATAGTGAAGCAACCCAAATGTTCAAAGAGATAAAGGGATAAAGAAAATGTGGTATGTACATAAATATTATTCATCCTTAAAAAGGAAAGGTGAGACGTATGGAGACAGTAACATAGAAACTTACATTGCCACATGTAAAACAGATAGTCAATGGGAATTTGTTATATAACTCAGGGAACTCAAACAGGGGCTCTGTAACAACCTAGAGGGGTGGGATGGGGAGGGAGGTGGGAGGGATGTTCAAGAAGGAGGGGACAAATGTATACCTATGGCTAATTCATGTTGATGTTTGGGAGAAACCAACAAAATTCTGTAAAGCAATTATCTTTCAATTAAAAAATAAATCAATTTTTAAAAAAAATTTTTAAAGGAAATTCTTACCCATACCCAATGTGAATGAACCGAATTGAATATGTCTTTCTTTTTGCTGGATAATTATTACTGAATAGCCACTGTGTAAAAACTGTACCTCTAGATCTCACTGTTGAGATAGAAACTGTAAGACTTTAACATGATTTTATATGCCTATTTTCTTTATCATGTCTTAAATATTATTTATTAGATTAAAAGCTTCATTTTAACATGTATCCTAAAATGCTTTGTTTAAAATAATAAAAGAATCAGATATTCCTCATGGAAATGACAATTCCTATTTTCCCATAACAGTAGTATTCTAAGTATTGATTTCTGTTAACAGCCGTCACTGCAGGTTGTCAAACCAATATCTACTTTTCCCTTCTTCATTACTAACAGAACTTCAGTTTTGTTCAGGGCAGTGAGTTACCCAATCTGTCAACGATTTCTGAGCAAGTTTTACTTCCTCAGATAGACTACACCTTTTCCTTTGTAAACTTCTTTTTCCTGCCTGGAACAAAGATGTGATATTTCGAACTGCAGCAATCTTACTGAGGCCTTAAGGATAAAAATAAGAATGGTGGAATAGAAAAACAGAAGAAACTTGGTTCCTTGACATTATCCACAGTTGCTTTATACCACTTTTGAACTACTACATGAGAATGATGCACCTGTTACTTTTAAGCCATGGTATGTATGGCTAATGTTCAAAATCCTTCAAGCTAGGCTTCAACAGTATGTGAACTGAGCACTTCCAGATGTACAAGCTGGCTTTAGAAAAGGCAGAGGAACAGGAGATCAAATTGCCAACATCTGCAGAATCATCAAAAAAGCAAGGGAATTCTGGAAAAACATCTGCTTTATTGACTACACTAAAGCCTTTGTGTGGATCACAACAAACTGTGGAAAATCTTAGAGAGATGGGCACACGAGACCATCTTACCTGCCTCCTGAGAAACCTGTAGGCAGGTCAAGAAGCAACAGTAAGAAGCTTACATGGAACAAAACAGACTGGTTCCAAATTGGGAAAGGAGTATGTCAAGGCTGTATATTGTTACCCTGTTTATTTACCTTATATGCAAAGTACATCATGCAAAATGCCAGGCTGGATGAAGCATAAGCTGGAATCAAGATCGCCAGGAGAAATACCAATAACTTCAGATATGCAGATGATACCACCCAAATGGCAGAAAGCAAAGAGGAATTAGTCTTTTGATGAAAGTGAAAGAGGAGTGTGAAAAGGCTGGCTAAAAACTCAACATTCAAAACACTAAGATCATGACATCCAGTCCCATCACTTCATGGCAAATAGATGGGACAACAATGGAAACAGTGACAGACTTTATTTTCTTAGGCTCCAAAATCACTGCAGACAGTAGCTGCAGTCATCAAATTAAAAGATGCTTGCTCCTTGGAAGAAAAGCTGTGACAAAACTAGACAGAGTATTAAAAAAGCAGAGACATTACATTGGTGATAAAGGTCCATCTAGTCCAAGCTATGGTTTTTCCAGCAGTCATGTATGGATGTGAGAGTTAGTCCAGAAAAAAAGCTGAGCACTGAAGAATGATGCTTTTGAACTCCAGTGTTGGAGAAGACTCTTGAGAGTCCCTTGGACTGCAAGGAGATCAAACCAGTCAATCCTAAAGGAAATCAGTCCTGAACACTCATTGAAAGGACTCATGCTGAAAGTGAAGCTCTACTAATACCTGATGCAAAGAGCCAACTCATTGGAAAAGACTCTGATGACGGGAAAGATTGAAGGCAGGAGGAGAAGGGGACGACAGAGGGCAAGATGGTTGAATGGCATCACTGACTCAATGGATATGAGTTTGAGCAAACTCCGGGAGTTGGTGATGGACAGGGCAGGCTGGTGTGCTGCAGTCCATGGGGTTGCAAAGAGTCAGATCCGACTGAGCGACTGAACAACAACGTCAAGGTGTATGTTATCCAGAGCTAAATGAAGTGTTGATACATGGTACTGACAAATGAGTAATTACAAACTATGACTTAAGTACTTAAAAAGAAAAGACCATGAGAGGAAATATAGAAAGTCACAAACTGTATGAAGAAAACAAATTTATACCTTATTATTCCAACTGAAACTTAGCTCTCCTCCCATTTGTTTTACAGATATTCATCACAGATTAAGGACACCCCCTACTATTTCTTGTTACCATAACTTTTTATTTTAAGAAGATGTTAATATATTGAATACTTTTTCTCCATCTATATAATGTTTTATTTTGTCATTTTAATTGTCAATTGTAATTAACTGATTATTCCAATACTGAATTAAATTCGCAGTCCTCAAACTCAACTTTCCTGTGATGATGCTATATCCTTTTTAAACACTGCTAGATGCCCCATTATTCCCCCCTCACTCCCAAAGCCACAGTTTCCAAGGTTTCTAACAAGGAGAGAGTTTTCTGGGCTATCAAGTATCCATAAGGCATCCAACACAGGCAGAATGTTTTATTCCTTTCCTTTATCCACAAGGTTTCCACAAAGTAGAGGCTTACAGTGTTGAGGCCAGAGAAAATGTCGTTCTGAACTCAAGGTATTAATTAAATCACAATGGGTTCCCAAGTGGCTCAGGGGTAAAGAATCTGCCTGTCAACGCAGGAGAGTACAGACATAGGTTCAATTCCTGGGTCGGAAAGATTCCTTGGAGAAGGACATGTCAATCCACTCCAGTATTCTTGCCTGGAAAATGTTCATGGACAGAGAAGCCTGGAAGGCTACAGTCCATGGCGCTGTGAAGAGTCAGACACAACTGAGCACACACATGGTGGTAACAGGTTGGAAATTATGAGGCACAGGATCCTGCATGAGAGAATAGTCAGAATGGGTTGTACTTTACCAGAATCTAAAAAACTGAGCAAAAGAGGAATGTGCCAAAATGATTTCAGAATGAGACAGGCTGGAAACAAGGAGGAGAGGGGAAGGGGAGGAGGAAGAAGAGCAGAAAGAGGAGAGTGATGGGAAGGAAGAGAGCAGCAGTCTAAGTATGGTAAAGTGAACTGCAAAGGGGATAGACAATGGATGACAGGACCAGAAAAGAGGCCTATGCTCTTGCTGAAGAAGAGTTCAGTTTCTAGGATCATTACCATCCACATACTACTGACCCTAAATTTATATCCTCAACCCCAAACTTCCCACTGAATTCCCTTACTGAATCATCTCCTCTTGAGTAGCTAAAAGGTATTCCAAATTTAATTATGTCTAAGATGAACCGTCATTTCCCCCATATATCTGTTCCTCCCTCAGTATTCCCCATATCAGTAAAAAGCACCATATTGTATTATTTACTTATCAAACTGCCCCATATATCATGCCTGTAATTCCCTTGAGAGTAGAAATGTGGCTGTGATATTCCTAGTTATGTTAGTCGCTCAGCCATGTCCAACTCTTTGCAACCCCATGGACTGTAGCCTTCCAGGCTCCTATGTCTATGGAATTCTCCAGACAAGAATACTGGAGTGGGTTGCCATTCCCTTCTCCAGGGGATCTTCCTGCCCAGGGATCAAACCTGGGTCTCCTGCATTGCAGGCGAATTCTTTACTGTCTGGGCCACAAGGTTATTCCCAGAGGTTAGGACTATATCTAAGAGGAGAACTTTGATAAATACTTGTTTAAATTAATTACCAGATTAATTCTGATAAGTCTTAATTCTAAACTCTTCCACAGAAATCAGTAAAGGAATTAAAACTTCTGGCAGCTACAGGATAGACTAGTTTTAGTTCTTCCTTCTGGTAAAAGAAGCAAAGAAGAATGTGTATGCATATGCTCAGTATGAAGCAGAGAGGAAAACAGGGTAGAAAAGCATGAAGAAAACAGAAGTTTCCTTTACTAAGCGTGCACGCGCGCGCACACACACACACACACTCCATCTCTTTCCCACACATCTCTCTCACACATACACACTTATAAAGTGACTGAAATATATTTGTGGCCATTATCATGATGGATGAGCCCAGAACTGCTTTAACAAGATTATAGTCTTACAACACACAATTAGAGAGGAGATTTACCATGCAAACACTTTATTCAAAGCAGATTCTGGTAAGAAGAAAACCCAGGGCTAAAACCACCAGGGCTTTACCATTAAGGAGGAGAAATGATTTACCCCAAAGAGAACTAAACAGTGCCAGAATGCTACTTCATTTTCTTTTATCTTCCCTAGATTTAGAGCCACCATCCTATTTTGCATCCCAGGTAGCTCAGCTGGTAAAGAATCTGCCTGCAACGCGAGACCTGGATTCAATCCCTGGGTTGGGAAGATCCCCTGGGGGAGGGCATGGCAACCCACTCCAGTATTCTTGCCTGGAGAATCCCCATGGACAGAGGTACCAGGCAGGCTACAGTCCATAGGGTCACAAAGAGTTGGACATGACTGAGCGACTAAGCATACAACATAACTATTTTGCAGTTATTCCATATCTGTCCTGATAACCTTCAAATGACCATATGAATGGATCTTAGGGAATGTTTAGTTGCTAATAAAGGGAATATTACTAGTCAATGCACCTATTTTCCAACACCAAACTGCTTTTCTCTAAGTTCTAAGTGGTGACTTATAAAAAATTCAACATAGCCCCTTCTTTCTAATCCCACCATCCCTCACTCCATCCTCAAGAGCTTTTGCTGCTGCTGCTGCTAAGTCACTTCAGTCATGTCAGACTCTGTGCAACCCCATAGATGGCAGGCAGCCCACCAGGCTCCCCCGTCTCTGGGATCCTCCAGGCAAGAACACTGGAGTGGGTTGCCATTTCCTTCTCCAATGCATGAAAGTGAAAAGTGAAAGTGAAGTTGGTCAGTCCTGTCCACCCCTCAGCAACTCCATGGACTGCAGCCTTCCAGGCTCCTCCATCCATGGGATTTTCCAGGCAAGAGTACTGGAGTGGGTCACCATTGCCTTCTCCTCAAGAGCTAGGTCATGTCTAATCCTGAGTCTTGCAAATTTCTATGGGTTGACAAGCTTCTTCCTGGCTTCACCCTTTGCAGGTATTTACATTTCCACTTTATACCCTTTGAAAATTCAATCACCCCTCAGCTATCTGATTTTCATATATCAAAATTCTTTAATTTCTCTCATCTACTGTATCATTTTTTGCATGCCCTGTCCTTGTGAGTTTATTTCTTTTTAGTCCTTTATTGACATTTTAATGAATTTTAAGGAGGAGGCAGAAACATAGGTTGTACATTTAATTCACTATATTTAACCAGTAATGTAGAGCTTACAGTTTAGTCAAACTGGAATACTAAACACTCTAACCCTAAATGCTTCCACCTTTCCAATTTCCAAAATCCTGATAAAGTCCTATCTTTGGTGTTAATTACACACATCTTTTCTACTCTCCTAAACTGTAAATAATTTATCTTCTGAATTTTCACAGCATATTACTTGTATTTCTTCTGGCATTTACTTAAAACCATATGTGCTAAATTTTAATGACTAATGCTGAAAAATCTCCCCCATTGCCCAAAGTTATTCACTCACTAAAACATTTTAAATTCCATCAGTCAGAAATTTACTTAGCAAAATAAGTGAACTTCTAAAAATTCAAAATACTCCTCAAAATGATGTCTACCATTATATTAATTTAATAAGACCCTTTCCCTCTACACCAAACTATGACCCATGATCTGAGCAAATGTGTTATCCGACACATAAGGAAAAGAAACTTTGCACAATTTCAAGGACTAAGTCTATGAAAAAGGAAGAAGCAGGACATGGATAGTTTAGAATCTCTTCTGACTCCAGCTGGGACAGGTTCTTCACTTTTAAGGGTTCATGTATTAAACTGAGTCTGTCCAGATAATCCAGGATAATCTTTCCATCTCAAGGTTGATAATCTTATTCATATTTGCAAAGTCTCTTTTAATAGGTAATGTAATATATTCACAGGTTTTGTGAAATACAATGTGAACATCTTTCAGGGGCCATTATTCTGCCTACCACATCCCCAGAAACACAGTGATTTAATAAATGTTGATGGTTTTAAACTTTTAGCTAATTTATTACACAACAGACAGAAAAAGTACCCTGAAATTATTAACCAGACCAACCAGTCCATTCTAAAGGAGGTCAGTCCTGGGTGTTCATTGGAAGGACTGATGCTAAAGCTGAAAGTCCAATACTTTGGCCACCTCATGCGAAGAGTTGACTCACTGGAAAAGACTCTGATGCTGGGAGGGATTGGGGGCAGGAGAAGGGGATGACAGAGGATGAGACGGCTGGATGGCATCACCAACTCAATGGACATGAGTTTGGGTGAACTCCAGGAGTTGGTGATGGACAGGGAGGCCTGGCGTGCTGCGATTCATGGGGTCGCAAAGAGTCGGACATGACTGAGCAACTGAACTGAACTGAACTGATATATGATTACATATAAGGTAGTCAATATATCACATATTTACAAACACACATATACAACTGGTCAGGCATTATGCTAACTATTTTTTCATATATTATTTAACTTATGTCAATAATCATATATTATCTATAAAAAAGTCTCAGTACTTGGTAGAGTTAGATTAAATTTCAGTTATTACAAATCCAAACTGCATTTATGACACCTATTTGTCTTTTGTAAAGTTTTAAATTTGATCAAGAATCAGATTTTTATTCTAAGTACAAAGTCTTCAAAAATAATTTTTCACACATTTATTTTATTCTGACACCACTCATGAAATGCTTTATAGCTACACTTGACAACTGAAATGACTTTTCCATTGAAAGGGTCATATGGAAGTTATGCTTACACCAGTGTTCAACTGATCTCAATGCCTGTGCCTGCTAAGTGCCTCTATTGTCTCTGTGGTCTTCTGTTCCTATATCCACCCCTTACATACTATAATTTCTCAGCGGTACGGCTTACTTCCACTCCCTTTGGGGGATCCAACTCCATAACTTCATATTCAATCACCAACTATACATAGAATTAACTTTCAGATCTGTGCCTTATGCCCTTTTTTCCACCCTGGGCTTCAAATCCACACATATGATTCCCTATTGGATACCTACATTTGGGTGTCCAACAAGCACCTCAAAATTAACAAGTTCCAATGTACACTTTAAATTACCCCACAAAAAACCAAGAGTCACATCAGGGAGTAGCCCTGCCACCCAGTTAACTTGGCAAGATAGCCCTACTCCTCTCACTAAATCTCAGTGCTCTGTGTCTCCTTAAAATGGATCCTACTACTTTGTGCCACCTTTAATACTACAATAATTCTTACCACCATCAACTCCTGCCTAACACACTATATCTCCTTGTCTCTAATTACACTCCCAATCTTCACCTTCTTATTCATTTGACACTGCCATCTAAAATCCAAGTCTGACCATGTTATTCTTTTTTTTGTCATGTTATTCTCTTACTAATACTTAGAAGCCTTTACTGAAGTCAACATTGCTCCTCTATAGAAGTTCAAATTCAAGGCTTGCAATTTACATGACCATTTACTACTATCTGGCCTTATCTCTCACCACCGTCCTCTTCCTTTCCTCTTCCTTTGTCTTCTCTTCCTCTAACCTCTTCTAGGAAAGGCTGTCTGTTTTGTCTGGTATGCTTTCACTAATCTGGACCAGTACCCATTGCCTTGGTCTGGCTAATATCTGAATATCCTATGTCAGCTTATCCACTTCCTCTGGAAAGCTTTCTCTGATCATCTTCCACCATAAGACCACCCCTCTTATGGTTCTACAGTATCTCACACTGGACCTTTAGCACTGTACTTACTTTGTACCATCATGGTGTATTTTATTTGTCTTTCTTACTAAACTACAAACTTCTTATTGCTTCCCTAGAACTTTATGTACTATTTGACAGACAAAATGTACTAAATAATATTTGTTAAATATCTAGCTGAGTTATCAGACTTTCCTATGGTGATTTTGATATCATTTAAAATAACCTCCTGAACAACAGTCCACTCCAGTCTCCATGAATAAAAGTAAGAATTATAGATCAAAGTACAGGAGTAAAATCTCTCTTATTAATATAGTACATTCAAAAGATATAAATGATAGGAACTTTAAGAAGTCCCTAGTTTTTAAATATGACCTTAGGAGAGTTACTACACATAATATCATTAATGAAAATTAGATAAATATAAAGAACTAACCAATATAAGACTGGGTAGGAAGGCAAGGCTAGGTTCAGATATTAACTGAAGCACTTTCCATGTGGCACTAGTGGTAAAGAACCCACCTGCCAATGCAGGAGATGCACACATATATAGTTATTATAACTAAATGACTCCCTGGACATCAGGAACTCCAACATGTGTTTCATACACTTGTCTCAATAAAGAAAAAAATTAGTTTAAAGTCAAGGAATCTTCCAAGACAAGTAAAAAACATTTACGACCTAATGTGTTAAGTCATCTAATGTTTTCACAGAACAATTTCCCCAGGTAACTTAAGCCTCTTACTGGTCTCCTTTCAAAAACTAGTGAAAACAACCATATTTTTAACTTAATCTGAAATATCTTCAGTACCTCACATGTTCAAAAAAAGAGCATAACAGCATGGCACACATTTTGATTCTACTAGTTTAAGAGCTCATCTGTGAGTCAACAGATTTAAATATCTGACACATCTATTACAATATTGGTAAATGTGTTTCTTTATTCTAGACTCAAATACTCTCAAATCCAAGAGTAAGGTCAAACATGCATTTTAAAACATTAAATTATTATATTATGATTCCTTTCAGGTCACTCAACACTGTTCTTCAATTTTTAATAACTCAGTTATATTTACATATCTAAAACATCTAATTCAAAGCAAATTTTAGAAATTTACTCAAATAGATCAAATGTTCATAAACAGTGCTATTATACATCCATTAAAAAGAGGGAGGGACAGTAAAATTCAAGAGTAAAAGACTGTTACAAAGAAAAATACAATCAAATAAGACAAAAGCAAGCCATTAAAATTGAAAAGACTCAAAGCATTGCCAAACTGTAGTATTTATGACTGCAAAAGATAACAAATACGCCTAACAAATACAAAGTCTTACTACAAAGTATAAATAACCTCTCTATGAGGTAGTCACTTAATACAACAACCTAACATAAATACAGCCCTTGAAAGCTTAAGATGATTTCAAATCTTAATTTAACACAAAAAAAATGACATGAAATCTGAAAAGTAACATCTACAGATGGAAGTCTAGTACTGCGCGTTTTACCTCTGGGAGCTGCAGGCTGAACCACGATTCTATTCTTACATTACAAATCTGTTGTGTGGGGAGCGGGGGAGGAATAACTGTGTTACAGAAAAAAGAAAGAACAAATTGTTGTAAGAACATGTACTTTTTAAATGTGTCTTCATTCTTTATAAGTAACCTTATTCTTTAATGTTTATTTTTTACATTAATGGACTCATGTGTATTTAAAACACCTAATGCCCTTCATGTTTCTTAGCACGAGAATGAGCCAGAAGTCACTGCTAATTAACTCACATTACTGTTTTTTTAAAACCTGCAGTAGCATAAGAAAAATGAGGAAGGGATTCTTCTGTATTTTTTCTTTCCCTATCATAAACCAAAACACCAATGCAATCCACTACCAAGAAGAGGAGAGAAGAGAAATTGGTGGGGACAGCAGCTGTGTTGAATCTCAGAAAGGACATGCGTTGGCAGATTTGTGAGGTGATGCTTGCAACACAATGTGCCTAGATCTAGTCTGATTTCAAATTTTTTTAATAAAAAATTCTGTACTTGATGTTTTGCTTTTTAAAGAACTAAATCCCTACCCGTAACAGAACATTTTTGCTTGAGATGTTCTAATCTACTAGTCTTATATTGTCATTGGGGGAGCAGGGAGGAGCTGTTAATTTACAAAATGAAGAAAAACGTGGCCAAAATCAACCCAGAAATGAGTATGTACCATAAAAACACCTTATATCTCTATACTTTATTACATGTAAAAGCAAGCTTTTTATATTTTCAATTTAAGTTCAACTAAAAGTACCTAAGATAGACTGTTCCAATGGTTTGGATTTTTCCCTTAAAAATCAACATTTTAATATATAAATTCAATACAGCAGGACAGATAGCAAATATGCACATACTGATTGAGTACAGTTAGAAGAACAAGGGAAGATAACATATATGATAGCAAGACGGAACAAGATATAAATGAACTTGGAAGAGGATGAAACAGGAATCCAAGTAGTAGGTTTAGGCTTAAATGAAAGAATAATAGCATAATGATTCTTCATTTGACACAGAATGAAAGGTCGACAAATAACCGAAGATCTAGGAAGGCTTTTAGATGGATGGAAGAAGGTGACAAAGTTCAAGTCTCCTTTTTTTTTTTTCCCCGCCGTGAAGAAGTAAGGTCTTTTGGTAAAAATGAGGCAGAGGGAAAAGTTCCTTGAACAAAGGTGTGGTGGTCCATGTCCAGAGTGATCAAACTAAGGCCCACAGGCGAAACATATAAGTTAAGAATGGGTTTTTACATCTTTAAAGAGTCAGCAAGAAAAAAAGAATACATATTACAGACTGTATGTGGCTCCAAAAGCCTAAAATATTTACCATCTGGCCGTTTACAGAAAAAATATCAATCCCTGGTCTAATAGCACCTGTGAAAGCGGGGAAATGACTATAGAGATTAGAAGACAGAAATCTACAAAAGCATCAATCTCTATAGCTTTGTGATCTCTTTTCCAGCAGTGTTATCTTCTTCTCCAACAGGGAAAAAAATTAACAGAGGTACTCATGAAAGAAAACTGTGCAGGAGAGACATCTTAAATGGAAAGAATGGAATTACATGATACAAAATATTATCAGCCTATAATTAAGACTGTAATTTAAGAAATTAAGCGTGAAAGTAAAAATTAAAGATTTTAATAATTTTAGGACCATGATAAAAGGAATGCCACAAGACAGTTCATAATCAATTGCCAAAAGAAAATTCCATGATAATTAACATTTAAAACAAATTTGGAACTTCTGCTTGCAAGCTAAAGAGTAATTAGTACAAGGCTTACCTAGAAAACAGGACAGAATTTATGAAAATACTATCTTTAGATATTGGACAACAGCAAATCCAAGACTAAAATTCCTGGAAACAAATGAAGTGAAATAATGATCAAGTCTTTCTGCCTAAATACACTTCGCTCTACAACCAAGTGAAAACCCTAGTGGAGTACAATGGGTCTAGAGGAATTGAAGGGATGAATCTGAGTTAAGGAAGGCTGAGGCAGCCAGAAGCTGAGGCACAAAAAAATAAGCTAAGCAGAGAGACAGCTCCAGAAATTTCTATATAGGGCTTCTTGAATATTCAAAGGAATATTATGCTATGAATATATATGGTAAGACTCAAAAAGGTCAAATGAAGAACTATTAGAAAATCTGCAAGCCAATCAACTCTATGGGCTCAAAGAGATATTTGAGCAAGATATTCCAGCTTGGAAAGCCAAAATGAAAGGACATCACTGAACAAAGGGGAATTCATTACAAAGCTATGAAGGATTATGCCTTAGTGGTAAGGCTAAACAAATTTCCACTACTGGTAAGGAAAGAGAGGGCTTCCCGGGTGGCTCAGATGGTAAAGCGTCTGCCTACAGTGTGGGAGACCCGGGTTCGATCCCTGGGTTGGGAAGATCCCCTGGAGAAGGAAATGGCAACCCACTCCAGTATTCTTGCCTGGAAAATTCCATGCACTGAGGAGCCTGGTAGGCTACAGTCCATGGGGTCGCAGAGTCAGACACAACTGAGCAACTTCACTTTAAGGAAAGAGAAAGTATCAGTATGATCCTACAAATACTAAAATATGAGAAAACTTTCCTCATATGCTCCTCAAATGTTCCTTTAAAAGTTCCTCTAAATGTTCCTTTAAAGGTTCTCATATGTTTTTTTTTTTAATTTTATTTTATTTTTAAACTTTACAGAATTGTATTAGTTTTGCCAAATATCAAAATGAATCCATCACAGGTATACATGTGCTCCCCATCCTGAACCCTCCTCCCTCCTCCCTCCCCATACCATCCCTCTGGGTCGTCCCAGTGCACTAGCCCCAAGCATCCAGTATCGTGCATCAAACCTGGACTGGCAGCTCGTTTCTTACATGATATTTACATGTTTCAATGTCATTCTCCCAAATCTTCCCACCCTCTCCCTCTCCCACAGAGTCAATAAGACTGTTCCATACATCAGTGTCTCTTTTGCTCATACACAGGGTTATTGTTATCATCTTTCTAAATTCCATATATATGCATTAGTATACTGTATTGGTGTTTTTCCTTCTGGCTTACTTCACTCTGTATAATAGGCTCCAGTTTCATCCACCTCATTAGAACTGATTCAAATGAATTCTTTTTAATGGCTGAGTAATACTCCATTGTGTATATGTACCACAGCTTTCTTATCCATTCATCTGCTGATGGACATCTAGGTTGCTTCCATGTCCTGACTATTATAAACAGTGCTGCAATGAACATTGGGGTACACGTGTCTCTTTCCCTTCTGGTTTCCTCAGTGTGTATGCCCAGCAGTGGGATTGCTGGATCATAAGGCAGTTCTATTTCCAGTTTTTTAAGGAATCTCCACACTGTTCTCCATAGTGGCTGTACTAGTTTGCATTCCCACCAACAGTGTAAGAGGGTTCCCTTTTCTCCACACCCTCTCCAACATTTCTCATATGTTTTTTTAAAGGTTGCTCTAAAACTGCCTCAATATAGCTTAAAACAAACCTCTAAAGAATTAAGTTGATCCATAACTTGACTACCTGAAGGAACAAAATACACCATTCACTAAAAGAAGAAAACAAAATCCATTTACAGTGTTCAAACACAATGGCCAGTATCCAATCAAAAATTATTAGAAATACCAAGATGCAAAAGAATGACGAAATTAAGCGATAAAGATATTAACATCTATTATAATTATGTACACAGGTTTTTAAAAAAATATGAACACAATGAAGAGAAAATGGAAACTATAAAAATTGATCAAATAAAACTTTTAGAGCTGGAAAAAACAGTATCTGAACTGAAAAATTCACTAGAAGAGCTCAATACAGATCAGACACTACAAGAGAGAAGACGAGTGAACCTGAAATCAGAGCCAGCAAAACTACCGAAACTAAAGCTGCAAAATATAAGCGACCAGAGCCTTAATAATATGTGGAACATCAGTATTCTTGCCTGGAGAATCCCCATAGACAGAGGAGCCTGGTGGGCTACAGTCCATGGGATCGCAAACAGACATGACTGAGTGACTAACACACACACCAAGGGCCAAAAATCATGTTATCAGAGTCCCAGAAGAAAAGGAAAGATATAAAAAAGAAAAAGTACTTGAAGACTGGTTTTTTTCAAATCTGATGGAAAAAAACAACAAATAGCAAAAACAGCAGCAACAACACACACCCAAGAATATAAGCAAACCCAAAAGAAGGTAAACACAAAGAAACTACACCAACATAAACCACAGTGAAACTATGGAAACAATGAAATAAAAAGGAAATCTTAAAAATGGCCGGAGGAAAAAAGACAAATTACATAGCAACGTACAAAGGTAAGATCCATCACAGACCTCTCATCAGAAATTATGCCTACAGGAAAAAAAAAAAAAAAAGTTTAATGACAAAAGAAAAAAAAGTCAGTATAGCTCTCTATGTAAAATGAAAATAAGAAAAAAATGAAGACAGAATAAGAACCATAAGAACACTACTCATTAAGAACATGAAGCCGAAAGCTGGTTATTGAAAAGATTAGCAAAACTGATAAACTTCTAGGTAAACTGACCAAGAAAAAAGAAGATACAAATTTTCAATACTGGTAATGAAAGGGAAGGTATCAGTACAATGGTACAAATATTAAAATATGAGAAAAACAAATCAATGTCAATAAATTTGACAATTCAAATGATACAAGAATTTACCTGAAAGATACTTATCACCAAAACAGACAAAAGAAAAATAGAAAATCTGTTTCTATTACCTATTAAATCACTTGAGTTTATAATTAAAATCTTTAAACAAAATAAAACCTCCTGGCTCATATGTTTTCTCTGTTTTGTTCAGTCACGAAGTCGTGTCTGATTCTTTGCTACCCCATGGACTGCAGCAGGCCAGACTCCTCTGTCTTCCACTATCTCCCGGAGTTTGCTCAAATTCATGTCCATTGAGTTGGTGATGCTATCTAACCATGTCATCCTCTGCTGGCCCCTTCTCCCTTTGCCTTCAATCTTTTCCAGGATCAGGGTCTTTTCCTATGAGTTGGCTCTTCACATTAGGTGGCCAAAGTACTGGAGCTTCAGCTTCATCATCAGTCCTTCCAGGGAATATTAAAGGTTGATTTCCTTTAGGATTGTCTTCTCTATTGAATTCTATTAAACAATTAAGGTAAGACTAGCACCGATCTTACATAAATGTTTTTAAAACTAAAGGAAGAGGAAACGTTTTTCAACTCATTATGAACCCAACATTATTGCCCTGATTTCAAAACCAGACAAAGAAAATACAATAAAAGAAAAGAACAAACCAAAATCCCTCATGAACATACAGGCAAAATACCTTGTCCAAATAACTAAATAAAACCATGCAATTTCTAAAAGGGTAATCTACCAAGTACAGTCATTAAGTTAATGTATATCATCATGGTAAATAGCTCCCAGGAGAGCTGAGGTAACAAGGTAACCAATCAACCAACCAACCCAAACTCTAAGGAAAAACAGGTGCCCTGTAAAATAAATGTAGACATGAGCACTTGAGTACCTCGGGAAAACAATTCTAGACACAATTAAAAATAATTCAGCTAAAATTGTTAATAAATTCCTAAAGGCTGAGTGTGTGCCAGCAAGAAAACACAGAACCCATGAAGGCCACAACCCGTTCACGGGTTCTTCAGAGCCTCTCCAGGTTTGCATCAAAGAAAATAAAAGGCCAGGTGCAGAGTGAGAGGTCTAAGAAAGCATCCCTCATGCTTGGAATGACAAGAGCAGCTAATGAGAGAAAGGCATGAAGTTCAGCCTTGGTTCTTTCTTCCATCTCTAATATAAGGGAGAATAAAAGCCTAAAACCATTGGGGTATAAAAAACCTCTCATTTTCTGAACATTGTTGAAAATACATTCGAGGTAGGAAAAGGAAATAGCAAAAAAAAACCAAAAAAAAACTATTTTCCTAGGGGAGGAAAAAGCAGATATCTTGCTGTTTCTGATAACAGATCCAAGTGGAAATGACAGCTGTTGGGATGTACACACTCCAGTGACCAAAACTGCTGGTTGCAATTTGTTTCCACAGTTTGCAGTCCCAAAGAAAGATGCTTTTAACCTATCTTCCAAGTGATGCTATGAAGGCTATGCTATAGGCAACAGCCCAGGAGTCAGTAAAAATACAACATTAATCAAGAGAAGCACTGATCAGAGCTATGAGAGTGGAACAAAGTGGTCACCTCCAGTCTCAGTTTTCTGGAGCTGGCACTGAGGTTGAACAGCTGCAGCAGCACGATGAATATCATCAGCTTATAACTTGGCCAAACTTTCAGTGAGCCAGGCCCATGTACTTACAGGAACTTCTGTGCATCAAGGGCCCCAGGGAATGAGTGCTTTGCTTCAGGTGGTGGAATGAAAGAAAAAGTTTCCCCCAAAAGGGTTCACTTCTATTCCTTTATGTAAAACGAAAAGTACACTAAGCCCAGGCCAGCTGTACCCTTGAACAAACCACTCTCATTTGTTTCTTTCAGTTAAGTCTATTGGACCCTTTCCTTGTTGGCTGTCAAGTCTGAGTTAACCTACCCCCAAATGGTGACAGTGGACCAGAGAGTCACAAGACAACTATGGGTCAAATGTCTGGTTTGAACAAGACCTTAAGCAGTAGGACTGTTCAAAAGAGGTGCACTTGGCAGCTGGGTGAGGCAGGTGGCACTGCTGTGCTGAGAAATGGCCTGAACACTTTAGCAGCCTCAAATTCTTAAACTAAAGGTAAGGTTTTTTCTTTCCTCCTAGGATGATACATGGTGATCACCAGGGAGGGCATCATGCAGGGGTCCATGAATGGGTCAATCTCCTATGAATTTATAGACACTCACAACATGAGAATGTGAAAAATGTTAATACCAAATACATATTTGGCACAGGAAGCCAGAACAGTACACTAAATAAGACCAGAGGCTCCACCCACACTTTAGCTTTTCTTCAATTTGAGTGTCGTGGTGCCCCCCAAGACACACTCAGCACCGTGCAGGAACACAAACCAAGGAATTAAACACATACACAAAAGAGACTATAGCCTCAGCTGCCAGGAGACATTACCTTCTGACCAGGAGCAGGCGGAGTACAGGGCAGTGGAGGAGGCCAGCTTGTAGAAGCAGCCTGAGCTGGTGGGAGGCTTTTCTTCTGCTTGGCTCCTCACCCCAGAGTCAATGCCGCCTCCTCCCACCTACCTCGAAACTCTTTTAAGCCCCTGAGCCTAGGGGCTGTTAATCTGCCCATGTGCACACTGCGACAGCTCCACCCTGCAGTTCTCAGTGCTTTCAGCCTCCCTGCCACCTACTGTACTTTCTCCCCCACAGGACAGGGTTGGAAAGTGCTTGGGCACCTCTATCCAACAGAGCTATAAAAGTTTGAGTCTCTCCCCTCTCCCTGAGGTCCCTGCCACACTTGGTGTCTACTTTAAGCAGCTGAGGTTGGAGTCAAGGGGGGAGACGAGTCGAAGGGCACAAAGGGAAAAAGTAGCTCTGCTCCCTAAGACTTCACAGCTACATTCAATTTCAAGCGGCTGCCTACCTAGACTCAACAAATGAACTTAAAATGTATTAAGTTTACCCAACGCTCTCTTCTCATTGCTGGCACCTTTTATTTTAGCTTTAGGGAGCCCTTAATCAGTAGCTACAGCTATACTGCCTTTTGTCTAGGCTGAGAGGCTTGCTGCCTCATTGGTATAATAATATTCTTTCTTCCTACAGCCTAGAGCCTAAGCAAAAACCAAAGTACCATTCGGGCAGCTTTGTTTAGTTCTCTCACTGCTTAGCTTCTAAAAACTCATTAACAGGTAAAACAGTAGTGCCTAGCCCACCCCTTAAACAAGAGCATTTGCTACCAGATCTCATACTCTCTAAACCAGCCCACAAGGGCCCTTGTCTTCTCTTTTGTAGGAAGCCATGTTTCAGTCAACATTATGCTCTTGTTCCCAAAATTGTCAAAAATCATGAAGGGTCTAGATTTTACCCTATTTGCAAGCTATGAAAGCTAGCTTGTTTCTGTCATGTATGCTGGCAGAAAGCTTAAGATGCCTGGATCAGACACAAAGGACTCAAAACACAGCAAGCAGCATGAGGGATCATGTCACTGACAGTTAACCTTCCCATCCAACTCTTCCTGACAGAGGAGCCTAGGCAGATACTCTGGATACAGTGGGTTTGCATCACAGCCAAAGAACACTAAGCTGGACAACTTACCACTTTTATAACAAGCAGAAGAAACTCTTTGCAGAGTTATTATTGCATCACTTAAGGATGCTAGCTTCAAACACAACTCCTTTATCCTTGAGAAATGGATCAAGGAAAGAATAGTCAGGTCTTTTCATTCTTAGTATGCCCAGCAACACCAGCGTGTCCTAGGACCTTCAGGAATGCTCAGAGTCCATGGCAGAGTCTTTCTCCTAATATAAAATCTAGTAACAGATGTCCTACACAGCATAAGGCAAGATAAGAAATAAAAGTTATACATGGTTCAAAAGGGAGTCAACTTTCTCTATTTGCAAATGACGTTAACTGTCTGTATAGAAAATACCATGCAATTCACAAAATAATTTCTCAAGACTAACATATAAATGGCAACCCACTCCAGTGTTCTTGCCTGGAGAATCCCAGGGACGGGGGAGCCTGGTGGGCTGCTGTCTATGGGGTCACACAGAGTCAGACACGACTGAAGTGACTTAGCAACTTAGCAACAACATACGCGTTTAGTAAATTTGCAGGACACAAGGTCAGTATACAAAAAATAACTACATTTCTCCACACTAAAAAAAAAAAAAAAAAAGAGGAGGAGAAGAAATAAGCAAAGGACCCATAACAGAACAGAAGAGGGGATCTGCCATAGCTTTGCTAAATATAGCATCTAGTTAATCAACTGACTTGGTTTCAGAACATAGAAATGAATTTGATTCTGTATAACCTACAGAATTACAAGAATATGTGAAGCAGCAACAAGGAAAAAAAAGAAAGAAACCGAAGTGAAAAAAAGCACAAACATGTTTGTGTAATTCTTTGGTTGAAATATAAGAGAAAAATGTCAACAAAACCTATAATATTTAAAGAGGCAAAAAGAGATACAGGCAGTGAAAAGAGTAAGCCAGAAAACTGGGTCAGGGGTGATAATGATTTGGACAGGCCTCCAAAACAACATGCCAACAGTAGGACAACAGACGGAGATTAAAAAGTAGTAATAATCACAGGGTCCAAAATCACGGTTTGGATGAGAAAAACAAAAAGAAATGCCACATATTTATTTTTATAATAGATACTGGCAAATGACTTACAATTACATATTGTGAAAAATAAAAACGAAAAATTGAAATGCTCAACTAAGGTGAGGTAGGGAAGGATGGGAAAGAAGGCTTTGTGGAGTTTTTCAGTTCAGATATATAATTCTGATGCGTGTACTTTATTCAATTATAATCAGTTTTCAATTATCCTCCTTTGTAAGTAATGAATCACCAATATTGTTGACTTTGTACTACCCTGGTTACTCCTCATTTGATGGGGAGTTTTCAGCAGATGGTCTATTTCTATTTTTCTGATAAAACATTTGCTGTGAAAGAAATTTAAAGTTGAGAAGCCAAATGAAAATTTTGAATTAGCTGTATACTGAAATAATTCTTTCTACCTTGGCCTCCAATATTAGAGAGTTGAGAGTTAGCTACATTAAGTATTCACTGAAAAGTACCCTTGAAACAATACAACTTAAAAGTGATTTTTCAGCAATTAGAAACTGCTATTGCATACATAAATAAAGGCCACAGTGACACCAAGTCCTGTGAAAGGCAAAGGGAAAGTGGGTCGCCCCATAGCTTCACAGGCTCAAAGGAAAAGACTCCTCTTCCCAAAGAAGATGAGGAACCAGAAAGTCCTCTAGAAAAGAAAACATCTTCAAGCCCTCCACATGAGAAATTCGGGGATGAAGGGTCTGAAGATGAAGCCCAGTCTGGGCAATATTAAAAGTGATGATGGTTTGGGGAGAGATTTTAATTTAAAAAAAAAAGAGAGAGAGAGAGAGACAAGGAAAAAGAAAAAAAGAGGGAAAAAGAAAGAAAAGCTACTTAAGATAGAATATGGTTTAACTCATGGGCTTTCAATGCTTTTTTCCCCTCTTGTTGAAAATAACATTTTCTTCTTCTTCTTCTTTTTTCTTAAAGAAAACCATTGTGTGTTTAATTTACCTTTTTTGTCTATTGGTCTTCTCTTCATCATGACCCCCTCGTCCCTGTCCCCCCTTTTCTCAATGAAAGCCATGTTAAATTAATCACTGGATTGACTGCTTCATCTTTTTATTTTTAATGGAGGGTATGCCACAGTTGTAAAGCAATAAGATTTGAGGTAAACACTATGAGAATTTTGCTTTTTGCTTAATGGTAGCAAGTTGAATGGCAATCAAAAAATGTAGGAGGTTTTAGTTTAAAGTTATTGCTTCTTTCTCTACCTGAATTAAAAAAAAATACTACTATAGGTATTCATGTTTTTTTACTGTAGGGCAGGGCAGGGAATTGAGGTTACCTGACCTTGTTTGAGGATATGGATTTGTTTGTTTGTTTTTAGTTCCATCACTTGTAATCTCTAGAAGACGCAGAGCCAGTGATCCTTTTATTCTGCTACAGTCTTTAAAGAATTAAAAAAAAAGCAAGGCTGCCAAAACTTAAATCTTTCTTGATTTCCTATTTCATTCTCTAGTGGTTCATGTTTTTAAATATATGTAAGTATCTATTCTGTTTCTTGGATGAAAAATTTTACCAAGGATCAAAAGAAGAAACCATAGAATTAAAATGGGGAGCTCTATATATCACAGTGGATTTCTTCTCAAACTGACAATGTTTAAGTTTTAAGCAAAATAAAGTGCCAGTTAATCTGAAACTCAATCACAAAGACTTGTGGTTTTTTTGTTTTTTTTTTTTTGAGATTTTTGCTTTATGAAATCAGAGAACTGAAATTCTTTTACACCACAAATGTGCATTCAGAGTCCATGTCCCATGCTGTTTTTATTTAGGGATAGAATATTTTCCTGTCAGAGCCCATTCTTCTCATTTCTTGGTAGAAACAGGGTATGGTGTGCATCTCTTGACTTCCTGCTAGTGCACAGGACACTACTGCACAGCCCACTCGCAGTGCCTACCAGTCCTGTTCTAGGACATGATTTCTCCCGGCTCTGTTCTTCACTTACTTCATATCCTGTGCTTGACGGGAGTATGTGAAATGCTGCTCTGACACTATTCAATTAGCATTTGTCTTTATACTGGTGCTCTTGCTTACTGCATGTGTTGCTTGCAGCAGCAGTTTAAGGGGCTCTGCAAGGCTGGAGAAACCATGCATTCAGGAGGCCGGTGTGTAGTTGATAACAGACCAGTTACATGCCTTATGAAGGTAGTCAGGAGACAGATCTGTAGGTTTGCTTCTCTACATTCTGATACCATGAGCTAATGGGAACAAGGTTTAGGGGGTCTTAGTGTGCTAATGGGTTTCCCAGGTGGCTCAGTGGTTAAAGAAACTGCCTACAATGCAGGAGACGCCAGAGGTATGGTTCAATCCCTGGGTTGGGAAGATTCCCTGGAGGAGGGCATGGCAACCCACACCAGTATTCTTGCCTGGAGAATCCCATGGACAGAGGAGCCTGGCAGGCGACAGTCCACAGGTTGCAAAGAGTCAGACACAACTGAAGCGACTGAGCACAGCACATTGCATACATACTTTGCAAACAGTTTCAAAGCACCATCAGTTGTGGTTAATTCCAACATTTCACAAAACTGAGTTTTTTATTTATAATTTCAAAATCATCAAAAATTCTGCAGCATCAGAACCAGACAGAAGCTAGATAAGAATGATCTGATATGAATGGTAAATTTAAATGTGAACAGTAAATTACTCTCTCATACTCAAAGTTGTCCAAACTGAAGGAGGCAAATATATAAAACTAGAAACCAAAGACTATCATATCAGGAATTTTAGTTTCTAAACTAAATAAAAATCAAAATGCTTTCAAGCAAAAGAAAAATATAATTTGTGAAAAAGGATTTTAATAGAGCTATTTCAAGGTTAGATTCATATCTGTTGCTTAGTCATTATTAGGAAAGTTAAACTGCCTTCCAAGGTTATTAATTAACTAATTAAGTAATCTATAAAATGATTTTTACAAAATTTTACAAATTTTATATTTGGTGTTAAATTACTAATTGCAGCATTTTTCAAAATTAGTATCCTACATGAACACAAAAAATATTAAAAACAAAACTGTGAAAGTCTGTTTCTATGGAAAGAAGAATCCTGTAAATTCTGATATTTATAATTTGATGTCATTTTTTTTCATGAAAAAATAAATCTGATTCTCAATCCAGGAGTTTAGATATTTTCTTCTTTGTTAAAAACAAAGGAATTTAGAATTATCCTGCTAAGAAATCAGAGAACCTTATATTCACCAAACCAATTTGTGGTTTTTAAAAAGAAAACTATAGAGGAGAGTCCTGGTGGCTTAGTGGTTACAATTTCGGCCTTCACTATCTTGGCCCAGGTTCAGTCCCTCATAGAGGAACTGAAATGCCACAAGCTGTGGGGCACAGCCAAAAAATAAAATACGAAACAAAAAGAAAACTATACCAAGCAATGTATGCAGTAAGAAGTAATTACTTGTAGTATCTTGTGTATCCCTAACCACAAGTCACAGGGAATAAAAAGTGTTGTCTAGACCTGAACATTCTTGCTGCCATTATGTCTTAGAGAGATTCCAGAATTTATGTTTTTTCAAAATAGTCTGAGTATAGCTTAGAAATACTGTCTCATAGAGAGCTAAACAAAGCATATAAATAAACATTAATTTAAAAAGTAAAAGCTATATGGTGACACAGAGAATGTATGACTTGAAAGTCATGTAACTATTCAATAGTGACTAAACCCAAATCATCCAATTTTAAGCCAAAAGAACCCTCAGAATTTTCCAAAGAGAGAAGGCCAGCTATATTCAGTTGGAGGGGGCTTTGCAGAGTTCCAGCATCAGCTCTACTACTAACTTTCCTTTCATGTCCTTAAACTTCTCTATGCCTTTGTTTCCTCAACTTTATGGTGATATTGTGAGGATAAATATAAACAAAGACTTCAATTCTCTGGCAGGAAAGCACTATATGTATTCCAGTATGTTAGTAAACTTCTTAGCTCTACCATAAGTTTCAACTGATGCTACCTTTTCTATGGTTTTAGGTTTAAGCTTCAAACAACATTGCCTGTGTGTGTGCACGCCTGCACAACCTTTCAACATGGCTGTCTTTCTAAGATCCTTTTCTCCAACTTTCAAAATGCACAAAAAGTGGAACAATATTTTAATTTTTATCATTACCAAAGTTCTGCCACCCAAAGCTGTGCAAAAAACTTCAGAAATTCACAGCAAAATTTTCTACCACATTATTCTCAACTCCTATGGAAATCCAACTCACAATCCACATATTATTTAGCCAGCTCTATGTGCAGCTTAAACACTAGCAATGGAAGATCATTAAAATGTATACTGACTTTCAAAATTATAAAGAATAATTACAATTATAAATTAAAAACCTAGTAGACATTTTCTTAAAAATGTAGATCATTAATATTCCTAAAATAATGGAAGCAGGTAATCAATATTCTAATAATTCAATGATTTGAAACATGTCTTCTGTCTTGTTGAGATATATAATCCAGCCATATTATATATTCAAGTCTAAAAAAACAATTTTCCTCAATAAAATGTGTTCAATATTGAAAACAGAAAATTATTCAGTCTGACACATCTTAGCAACTGAACAACCTAAACTAATTTAAATTTAAATTTAAATATTTTAAGTTACTTCCATCATTGCTTTTAATTCTTTTGATAGAATATCCCAAAAATAATTTAGCTTTGTAACTTATGAAGATACATAATTAACTTCCTTTACCAATATATTCACCCAATAACTTTAACATGCAGCTGCATATAATATTAAGGTATAGCAATCCACTAAAAGAACATATGTTAAAAACAGAAACAATCAGCTGAAATAAAATACAATGGCACATGACCAGTATGTATCTACCAAGCAAAATGGGTTACCAGAGGTGAAGGCTGAGTAGTAATAACAAAAGTAATACATGTGATTAAATCTTTACATACTTTTAAAAATAGCAATGGAATTTTAAAGAATATTTGTAGGGTATAAAAACCTTAAATCAAGTTTTATTGATATTTTGAATGAATGAATGAATGAAATGAATGAATACCTGAATGAATGACTACTGCAGTCATAATAATATTTAACACCTTTGGATGTTCACAAAAATTTGGAATACACAGAGAAAATGACTTGAATACAAACAAACTAGTTGAAATTCAACGTGGTTCACAGTAAAGATGCAATGGCTTTCTATTTGTAGAACAAAGAATCTCAACCTAAAACATATATACAACTAAAATATTTTCAAGTGCAATTATCCAAGGCTTTAAAAAGAATATATACATTTTACTATGTAATTCTTTCTTACCCCCTCCCCCTGCCACCTCCCTGTATTTTTTGATGTTTGGCATAAGTGAACAACAAACCAGAAAGGAATATGCATTTTTAAAGACTGATTTACTCATGTTCTTTTAAGAGCAACACACAACCATTTATAAATATAGCCTTTTAAAAAAGCACCCTTATATAAAACAGTGGGGGATGAAAAATCCCTGCTATACATATGAAGCACAATTTAAGCCCAATACAACTGACCAATCAAAATTAGTGAATGCACTGCATCTCTCTGCAGTGGAGAGAAGCGACAAGGTAGGCTGTCATTCTGCAAAAGCTGCCCAGAACAGGCTTTCCTCTGAAAAGCAGTGCCATTCCTTTTTAGAAAGACTGAATCTAAGTGTTGTCTCTGGAGACAAGAAGCCTTCAGTATGTTAAATTACTTTCATTATGTATTTTCAGATGCTTATTGATTCCACAGTAGGAAGAGTGAGAGACTGCAGCAGCCTCCAAGCAGCACTACATGTTCCATACATTAGCAGTACTGCTGAAACAATGGCATAGTACAGACACATATTTTCATTAAGGTCTCTTCCGAAGAGGTGTTTATGACCCTCTTTCCCGGTCCTCTACTAACCAGTGAACAAAATGAATCAATCAAAACTGGAAACGCTTCAACTACATCAAGAATCTTTCAAATCTTTAGCAGAGGTAAGCTGTGCTCCTTATTATAGTATTCAGCTGCTTTTGAACCAGCATAGTGGGGTAAAATTACTTTGAAAAATTTCAGCCTAAATTTTAAGAGTTTATTTGCTTAATTCTACTTATTGCTAAACATGTATCTTTTAGATCTATTTAAGATATGGTATATTTTAAATGTAATTTTTTAGGACGGTATGTTAAATATAAAGAATATTCTTTGTTGAATCACGATGAAGATCCCAGCTTTTTAAATCACTTCAAATTACTAAATATCCTAATGTCATTACTAGTCTTTCTCAAGTGTTCAAAAAACTATTATATTTCTTGAAAGAATCAGGTTTATTATTTAGCTATTATTACTCAATTTTAGCTTAAGTTTATTATTGGGCATGTTCACTGAAAATTATTTAATTTGCAGTTACATTTTATATCACCCTTTATATTTCAACTACATGAACATTTCATCAAGGAAATTTATAGTATTTATCATGGAATCTGTTTTAACCAGTTAAAATTCAAACCCTGTGCTAATAAGCAAGCTATAATATTTTACAGCAAGAAATACTGTTAAATTATTATAAAGACAAGAAGGAATGACAGTACTTTCAATGTATGCTAATTGCTCATAATCTCTGAAAATACACCTTAACTTCTAAAATGAGAGCAGAAATTGGTTTAAAAAAACACAATGTCTGTAATGTTAACTCTGTTACTGAATAACAATTTTTAGTCTTCGTTAGGAAAAGAGAATATTTTTACTTAAAGAAACCTTTAAATGTATGCATAAGCTATGGCTCTAATTATACATACAGTTTCCTTACTTTGATAACAAATATTGTGTATGGTGTTAAATAAGCACAACCAAAGTAACTTTCAATTAATTGAAAATTATTAGGAACCTTATTGCTTAACTACTTTTTTTCTTTTTCACAAGGGCTCAAAGCAGCTAATTCAGTATTTACAACTGACAACATGAAGAATGCATCTGATCCATCATCTCCATCTCCCTAGCTGTCTGAACCATAAACTGCAGGATATTCTTGCAACACATGATTTTAAGACATTAAGGAGTTAAAACTGGAGAACAGAGGTCTACATGACTGCTGGGATTATAACACATCAATAGTAATAATACTAAGAAGATGCCATATAAAATAGCCACAAAATGAAAAACAATGTAACTGAAAAACCCTGAAAACAAAATGGTGAGCATTTTTAAAGGAGAACTTTATACTACAACATTACCAGAATCGTGGAGCCACCAATTCTTGAAGAAACAATGAAACATGGATTGCCAAAAGAAATGACATACATTATCAGCAAGCTAATGAGGCTTTATCAAGTATTTTTCTGCACTAAATATTCAGATATTCATATCAATTAATATTACTAAAGAATTTTTCCATCTGAGTTTTATGACCAATTATGTGTCCTCTTCTAATGAAAACAAACCAAATTAAATAGCAGATGGTTTTTATCAAGAGAACATGGACTGGACTTACAAAGCAAGTTATGTGACCAAGAAATCATTTCAAAGTAATGAGGACTGCTATAGAAGTAGATTTACATTTGTAACAAAAGGATGTCTAAAAACATTTTAGAAGCTAGGAACTTTATGTTTCCTTTCTGTTTTCACATGTTCTGGAAAATAAAGAAACATCATCATAAACTCTCTCAAAGGGAAACATAACGCCTATCATTTGAGGAAGTTTCTCTCGGATGTGACTTTTTAAGGTAAAACAAACACAAGTATTTTGTACTGGTCTTTAGAAATCCATCAGCCAACTAAATCTTACAATTCATGCAGTTGAAGTACTGAAGAGAAAAATGAAAGAATTCCTACAAGACATGAAATAAAACACAGCTACTTCATGTTGTCAGGTAAAAAAAATCATATCCAAATCTGTCAATGACATCATGTTATCATATTGTGGAAAACTGCTATAGTGAGCCAAAAGGCCCATAAGGCAACAACAAACAGGTAGGTCAGAAGATGCATGCAGCCCACAGCACTGTTTAACATTTACAAGAGAAAAGAATCTTGATCTACAGTTCAATGCCTTTCCCTCCGTTATTGCCTAAAATTGACACTTCTAACTGCTGTGACAAAGATCTGATGTTTTAATCTGTCAGTTCTGAAAATCTGGCACACTATAAAATTCTCATTTTTATAGGATTTCAATGCTGGCTAAGACTTTCACTTACTCAAATATATGCCTTTAGTAATACTTTATATTAAGCTCAAAAGAAATTAATGTTATCAGCATTTGTGTTTCTGAAATACTACCTCTAAAATAATATGCATAAATAAAACTGTATTCTAAAACTTGTCAAAGGTTACAACAAGTGAAAGGCTAACATAAGTTCTGAAAACTGTTAGCTTTTATAATTTGTTATGGTTTTGCAGGCAAAATGCTGTACTTGAAATGTGAAATATAGTTGGTTGTATCATTTATATTTTAATATATGAATTACTGACATTTTAGCCCAGCAAATCAGACATTATTTTTATAAATTACTCTAAACTTCTATATTAAAACATAAATATGCATGAATTAGCAAGAGTTGTTTTTTTTTTTTAATTTTCCTTAAAATCATATATACTGGGTGATTTATACAAAAGGTTTTATAGGGAATGTGAAAATTTAATAGATTCCTCAGAAAATGGGTTTCAGATACTCCTTTTTCCCTAAAATTTCATTTTTTATTTAAAAAAATTCTGCTTAATAAAATCAATTGATATATTCTTTTAAACTATCACAAAAATGGCTATTTCTTAAGTGATATTAAATTTCCATTTTCTCCTTCTAAATGATATGAAAGGGTGTGGTCACAAATCATTCATTCATAGAAGTGATTAGTGCTCTTTTACCAAGGTTTGTGGTGTTTTATTTCAAAATACTGTCTTTTTTCTTCCAATTTTTGCTCTTTGTAAAGTTCAGTGCAAAATATGAAATATTTATCATTTTCCTACTTCAGTGGGAAAAAACTCCAGATATCCCCAAGCACACTGTAGACTTCTGAATATGAATTTCAATCAGGAACAAGGACAAAGTGATTTAAAACAAACTAGGGCTCTGTGCCATTTATCATTTTAAATGAAGATTTCTCCTGTTCATTTGAAATCTCATGGGAATAATTACACCTACACTAATTGTGCCACAACATGTTAAAACAGCATTTATTTTCCACCTACTTACAATATTTAAAATGAAATCTTAAAACACTGGGCTAAAATTACTTTTGCATACTGGGTAGTTTTATTATACAAAAATACACTGTATCTCAAATAATAACCTTGAAAAACCCTAATAAGAAAAACCTTTTTAGTTTATTAAATAATTTCAAGCCATATAGAAGCAATCCCCAATAGTTATTTCTTCAAATGGACCAATTTCCTTTTACATCAAAACAATGTAATCTTGACATTTCTACATTTTCCATTAACAGTTTATAAAGTTAAAAATTAAACTAAGTACACAATAAAATTTTTTTTCACAATAAACACAGGTTTTGTACGTCATTTAAATTGCTGAATATCAAATAGTTTATTCTATTTCACTTTCTAGGGAAAAAACAGCTGCTCCAAAAGAATGTGTTTTTCTCCCATTCTGGAAATCAACATGCAGTCTGAATCTAACATTACAGTGCGAGATGACATTGATGACATCAACACCAATATGTACCAACCACTATCATATCCATTAAGCTTTCAAGTGTCTCTCACCGGATTTCTTATGTTAGAAATTGTGTTGGGACTTGGCAGCAACCTCACCGTATTGGTACTTTACTGCATGAAATCCAACTTAATCAATTCTGTCAGTAACATTATTACAATGAATCTTCATGTACTTGATGTAATCATTTGTGTGGGATGTATTCCTCTAACTATAGTTATCCTTCTGCTTTCACTGGAGAGTAACACTGCTCTCATCTGCTGTTTCCATGAGGCCTGTGTATCTTTTGCAAGTGTCTCAACAGCAATCAACGTGTTCGCTATCACTTTGGACAGATACGACATCTCTGTAAAGCCTGCAAACCGAATTCTGACAATGGGCAGAGCTGCAATGCTAATGATATCCATTTGGATTTTTTCGTTTTTCTCTTTCCTGATTCCCTTTATTGAGGTAAATTTTTTCAGCCTTCAAAGTGGAAATACATGGGAAAACAAGACACTTTTGTGTGTCAGCACAAATGAATACTACACTGAACTGGGAATGTATTATCACCTGCTAGTACAGATTCCAATATTCTTTTTCACTGTCATAGTGATGTTAATCACATACAGCAAAATACTTCAGGCTCTCAATATTCGAATAGGCACAAGATTCTCAACAGGGCAGAAGAAGAAAGCAAGAAAGAAAAAGACAATCTCTCTAACCACACAACACGAGACTACAGACATGTCACAAGGCAGTGGTGGGAGAAATGTAGTCTTTGGTGTTAGAACTTCAGTGTCTGTAATAATCGCTCTCCGGCGAGCTATGAAACGACACCGTGAACGACGAGAAAGGCAAAAGAGAGTCTTCAAAATGTCTTTATTGATTATTTCTACATTTCTTCTCTGCTGGACACCAATTTCTGTTTTAAATACCACCATTTTATGTTTAGGCCCAAGTGACCTTTTAGTAAAATTAAGGTTGTGTTTTCTAGTCATGGGTTATGGAACAACTATATTTCACCCTCTATTATATGCATTTACTAGACAAAAATTTCAAAAGGTCTTAAAAAGTAAAATGAAAAAGCGAGTTGTTTCCATAGTAGAAGCTGATCCCATGCCTAATAATGCTGTAATACACAACTCTTGGATAGATCCTAAAAGAAACAAAAAACTCACCTTTGAAGATAGTGAAATAAGAGAAAAATGTTTAGTACCTCAGGTTGTCACAGACTAGGGAAAGTCTAAGTTTCACCAAACCCACATTCAAAATTTTAAATTGTAAAAAATGAATTACTGCCAAATATAAGAAAAACAATTTAAGTATAGGTTATGTTGTAAACTTTCAATGTAAATGTCAAGATTAGATTAGGTCATATATATTCAATTTCTTCATTACTTAATGTATTTGTTGCATGGCAGTTTGTTAAGGTAATATCATGTGTATATTTTGTCAATATTATGTCCATCAGAAGATATTCATGTAAGTCATATTTTCTAAAGAATAAATACATAGCCTTAAAACACTGTATAACTTTAAAATATAACTGACACAGGTATCCTTGCATTTTTTTATAAAGTGTATTTGTTTCTAAGCCACAAACTATAGATATATTTATATGTTAATAACTGGAATAGTGTTTTAATGTAAACCAAAATTATGGGTTCCAAACAATCAAAACAACCCAGGATTTTCTATACTGCTATATTATGTTTTCTAACATAGTCTACTTGCTATAATGTTTGATGCATCAAAAGTAATGACCTATTTATGAAACTTTATCCTTTTTGGAATGTAGGAAATTGCAGGATTTATCAGGATTTTAAAATTCAAAAAGAAAAAAACAAACAACTGTATATGTACATCAAGACAGGGAAACTTTTGAAATTCAAGTTTATTATGAAGAAAAGTTTGATTTTTTAAGATCAAAGGCACTATGCCTATAATATACAAATGAACTGACAATAAAAAGAAGGAAGAAAACCAAAGTTTCTTTCTTCCTTCCTCACTTTGGTTGAGTTAAACAAAATGCTCTGGATTAATACAGTATACAGGCAAAAACCAGAACATTAAAATAAACTGACATCCTAACTTTATATTCAAGTTGGACTTCTTGTATAACAGAAATTAACTACTAAAATCTGAATTCTAGGAATGGGGGAAAAAAGACTTTATGTCATTATAGAAAAGTCATCTACTTATAATTTTAGATACATAGCAACTTTAGAGTAATAAAATTTATACAATGTTCCTACACTATCAGAGCTCCCAAGTGTTTCAAAATACTCTAGTTCTTTTCAACTCTGAAAATCACTAAAGTGGCAATAAATCTTGTGAATGTTTTTTACTCTACAACACATAAACTTAAAGCATTTGCCTCCAATCCTCAATTCATATTAGAAAACTATGAAATTACTAATCCCAATTATAGATATCAGGTTTGAGAATCTTATATCAAACAAGGATTTTCCAAGTGTTATAATCTAATAGTAAGTGCTAATTATCATTGTATATGAAAACTAGCAATAAGTTATTTAAAGTAGGCAAATACTTGCTACCTTGTAATTGGTTAACTGAACAATTCTTTATTCTGTTTTTTCATACTGTATTCACTAAATTAAGTAGCAACTCATTTTTAAATAAAAAAATTTGTCAAACAATTCAATAACAATCTCTCATTGAAAGAAACTGTTTTCATCAGGTGGTCTTCTATAATTAAAAATTAAATGCTGGACTCTTAAGAAAAAAAACAGTAATACACCACTTTTGTGTAAATAAATGAAATTCACCCAGTCTAGTTTACTGAACTATCTTATATCTTGGGGAAAAGAGCACCATGCAATAGCTTGAATTCACTGAGATTACATGAGAAATTCAATAGTGATATATTTCTGATAATAATTGACATAATGTCAAATCTTAGCAAAGGAACAGTTTCCTTCTGCCTTACTTTGTACTCTTTAATAGAATTAAAGAAATGTCTCAATTTGACAATATGAAGCATAAACAAGTAGGACTAATATTTTGAAACTCTTAAGAGATATCAGGATTTCATACAGACATCAAAAAAATTTTTGTTAGATAAGTATATCTAGCACAGAGTATCTTCTAACATACTCCTTAAATTTTTTAAACTAATTTTATACTTGGATTTCTGAGCATAAATATTTTAATATCGAGTTTTTAATCTAAGTGAAAATCAGACTATTTTTAAAGTTTTCATATTAAGAAAAACTCTTTATGTTTTAAATATTTTTCATCTTCAAGTCTATAAACACGCCAAAAAACTCAGTTAAAAACCACTTTTCTAATAAATCTGTCTAAACTGCCTTATTGCCTTCTTGTTCTCTGTAATAAGAAAACTAACAAAATAAGAAATAAACAGCAAACATTATAACGTTTCCCTCTAAACTATTACTATTTCTACACTTGACACAAGAACAACTAACAAGCATTTCTGCCCACCTGTAGTAATCTTTCAGATATATAGAAGTGTACCCAATGATCTATAATCAAGGATATTCATATTTACTAGATAACCTCTGATAGCTTGTTAGTGTTAAATAATGTGTAACTTGTAAACTAAAATAACATTTATGTTGAAACTTCAGTTTTTAAAAACAAGTCACAAATATGTTTGCAATAGCTGATCTCAGCTTAAAAAGAAAGAACGAGAAGCTTAGACAACCTTTTTTTAAATGCTTATTCAATGAAAAGGTGAATTATTTTTATTCTTCTTACAATGGCTCTTACTATAACATGTAAACTTTTTACTTTACTTCAAATAATTTTATTTTTAAAAGCATTAATGCAAATTTTTCATGTTAGAATGAAGTTTTAAATGCAAAAGCAATAAAGGTAACAATAAATTCAATATGGGATCTTCTTAAGATCATTTTTTTAACCCACTTGCCACAAATCACATTCACAGATACCAATTGCTATACAGCTGTGTTAGTTCTTAAAAACTACAGAAACAACTATTATTTTAAAAACTAACTAAAGAAGAATGTTCAACAAGATATGGAACTACTATTTTTTTTATTTGTTTCCTAATTTAAGGTCATTGTTATTCTACCAACTTGTACCCAACAGATGTTCAAACATATTAAAAAAGAATTATTTACAATTATGCTTTAATTAAAAATGCCATTCCTAATAATTCTGTACTTCTCACTCATGATAAGTCAATTTTTAGGTATGTGGTCTGTTTTTTTAATCCCCCAAATAAAGTTATAGCAAAATTCAGCTGTCTGGACGGACATTAAAAAATCAAACTCCTGAGATTTTACTGAGATTAGACTTTTAAATGCAAAAACCTAAAAGTATAAGAAAGCAAGTGCTTTATTTGTAGAGCTTTCTTCAATACAGTAACTTCAAGACTACTTTCCAAAGCCAATAAAACTTTTGGCTTTATTATATTTTATGACTATACAGTCAAGTAAGCTTTGTAATTTTATTAACATTTGAATCCTTACAAAGTAGAAGGCATTATGGAAGAGAGTTATATGGCAGAAACTTATGTATTACCCTCAGAGCTTAAAAAATAGAATCAACGTAGTAAAAAGTATGAAAATACCTATAAAAAAATCAGAATGTGGTATTTTAAAAGAATCAAATTCTTGATAAGAAAAGAATTATGTTGGATTTAAGAACAGTAAAAATAAAAGGAAAGCTACTAAATAAGTGTATTCTGGAAACAGAAAACACAGTTCTTTGTAGAAGAAAAGTAATACAGCAGTGAGAACTTATCTGGTAAGTTAAATTAGAACCCCAAGACGGAGGTCTTCAATGCGAGCAGAGAAATCTGAGCAGGGGAATAATGCAGTAGGAAGTGAGCTACAAAAAACAAACAACAAAAAAGCAATATGTAGAAGAGCTGATGAAGACACAGCAGTGGGAAACTGAAAAACCAAACAGTTGGGTAAAACCCAGGATAGGAAGCTGCTGCCATCACTTGATAGGTAATGAAAGACCCGGCAAAAAGTGCTGGCAGCTCTGCAAAGCAGCATATACATGTGACAGGCAACATTAAGGCAGAATCAGTGAAGTATCCAACTGACTAGAAAGCCAACTGGTATAAAAGACTGAAGAATTAAAAATGATGGCCGTAAGAAGGACCACAAGAAATGAGATTTCCTCAATGATCTAAGAACTTTTTAAACTATGCTTTGAATAAAGCATTAATACATAGGTAACAAGGACAAAAACAAAAATTTCTGGCAAAGCAGAAAATTCAATTAAGTAAAATAAATAACAGTATTCAAGAATGTTCTAGTTATTACAAATATTCAAAATGAAAACTCCAATTCGATGTTTTATATTATCTACTTTATATTTTTCACATATTGGTTTATTGAGTTTTTCCATTAAACGTATTATTTTCCTCTTTGGTAATTTTTTTAACTACAAAAAATTTTAAACACTGGCCAAATTTGACATATACAAAGTAAAAAATATAAATATGATCCTTTGTGTCTTTCCTAATAATTTATTATAAATTACCCATCCAACTCATTATATACATATCACCTTCATTCTTTGTCAATGGCTACATAAAAATAATTTTTAAAAATTAAAAAAAATCATATAAGCAAAGTTTCTGAAAAACAATATTGATAAAATATCAAGTACTTAAACTTTTTTATAATATAATTAAATAGCTTCAAATTACATTTCAAAAAGTAAGAAAGGTAACTTAACAAATTATGGAACAGCTTAGTTTTCTAAATGAAAGTTAAAAGCAAGGGAAAAACACATAAAATAATCTATTTCTTTTCTTCATTTCCACTCTGTAAGATAAGAAATACAAAAACCAGAGAAAACTTCAGACAGTTATTTTCTTTACATTTCAGAGATGGATACCCATATATACCCCTTCTGGATAACAGCTGCCTATGGGACCAAAAGTGAACTCAAAGAAAGCTAAACATGAGATGACAAGCAATAAATGTTAGGGAAGAGAGAAGCTCAGATCCTATTATAAACAAGAAATACAAGGAGATAATTAAACTCAGAAAAACTAGGGAAAAGATCCAAAAATACTCAGAGATGCTTAACTCTTAGAGAAATACAAAGAGAACATAGAATTACAGATCTGAGTTCACAAAAGACAATTAATTTGAAGACTCTTCCTAAAAATCATTCAAAACAGTGAAAGAATTAAAATGCAGTCAACAGACTAGACAGAGCAGTAATATGACAAAGAATACTATAACAATTCACAAACATCTGGAACAAAACAGTACTAAGATGTAGAAACAAATGGGACATTGGGTTCATCATTTATACGAACGCTATCACCTTCTAAAGAATACTCATTTTTGCGAGAGAAAAAGATGAGCAAATTTAACACAGTAATATTTCTCCCCTGGCTCGTGATAAAATAACGTGTGAAAATAACCCTAAGTATCTCTACCCTTCTATTCACACTTTTCTTTTTTTAACAGACCTCTATACACTGTATCTGTGGCTTTCAAGGATGACAGCTTTGTATTTACACCAACAAGTGGTAAAAAGTGCTGTCACTCCTGTCAGGGCCACCAATATTAACTTCATACCAGTATCAAACCCTGAAGCATCAAGTAAGATAGAAATGGAGAGCTGAGTTTGTCTGGGATTGAGGTCATTCTCCTCACCTTGCTTCCATGTAAGCAATTATTTAATGTCATATATTTCTGAGAGCCATTCAGCAAGGCAGACTACCAAAACACATCACCAACTTTTCAGGGAGAAAAGAAAAAGGAACAAGAGAAGATAATAAGGTTATGAGGAATCACTTTCTGCAGAGACAGTTTAGGACATACAATACTAGAAAGTGATGCAAAATGAAAACATATTAACTTAACATAAAATTTTTTTAATGTTAATACTAATAAATCAGAGTTCGGGCCATATGAGACACAGACTGTAGGAATGAGAAATATATTAATACATGGAACTGACACATAGACACAGCAGCCATTAATAGTACACACAATCCCACATGTCATACTATCATGGAATACTGATTGGGTGGAGAAGAAACAAAGATACGTATTTCACTCTAATATTGTTAATACCTCACTCAGGGCAGGCTGAAATGTAAAAAAATCAAATTATATGTCTACACTTTAAGAATTTTCTTTCCAATTCTTAAAAACCTTTAGTCTTTCTTTTGCTATTAAATCTCTTCAAAGTATCACTTCTTACAAACAACAAAATGCTAGCAAACTGTAGCTACCTAACTTTATAAACTGTCTTTAACCCAAATAATACAATAATAGTCTGTAATACTAATGTAACCTTTCATAATGCTTCCCTAGAAAAAGTGACTGATAAATACCAATGGATGAGTAAATATTTGAGAAACTGAAAGGAACAACTTTTAAACTTATTAATCTTGTTTCAGTTTCAGTTCAGTTCAGTCGCACCGTCGTATCCAACTCTTTGCAACCCCATGGACTGCAGCACATCAGGCTTCCCTGTCCATCTTGTTTAGGAGAGTTTCTCAAAACATAGCCCCCTTTATCAGAATCTCCATGGTGTTTATCTGAATACTCCAATTTCTGGGCCCTACTTTTACTTAATGAAGCAGAACCTCTATGGCTGCATCCAAATAACAAGTTTTAATAAGTTCTCTTAGATGATTTGTGTGTTAAAGATTAAGAACCATTACTTTATATACTAGAAGATAGACTATCACAGCGACAGACATTCAAATAACTATTAAACCAAAAGATATAGAAGCAATTCTGAACTCATTTCAGGCCACAATGCCTACTTAAGGAAAAAAAAATTAAGCACACTTCATTTTACCTTATAAAATTCTTAGTTGGACCTATATACAGTTAGGGGAAGCACACTGACTGAAACTGCCCACCCTGGCCAGGCACCACAGTAACCATTCGCATGAGTTGTTTTAGGACAGGAGGCCCTGGTAAGGAACACGGAGCTAATAAGCCATCACCAACAGAAAGAGTTCAGGAAAGGTCAAAAGGAGACACCACATGTCTGACCACCTCCCAGAATCCTTCTCTCTGGCATCCATCTTGGCTGAACAAGGCCTGCACCACCAGGAAGGACTCTGAGTCAGAATGACTGGCTAAAGACAACCTGGAAACTAATCCCATCACCATAACCCTAGACTGTGAGTCACTTGACAGAGCAGTTCTCCTGGGTTCCCTTACCCTACTGCTCTCCACCCGGGTGCCCTTTCCCAATAAAATCTCTTGCTTTGTTGGCACATGTGTCTCCTCGGACAATTCATTTCTGAGTGTTAGACAAGAGCCCAGTTTCTTGGAAGGGGTCCCTTTTCCTGCAACAGTACTACAGTTCACCAGGACATTTATTTCCTTAAGAACTAAAATTTGGGAATTCCCTAGCGGATCAGTGGTAGGACTTTGTGAGCACTGCTGTGGGTCCAGGTTCAATCCCTAGGGTAGGAACTAAGATCCTACCAACCACACTGCATGATCAACGGAAAAAAAATTTATTTTCTAAAAAGAAGTTTTCTAGGCAACGTGTGTATAGTGCTTAGTCACATCCAACTCTTTGTAACCCGTTGGACTGTAGCCCACCAGGCTCCTCTGCCTGTGGGATTTTTCAAGCAAGAATACTGGAGTGGCTTGCCATGTCCTACTCCAGAGGATTTTCCTTTAAAAATCATACACTAAGATAAAATAATACCAAACACAAAGACAATACTGTAAAGTGTTACTTCATTCAGCCATTATACTCAGTTAATTACAAATCGTACAACTACTGTCTGTCATAATGTTACCTTATTCTGACCAGAAAGTAAGCACTATATTTGCATGTTTCTATTCATTTCAATACAAAATTTATTACTTCTAAAATAAGTTCACAAGGAAAATACTAAAAAATTCATTTTGTGTATCTTTTGAACAGATGTCACTCAAATTAGGTAGACAGTTTCAGTCAAATATTTTTCCTATATTATTGAAATTTCCTTTGTGCCATCAACACAATTAAGGAAATATCAGCTACTCTTTGGTAGTTTATGACAACTTTAATTTCCTATTTGGTTCTATAACAGTTTAAGTAACACTGGTAATCAGTGTTATTTAAATACTTCAAAGAGTAGAACAAAAACACTACTCTGGGAACATTTCTTATTAACCTTACACTAAGAATTCTTTCCAAAAACACTGATATTATCTACTGCTATAATTCTTTTGCTTTTTAGCACTTTCACTGAATCACAGAACTCCAGAGCATGCTGGTATTACTGAAAATGGGCTGCTAATGAATACAATTTAAATATACAAAGGAAGTTCAGGTGATTGAATATAGCCACCATACAGAAAAACATCTCCCAAAAAATACATTTCAGATAAACAATGACTTTGGTGCAGGATTTCCTGGAGTCTCTTAAGTCCTTTGAAATTGTGTGTAAAATTTAAAAGGCATATGTGTGCATGTGTTTCTCTGGAACAAATCTCTACAAAACTCAGAAAGATGATTTCAGATAAACAATGACTTTGGTGCAGGATTTCCTGGAGTCTCTTAAGTCCTTTGAAATTGTGTGTAAAATTTAAAAGGCATATGTGTGCATGTGTTTCTCTGGAACAAATCTCTACAAAACTCAGAAAGACCCAAAACTAAAACTATGCTTAAAGTTAGGAAGTAAGAAAGGAAAATTGGTAAATATTATTTATATCCTATGTCATCCTAAGGGAAATACAAGACAAATTTTTAAGCATCCAACTTTAGATACAATTAAATTAAATGAGAAAATAAAAATCAGAGCAAACAGAATGAAAAAAGTTAAATTAAAATTAATCCTGGTATAAAATAAAAATGCAAAACACTAATCATTAAGTCTTACATTCTTACAAGAGTGGGTAAAAAAGGTTGTTCCCTTTATTTTCCACTAGGTTGGATAAGAGAGAAAAGGGGTCAATCACTTAAATCAAATCCCATACGATTATACAGTGGAAGTGACAAATACATTCAAGGGATCAGATCTGATAGTGTGCCTGTAGAATGATGAAGGAAGGTTCGTGACACTGTATAAGAGGCAGTGATCAAAACCATCCCAAGAAAAAGAAATGCAAAAAGGCAAGAAAGGTTGTCTGAGGAGATCCTACAAACAGCTGAGAAAAGAAAAGAAGCTAAAGGCAAAGGAGATAAGGAAAGATACACCCATCTGAATGCAGAGTTCCAAAGAATAGCAGGAGAGATAAGAAAGCCTAAATGATTAATGCAAAGAAATAGAAGAAAACAAAAGAATGGGAAAGACTAGAGATGTTCTCAAGAAAATTAGAGATACCAAGGGAACATTTCATGCAAAGATGGACAAAATAAAGGGCAGAAACAGTATGGACCTAACAGAAGCAGAAGATATTAAGAGGTGGCAAGAATACACAGAAGTACTATACAAAATAGAGCTTCACGACCCAGATAACCACGATGGTGTGATCACTCACCTAGAGCCAGACATCCTGGAGTGTGAAGTCAAGTGGACCTTAGGTAGCATCACTATGAACAAAGCTAGTGGAGGTGATGGAATTCCAGCTGAGCTATTTTAAATACTAAAAGATGATACTGTGAAAGTACTACACTCAATATGCCAGCAAACTTGAAAAACTCAGCAGTGGCCACAGGACTGGAAAAGGTCAGTTTTCATTTCAATCCCAAAGAAAGTTCAAACTACCACACAATTGCACTCATTTCACATGCTAGCAAAGTAACACTCAAAATTCACCAAGATAGGTTTCAACAGTACATGAACTAAGAACTCCCAGATGTTCAAGCTGGATTTAGAAAAGGCAGAAGAACCAGAAATCAAATTGCCAATATCCATTAGATCATAGAAAAAGCAAGACAGTTCCAAAAAAACATCTACTTCTTATTTACTGACTACACCAAAGCCTTTGATTATATGAATCACAATAAACTGGAAAATTCTGAAAGAGATGGGAATACCAGACACCTGACCTGCCTCCTGAGAAATCTGTATGCAGGTCAAGAAGCAACAGTTAGAACCAGACATGGAACAATGGACCAGTTCCAAATTAGGAAAGGAGTACATCAAGGCTGTATATTGTCACCTTGCTTATTTAATTTATATGCAGAGTACATCATGAGAAATGCCAGGCTGGATGAAACACAAGATGGAATCAAGATTGCCGGGAGAAATATCAATAACCTCAGATATGCAGATGACACCACCCTTGTGGCAGAAAGCAAAGAGGAACTAAAGAACCTCTAGATGAAAGTGAAAGAGAAGTGTGAAAAGACTGGCTTAAAACTTCACATTCTAAAAACTAAGATCATGGCATTCAGTCATGGCATTCAGTCCCATCACATCATGGCAAATAAAAGGGGAAACAATGGAAACGGTGAGAGACTTTATTTTCTTGAGCTCCAAAATGCAGCCATGGAATTGAGACACTTGCTCCTTGAACAAAAAGCTATGACCAACCTAGTTCAGTTCAGTTCAGTTCAGTCGCTCACTCGTGTCCGACTCTTTGCAACCCCATGAATCACAGTACACCAGGCCTCCCTGTCCATCACCAACTCCCAGAGTTCACCCAGACTCACATCCATCGAATCGGTGATGCCATCCAGCCATCTCATCCTCTGTCATCCCCTTCTCCTCCTGCCCCCAATCCCTCCCAGCATCAGTCTTTGCCAATGAGTCAGCTCTTCGCATGAGATGGCCAAAGTACTGGAGTTTCAGCTTTAGCATCATTCCTTCCCAAGAAATCCCAGGGCTGATCTCCTTCAGAATGGACTGGTTGGATCTCCTTGCAGTCCAAGGGACTCTCAAGAGTCTTCTCCAACACCACAGTTCAAAAGCATCAGTTCTTCGGCACTCAGCCTTCTTCACAGTCCAACTCTCACATCCATACATGACCACAGGAAAAACCATAGCCTTGACTAGACGAACTTTTGTTGGCAAAGTAATGTCTCTGCTTTTGAATATGCCATCTAGGTTGGTCCTAACTTTCCTTCCAAGGAGTAAGCGTCTTTTAATTTCATGGCTGCAATCACCAGAAACATTACTCTGCCAACAAAGGTCCGTCCAGTCAGCTATGGTTTTTCCAGTAGTCATGTATGGATGTGAGTTGGACCTTAAAGAAAGCTGAGAGCTGAAGAATTGATGTTTTTGAACTGCAGTGTTGAAGAAGACTCCTGAGAGTCCCTTGGACTGCAAGGAGCTCAAACCAGTCCATCCTAAAGGGAATCAGTCCTGAATATTCATTGGAAAGACTGATGCTGAAGCTGAAAGTCCAATACTTTGGCCACCTGGTGCAAAGAACTGACTCACTGGAAAAGACCCTGATGCTGGGCAAGATTGTCGGCAGGAGGAGAAGGGGATGACAGAGGATGAGAGGTTGTAAGGCATCACCAACTCGATGGACATTGATTAGTTTGAGCAAGCACTGGAAGTTGGTGATAGACAAGGAAGCCCGGAATGCTGCAGTTCATGCGGTCGCAAAGAGTCAGACATGACTTAGTTATTGAACAATAACAGCAATGGAGCCAAGCAGACCAGTTGGAAGAAAAAGATGGCACTTCCAACTGATAAGAAAACAGATATTCTTAAAAACAAAACAAAAAGGCACCCCAGTAATTATGATGTACTTATTCCTTTCATCCTCACTTCCCTGCTTTCAAAGATTCACTGATTAATAGAAATGGAAAAATTGATTAACCTTCAGAAAAATCTTTCATAAATATTCTCTCTCAACGAAGTTCTAGAAAAACTTGGTGGCAGAAAAATGGTTAATTGCAAAACCACAAACCAAAAGAGCCATCTGAGCTAAGGCAAAGACTAACATCAGGAGAATGACACTTAGCAGAGGTGGCTGCTAGAAAATTCCAAAATGAAAAGTTAATAAACTGAATTTTCATCAACTAAGTTTAAGATAAATCTATTTTACGCAAAATTTCTAGTCCTCATTAAAACATCTTACCTATCAATGATTCAAATATACAATATGAATAATTACAACGAACTAAAAAACAAACAAAAATAAAACTGCACTTTGAACACACGATAAAGGACACCATTAAATATTTTATTACTATTGTTAAATCCAAGAAAGAAGATGAGAAGCTTTTACTTCTTTTCTTCTATCACTATCGTTTATATTAACAAATAGACTTACTGGTTCCACAACACAACCAACTTCTCAAACTACATAAATGTTTTTAAAATCTTAATGAATAACATATGTTACAGGATCTAGTAGACAGGTCATAAAATGCCCACTCAAAACTGGCAAGCAGCAATAGCCATAAAATCCTAGTTGCCATGATAAATAAGTCACCTATCTTGTAAGCATTTTTTTAAAATCATAAAAGCACTTTTATAAGGCTCATTATAATAGCACTTAGCCCTCACTTGCCCAAAGATTTCATAAAAGGTTTGGGCTGTAGGCACTTACAAAAGTAGTGGCAAGAAGACTGAAATGTCAGCATCAATATCACAAGGCCAAATATAACTACAAACAGGGTGTAAACGGGACTTCCCTGGTGATACAGTGGATAGGAATCCACCTGCCAATACAGGGGACATGGGTTCAATCCCTGGTCTAGGAAGATCCCACATGCCTCAGAGCAACTAAACCGGTGCACCACAACTACTAGCTCACCCTGCAGAGCCAGTGAGCTGAAACTACCAAACCCCGGGTGTTGCAACTATTGAAGCCCAAGCACTCTAGGGCCCACGAGCCGCAACTACTGAGCCTGTGTGCCGCAACCACTGAAGCCTGCATACCCTGGAGTCCACAAGCTGCAACTTCTGAAGCCTGCGTGCCTAGAGCCCATGCTCTACAACGAGAGAAACCACTGCAACGAGAAGCCCACACATGGCAACGAGAAGTGGGCCCCACTGCTCACAACTAGAAAAAGCCTATGCAAAGCAACAAAGACTTAGTGCAGCCAAAATGATTAATAATTTTTTTAAAGAGTGCAAACGAAGAACAATGGAGCACATGTCCCTGGATAAGCAGCAGAAAGGAAACAGCCTTGAAATAACTGACTGAGGAATAAGACTGGCTGATAGACAGTAACAGGTGTAACCATAAAGTTATAAAAATTATACTTAAAAAAAAGGAAAGAGTAGGATAAACTGGGACATCTATAACGCAGAGCAATTTTACCTATATTTCGTAAAGAATACATGTCTACAAACCAATACAGCAATAGGAAAACAGGCCAGTAACAACTAATTCATCAATGAAAAGCAAATGACAAACACAGCAAAAACAAAATGCAAATTAGAATAAGTTAAAAGATAAGTTAATATACTGTTTTTCACATGTGTGACTGGCAAATAATTTTTAAAAGCTAATGCCTATTAATGATGACAAAGTTATAGGTATATTTTCTCACATTAGTTCAAGAAAGAAGTTTCATTTTGAAACATTAAGCAAAAACCTTAAACATAACCTCTGACCAGGAATTCAACTTCTTAAATTTATCCTAACAATGAAATAATTATGCAAAAATATATCTCCAAGCATGGTCATCAAAGGATAGTTATACCAGTAAATAATATTAAAATGACCAAAGCAGTTAACAAGAATAGACTATTTACAGAAATTTTTAGAAAGTTTTCACCTGAATATTACTTAGCATTAAAATGATATATTTATGTTTATTAACATGGAAGTAATGTAATATTAATATAAAAGAATATAAATAATAGATGTTGTAATGTACAAGGAAATAGTTGGGAGATTTCCCAAAATGAATTCCTAGGTGATATGTACCTACACTTTCTAGTTTTTCAGAAATTAATATATACCTTAACTTTCTTGTTTTCACAAATAAAATATTATAATTTTAAAAATTCAAAAATTATTCTATTAAACCATTGATAGTAGTATGACAGTAGTACTTAATTTTTTAAATAACACTACAATTGAGCTGATTATTCTGAAAAAAATAAAAATTCATAACCTATGGCAGGCCTTATCAAAATTCCTTCCTCAGTCAAATTTAGGAACTTAATAGTCATCAAACATAAGTATAAAATCATATTACTATGTTGTGGAGCAACTAAGCCTGTGCCCCACACTACTGAGGCTGTGCTCTACGGTCCGGGGAACCACAGCTCCTGAGCCCACACACCTAGAACCGGTGCTTTGCAACAAGAGAAGCCACCACAATGAGAAGCCTGTGCACTGCGGCTGCAGAGTAGCCCTGCTCTCCACAACCAGAGGAAAGCCTGCACAGCAATGAAGACCCAGCATATCCAGAAATAAAAGAACAAAAATAATAAAATTATTTTTTAAATATTATTAAATGAAACTTATACAAGTAAAATTGAGACTGTGAAAGTCAAATTAATTGGTCATTAGGATGTATTAAAAATAGTCATTATCTTCACAAAGGTACTATGCAGATTGAGACTGCTTTTTTAATATTCAGATCTTGTTTCTCTTCAGCTTTATGTTACCTTAATTTACGAGCATACTTTATAAAATACTCCTACATTTAAAACAACATATTTTCCCAAATTTAAAATGTTAAATATATGAAACATGTTTCATTTTTAAAATTCTGGGCAAATCCATAAACATTGCACATTAATTGCAATTGCTCCAGCCTTTGGTATGTTCCTTTTGTAAGTTTTCTGATATTACCCTGTACTTTTAATTAGGTCAGATTATCAAATCTAAAAAAATTCATTAAAGTGTGTACTTGGTGCATCTTTTTTATAGTTAAATAAAGTGTTAAAAATAAAACTGAGATCTCTTTAAATGATGCCTCTTTTATGCTCTTAAATGTTTTCTAGAATAACCAGAAGCAAAAGACAAACCCCTAAGATGTATTTTTGTTTTCTTAGAATACTCAGAATGAACACATTTAAATCCCAGACCAATCTCATATCTCAAAAGAAAAATGTAGGCAGCATCAATGGAGAAGAGGAACCATTCCATTAAAATTTTTTAAACTGTTTTTAAGCTGTAAAAGTCCTTCAACTTCTACTCACAAATAGTATTGTTATAGCTGCTATCCTATGTTTTTTCCAGTACTCAGGTATGGATGTGAGAGTTGGACTATAAAGAAAGCTGAGCGCCCAAGAATTGATGCTTTTGAACTGTAGTGATGGAGAAGACTCGAGAGTCCCTTGGAGTGCTAGGAAATCAAACCAGCCAATCCTAAAGGAAATCAGTCGTAAATATTCACTGGAAGGACAGATGCTGAAGTTCCAATACTTTGGCTATCTGATGCAAAGAATTGACTCACTGGAAAAGACCCCAATGCTGGGAAAGATTGAAGGCAGGAGGAGAAGGGGACCACAGAGGATGAGATGGTTGGATGGCATCACCGACTTGATGGACATGAGTCTGAGCAAGCCCCGGGAGTTGGTGATAAACAGGGAGGCCTGGCATGCTGGAGTCCAAGGGGTCACAAAGAGTCGGACACAACTGAGCAACTGAACTAAGCCTGTACCCAAAATTTACAAAAATCCCAACCTGACAAAATTATTTTGTCTTATAGCACTGTGGTTCTCATTAGCACCTCCACCAGAGAACAAGTAGAAGAAATAAATAAGTGCAAGTCGAAATCCTCTTCTTACTAGCTGTGTGACCCTAGGAATGCTGCTTAATCCCATCGAGGCTCTGTTTGCCCATCTGCAAAATGATAGCATCTACTTTATCTCACTGAGGTTGTGAAACCTCAATGAGATAAAATATATATAATGGTTAGCACAGTACTTGCCACAAGCAGTCAATGACAGCTTTTATCATTTTTCTGAAATTTTATTTTTTAATGTGTTTTCAATTATGTGATGTATTATGGTTGTAAAAAAAAAAAAACACTATGTATTAATTAGTCTAGTTACTCAAAAAAATACTTTTTCCCACTTCAGTATATGAGACTTAATGTGTTTAGATGTGTTTATTCACCACATCAGTGGTGCTAGTGGTGAAGAATCTGCCTGCCAATGCAGGAGACCCAAAAGACACAGGTTTGATTCCTATGTTGAGAAGATCCCCCAGAACAGGAAATGACAACCCATTCTAGCATTCTTACCTGGAAAATTCCATGGACAGAAGAGCCTGGTGGACTACAGTCCATGGGGTCGCAAAGAGTAAGACACAACTGAGCACATAAACACATAGAGACACAGAGCCCACCTTTAACTTGAAATTTTTTATAGTAATGCTTCACTATTTTGTTACCAGAAAAAAATGCATAAAAACTGTATACTATGTGATTTTAAAAAATGAATGAAAAAGATGGCGTTTTTGAACACGTAAAAGTGGAACACACAACCACAGATAATGATGAATAACCAATGTGACTTCAAAATATATATTAACAAATTCATCCTTTAGTTCTATTTCTAAAGAAAGAAGGACAAAGGGAAAGCAATACTGAGGGACCTACTATATGCTAGGCAAGGTCGAAGACAATCTATAAATTTCTCATTAAATCTACCCAACAGTCCTTTGAAATCTGAGAGAGAATTTACTTTGTCAAAACTAACATAGTTAGCAACAGGGATGGAAATGGGATTTAAATCAAGCTCTAGATGGCTTCAAAGCCTATGTTCTCTTGTCTCTTAATCATAAACTATATACATAGCAGGAACAATTATGTTATTTTATGGTATAATTTTAGGATGTTTTGAAGTCTTTAAAGTGTCAGTAAAGAGAATATTACTATGATGAAAGAAAAGTTTGTGAATACTATGCTGTTCCAGTTATTACATTAAAAGAACTAGCCTCCAAGTGCCCATTCAACAAGATTTGTTCTTAAGTAATTTATCCTCAGAAGTCTTCCCGGCTACTCCTTTTCAGTTTTTATTTTCAGTGCTAGAAGAGCTGACTCATTGGAAAAGACTCTGATGCTGGGAGGGATTGGGGGCAGGAGGAGAAGGGGACGACAGAGGATGAGATGGCTGGATGGCATCACTGACTTGATGGACATGAGTTTGAGTGAACTCCGGGTGTTGGTGATGGACAGGGAGGCCTGGCGTGCTGCGATTCATGGGGTCACAAAGAGTCGGACACGACTGAACGACTGAACTGAACTGAACCCACTCTGGAATATCACTTTCATTCCTTTGTTTTAGGTAGAAAGTCTCTACATCAATTAGTTGGCTATTCTTAAGCACCACCAAGCTTTATTAAAACAAAAAATACCTTCTCTGCCTCCTCCACCCTCTGTCCAGCAATTACCACAGCTCAGCATTTTTGGAGAAGACCAAGCACAATTCCTCATATCATAGTTTAAAAGCAAACAAGATATTGAACTACTAACTTTACCAGGAAATTAATTCTATGCAAAATGCCTTGTTCATTGTATTGAGATCCTGACTAAACATTATTCTTATTTCTGTTAGAAGTAACTATGTCACATAACCAGGCTCCATCATGTGCCTATAATCCGATCTGGAATAACATCCTACAAATATCCCAAAGACCAAGAATGGATTTATTATTCAGGGCAATAACTCTAAAACAGTCTTAGAGGCAAGCATATAGTAGGGTTTTAAAACATTTATCAGTATAGAATTGATTATTTAAGCTTGTATGTGTTGTGTGTATGTGCTAAGTTTGTCTCCAACTCTTTGCAACCCATGGACTGTAGCCCACCAGGCTCCTCTGTCCATGGGACTTTCCCTGCAACAATACTGGAGTGGGTGCCATTTTCTCCTCCAGGGTATCTTCACCACCCAGGGATCAAACTCAAGTCTCCTGCATTGCAGGCAGATTCTTTACCGCTGAGCTATCAGGGAAGCCATACATAAGTTTGATTAGAATAAATACTAGTTTTCTTTTACACCCAAATCATTTACCTATAAAATCTTTAATGTGGCCTGAGGCCATTATTTGTTTCTTAAGAGCAACAGGGAAAAAGATATATCATTAGCCATGATATCAGAAGAGTATGCAGGATATTTTACAACCCCTATTCCATTACAGCTGTTAACTTTAAAAACATGTTAATCTTTCATATCTGTGTATAAAGAAAGTACCCATTTCCTGAAAATAAAAAGTTATATAGCTTTGCACTTCTGTGCTTGTATGTGTATTTTATTTTGTTTTGATAAGGTTTTCCTAGTTCAGAACTTCACAGATCAGCCACTCTCTTTCTTACAACAACAAATAATCCTTCATCCAGGTAGCTGATATGGTATAGATGCATTTGCTTTTTATTTGCTACCAGAACAAGTTACCACAAACTTAGAAGGCTGAAAACTACACATTTATTATCTTCCAGTTCTGAAGGTTAGAAGTCTCAACGGGACTCAAAATGAGTCTCAATGGGAGAGAATCAAGGTGTTACCATAGCTACATTCCTTTCTGGAAGTTCTAAGAGAGATACCCTCTCCTTGTTCATTCATTATGTGGGCAGAATTTAATTCCTTCAGGTTGTAGCACTGAGGTTCCCATTTCCTTGCTGTCATTTGGGGACAGTTCCCAGCTACTAGAGGACATCTGCATGTCCATGCCTCCCTTCCTTTAATTTCAAAGCCATCTATGGTAGGTTAAGTACTTTCACGCTTCAAATCTCTCCAGCCTCCTCTTCTACCATTCCATTTCTCTGGCTCACTCTTTTGCTTTCCGCTTTCACGTTCAAAAACTCAAGTATTTAGAATGGTCCCATCTGGATAATCAGAGTAATCTCATCTCAAGGTCCACAAGAAACTACATCTGCAAAGTTCCTTCTGCCATATAAAGTACTGTATTCACAGGTTCTAATGGCACCCCACTCCAGAACTCTTGCCTGGCAAATCCCATGGATGGAGGAGCCTGGTAGGCTGCAGTCCATGGGGTCGCTAGGAGTTGGACACGACTCAGCGACTTCACTTTCACTTTTCACTTTCATGCACTGGAGAAGGAAATGGCAACCCACTCCAGTGTTCTTGCCTCGAGAATCCCAAGGACGGGGGGGCCTGGGGGGCTGCCGTCTCTGGGGTCACACAGAGTCGGACACAACTGAAGCGACTTAGCAGCAGCAGCAGCAGCAGCAGTGAGTAAGATGGAGAAGGAAATGGCAACCCAGTCCAGTGTTCTTGTATCTTTGAGGAGACGCATTATTGTGCCTACCATACAACTGGTTTCCCTGGTGGCTCAGATGGTAAAAAATTTGCCTGCAATGCAGGAGACCTGGGTTAGATCCCTGTGTTGGGAGGATCCCCCAGAAAAGGAAATGGCAACCCACGCCAATATTCTTGTCTAGAAAATCCCATGGACAGAGGAGCCTGGAGGGCTATGGTCCATGGGGGTCACAAAGAGTCGGACATGAACAAGCACCTAACACTTTCACTTTCACCATACTACACCATACTTGTTGAACTGCACTGACTTAAAGCAAGGAACAAAAGAGCATGTCACCATCTTTTGGCTAAATAAAAAAAAATTCCTAAACTACAGAGTTCAAAATACTCAGCAATCTTCATCAAATACTACCACTATCAAAGAATCCATCAATTTAGATAGACATTATCACTAAATCCTTACCTCTTCTTAAATGGAAAAATATCTAAGTATCTTAACGTACTCAAGGCTAACTCTACTTCTCACTGTGAAACAGCACTGGTTTCTACCACTGGCACTAGTTTCTACCACTCTCTGTCTTCACTTTCTTGATGTTCCACAAATCTTTATCTGGAAGAAAGCTTCCCACAAAGCTAAAGACACCCTGAAAGACACACAGGGTTAAATGAAAACTTCTGGAAAGCATGACACTTTTTATAGCCCAGAAACAAAAATCAGTAAGACCCATCAGTGCAAGACACAACCATCTAAAAACTTAGAATCCTCATATTAAATATATCTGAAAACTAGAGAAAGGGTGTTGCTGCTTTTAAACTAGCTTTGGCTAAAAGAAAGAATAACTTCTATGGGTACAGTTCTTCTGTTTCTCTTCTAAGTAAATGAAAGACTTGCCTCAAGAGAACTTGCCTTAGAGAACTGACTTATCTTAGTTAAACAGACAGAAAAAAGATCCCATAAAACTTTAAGTAAAAATTTTCACAAAATATGTCATCCTTTCAAAATAGAGTAATAACTTTTAATAGTAGTAGACTCAAAAGGCAAAGTAAAGATAAAATGAGTTGGCAACTTTATTGTTCTATATTTGCACATTACTTAAGACTCCATGAATCATTCTTGTATCCATTCATTCTTTAGGAATACAGAGATTTTGTATACACAAGTCTGTACTGAACATTAATCATATTAAAAAACTAATATTAATGCATGGATTCTCAACCTACATAGATTTTTATCAAAGCAATTTAAATTTACAAAGCTCATCTGACTTTATGGACTTTGACTGCATATGCATAAAAGGCAAATACAAATTATCTTAGTCTAGCTTTCACTAATGGCAGAGCAAATTGGTCAAGTATAGTTTCCTACAGATAATTTCTAAACCTAGATAAGCCATTTTATGTCTTTATTTTGTAATTGAAAGAAAACTGCTTTACAATGTTGTGTTGGTTTCTGCTCTACAACAACACAAATCAGCCATAATTATACATACATCCTCTCCCTCTTGAGCCTCCCTCTCCTCTTCCAATCCCAGCCCTCTAGGTCAAAACAGTGTTATACAGAAACTTTTCTCCAGCTATCTATTTTACACACGAGAGTGTACAGATGTTGATGCTATTTTCTCCATTCATCCCACTCTCTCCTTCCTCTACTGTGTCCACAAGTCCATTCTCTACATCTCCATTTCTATTCTTTCCCTGCACACAGGTTCATCAACACCATTTTTCTAGATTCCAGATGTATATGACTTAATATATGGTATTTGTTTTTCTCTTTCTGACTTACTTCACTCTGTATAACAGGTTCAAGGTTCATCCACCTCACTAGAACTGACTCAAATGCATTTTCATGGCTGAGTAGTATTCTACTACTATTGAACTATTTCAAATCCTAAAATATGATGCTATGAAAGTGCTGCACTCAATATGCCAGCAAATTTGGAAAACTCAGCAGTGGCCACAGGACTGGAGAAGGACAGTTTTCATTCCAATCCCAAAGAATGCTCAAACTGCACAACTGCATTCATCTCACATGCTAGCAAAGTACTTCTCCAAGCCAGGCTTCAACAGTACATGAACCGTGAACTTCCAGATGGTCAAACTGTATTTTAAAAAGGCAGAGGAACCAGAGATCAAAATGCCAACATCCACTGGATTATCCAAAAAGCAAGAGAGTTCCAGAAAAACATCTATTTCTGCTTTATTGACTATGCCAAAGCCTTTGACTGTGTGGATCACAATAAACTGTGGAACATTCTGAAAGAGATGGGAATACCAGACCACCTGACATGCCTCTTGAGAAATCTGTATGCAGGTCAGGAAGCAACAGTTAGAACTGGACATGGAACAACAGGCTGGTTCCAAATAGGAAAAGGAGTACGTCAAGGCTGTATATTGTCACCCTGCTTATTTAACTTCTATGCAGAGTACATCATGAGAAACGCTGGGCTGGGAGAAGCACAAGCTGGAATCAAGATTGCTGGGAGAAATATCAATAACTTCAGATATGCAGATGACACCACCCTTACATCAGAAAGTGAAGAGGAACTAAAAAGCCTCTTGATGAGAGTGAAAGAGGAGAGTGAAAAAGTTGGCCTAAAGCTCAACATTCAGAAAACGAAGATCATGGCATCTGGTCCCATCACTTCATGGGAAATAGATGTGTAAACAGTGGAAACAGTGTCAGACTTTATTTTTCTGGGCTCCAAAATCACTGCAGATGGTGACTGCAGCCATGAAATTAAAAGACGCTTACTCCTTGGAAGGAAAGTTAGGACCAACCTAGATAGCATGTTCAAAAGCAGAGACATTACTTTGCCAACAAAGGTCCGTCTAGTCAAGACTATGCATTTTCCAGTGGTCATGTATGGATGTGAGAGTTGGACTGTGAAGAAAGCTGAGCGCCAAAGAATTGATGCTTTTGAACTGTGGTGCTGGAGAAGACTCTTGAGAGTCCCTTGAACTGCAAGGAGATCCAACCAGTCCATTCTGAAGGAGATCAGCCCTGGGATTTCTTTGGAAGGAATGATGCTAAAGCTGAAACTCCAGTTCTTTGGGCACCTCATATGATAAGTTGACTCATTGGCAAAGACTCTGATGCTGGGAGGGATTGGGGGCAGGAGGAGAAGGGGATGACAGAGGATGAGATGGCTGGATGGCATCACTGACTCGATGGACATGAGTCTGAGTGAACTCCGGGAGCTGGTGATGGACAGGGAGGCCTGGCGTGCTGCAATTCATGGGGTCTCAAAGAGTCAGACACAACTAAGAGACTGAACTGAACTGAAATGATGGGTATTATCTGTTAAATATAAATTTGACTAACATTAAATTCAAGTAGTTAAAAAATGAGGGTTTATCGGTATGTTATTTTATTGATAACACAATTATGTCTTCAACTACTGGCAACCCTCAATATCAGCATAAACCCATTATTCTGGATTTGAGCACAGCATCACTCCGATCTGGGGGTAGCTGAATCCAGTCACATATGTAAGTATTTCCCCTGGTGGCTCAGACAGTAAAGAATCTGGCTGCAATGTAGGAGAACTGGTTGGACCCCTGGGTCAGGAGGATCCCCTGAAGAAGGAATGGCTACCCACTCCAGAATTCTTGCCTGGAGAATTCCATGGACAGAGGAGCCTGGAGGGCTACAGTCCGTGTGGTCACAAAGAGTCGGACACAACTGAGTGACTAACACTTTCACTTTGAGACCATCTAAATCATTGGAAAAGACCCTGATGCTAGAAAAGACTGATGGCAAGAGGAGGGAGCAGCAGAGGATGAAATGGTTGGATAGCATCACCGACTCAATGGACGTGAATCTGAGCAAACTACAGGAGACTGTGGAGGACAGAGGTGCCTGGAGTGCAGCAGCCCATGGGGTCACAAGGAGTCTGACACAACTTAAGCGATCCAAAACAACAAATCAAACACAGTCACTGAAAACATTTGTCATCATATGTGACCAATACTGTAGGTTTAAAAAGGCATGTATTGAATTTGCTATGTTGAAGCTATATATGTTTTAAGTGCATTTAAGATATCATCTCACCTAAAGATCATCATATTAAGTGAATTAAGTCAGAAAGAGAAAGACAAATACCATATGATATCATTTACAGATTAAATCTAAAGTATGGCGCAATGCACTTAGCTATGAAACAGAAACAGACTCACAGACACAGGGAACAAACTTATTGTTACCAAACAGGAAAGGAATAAAGTAAGAGTTTGGGATGACCAGATACAAACTACCACATAGAAAATAAACAACAAGATCCTACTGTGTGTAGCATAGGGAACTATATTCAATAAACCATGATGAAATAAATCATGATGAAAAAGAATACTAAAAAGAACATGTGTGTGTGTGTGTGTGTGTGTGTGTGTGTGTAACTCACTTTGTTGTACACCAGAAACTAACACAACATTGTAAAACAACTATTTGTTGTTGTTGTTCAGTCACGAAGTCATATCCAACTCTTCTGCCAGCCAATGGACTATAGTCTGCCAGGTTCCTTTGTTTATGGGATTTCCCAGGCAAACCAACTATACTTCAACTAAAAAAGAAGTCATCTTAGACCTAATTTATTCCTGGAAACAGTTATATGGATTATTTACAAATTTCCCACTAATAAACAATTTTTAAAAGCCTGAAATAAAACTTCCTAAAATTTTCATTAACTATATCATCTTACAGACATCTCAAAAAAATTAATTAGTTCATCAGTTAATCACGTATTATGTGCCAAGACTATATAAATGATACTTTTTCCCACCTATGAATAAATCAAAAATGTTTGCATATAAGTGCTGTTTTATCAGATTGAGAAAGTATCAGTTATAAAAAGGATATTAATTGATAAAAGGAACTTAGACTATCCATTCCTTCCATAATAAATATTTCATAAAACGCTTCTGTGATAAATTTGGTTTTAAGAATATTTTCTCATGATATATGGTGCTAATATGCTGCAACTCAGCAACAGAATTATAAAACTCAGAACAGACCAGACGCAATGAAAATTAATGCAGGATATACTTTCTTTTTTTGACTGTGCCACTCAGCATAAAATACATTCACTGTATAAACATGGTATATCTTAAATGTGATTTAAGTGTATTGCCTTAACTAATGCTCCAAAAAAGACCGAAATTATCTACCCCCAAGACTTTTCCTGAAGAAGTCACAAATCATTGTGATACAATTTAATCTTGAAATCTGCACTAGTTTTTTTTTAACCATACATAATAATCTGAATGAAAACTACATATAAGTCTGCACTAAAAAAATTCTGCTTATTCTGTCAATAAGTTACCAGTTTGATTTTAATTTTTACTCCCCTAATGCCTAATGATGTTGAGTATTTTATATGCATATTTTCCATTGTGGTTAAGATGGTAAAAGCATCTGTCTGCAATGCAGGAGACCTGGGTTCGATCCCTGGGTTGGGAAGAGCTCCTGGAGAAGGAAACGGCAACCCACTTCAGTACTCTTGCCTGGAAAATCCCACGGAGAGAGGAGCCTGGTAGGCTATAGTCCATGGGGTCGCAAAGAGTCAGACACAACTGAGCGACTTCATTTCACTTTCCATTCACATACATTCTTTGATGAAGTATCTGTTCAAACAGTTTGCCTATTTTTTAATTGGGTTGTTTATGTTCTTACCAATGTTCAAAGTTTTTCATATATTCTAGATACAAGTCCTTTATCAAATATATACTCTGCAAACATTTTCTGTCTATGGCTTTTCATTCCTCTAACAGAATCACTCATAGAAATTTAAATTTAAATTTTGAGAATTAAAATTTAATTTAAATTTTGAGAACATCTAATTTACCAATTTGTGTGTGGTGGTGGGAGGAGGGGACTGTGCTTTCAGTTATACATCTAAGAAATCATTTTCAAAGCCATAAAAATGTCCTCTGTTTCCATTCAGAAGTTTTATAGTTTTAAGTTTTACATTTAGGACAATGATCCACTTTCAGTTTTGCTTTATTTTTTTAATATGAAGTAGGTCCGAATACAAGTTCCCTGTTTTACATGTGGCTATCCAATTGTTCCAGTACCATCTGTTGAGAACACTATCTTTTCTTCAATAAATGTGCCAAAAATCCATTTTTCTTACATGTGTGGATCTTCTTCTGGGCTCTCTACTTCGTTCCATTGACCTATCTCTTTGTCTTGGTTAGTAGAAGTCATTGCAATAGGTCTTCCAATCAGGTATGGTTAATACTCCAATTTTACTTTCTTTTAAAAGTTTTGGCTATTCTAGATCCTTTGCATTTGATTATGAATTTTACAATCAGTTTGTCAATGGCTAATAAAAGCCTGCTGGAACTCAGACTATAATTGTGTTGAATCTATACAAATCAATTTAGAGAGACTGGGCATATTAAAAACGATCAAGTCTTCCAATTCACAGACAAAATTTATTCACTTATTTAGGTCTTTTTTAATTGTTCTCAATAATGTTTTTAGTTCTCAGTATATAGGTCTTGTGTTCAGTTCAGTTGCTCAGTTGTGTCCGACTCTTTGCGACCCCATGAACCACAGCACGCCAGGCATCCCTGTCCATCACCAACTCCTGGAGTCCACCCAAACCCATGTCCATCGAGTTGGTGATGCCATCCAACCATCTCATCCTCTGTCGTCCCCTTCTCCTCCTGCCCTCAATCTTTCCCAGCATAAGGGTCTTTTCAAATGAGTGAAATGGCCACCTCTTCACATCAGGTGGCCAAAGTATTGGAGTTTCAGCTTCAAAATCAATCCTACCAATGAACACCCAGGACTGATCTCCTTTAGGATGGACTGGTTTGTTCTCCTTGCAGTCCAAGGGACTCTCAAGAGTCTTCTCCAACACCACAGTTCAAAAGCATCAATTCTTCGGCGCTCAACTTTCTTTATAGTCGAACTCTCACATCCATGCATGACCACTGGAAAAACCATAGCCTTGACTAGATGGACCTTTGCTGACAAAGTAATGTCTCTGCTCTTTAATATGCTGTCTAGGTCGGTCATAACTTTCCTTCCAAGGAGTAAGCGTCTTTTAGTTTCATGGCTGCAATCACCATCTGCAGTGATTTTGGAGCCAGAAAAATAAAGTATGATACTGTTTCCACTGTTTCCCCGTCTATTTGCCTCTTTTGTCAAATTCAACCCTAAGTATACAGGTCGTGTGTATCTTTTGTCAAATTCAACCTTAAGTAGTTCATATTTTTGATGTTACTATGAGTGGTATTTTTTAATTTCAATTTCCAATTGCTTGTTAATACTATTATGTAGAAATACAAGTAATTTTATATATTCATCATACATCCTGAAATCCTGCTAGATTCATTTATTAGCTCTACTAACTTCTTCTTGTGAACTCAAAGCAAGATGCTGCTACTGCTAAGTCACTTCAGTCGTGTCCAACTCTGTGCAACCCCATAGACGGCAGCCCACCAGGCTCCACCGTACCTGGGATTCTCCAGGCAAGAACACTGGAGTGGGTTGCCATTTCCTTCTCCAATGCATTAAAGTGAAGTCGCTCAGTCGTGTCTGATTCTTCGCGATTCCATGGACTGCAGCCTACCAGGCTCCTCCGTCCATGGGATTTTCCAGGCAAGAGTACTGGAGAGGGTTCCCATTGCCTTCTCCAAGCAAGATACTACTACATACCTATTAGAATGGCTAATATTAAGATGACTGACTGTAACAAGTGTTACCAAGGATGTAGAGAAAGTACAGTTTTCATTAACTTTGGGTTGAATACCTGGGCAATTTCAGATCATATACACTTAGTATATGATCTGGTTGTTCCATACCTATATTTTTTATCAAAGAGAAATGAAAGCAAATGTCTATAAAAACACCTTTATATGAATGTTCATGATAGCCTGATTTGTAATAACCAAAAATTAGGAACAACTGAAATACAAATCTACAGGTGAATGAATAAACCAACTGGGGAATATCCATATAATGGAAAACTACTTAGCAATAAAACAGAATGAGCTATTGATACACACAACACAGACGCATCAAAATAATTAAGCTGGTTGAAAGAGGCCCCCCCAAAAAAAACCCACATACAAACTATCTGATTCCATAGAAAGCAGATCCATAAATGCATGAGAAAAAATTATCAAGGGGCATAAGGAAACTTTGAGGGAGATAGTCATGTTCACTATAATACTGATGGCTTCAAGTCACAACTTGCCAATATGTAAATTTTCAATATGCTGCAGTTTACCGTATATCACTTAGACCTCAATTTTTTAAAAAAGAAAATGTACCAGCATGCTAGGTCCCAGAATAGACTTTTTAATTGATAAATAACTTTAAATTGATATATAATTCACATAGCATACAATTCAACTTTTTGAAGCACACAATTCAGTGGCTTTTTGTAGTGACAGAAGTTGTGCAACAATCACCAGTATTTAATTCCAGAACATTTTCACCACTCCAAAGAGTGGCACCCATTAGCAGTCACTGACATTCCCCTCAGTCCCTCAGAATATAATTAATTTCCAGATGATGATGTATTTCATCTGGTCACTACATTTCAAGCTTCAAGACCTTTCAAGTTTGAGAGACTGGTTTTAAGTTAATTTCAAGTACCTGCTACTGTTTATCATTGTATTCTTTCTAATGAGAACCAAAACCATACAAATATAAACACGATAATTTCACAGAAGTTCCAATCACAGAAATATCATTTATAGTGTACATGTGTACCATTACAGTGATTACTAAATTATTAACATTAAAACATTAACTCCAAATCTCTTGGCTCTCCTTTTTATCAATGCCAGGACTGTCCAAGAATACAGTGGGGAATGATGAAGATGTGATGCCTCTGAAATTTTTGAATAGCACATAATCTGTGCCTTAATGAAGAAAAAAGAAGACATCACCATTTGCCTCACAGCATATGCTGTTTCTAGAAGAGATGATAATCAAAATCAAAACCTAGCGATTTTTTATTATGGAAGAGTGTAAGTGATGATAAATATAAGCCTTGGAATAATGTGTGTTTGCTTTTTAATGATTCTATCACCCTACATTTTATTTTTTGGAGCACAGAAATTAAATGTGACAAAGCAAAAAATAACAGCTGATACTAGGATTTTTTACACTTTTATATTTAGCACATATTATGAAAAAACCCTAAAGTATGTCTCACTGCTTAAAAATTAACTTTTTATATAACATATTCCAAGCACACTAGATTACAAGTTCAATATATTCCCAATGATGTGCCTAAGCAATGTATCTGAACATTATAAATTGAAATGCTGTTGAAGCATGATTTGTGAAGGATATTACATTTTTATAATCAAAAACAAGCAATAAGCATTACAGTATGACTACATAATTTAAATATCAAAGATAGAAAAATTCAAAAAGAACATAAAATGCACATCTTTCTGATGTTCTTTTGGCACAACTACTTTCAAAACACATTACTAAGAGTAAGGAGACTCTTGATATTTGAGATGGATGTAATCAAGGACTTTCTGAACCTAAAATGGTACAAATTCCACTAACCACATCCACTTCAGAAAAATTACTGGGTACCCAATGAAAAGAAGAAAATCACAAAGCCTCATTAAAATGCAGGTGTTAGGTGGTTCTTTGTATACTTAGAAGATATTCAAAATTTTGCCTAAAAAATTATGAACTCCTTCATCATGGACCTTGCAACTTGTTAATAATCAAAGCTGTGACTGTTAAACCCTCAAATGTCAAGAGGCTGTTCTAAATGTTTGAGAAAAGAATGATGAATGAGAAATGAATTCAAAAGATCTTCTAGGCACCATATCAACATGAGACTTGTGACCTAAAAAACAGCACTTCTGAACATTTCCCCCTAGGGAATGAAAACTTAAGTTCACATAAGACCTATACACAAATGTTAAAGTAGCTTAAATTTATAATCACCAAAAACTGGAAACACAAATATCCTTCAACCAGTGAATCGATGAACAAGAGGACTTACCAAGTTCATTGAGACTCTGAGCAGCTTTTGTTATCTCTCTACTTCCCCCCTGCAGTTGTCCTTGGAGTCTCTTACTGAGATATAAGATGCGAATGATTCTCCGAAGCAAATCACAGGCAACCTGTGAAATGTTAAGTAAGTAAAGTCAATCCATGAAGTTTCATGACATAGTGAATCGACTGTCTAATCTTCCCAGATGCTAGAGATCCAATATCCAGGCAAGACAGAGCTCTGCCCAATTAAAGCAGAATCAGGTTTTTGTTTTTGTTTTAATATCCTTATGCAGGCCCAGTGTACAGCCAAGGTTGACAACCACTGTGCTAGGGCTGCTCAGCTTCCTAGTACTGTTCCTTATTGTTTCTTAGTTTATTGTTCCTACGTCCCTAGGGGAACAGACTTACTAGACCTTAAAGAATAAGCATGCCCTTAATTGATTCTTCCTAATTTATCATTAATGACTAAATGTAAAAGAGAAAGCTATTTTAAAAATAAACCTATAATTTGTATGTCACCTTCTATTCCCTTTTCTGTTATTACATCTAATCCTGGGTCTTTACCTATCCAAAAGACTAAGACATGAAATAATGACTCATGTATTTCTAGACAGAGGTAATCCAGGGTGACTGCCAGGAGAGAATGACAAGAAAGGAGATTGATGGAGTAACATATATGTAATTACTGTCAGCTTAAGTGGTGACAATAAAGAAAAAAGAGACAGTCTATGTTGCTACATCACAGCCATCTTTGAATGATCCTGAAGCTGGATGAAGCAACAACATCTCCCATCTAAGGAGGAAAATCCTAACTGGTGGCAATAATAATTAAAAGCCCTAGGAAGACAGGGTCCTGAGGCTTCAACTATAAACATTTTTTCTGAAAGAAATATACATATACCTCAGAGCCACACACAGCCCCACTCGTGCACATACAACATACACAAATATACAATCAAATATACGTTTACAAACATATGTAAATCAAGGCAGCCAAGTACTAAACATGTTTAACTGACTGCTTTTCTGAGTAACAACAGTTTGAACTACTTAAAATAATAAAATAATGTCAAATAAAAATCCCCCCCCCCCACCCACAAACTGAAGATTTAGGCATCTTAATCTTTTAGTTGAGTTCAGTTCAGTCGCTCAGCTGTGTCCAACTCTGCGACCCCATGAATCGCAGCACGCCAGGCCTCCCTGTCCATCACCAGCTCCCGGAGTTCACTCAAACTCATGTCCATCGAGTTGGTGATGCCATCCAGCCATCTCATCCTCTGTCATCCCCTTCTCCTCTTGCCCTCAATCCCTCCCAGCATCAGAGTCTTTTCCAATGAGTCAACTCTTCCCATGAGGTGGACAAAGTATAGGAGTTTCAGCTTCAGCATCAGTCCTTCCAAAGAACACCCAGGACTGATCTCCTTTAGAATGGACTGGTTGGATCTCCTTGCAGTCCAAGGGACTCTCAAGAGTCTTCTCCAATACCACAGTTCAAAGGCATCAATCCTTTGGCGCTCAGCTTTCTTCACAGTCCAACTCTCACATGCATACATGACCACTGGAAAAACCATAGCCTTGACTAGACGGACCTTTGTTGGCAATGTCTCTGCTTTTGAATATGCATGCTATCTAGGTTGGTCATAACTTTCCTTCCAAAGAGTAAGCATCTTTTAATTTCATGGCTGCAATTACCATCTGCAGTGATTTTGGAACCCAAAAAAATAAAGTCTGACACTGCTTCTACTGTTTCCCCATCTATGTCCCATGAAGTGATGGGACCAGATGCCATGACCTTTGTTTTCTGAATGTTGAGCTTTAAGCCAACTTTTTCACTCTCCACTTTCACTTTCATCAAGAGGCTTTTTAGTTCCTCTTCACTTTCTGACATAAGGGTGGTGTCATCTGCATATCTCAGGTTATTGATATTTCTCCCGGCAATCTTGATTCCAGCTTGTGCTTCTTCCAGCCCAGTGTTTCTCATGATGTACTCTGCATATAAGTTAAATAAGCAGGGTAACAATATACAGCCTTGACAGACTCCTTTTCCTATTTGGAACCAGTCTGTTGTTCCATGTCCAATTCTAACTGTTGCTTCCTGACCTGCATACCTAGAGCCAGACATCCTGGAATGTGAAGTCAAGTGGGCCTTAGAAAGAAAGCATCACTATGAACAAAGCTAGTGGAGGTGATGGAATTACAGTTGAGCTATTTCAAATCCTGAAAGATGATACTGTGGAAGTGCTGCACTCAATATGCCAGCAAATTTGGAAAACTCAGCAGTGGCCACAGGACTGGAAAAGGGCAGTTTTCATTCCAATCCCAAAGAAAGGCAATGCCAAAGAATGCTCAAACTACGGCACAATTGCACTCATCTCACACGCTAGTAAAGTAATGCTCAAAATTCTCCAAGCCAGGCTTCAGCAATATGTGAACCGTGAACTTCCAGATGTTCAAGCTGGTTTTAGAAAAGGCAGAGGAACCAGAGATCAAATTGCCAACATCCACTGGATCATGGAAAAAGCAAGAGAGTTCCAGAAAAACATCTATTTCTGCTTTATTGACTATGCCAAAGCCTTTGACTGTGTGGATCACAATAAACTGTGAAAAAATCTTTTAGTTAAATTTGATTTATTTTATGAATAGGTCATGGAAGCATATAATTCAAAAGATCAGAAGATAAAAAGTCACCATCATATTTCTATGTCTCAACTATGTAATCACCAAAAATAACCACTATTGTCACTTTCTTGCTTGTCAGAATTCTATTTTTAGATGTACTATTTGGAATGTAAAATCCCAAGCAATCATTCCTCTTAAGATTCTAAACACATCATGAGGAGAAATACCAGATCTTACTTTAGCCTAATCAGCACAAACTGTCTTTCCAGAATTCCCTTCTGCTGTTGCTGCTAAGTTGCTTCAGTCGTGTCCGACTCTGTGCGACTCCACAGATGGCAGCCCACCAGGCTCCCCCATCCCTGGGATTCTCCAGGCAAGAACACTGGAGTGGGTTGCCATTTCCTTCTCCAATGCGTGAAAGTGAAAGTGGAGTCGCTCAGTCGTGTCTGACTCTAGCGACCCCATGGACTGCAGCCCACCAGGCTCCTCCGCTCATGGGATTTTCTAGGCAAAAGTACTGGAGTGGGGTGCCATTGCCTTCTCTGCCAGAATTCCCTAATATCTAACCAATAAAGGATATGCCCTCAAATATGAAAGCTTTGAGCTTATTTCTAATGCTTTTCTGTTTAACCATACTTAATCTGTCACCAAGTTTTACTGATTATTCTTCTGTTGCATAATACAATAATTATTTTACCTCTATTCCCAAAAGCATCACCCTAATCCAAATCTTTACCACTTTTATCTTAACACTGTGGTCTCCTGGGTAGCTTTTCAATCTCTTGCTGAAATCCATCTTGCTGGCTTTATTGTCTTAGAAACAGTTTTCAGCACTTTAGTCCCCCCTTTTAATAAACTTCAGTGGCTCTCTACTAACAGATTATGTTGAATTCAACAGCATTTAATAAAATCCTCAGTCAACACATCTTAGATAATCTATAAGGCACCAACTTGCACCATTTCCTAATATAGTTGCTTCCACTCCAATTTCCTTTTCTTATTTTTTATTTCATACTTTTATCAGAAAATATAATACAATTATTCAGCATTGACAAGAAATGATCTATCAAGACAGAAAAAGACACAGAGGAATCTTGAATGCATTTTACTACGGGAAAGAGTCAATTTGAAAAGGCTATATATTATATGATTCCAACTATATGACTTTCTAGAAAAGACACAACTATGGAGACGGTTACAAAGATGAGCCATTGCCAGGAGTTGGGAGAATAAAGAGTCAAAGTAAAGAGGATTTGGAGGGCATTGGAAATACTATAGAAAGATGGATGTGTGCTATGTCCTTTTAGTCGTGTCTGACTCTTTGAGACCTATGGACTGTAGCCCACCAGGCTCCTCTGTCCATGATTCTCCAGGCAAGAATACTGGAATGGGTTGCCACACCTTCCTCCAGGGGATCTTCCTGACTCAGGGAATCGAACTCACATCTCCAGCAGCTCGTGCACTGCAGGCAGGTTCCTAACCGCTAAGCCACCAGGGAACCCCCATAGTGATGGATATATGTCATTATTATTTTGCAAAAGCCATAGAATATATACTAAGAGAGAACTATGGACTTTCATAATGATGTGTCAATGTAAGTTCATCATTTTTAACAAATATGCCACTCTGGTGACAGATATTGACTAACAGGGAGGCTATGCATGTGTGGGGACAAGGGATACATGGGAAATCTACATCTTCCTCTCAATTTTGCTATGAATCTAAACTGCTCTAAAAAAATCAGTATTTAAAAATATATTTAGATATTATATATATAGAAAATTACATACAGAAATTAAATAAATCAACTTGGAACTACCACATGGATCAGGAAACAAAACTCTCTCTGCCACTACATAAGCCCTCCATGTTGTTGTTGCTGCTGTTCAGTAGCTCAGTCGTGTCCGACTCTTTGCGACCCCATGGACTGCAGCACGCCAGGCTTCCCTGTCCTTCACTGTTTCCCAGAGTTTGCTCGAATTCATGTCCATTGACTCGGTGATGCCATACACCATCTTGTCCTCTGTCGTCCACTTCTCCTCCTGCCTTCAATCTTTCCCAGCATCAGGGTCTTTTCAAATGAGTCAGTTCCTCGCATCAGGTAGCCAAAGTATTGGAGCTTCAGCTTCAGTATCAGTTCTTCCATTGAATATTCAAGGTTGATTTCCTTTATGATTGACTGGTTTGATCTCCTTGCAGTTCAAGGGACTCTCAAGAGTCTTCTCCAAAACCAAATTCAAAAGCATCAATTCTTTGGCGCTCAGATTTATTTTAAGGTCCAAACTCACATCCATACATGCTGCTGCTGCTGCTAAGTCGCTTCAGGCATGTCCGACTCTGTGCGACGCCATAGACAGCAGCTCAGGAGGCTCCCCTGTCCCTGGGATTCTCCAGGAAAGAACACTGGAGTGGGTTGCCATTTCCTTGCCCAATGCAGGAAAGTGAAAAGTGAGAGTGAAATCGTGTCTGACTTTTAACAACCCCATGGACTACAGTCTATCAGGCTCCTCCGACCATGGGATTTTCCAGGCAAGGGTACTGGAGCGGGTTGCCATTGCCTTCTCCACATCCATACGTGACTACTAGAAAAACCACAGCTTTGATTATATGGACCTTTGTTAGCAAAGTAATGTCTCTGCTTTTTAATATGCTAAGTTTCTCATACCTTTTCTTCCAAGGAGCAAGCGCCTTTTAATTTCATGAATACAGTCACATTCTGCAATGATTTTGGTGCCCAAGAAAATAAAGTCTGTTTCCTTTGTTTCCCCATCTATTCACCATGAAGTGATGGGACCAGATGCCATTTTCTTAGTTTTTTCAGTGTTGAGTTTTACACCAGCTTTTTCACTCTCCTCTTTCACTTTCACCAGGAGGCTCTTTAGCTCCTCTTAGCTTTCTGCCATAAGGATGGTATCATCTGCATTATTGATATTTGTCTCAGCATTCTTAATTCCAACTTGAGCTTCATCCAGCCCAGCATTTCACATGATGTACTCTGCATATAAGTTAAAGAAGCAGGGTGATAATACACAGCCTTTATGTATGCCTTTCCCAATTTGGAACCAGTCTATTGTTTCATGTCTGGTTCTAATTGTTGCTTCTTGACTTGCATACAGGTTTCACAGGAGGCAGGTCAGGTGGTCTGGTAGTTCCATCTCTTGAAGAATTTTCCACAGTTTGTTGTGATCTACACAGTCAAAGGCTGTGGAGTACTCAATGAAGCAGATGTTTTTCTGGAACTCTGTGGCTTTTTCTATGATCCAATGGATGTTGGCAATTTAATCTCTGGTTCCTCTGCCTTTTCTAAATCTAGCCTGAATATCTAGGAGTTCTCAGTTCACATACTGCTGAAGCCTAGCTTGGAGAACTTTGAGTATTACTTTGCTAGCATGTGAAATGAGTGCAACTGTGCTGTAGTCTGAACATTCTTTGGCACTGCTCTTCTCTGGGACTGGAATGAAACTGATCTTTTCCAGTCCTGTGGCCACTGCTGAGTTTTCCAAACTTGCTGACATATTGAGTGCAGCACTTTCACAGCATCATCTTTTAGGATTTCAAATAGCTCAGCTGGAATTCCATCACCTCCACTAGCTTTGTTCATAGTGATGCTTCCTAAGACTCACTTGACTAAAAGATGTCTTGCTCTAGGTGAGTGATCACACCATCGTGGTTATCTGGATCATTAAGATCTTTTTTGTATAGTTCTTCTGCATATTCTTGCCACCTCTCTTAAATATCTTCTGCTTCTGTTAGGTCCATACTGTTTCTGTCCTTTATTGTGCCCATCTTTCATGAAATGTTGCCTTGATATCTCTAATTTTCTCGAAAAGATTTCTTAGTCTTTCCCATTCTATTGTTTTCCTCTATTCCTTTGCATTGATCACTGAGGAAGGCTTCCTTATCTTTCCTTGCTATTCTTTGTAACTGTGCACTCAGATGGGTATATCTTTCCTTTCCTCCTTTGCCTTTCACTTCTCTTTTCTCAGCTATTTGTAAGGCCTCCTCAGACAACCATTTTGCCTTTTTGTATTTCTTTTTCTTGGGAATGGTTTTGATCACCACCTCCTGTACAATGTTATGAACCTCCAACCATAGTTTTTCAGACACTCTATCAGATCTAATCCATTGAATCTATTTGTCACTTCCACTGTATAATTGTAAGGGCTTTGATTTAGGTCATATCTGAATGGCCTAGTGGTTTTCCCTACTTTCTTCAATTTAAATATGAATTTTCCAATAAGGAGTTCATAATCTGAGCCATCAGCTCCCAGTTTTGTTTTTGCTGACTATATAGAGTTTCTTCATCTCTGCTGCAAAGAACATAATCAATCTGATTTCAGTATTGACCATTCTGGTGATGTCCCTATATAGAATCATCTCCTGTGTTGTTGGAAGAGGGTGTTTGCTATGATCAGTGCTTTCTCTTTCAAAACTGTTAGCCTTTGCCCTGCTTCATTTGGTACTCCAAGGCCCAACTTGCCTGTTACTCCAGGTATCTCTTGACTTCCTACTTTTGCATTCCAGTCATAACGTCCTCCACCCAACCTCCCTACTGGCTTTTGAGAGACATCATTCTGGCTTTTGTCATAATCATATCCTTATTTTTTTCATTTATAGCTTCATCACTGAAGTGTATATACCTAAATGCTATAGTTTAATTTTGTTCTTTTTAAATCTATATAGGTTCCCTTAGCATCTTTTTTCCTTTGCAATCTGTTAAATATGTTGGATCATCTGATCTATACAGTTTCCCACGGACTGGGTTTAGTTGATTACTGTCTTCTAGTTTAACAAGCCCCTGTATCTTCTATATTCCCTAAACATTAGTAGTTGGATATAAGCAGCTTCATCAGATTCAGGTTAATATTCTGGGCAAATTTATTCATTACTGTTGTTAGCAACACTGATACTCAACATCAAAATCCATTAACACATAATTTGCAACAGACAACACATGTAGAGAACAAACATATTGATACCAAAGGGTAAAAGAGGGGATAGGATGAGTTGGGAAATTAGGAGTGACACATACATACACTACCAACAGATCACTATTGAGAACCTGCTGTATAGCACAGGGAACTCTACTCAGAGCTCTGTGGTGACCTAAATGAGAAGGTAATCCAAAAAAGAAGGGATACAGTAGGAAACACAGGAGATTTGGGTTCAATCCCTGGGTCAGAAAAATCCTCTGAAGAAGGAAATGGCAACCCATTCCAGTTTTCTTGCCTGGAAAATCCCATGGACAGAGGTACAGTCCAGGGGGCCACAAAGAGTCAGACACAATTTAGCAAGCAAACCCCCACCATCAAGTATATGTATGGCTGTCATTTTGCTGTACAGCAGAAACTGACAGCAGTATAAAGCAACTATACTCCAATTTATAAAAAATAATTATTATTATTATAACTGCAAAATGGTGTTACTCCAGTTTTATCATTTTGTCTTTATCTGCTAGCATATAAAATGTCTCTATTAGAAGAAGCTTTACCTCATCTATGTTAGTTTATCCAGTGGTACTGTTCATATAGAAAAGTAAGAATTATCACTGGGTTCCTTCCGTTGGTTTATCAATGGTTTATTTTCCTAAGAGCCACAAAAGATGAACAATTAAGTTCACTGTTTTGGGTATCATTATGAACTCATAGATTTAAAGATAATAAAAAGATGTGAAGCCACTGTAGCTCTTATCCTTACAGGTGCTCACCATGTCCCATTTTTGGCCATGGGAGCCTCTGAGCCTGATCACATCTACTGATTTGCCGGAGACTGACAGGTTTTCTGGGATATAGGTGTTGCAGTGTTAAAACTGACACAGCTGGTCACCCTAGAGCCTCTTCAAGTTGGCTCCTGAATCCTTTTGTCATGACTCTACTTAGTGGTTATTGATAGTTTCCTTGGGATATACAGGTATAAAAATATTATAATGTATATTTCATGTCCCAGATCTGGAATCAAAGATTTATCAAAGAAGCCCTGATTTCCTTTAGAAGTCAGCAGCATTTGAAGACCATGTTGGGGAAACCAGGTCTGCTCATTTCTGAGACTTCGGAGTACACACAGTTAGGAAATGTTGAAATTAAAATACCACATAAATATTCATTTGCTTGATTCCACAATACACATAAAACAGTCTCAGATTAACATTATACATATATACAAAAATATATACATATGATGTGTACACTATTTTAAGATAAAATTAGAACATCTCATAAGTTCACTGATACTTCCACTTAAATAGGAACACAGAGTATTTATACTTAATCTTCTAAATTACATATGTAAATTATTTCTTCCACAGAGACTCCTGGCTCCAGAGACATCAGAGATAACAGAATTAGAATATGTATAATTATTCATTTGCTTTGCTGCATGATACAAACATTACCTGAACTCAAAACCGAAACTACAAATAAAAATATGATTGATGACAATTTAAAAAAACGGTTCCCCACATACTCTCCCCACGATGTCTTAGAGTTGAATTTTATTTCTTTGTCAAAACATACAGCCAGGGACTTCCTTGGAGGTCTAGTGGTTTGGAGTCTGCCTTCCAGCGTGGGGACAGCTGTTTGATCCCTGTTAGGAGAACTAAGATCCCACATGCTGTGGGGCAACTAGGCACCACAACTCCTGAGCCTGCTCACCTCAACTAGAAAGAAGCCTGTGCACCCCAAGGAGACATCTCACGTGCCACAAGACCCAATGCAGCCAAAAATAAATAAATATTTTTTAAAAGTAACATACAGCCATTACATACTACTTTATATCCCTCATTTAAGCCTCGTTCTTACTGTCATTGCTAGTTTTTACTTTGAAGTTTCTCTAGTCATTTGATTGTCTCAAGTATATCATCTATCAGAGTCCTAATAAAAGGTTATAGGAGCAAAAGTCCCTGGATTCTATGAGGACAGCAATCTCTATACATCAAAATCAGTTCAGCTGTTAAATCCATTATCTTTTGCTGCATAAGAAACCAGCCCAAAACACAGTGGTTTTAAACGATTTGTTCTTCCTCAAAACTCTGTGAGTCAGGAGTTTAGGCAGGGTTCATGTGCTTCATGTGGTATCCCCAGGTTACTCATTCTGCTACCTCCTGCTAACCACAAGGCTTCACTCCCCTGTCCCGTGCCTCAGCGCTTCTCTACCTTCATCTCCCCACCACCAGCACATGCTTTCTCACACCTTGATGGTCTCACAATGACTGTACTCTCAACGGAGAGTGGCTTTCCCAGAGCACAAACAAAAGCTGCTGCGCCCCTTGAATGCTAGCTCCCAAACTAGCCCAGCATGACTCCCACCAGCAGCGGTTCTCCCGTTTTGCTATCCTGCCTACTCTCAGTGTTTTCAAAGTGTTTAGGGACACTGGCGTCTTATGCTACTGCTGCTATCTTCCCTCTTCCTTCCTTCCTGGTATATTACTTGTTTGGTGGATAATTATTTATAAAGCCAGTTAACTAAATCATCATCACACAGAACAATGCAGATAAAATTATTTGACTTCGTTATCAACTGAAAACTAAAAAGAATCCTATAAATGTATATGGTGAAAAACACATACATGTAAAAAACATGAACATAAAAAGAGAAAAGGCTTTATGAATCCTTTCCTCCTCCTTCATATCAACATTTTCTCAAACTTTCTTACTTATATAATTTTGAAGTTAAAAAACTAAATTAAAAACCTTAAATTGGAAAGCTAATATATGTGACTTAAAAAGTAAAATGATAAAAAGTGAAAAAAATCAAAAGATAAAAAATTTATATGCACGTATGTGAATTATACCTCAATAAAGCTGTTGTATTTTTCAAAACATATGATTAGAAGTGTTAAAAAAAAAATAAGATTTGAAAGTTTAAAAACTCATTTTCTTATATAACGTTAAAGTTAAAAAAGTTTATATATTCTATGTAAAGGATAATAAGCTCTTAAATTTTTCTTTCTGAAAAACTCTGAGGCAGTTCATAAGCAAACGTTACTAAAAAGAGCTAAGATGGAGATGATTCTTGGGGTGATAATTAAATTCAACTCATGTTTTCATGTATATAGATGAAGTCAGAAGCTTCTGCTCAGAGAAAGAAAAAGCCTTCTGGAAAGAGTAAAGTGGGGATAAAAAGCAAAAAAAAAAAAATTAAAGGTAAAAGTACTTTCTTCTAATTGAGGGTACAGCATAGTGATTTTATGTTCAAGGCAAAAACAAGTTCAGAGCCATTTCTTTCTTCTTCTTATATCACATGCACTTAAATGAATTTAAAGCTCAAAGAATAAAAAGATTAAACAGGAACATTAAAGTTTCTCCAAAATTTAAAATGGAAATGTCTAGACAAAGTAAACAGAATAAAAATGGTTAAAACATAAAATTCCAAAGAGCCCTTGGACATCAAAGAAGTTTCAATTTCCATGATGAACATCCCTCTTATAGGTAAGACTCATCCTAAGGTAGGAGTCAATTTAGGAAAAATTAAATACTAGAAATAAAGATATCAAAATGTACCTGGCACATTTTTCTTTTCTTTCTCTCCCTTCTCCTCTTTCTTCCTTTATGATAAATTTACCAGATACTCAACTCAGTTGCTGCTATGCAGTAGTATAATATTTTTTACAATAAGACTATAGAAAATAACACTAATACATATAAAAAGTGTTTATTTTAAACACAAATAATCCTGACCTCACACTATCATAACCGTAAGAATAAAAGCACTCATAAAAGAAACTATCACAGTGTCACGGAATCACAGCATTTTACAGCTGGAAGAGAATTCACAGATCCAGTCCAAACTTTCACTGTATAAAGATACTAAACCACCAAGTACACCACAACAAATATAGTAATTATGTAAAGTGAAATGTGTATTACTAACCTTACTGTGGTAATCATTTTACAATATATACATCTACCAAATAATCACACTGTGCATCTTAAATGTACACGTTATGTCAATTATATCTCAAAGCTGCAAACAAAAAAATAATAGTTTGTTCGTGACCATGAAGCTAGAAGGATGAAGAATGTAGTCGGGTCTCATAACACCTAGTCCAGTGCTCTTCATCCATGCTTTATGAATCTAGATTTGATTTTAATTTTTCTACTACAAGCAAGTTTCTAAAAACCAGGAGTCATACTTTCTACTTTTTTACATATTCCATAGAATCAAAATCACAGAATACTAAATTTAGCGAGAGAAATTCTGTTTCAGTCTGAACATTGCTGCATATTGGCTATATGAACTTCAGCAAGTAACTTTCAGAAGCTAAGTTTTTATTCACTCATAAAGTGATGAGCTACGTAACTTCTAAACACAATTATTGACTTAGAATACTTGAAATTTTTCATAAAGTCCCACATAAATTTGAAAAAAAAAATTTTTATCATGAATTCCAAGTGAGGTAGCAAAAATGAGATTCTTAAAACTTACTGTCAAAAGACTGTACTAAACAAAGAGGGGAAATGAAGTGCATGATGCTGCATTTCGTAACCATTTAATATGGTACATAACACTATTCTACAGCTTCCCAAGTGGCATCAGTGGTCAAGAATCCGTCTGCCACTGTAGGAGACATAAGAGACGCAGGTTTGATCCCTGCATCAGGAAGATCCCCTGGAGGAAGAAATGGCAACCAACACCAGTATTCTTGCCTGGAGAATCCCCTGGACAGAGGAGCCTGGCAGACTACAGTGCACTGGGTCGCAAAGGGTAAGACACGATGGAAGCAACTTAGCGCACACACGCATAGAACACTATGCTAAAGCGAAAAATTCCTAAAACAAACCAGAGGAAATCTACAGATTACCTTCAAAAGACCAGGTCAGAATGACAGTTTCTCAACAACTAAACTGGAAGCCAGAACAGAATTGAATTATGTATGACACATATAAAAAGTTAACAAGGAAGGGAGGGAGGAAGGAAGGAAACAGAAAAATAACTTAAAAGGGACCAAAAGATTTGAAAAGACATTTCTCCAGAGAAGATACACAGTGACCAACAGGCACAATAAAAAATGCTCAGTATCACTAGTCACTTGGAAAATTTGTATCAAAACAACAATATACTACTTCATAAGTGGTAGGATGGCTATATTAAAAAGAAAAGAAGTATTGGCAGGAAAGGAAAAAATTGAAACCCTCATACATAGCTGATAGGAATGCAAAATGGTACGGCTTCCTTGGAAAACACTTTGGCGCTCCCAAAATGTTCTAATTGACATATAAGGCCCAGTGGTAGAGAATCCACCCGCCAGTGCAGGAGATGCAAGAGACACAGGTTCAATCCCTGGGTTGGGAGGATCCCTTGGAGAAGGAAATGGCAACCTGCACTAGTACTCTTGCCTGGAAAATTCCATGGACAGACAAGCCTAGCAGGCTACAGACCATAGGGCTGCAAACAGTCAGACATAACTGAGCAACTGAGCACACATAATGCTGTTTAGGTATATGTATATGATTTGATACATCAAAATATTAAACATAGAGTTAGCATATGACCTAGCATATCTCAGATACACATCCAATTAAAAAAACTGTACATACAAAAATTTATACACAAATGTTCCTAAGAATTCTTACTCATAATAGTCAATAAGAGGAAACAACCCAAATATCAACTGCTGCTGCTGCTGCTGCTAAGTCACTTCAGTCGTGTCCGACTCTTCTCGACCCCGTGGACTGCAGCCTACCAGGCTCCCCCGTCCATGGGATTTTCCAGGCAAGAGTACTGGAGTGCCATCGCCTTCTCTGAAATATCAACTGATAGGTAAGTAAAATAAATGGATAAACAAAAATGTGCCATACCCTTACAATGGATTATTATTTGGTCACAAAAAGGAAAGTACTGACACATCAATTCTTCAGCACTCAGCCTTCTTTATGGTCCAACTTTCACATCCATACGACTATTGCTCCCCTTGAAAGAGAAGCATGACAAACCTATACAGTGTTTTAGAAAGCAGAGACGTCACTTTGCCAACAAAGATCTGTATAGCCAAAGCTATGGTTTTCCCAATAGTCGTATGGATGTGAAAGTTGGACCATAAAGAAGGCTGGGTGCTGAAGAATTGATGCTTTCAAATTGTGGTACTGAAGAAGACCTGAGAGTCCCTTGGACTCCAAGGAGATCACACCAGTCAATCCTAAAGAAAATCTACCCTGAATTTTCATTGGAAGGACTGATGCTGAAGCTGAAGCTCCAAGACTTTGGCCACATGATGCAAAGAGCCAACTCATTGGAAAAGACCTGGATGCTGGGAAAAACTGAGGGCAAGAGAAGAAGGGGACGACTGAGGATGAGATGGTTGGGTGGCATCACTGATTTGATGGATGTGAGTTTTTGAGCAAACTCCAGGAGATAGTGAAGAACAGGGAAGCCTGGCGTGCTGCAGTCCATGGATTTAAAAGAATCAACAGGACTTAGTGACTGAACAGCAACATCTATTATAGGAATTATATGACTAGGTTATTTACATTTGACCACAGAAAACTGTAAGGATAAAAGTTAGGTTTCTTTTTGTTCTCTATCAAGAGAAATAATTTTGAATTATAAAAAGTTAGTAAAATTATTATACACTATAGTAATAAGAACTGTACAAAAAAGATCTTCACGACTCAGATAATCACGATGGTGTGATCACTGACCTAGAGCCAGACATCCTGGAATGTGAAGTCAAGTGGGCCTTAGAAAGCATCACTACGAACAAAGCTAGTGGAGGTGATGGAATTCCAGTTGAGCTCTTTCAAATCCTGAAAGATGATGCTGTGAAAGTGCTGCACTCAATATGCTAGCAAATTTGGAAAACTCAGCAGTGGCCACAGGACTGGAAAAGATCAGTTTTCATTCCAATCCCAAAGAAAGGCAATGCCAAAGAATGCTCAAACGACCGCACAACTGCACTCATCTCACATGCTAGTAAAGTAATGCTCAAAATTCTCCAAGCCAGGCTTCAGCAATACATGAACCATGAACTTCCTGATGTTCAAGCTGGTTTTAGAAAAGGCAGAAGAACCAGAGATCAAATTGCCAATATCTATTGGATCATGGAAAAAGCAAGAGAGTTCCAGAAAAACATCTATTTCTGCTTTATTGACTATGCCAAAGCCTTTGACTGTGTGGACCACAATAAACGGTGGACAATTCTGAAAGAGATGGGAATACCAGACCACCTGCCTCTTGAGAAATCTGTATGCAGGTCAGGAAGCAACAGTTAGAACTGGACATGGAACAACAGACTGGTTCCAAATAGGAAAAGGAGTACATCAAGGCTGTATATTGTCACCCTGTTTATTTAACTTCTATGCAGAGTATATCATGAGAAACGCTGGACTGGAAGAAACACAAGCTGGAATCAAGATTGCCGGGAGAAATATCAATAACCTCAGATATGCAAGATGACACCACCCTTATGGCAGAAAGTGAAGAGGAACTAAAAAGCCTCTTGATGAAAGTGAAAGAGGAGAGTGAAAAAGTTGGCTTAAAGCTCAACATTCAGAAAACGAAGATCATGGCATCTGGTCCCATCACTTCATGGGAAATAGATGGGGAAACAGTGTCAGACTTTATTTATTGGGGCTCCAAAATCACTGCAGATGGTGACTGCAGCCATGAAATTAAAAGACGCTTACTCCTTGGAAGGAAAGTTATGACCAACCTAGATAGCATATTCAAAAGCAGAGACATTACTTTGCCAACAAAGGTCCATCTAGTCAAGGCTATGGTTTTTCCTGTGGTCATGAACGGATGTGAGAGTTGGATTGTGAAGAAGGCTGAGCGCCGAAGAATTGATGCTTTTGAACTGTGGAGTTGGAGAAGACTCTTGAGAGTCCCTTGGACTGCAAGGAGATCCAACAAGTCCATTCTGAAGGAGATCAGCCCTGGGATTTCTTTGGAAGGAATGATGCTAAAGCTGAAACTCCAGTACTTTGGCCACCTCATGGGAAGAGTTAACTCATTGGAAAAGACTCTGATGCTGGGAGGGATTGGGGGCAGGAGGAGAAGGGGATGACAGAGGATGAGATGGCTGGATGGCATCACCGACTCAATGGACGTTAGTCTGAGTGAACTCCGGGAGTTGGTGATGGACAGGGAGGCCTGGCGTGCTGCGATTCATGGGGTCGCAAAGAGTCAGACACGACTGAGTGACTGAACTGAACTGATAGTAATAAGAGTGAAAATAATTCACTTGAATAGTAGTTTTGATTTTTACTTTTTAAACTGAACATCTTCTTTTAAAGCACTTGAATATTTTCTTTTTCTCTCATATTCTCTTACTTCCTCAGAATTCATTCTCTTGAAATCTATACCCTTATAAAGACAAAATGAACTAAAATTACAAAGAAATGACAAATGAGGACCTACCTGAAGTCTTGCTAGTTGAGCAGTACGGGCTACTATTTTATTGTACGGCTCAATAATTTTTGCTTTCATCCTAAAGGAAAAACAAAAAGAGGAGAGATAAAATCATCTTCAAAATATCAATGGATAAAAATCTTTCCATTTCACTTATTTACAAAATGAACAACAGTACCTATCAACGGCTCCCTGTAAAGCCCCAATTCTTGTCTGCATCATCTGAAGGACACCTAGGAAAACATAACAGCTTACATTACTTTAGAAATTTACAAGGGTTTCAAGTTGGGTAAAAAGTTAAAAGGAAAAAACTGAAAAATGTTTCCATTTTTTTCTGCTATGATCATAATCAAACTGTATCTTTTACTTAGACTATTCAAAAACCTCTAACTAGTTTTCCTCTACTCCAAATCTTACTTCACCAACGAAGTCTTACAAGGAATAGGGTGTACACGTGCTAAGTCACTTCAGTCGTGTCCAGCTCTTTACAATCCTATGGACTGTAGCCCACAGGGCTCTTCTGAACATGGGATTTCTCCAGGCAAGAATACTGGAGTGGGTTGCCATGCCCTCCTCCAAGGGATTTTCCCAACCCAGTGATGGAACCCAAGTCTCTGTGTCTCCTGCATTGGCAGACAGGTTCCTTCCCACTAGCCACCACAAGGAAGGGGGAGTGACTGCTTAATGGTTACAAGGTTTCCATTTGGAGTGATGAAAAAAATCTGGAACTGGATAGTGATGCTTATTAATGGCACTGAATTAGCATTAATATGATTAAAGGGGTAAATTCCATGTTAATGTGTGAAAAGTGAAAATGAAAGTCGCTCAGTCACATCAAACTCTTTGTGACCCAATGGACTGTAGCCTGCCAGGCTCCTCTGTTTGTGGGGATCCTCCAGGCAAGAATACTGGAGTAGATATCCGTTTCCTTCTGACCAGTGGATCTTCCCAACCCAGGGATCAAAGCCAGGTCTTCCGCATTTCAGGCAATTCTTTACCAGCTGAGCCACCAGGGAAGCCCAAGAATACTGGATTGGGTAGCCTATCCCTTCTCCAGGAGCTCTTCCTGACCTAGGAATTGAATGGTGGTCTCCTGCATTGCAGGCAGATTCTTTACAAGCTGAGCTACCAGGGAAACCCGTTATTAATACGCATTGTACTATAATCACACACACACACAAAAGCCTGCATGATCTTTAGAAGTATAAATTATATTTAACACGTATTTGCTAAAATCTATCCACAGTCTCCCTTTCATTCCTAGGTTAAAACTGAAGTCCACAGCTTGATCTCCAAGGCCCTGAACAATTTGGGTGACGTACTCCGCTCCTGGTATATTCTCTCTAACCACCAGTGATAGATAAATAATAGATACAGAGAGCAAGTATATTATTGCCTTTACTCTCTATTTATATAACACGATGAAGAACCATTTATAAAATTGTAGAACTATTTTCAGGAAGACAGATCTTAAATTTGACTATATGCCTAAAAATGGGTTTTCTAGTATTACAGATCTAATTATTTTGAACTCCATTCTTTAAAACTCAGTTTCTATAGTCAACTGACATCACTGTAGTTTTAAAACACAGCATTCTATAAATAAATTCAAGTATAGAATGTTGTCACATATTAGATGAGGTAATTTTAAGGTTAATTAACATTCCTGCTGCTGCTGCTAAGTTGCTTCAGTCGTGTCCGATTCTGTGCGACCCCATAGACGGCAGCCCACCAGGCTCCCCCATCCCCGGGATTCTCCAGGCAAGAACACCGGAGTGGGTTGCCATTTCCTTCTCCAATGCACAAAAGTGAAAAGTGAAAGTGAAGTCGCTCAGTCGTGTCCGACTCAGCGACCCCATGGACTAAAGCCTGCCACAAATATGTTTTAATTTGGCTCAGTTCAATAGAATCCTTTCTGGACCCAGAGATTATGCTTTTCTGCTGGCTTTATGGTTCACTGACCTGAAATCTCCAAGAATGCACTGGTCTTCCTTGTTATCATCACTTCCTTACATGTTTTTCTCTCCACAACCCACTCATGAGAGCTTTCACACATATTCCACTAAAACAGACCTTGTCAAGGTCACCAGAAATCTCCAAGGTGCCAATTTCTATTATCAGTTCTGTCTTGATCCTGTTCAAACTCTCAAAAATTCACTTCACGTTGAACCACTCCCTTCCTAAAACATGTTTTACTCTAGCCTTCCAAATCATTACACCCCCTGGGTTCCTTCCGATCACAGTAGTTGCTCCTACTCCTTCTCCATTAGATCTCTACATGCTGGAGTACTCCCAGAGATGATCCTCAGTTATCTTCACCTCTCCATCCAGAGTCTCTCTTAGTATTTAAAACATGGGGTCTGAATGAAATCTCGATCTATTCAATAAAATACTGATTTGAGATATACACATATGCACCTGTATCTATATTTTCTTTATATCTGCCTAACTATACACACACACAAGTCTTTAGTTCAGAACTTTATTATGACAAGTTTAAGACACCCAAGATAAGATCTGCCCCAAAGTCATGATCCTCTCCAGTCTAACTCATCTCAGTTACTTACACCATCAACTATCCAATTTTTCAGACTAAAATTTCAGGAATCACTCTTGGTGAGTTTTTTTCCCTCAGACCTTTAATTTCCCATCAACAAATCCTATCTACTCTATTCCCATCTTATACCATCCACTTCTCTCTCTTTACATCCACCACTCTAATTCAAGGCACCATCAACTTCTATTACTCTAACTTTTAAATGGGAACCCCAGATCCTACTCTTGCCTTCCTATAGAACCACCAGAGAAAACATTTTAGAGCACTAATCACATAATATCTCTAATTAAAATCCTCCAATGGCTTACCACTGCATTTAGAATGAAAATCAAAATTCCTTTCCAAGAACCTCATCTACAATTCTTTTCTTCATTCACTAAACTCTTAATCATACTAGACTTTCTTCCCTTCAAACATGCCACACTAATTCCATTTATTGGTCCCTCAGCTTACCATACTCTTCTCCCCAGAGAGTCATGTGGTAGCTCTTTATCATCACTCAGATCTCAGCTCAAATGTCATCTTCTCAGAGATATCCCTGCTCATCCTAGCTAGTAAGGGACTCCCCTTCTATCTCGTCATCTATTTTCTTTTAGAACTTACAAATACCTGAAGTTTCCTACTAACGTATTTTTTGGGTCTAATTTCCTACCTAGAACATAAATATCACCTGAACAGTGACTGTGGCTTTTGTTCACAGGTGCCTGGTATCTAACAATTTCTCAATTAATGAGTGAGCAAATAAATTAATAAATTAAGCAATCTCTTTTTAATTAAATAGGCTTAAGTGAGATTCCTGGGTGGCTCAGTTGTAAAGAATCCTCCTGCCAATGCAGGAGATGTGGGTTCAGTCCCTGGGTTCAAAAGATTCCGAGGAGGAGAAAATGGCAACCTGCTCCAGCATTCTTGCTGGGAAAATCCCATGGACAGAGAAGCCTGGCGGGCTACAGCCCGAGGGGTCACAAGAGTTGGACACAACTAAGCGACTGACAGGCACACACACATGCACAATTAAACATACCTCCATAAAAACAGGGATTTTTTATAATGTTACAAGTGCCTGGAATCTAGCAAATTCTCGATTAAAATTTAAATGAATAAATGAACAGGACAGAGAGAGTAAGTTTTATTTCATTTTAAGAGATAAAGCACAGTAGATTTTACCGAATGTTTTCTTTTTTAATTAATTGTATTGGAGTGTAGTTGCTCAACCACGTTGTTAGTTTCTACAAAAATATAAATTTTAATAAAATAGGCTAAATGAATACACCTCCAAATGAATTATATAGCACAAAATTTTAAATATATAGGAGAAAAAGCAGATGAAGTAAAAAGCTGGGAAACTACTCATTTTCAAATACCTAACACAAATCTTAAAATTTTTAATATGCTTAGAAATACACATCATGTTAAAATACTGATTCATACCTTGACTTCTTATGTTCAAATAATCTGCAGAATACTTTTAGATTACCATAGGAATTTACAGAAGTCAGCCTTTGTACTGTATACTCTCATCCAATGGATAATCATTCTAACTCAGTCAAATAGCGTATTTTAAATGTTGTAATCACTGAAAAGCAAGCATTCAGGGGAAAATCAGCACACTGCAGAACTTAACACACATAGGGAATTACCTGGCGGTCCAGTGGTTAATGTGGAGCTCTATACCAAAGTCACTGGTATAAAGCCTTTGACCAAGGTCACAAATGTGGAGCCTTGTACCAAGGTCATCTCCGGAACTGACCAAGCCCCACAGCAATTGTTGCCATGAGCCTCCACCCATCTAAACCAGCCAGCTCCAGTTCCCTGACCCCATATTAGATTAAAAAAAAAATACCCACCCTGTGCTGTGCTCAGTCACGTCCGACTCTTTGAGAACCTCCCTATAGCACCCTAAACAATCACCTAATGGCACCCAGCAAGAACTCGGTCTTGAGGCTATAAAATTGGCCACTAACAAACAAAAGCCATCGGCTCACCCTTGAGCTGGCCTGCTGTTCTAAGTGTCTCCCGCTGTAATAAACTCTATTCTCTCATTCTGCCTCATGTCTAAAAATTATCTTCCAATCCATGCACAGACCGTGACAATTAGAATTCAGTACTTTCACTGCCATAGCCCAGGGTTCAATCCCTGGTTGGGGAACTAAGATCGCACAAGCTGCATGATGCAGCCAATTAAAAAAAATAAAAAGAACTAAGCATATATACAAAAACCACAGTAAGAAGTATTTTTGTTGTGATGATTTATCTACACATATTTAAACTCAAAATCAACATACTACCATGACATCCCTATAGGTTTTATAAAGGAAAAAAATCATTTATCATTTGTTTACAAAAATTACCATTAAAAACCAGGTAGTGTTTCTTGCTTCCAGAAACTTATAAAATACTATGAGATTAAAAAAATTAACTTCCAACAGTAAGTCAGTACCTAGAGCCTCTTAATTTTCCCATAGTCTAGTATCTATCCTAAATATTCAAGAAACAGACAAACTATTATTTTTAAAATACTATGTTCTTCATCAGGATGCATTAGAAACAGTGTACATGCTGAGAATAATACCTTTGAGTATGTGTAAGAAATACTGGGGAAGCATTAAAGAATATTGCCTCACAAAAGGCAATATCCTTCTTCCTCAAGAATTCAACCAACAAAGGGAAAAATCATTTAGCTTTCTTTTGATGTGCAGTGATTAATAATGTAATCACAAGTGGTGACAGAAAACACAGTATTAGCATTTCATATTTATGAGACATAATTTAACAGAATGAAAAATTCATAAAAGTAGTCAAACAAAAATAGAAGAATTCACAATAAAAATCCAATGCATTATTCTACTATACTTTCAGTTTTGAAAAGCATTTCAAAGAAGTCAAACATAATGAAAGAATTGAAGCCTATTTCCATTACTTTGGTGGAGCTGACTTTGTTTGGGGTTTGCGGGGTGTGGCGGGGGACAGTGGTTTCAGCCCCACAATGTGACTTGCTGAATCTTAGTTCCCTGACCAGGGATTGAACCTGCACCCTCAGCAGTGAAACTGCAGAGTCCTAACCTCTAACCACTAGAATTCTCTGCTTGTTTTCATTAACTCAGTTATAAAAGCACTAAATATGCACTAGGAATTGTTCTAAACATTTTGTTTACTCAAATTAGCACCATATTAGTACATATTAACACTCCTTTATGGATAAAACAGGCGCAGAAAGTAACTTGTCCAAACTCACACATCTAGTAGGAAGCTAAGCAATGATTTAAATCTAGAGAATTTAGCTCAAAGGTCAGAGAACCTGCTTGCCAATGCAGGAGACGTAAGAGACAGGTTCAATCGCTGCGTCAGGAAGATCCCCTGGAGGAGGGCATGGCAACCCACTCTAGTATTCCTGCCTGGAGAATCCTATGGACAGAGCAGCCTTACACGCTACAGTTCACAGGGTCACAAAAAGTCAGACACACATGCTAATAAAACCGCAAAGCTTTACTGAAGTTTTGTTGGAACACAGCCACACACATTCATTTACATATTACTCAGTTGGTTTCACTCTGTAACAGCAGAATTTAATAGCTGTAACAGAGCTAATATGGCCTGCAAAGTCTTAAATTATTTACTTTCCAATCCTTCACAAGAAAAGTTACCAAGCCCTAGGCAAGCTCTATATAAAGTATAACAGTTAATGGAAACATACCTTCCAAAGACTCAATTCCAGTTGCTTGTGCCAATAAATCTTCATGTCTTGCAACGACCTGAAAATCAAGAATGAATAATCAGCATTACAAATATTAGGTATTTTAATTTGTAACCACAATGTAGAACTGAAGGTCTCTCTCTATATGGAGAAAAAAATACAAGTAAGAAAGGTGTGTTTGAGATGTCTGATTGGCAGGAACATAAACATGCTTAAAGCTCGACATGGTGCCAAGGAAGTCTTTTCATTAGCCCCATGTTTTCCTAGTAGGATGTGCAGAAGGAAGATGTGCCAAAACTGAACAACAAAAACCTGCTAATTCTCACCACACTAATTAATACATGTTTTCCTTTTAAAGAGTGTTTTCAAACAGCAGGTTCTTTTAGCTCTCGAACTTAATCAGCATCATCACAACCACATTCTAATTTGCAAAGATAAAGCAGAATCAGCACCTCCCTGAACATCTCTCTGTTTCCAGCTTCCCCATGTCACAGCAAATCCTCTTTCCTATGGAAGACTGATATTTTTAAGAATATTAGGGCAGTGTGAAATGTTATACCAAAAAAAAACCAAAAGGTTAGGAATTAAAGGCTACATGCAAGAGAATCCTAGAAACATCAAGAAATCAAGCAAATCTTTAGAATAATCCAGGAATCCTTTATTACAATGAATAAGAAGTTTCATGTCTAATCTGTAAACTGAAGCTCCTCATGAGCGAAGATTGACTGGAACCCTAAATCCTCCACTCTGTCCAATACCAGATGTCACTGTCATTCTAGCAATTTCCTCTATCACATAACTGTTACTTTTGGTCTCCTATGTCTTATCCGGAAGACTTCTCAATTTTCCCCAGTCCACTGACATGGTGATTAATGCATCCATCCTAACACAATGATTTTCTCCTAATCCTCTTTCTTTGTCCCTTGTGATGCTGCGGAAAGTTTGAAAAACCTAAAACTACACTGTTATAGTCTCCCCTGCAATCAACTGGATGGATTTCCAAGAGATTTAGAAGACAGAAGAGGAAAGCTGTTTTCCCATTACTGTTTCAGCTAGTAAGCCAGATCCTGAGACCTGAGGCTTTAGAGACAGCTAGCCAAGATAGCCCTATTCATCATTCCAGAGTTCAGTTACCAGAGTTCAAGCACCCAAAAGCTGAACTTCAGCAGGGACATGGGAGTTAACAGCAGGTGCTTGCAGGCCTCTGGGCTGCATCCACGGTAGATCCTTCCACCCTATTAGCTGTCCATCCAATCCTCTGTATTAAGTATTTTCCTGCTTTAAATACCTAGAGTGGTTTCTGTTTCCTGTACTAAAGTCCTGACTGATACATATCTCTGTACGTCTTTTGTAATTTAAATCATCTCACTGATATTTTAAATTATTTTGATTATATTTTATGAGTTCAGTCAGCATTATCCCAATTTTGCTTCTGCAGAAAAATAATTATAGCAGGTTCAGATCTCATACCAGGACTGAGACTTTTCTCAATCCCACATCCAAAACTACTGTTAAGTATAACTTGCCCTCTCTGGGAGATGTTAAATAGTTTTTACTGATTCCTTCAGAGAAGTTACTACATGCAAAGGATAAGGAAAATGCCAACCACAAAAAGGCAGAAAGAATTTCAGGTGGCTTCTGCAAAAAGCTACCCCAAGAAACACAGGCAGAATTAAAAGCGTTTTCCCCTGCCCCCATAAACAATGTGTACTACTCTGTTTATAACAGGCATCACTTGCCTGTCATTATTTCTGTCTGTGTCTGCCACTGGTCTGTGAATGCTTAGAGAGCCAGGGAATATGTTCATTTTTCTATTCCCACAGACTACAGCAAACCAGACTATTAAAACTGACTATAAATGTTTCCCAATAAATAACTGATCTCTAACTATATAATCTGAATTTTACAGTTAAATCAACCTTAGATGTCATCCCAGTCCTAAACAAGTAGCTGTTTTAATTGATAAAGCAAGACACAAAAAAGTTTAAGGGAACATGTCTCATTTTATACCAGATCTAGGTTTCCTGGTAAATGTTCATTTATTCATGCAACTGTTCATTAATTTAAATGTTTAAGTGCCTACTCAGAAAAAAAAGGCAAGACTCCAAGGTATATAGGTAACAGCACAACTGAGACTTGGACCTATCTCATAATCCCCCTTTTGTGTCCTATCCACCACAAATTTATCAACTATCTGCAATTTCATCAAATGTTACATTTTGTGTTCAGGAAGTATGAACTCCTGATGGGAACAGTTTTCCTTATTCACACTATTCTGCTTCCAAAATTCCATTTTCTATTATCTTTATCAAATGTTAGTCACTCAGCTGTGTCTGACTCTTTGCAACCCCAAGAACTGAGAGTCAGGCTCCTCTATCCATTGAATTCTCCAGGCAAAAACACTGGAATGGGCTGCATTTCCTTCTCCAGGGGATCTTCCTGACCCAGGGATCGAACCTGAGTCTCCTGCATTGCAGGTGGATTCTTTACCGTCTGAGCCACCAGGAAAGACTTAAGACATCCTATTTTTTGCCAACCTATATTCCCTCCATATCAGATGAGATGATGAAAACAAACTACGAATAAAAGGTTTTCGAGAGATGGGATATCCATTTTTCAACTGACAAAAAGTAGCTTCCAGTAAACTTTTAAAAAATGCATTTGGAGGGACTTTCCTGGTGGTCCAGGGGTTAAGACTCCATGTTTCCCAGGTGGGGCACGTGAGTTCAATCCATGGTTGGGGAACTAAGATCCCACATGCTGTGTGGTGCAGCCAAAAATGTAAAAATATATATATACTTGGGAAAATATACATTTGTTCATATAAATATGCATTTAGATTAAATAATAAAAGGATTATAAAATGATATATAATTACTCTGGGATAAATTATATGCTCCAGAAGATTGGAATTACCTGTAAGTGTAGTTCTTTATCCAACTGACTGATTCCTTGGGCAAGTTTTGCTAGTTGTTCAGCAATTACAGCTTGATGAATAGATTGAGAAGTATAAGTCTTTACATCGAAGTCTTCATTTAAAAAATCACTATAACACTCTGGGGAAAATATAAGAAAAATTATTAATCACATTGCACCAAACCACAGATGGAACAACAGACTAGTCTAAAATTGGGAAAGGAATTCATCAAGGTTGTATACTGTCACCCTGCTTGCTTAACATATGCAGAGTGCACCATGGAAAATGCAGGGCTGGATGAATCACAAGTTGGAATCAAGACTACTGGGAGAAATATCAACAACCTCTGATATACAGATGATACCACTCTAATGGTAGAAAGCGAAGAGGAACTAAAGAGCTTCTGGATAAGAATGAAAGAAGAGAGTGAAAAAGTTGGCTTAAAAACCCAACATTCAACCGAAGATCATTGCATCTGGTCCCATCACTTCATGGCAAATGGATGGGGAAAAAATGGAAACAGTGGCAGATTTTATTTTCTTGGGCTCCAAAATCACTGCAGATGGTGACTGCAGCCATGAAATTAAAAGATGCTTGCTCCTTGGAAGAAAAGCTATGACAAACCTATACAGTGTATTAAAAAGCAAAGACATAACTTTGCTGACAAAGGTCCACACAGCCAAAGCTATGGTTTTTCCTGTAGTCATGTACAAAAATAAGAGTTAGACCATAAAGAAGGCTGTGTGCCAAAGAATTGATACTTGCAATCTGTGATGCTGGAGAAAACTCTTGAGAGTCCCTTGGACAGCAAAGAGATCAAACCAGTCAATCCTAAAGGAAATCAACCCTGAATATTCATTGGAAGGACTGATGCTGAAGCTCCAATACTTTGGCCACCTGATGGGAAGAGTCCATTCATTGGAAAAGACCCTGATACTAGGAAAGACTGAGGACAGGAGGAGAAGAGGATGACAGAGGATGAGATGTTGGATGGCATCACCGACTCAATGAACATGAGTTTGAGCAAACTCTGGGAGACAGTTAAGGACCAGGAAATTTGGTGTGCTGCAGTTCACGAGGTCACAAAGAGTGAGACACGACTTAGCAACTGAAAAACAACAAAACCACAGAAATTAAACGACAGAACAATTATAACCACAGTTAACATATTTTGAGATTTTTCTGTACACCAAAAACTAATGAAAAGGCTTTCTGTTGTGAAGAAGAAGGAATACGTGGTGGCAACAGCAGAAGAGTGGCAATATTTACTAAGAATATTCCTACACATCACGTACTGACCTAAGCACTTTATACATACTAACTCATTCAATATGCACACAGACCTGTTGGAACTCATACTAATTTATTCTATATGCACACAACCCTGTTGGAAATATCATTCTCCCCATTTTACGGGTGAAGAGACGGGCAGAGACAAGGCATGAAACTTTGACCATCTCATTGTTTGAACCCAAGGCAGTCTAGCTCCAGAGCCCACCTCTGGACCACTATGCATACTCCTAAAAGCTAGTTTTTAGGAGCACCAAAGAATCGATGCCTTCAAACTGTGATGCTGGAAAAGACTCTTGAGAATCCCTTGGACAGCAAGGAGATCAAATCAGTCAATCCTAAAGGAAATCAACCCTGACTATTCATTGGAAGGCTTGATGCTGAAGCTCCAATACTTTGACCACCTGATGGAAAGAGCCAATTCATTGGAAAAGACCCTGATACTAGGAAAGATTCAGGGCAGGAGGAGAAGAGGGCAGCAGAGGATATAATTGGAGAGTACCACTGACTCAAAGGACATGAGTTTGAGCAAACTGTGAAAACAGTGAAAGACAGGGAAGCCTGGCATACTGCAGCCCATGGGGTCACAGAGAGTTGGACACGATTAGCAAACAACAAAAAAGCTAGTTTTATCAGTAAGTTAAAAGAAAATACTGAGAAAAGATTGAAAAAAAAATACTAGCAACAGTTTTCAACACAAGAAAACAAGGTCAACAACAATTAGAAAATTGACTGGATCTGAAAATTATGGTCTCCAGTATCTCCAGATCAATGCACAAATACTGTTACAATAAAGTGAATCTGAAATTTTAAAAGAACTAGGCACATACAAACTTAAAGGTATTATTGAAATTTTGGATTTATGAGTGAAATGAGTAAAAGGAAGCAGAAACCATGTTGAATGTAGGCCCTTACGAGAAAGAAAACAGGAGTAAATATAGCTGTTAAGATAACTTTCTGTACAGAAATCCACAAATATGTGAAAGGAAAATGGAATTATGAATTAAAAATAGATATACAGAAGTGAAGTCAATGTAGGTAAAAAGGATTATCTCCTAGCCATATGGTAGATAGAGGTAAGACTGCCTTGACAAGAGATTATAAAACAAGCTATAATGTACTTTTCCAAAAACTTCAATTGTCTACATTCACTATAATATATGCTCAAGGGCAAAGTCTTTGCTTTCTGTACTACCACACCCACAGAGCATGAACAATGCCTGACACACAGCAGGTGTTCAATACTGGCTGAATGAATTAATCTATACATCAGCTACAAGTATCATTCTGCTAAAAGCAGAGATTCATTCTTGACTACTCTCGAAGTGAAGTGAAAGAAGGAAACTGCTACTTTGGCCTTAATCCTGAGAACCCCATTTCCTTACAGTCTGCCAAGCAATTCTCAGAATCAAGGATCCCGCCAGGCAGACAAGTCGAGGTTATTCCAAAAGCGAAGGTTTAGAGGCAGCAAATACAAAGGTATATTCTGAGGAATAAGGATAATACTGACTTCAGTATGTCTAGATCACAATGGATATTGACAGAAAGGGTAAAGGATGGCAGGATTTGAGGTTCCAAAGGAAGGCTGGGGTGCAGTTTTTAAAGAGGCTGGTAAAACAAGCAAAATGTTCAGACTATACCCCATTTAAGGTTTTACAGCCAAGAAAGAGTGCTGTGAGCCTTGTGTTGTAGAACAGTTTCTGGCAGCAGGATGGAGGATGACTGAAAAGGGATTAGCCACGCAGTGGTGTACTGGGGCTGGCTCAGACTGACTCCTCAGAGCCAACTGTTAAACTTTCAGGAATTGTGTGAGCCAGCTGACATCTCATGTAGCTATCTTCAAACTGACCATGCTAAGGGTATTTATACCATGAAAATTCACATGTAATACAAAAGCGGGGATTTTGCTCTTTTCCCAGAAAGCTGCTTTACCAGCATACTCACTGAATAGAGCCACAGGAGTGAGTACGGTGCTATGTTAACAGCCCAAGTGACAGGATGGAGACCAAACATAGTGGCAGTAAGAATGTCAAGGAAGTGACAAATATTCAGACACTACAATGTACAGGACTTAAGACACAGGCTGGAAATGGGTGATTGGGTAGACCAAGAATTAAAAGATGATTTCCAAGTTTCTTGACTAACATACATGTAATCTTTGTATAAACATGAACATGAATGTACCCCTGCCTCCACAGAACTCATAACCTATAGGAGAACAAACACACGCCTAACTTACCACATACAAGTAAGGATAACAGAGACGACTAGAGCAAAGGGTTAGAGGAGAAGGGTGAAAAAAATTGATTTCACTTTTTCATGTGCAGAATCTATACTATCTGTTCATACACGGGCCTTTCTAATAACTTATTTTGTATTGTGGTACAGCCAATTAACAATGTTGTGAGTTTCAGGTGAATAGCAAAGGGACTCAGCCACACATATATATGCATCCAGTCTCCCCCAAACCCCCTTGCCATCCAGGCTACCACATAACATTGAGTAGAGTTCCATATGCTATACAATAAGTCCTTGTTGGTTACCCATTTTAAATATAGCAGTGTGTACCACGTGCAGATTTTTTATATGTAGAATTAGTAGTGCTTGTTCACTATCAAGATAGAAACGTCCAATAGACAGTGGTTCTATAGCTCAGAAGAGAGGTAAGGACCATATATGTGTATATTTGTGTACAAAGATATTAATAGTCAAACAATGAAAAAAAGACCAGATGATTTAGGAAGCCACTTTAGAATGCACAAAAAAATGGGGACAACAATTCAGAAGCAGGGAAACACCAAAGTTTGGGGGTAAAGATAAAAAATGAAAGCAAAGAAATTAAATGTTCAGAGAGAAAGAAAAACAGGACAGAATGGCAAAAACCAAAACGGACAGTTTAAAGAAAGTAAATGGCCAGTGGTGTCAAATATCGGAGAAGGCAATGGCACCCCACTCCAGGACTCTTGCCTGGAAAATCCCATGGACGGAGGAGCCTGGTAGGCTGCAGTCCATGAGGTCGCTGAGGGTTGGACACGACTGAGCGACTTCACTTTCACTTTTCACTTTCATGCATTGGAGAAGGAAATGGCAACCCACTCCAGTGTTCTTGCCTGGAGAATCCCAGGGATGGGGGAGCCTGGTGGGCTGCCATCTATGGGGTCGCACAGAGTCGGACACGACTTAAGTGATTTAGCAGTAGCAGTGTCAAATATGTTACAAAGATCAAACATAGTGAAGGCTGGATACTAATCACTGGTTTTTAAATCAGAGGAGAGAATATCCCTAATGCTTCTCTTTTATAGTTTTCTCATTCTTACAGCCATCACATCAGAAACATCTCACAAAATTTCAAACTATGCATCTTCTCACCAACCCTATCAATCCTAATCTCCATCACTGGCAGATCCCTGACACAGTGAATCACTGTTATTGATGGGAATATTTACTTCCTTAGGAATGTTGTGGGGGCAAGAGTGGAGTGAATCACTGAACTGGCACACAATGAAGACAACAATATCCAAAGAAAGCTGAAAAAGAGCACTTAAAGAATAAGGAAATTTAAAAACAAAACAAACTAAAACCATGCAACTCCCAAGCCACATGAGGAAAAGTACTTCAAAAGTCAAAACCTTTCACAAGATCAAGTAAGATAAGGACCAAAACAGTGTCCATTTGATTTATCCCCAAAGCAAAGCGATCTCAATGGCACAGAATGAGAGTAACTGGTCCTGGAGGAGGCAGGAAGAAAATCCAGAACACCAAGAGGAGCGACTGTCTTTAGGAAGCAGTACACTTCTTTTGTAATTAAAAATATCATGTAAAAGAAGAAAGGATGGCAACAGGTTGAGGCTAGTTCACAGATTTAATGGCAAGAAATCGAGGAAGTTCATATCAGATTCTTCCAAGGAACCTGAAAACCATTTGTTGAGCTCAAAGGGAGTGGCTTGAAAAAAGTAAAAAAGATTTAAGTAATTACTGTTGAAGATGAGAAAGAGAACCAAATAGGAAAATACAGAAAGCAGCACTGAGGCTTATGTACCCTCCCAAAACTGACTACAGTTCCTGGAGTGAAACCTACTGAAATCAATACCCATGTGTGGCATGTACTACCTTCGTGCAGTTCACCTGGAGAAGTTCTATTTATACTTCAAAACCAACTCCAACTAGTCTTTTTTGACATTTCCTAGCCACCAACAGTTATCATCCACTTTTCTATTCATGTTTTACTTCATATATAATTCTACTGCTACCATTATAATGCTATATTACAGTGTCTAACTTTATAATTTTACAGGACTATTTCCCCTACCAAAATCGTAAGCTACTTAAGAGTGGAAATTGTATGTGTAACAGGAGTCAAGACTTTGTAAAACCGAATTTAAATTAAGATATAAAGATGCATTAGCCAGAGATCCTACAGAACAGGATCTAGTTCAGAAAAGGACATCATTAGTAAATCTTGGCAAAAGTATGTAAATTATAATCAGAAGGCAAGAAACTAAGAGCAATAATAAAGCATACAACACAGAAAACAAACAGCAATTTAGAACTTTATTTCATTCATTTATAACTTATTTTGTTCTACAAATGTGTACATATGCTTCTCAGTGTGATGTTCAGTTTTTAAAAACACTCTGCACCTACCATAGGTAACTCTGCAGAATATAAAAAGGAATTTTACAATGCAGTAAAGGCTAAGCACACAAATTATTTTTATACAAGGTTGAACATGATGTTGATTTGGGAAGGAAATTAAGAACAGGTGAGAAGGGTCTTTAGAAATTTGAACTTTATTCTGAAAGAAAATAGATTTGGAGTACGTTAACGTCACGAAAAGAAGTACGTCAAGGCTGTGTACTATCACCCTGCTTATTTAACTTATATGCAGAGTACATCATGAGAAACGCTGGGCTGGAAGAACAAGCTGGAATCAAGATTGCAGGGAGAAATATCAATAATCTCAGATATGCAGATGACATCACCCTTATGGCAGAAAGTGAAGAGGAACTAAAAAGCCTCTTGATGAAAGTGAAAGAGGAGAGTGAAAAAGTTGGCTTAAAGCTCAACATTCAGAAAACGAAGATTATGGCTTCTGGTCCCATCACTTCATGGGAAATAGACGGGGAAACGGTGGAAACAGTGTCAGACTTTATTTGGGGGGCTCCAAAATCACTGCAGATGGTGACTGCAGCCATGAAATTAAAAGACGCTTACTCCTTGGAAGGAAAGTTAGGACCAACCTAGACAGCATATTCAAAAGCAGAGACATTACTTTGCCAACAAAGGTCCGTCTAGTCAAGGCTATGGATTTTCCAGGGGTCATGTATGGATGTGAGAGTTGGACTGTGAAGAAAGCTGAGCGCCAAAGAATTGATGCTTTTGAACTATGGTGTTGCAGCAGACTCTGGAGAGTCCCTTGGACTGCAAGGAGATCCAACCAGTCCATTCTGAAGGAGATCAGCCCTGGGATTTCTTTGGAAGGAATGATGCTGAAGCTGAAACTCCAGTACTTTGGCCACCTCATGCGAAGAATTGACTCATTGGAAAAGACTCTGATGCTGGGAGGGATTGGGGGCAGGAGGAGAAGGGGACGACAGAGGATGAGATGGCTGGATGGCATCACTGACTCGATGGACGTGAGTCTGAGTTAACTCCGGGATATGGTGATGGACACTGAGGCCTGGCGTGCTGCGATTCACGGGGTTGCAAAGAGTCGGACACGACTGAGCGACTGAACTGAACTGAACGTCACTAATACAGTTGTGTGCGCTTCTCAAATGTAGTATGTCTAACTTTTCTTATTCCTAGCAATTTGTCCAAAACTATAAATAAACTTGACTGCTATATTCAATACATATGGTTAATCCCAGCTTGAATGAATGCTCCGAACCCTCCCCCATGTGTGGTTGTGGATAAACCACAAACAAGCGAGCTTGTAAACGGGGGCCACCTGTGCAGTCCAAGAATTTGTCAAAGGGGCGGATGTTTCCAAATCTACATAAAAAGAGACCCCCTTCATTCAGCGCTTGTCATGTGTCCTAGTTCTTCTTACACTTTTCAGGGCATTAAACGCTTCAGCCTTTGGTCAAGAACTGCGGCAGCAGTAGGTCACCAGGTGCGGAAACTCGGGACATCAGCGAAGCCCCAGGAGCGTGGAGGGTAGAGCTGAAAATGAGGAGCCTCCAGAAACCAGGTGTCCCCAGGGCAACCGGAAAGAAACGGGTCAGCAAGTCCCTGGGCAAACACGTTGACAAGGCCGGCACCCAGGTGCCAGTGGGCCGGGCTGAGGGGAGTGGTCACGTCGAGAACGGAAAACTTTCTGCAAAGCGACGAGTTGAATCCACCACCCAGGCCCAGGTGCGGAGCAGACAGCTCCCAAACCCCATGGCCCGACCACAGCCCGGCCCCCCTTACCGTCCTGCAGGAGCTCCCGGACAGTGGCTGCAGCAGCTCCGGAACCCGGAGCCCCACGGCCAGCCATAGAGACGCCGCCGTCACCACCTTCCATGTTGGCTGGTACGGGAGTGATGCCGTCAGCAGCGGCGCGCCCCGCCCAGATGATGACGCAGAATTTAGGCGCCGCCCGCTCTGCCCAGTCCGAGGCTCCGAGCCGACTAGGAGGTTCCGCTTAATTGTGCCGGACCGAACCTGCCTTTGAGCGGCGTGGGGCCCGGATCTGGTGGGCACTGAGGGCCCAGGGCGTTGAGGAAGCCGAGGTCGCGGGACCGGCGCTTTCCTCCGTGTCCTGCCGCACCCCTGGTGCTAGCAGCGTTCTCCGGGCGGAGAAGGTGAGCGCCAAAACGTGGCCGCGTCGTTTCCCGCTGAACCTAAGAACAGAGGCCTCTTGATGGAGGCAAGAGAGCGGAGGCTTCTGGGAACTTCGTTTGCACGCCTCAAGTACAGCTGGAGGGTGTTAATAGCTACCTACGTGTATCTACTTCCCTTGTGGCTCAGCTGGTAAAGAATCCTCCTGCAATGAGGGAGACATGGGTTCGATCCCTGGGTTCGGAAGATCCCCTGGAGAAGGAAAAGGTTACCCACTCCAGTATTCTGGCCTGGAGAATCCCATGGGCTGTACAAGTCGATGGTGTCGCAAAGAGTCGGACACGACTGAGCGACTTTCACATCACGTGTATCTGCCACATGCCTTGATTCGCATTCTTGGAGTAAAGGCAGGTGGAGAAAGCTTGGAGAGGAAAGTTGCCACGAATGAATACTGGGGAGAATTAGGAAGAGCCGAAAATCGGTGAAGTAGGACAACTGAGGAGAAGGCAATGGCACCCCCCTCCAGTACTCTTGCCTGGAAAATCCCATTGATGGAGGAGGCTGGTAGGCTGCAGTCCATGGGGTCGCTAAGAGTCGGATACGACTGAGTGACTTCACTTTCACTTTTCATGCATTGGAGAAGGAAATGGCAACCCACTCCAGTGTTCTTGCCTGGAGAATCTCAGGGACTGGGGAGCCTGGTGGGCTGCCGTCCCTGGGGTCGCACAGAGTCGGACACCACTGAAGTGACTTAGCAGCAGCAGTAGCAGGACAACTGAAACAGAAAGATGTGGGACTCATTCTCTACCTACTCTCCCATGAGACAGTATCCTTAAGGTTTTTCTATTGCTTAGCTTCAGCCACATGTCGTGAGCGACACCAGACTTCTCCTTACTACAAATTGATGAATTTTCCATTTTTTGAGCTGAAAGATCAAGTTAGTTCCCATTACATCGGCACTGTTCACCTCTACTTCTCCCTCAATAAATTAATAGTAAGTTAACAGGTCAGCCACACGTGTGCAAGAAGGTTAAGCATTTCTTTGTAAAAAAATAATGTTTTCTTTTGTGTACATTAAGTATGTACACAGGGAACCAGTTTTCCCCAGTGCCAGAGCTACGGGTTCTCTTGATTCTGCTAACAGATTTTTGAGAATGTGAAATACTTTACTGTGCCAAACGCTGTTTGAGGTATTTTATAAGTCTAAATGTATTAGATATGCATAAGAACTCAAGCAAACAAGCCTCAGCTCACTACGTTGTGCTTAGCCTTAACTTTGTCACAGAGGTTCTTCCCTAATATATTTGATATCAATTCTGGTGTTGAATAGGATTGTTTGTTCTGAATGGAGGTCTCAAAAATTGCCAAGAGCAATGTGCCCAGAGTCACATTAGTTTTCATTATCAATAATACACAAAATTTGACTAATAATTTTTAAATAAGCATTGTCTTTGAATCATGGATCATTTTTCCTTTCCTGGCTGTTACATCAAAAATTTGCAGAACATTCATTCAATGAAGAATTTTGAATCTCTACCTGTATATACCAGCTTGAGTGTAAAACATTAGACTCAATTCCTGTCTTATCCCAAAGGAGCTAAGAGGTACATATAAACCCATTTAAACAAATCTATAGTGTCACTTGCTTTGGAGGATGTGGATTTATTTATTCCGAAGCTTGACTGCACATTAAAATCACCTGGAAAGCTTTAACAACCACTGATACCTGTATCCTAAGCCCAGATATTCACATGTAATTGCTCTGGGGTATGATTTGGGCATCCTGCTTAAAATCTCCCTGCCTCATTCTAATGTACAACCAAGATTGAGAACTACTGATTTCTTCGTTCAGCAAAAACATTAAGGGAACCCTTCTATGTGCCATGTAAGGGAACAAGAGTGAATAAGAATGAAATTATTCCTGCTAACGTCACAGTGACCCAGTTGCCATTGGACTACCTTTTTAGTCTTTACCTCATTCTCACTCTTCTCTGATGTTTAAGATGCTCATCCCCTCCTTCCTTTGTAAAAGTTTAGCCCTCTCTTGGCTTCTGAATATCACGTTTCAGGTTTATTCCTTCCAGCTCCAAAGTTCATCTTGCTGTCTCCTTTATATTCAAATTTTTTCTCCCTTTTACTTAAATGTTGGCACTTTTAATGATTTCTACACAATATGGTACCCATAAGTACTTTGTCCATGTTTCTAGTTTCAGCATATTACCTAGAGGTTCACTTCAGTTGCTCAGTGCAACCCTTTAAGGCCCCATGGACTGCAGCACTCCAGGCTTCCCTGTCCATCACCAACTCAAACTCATATCCATCAAGTCGGTGATACCATCCAAGCCATCTCATCCTCTGTTGTCCCCTTCTCCTGCCTTCAATCTTTCCCAGCATCAGGGTCTTTTTCAGAGTCAGTTCTTCACATCAGGTGGCCAAAGTATTGGAGTTTCAGCTTCAGCATCAGTCCTTCCAATGAATATTCAGGACTGATTTCCTTTCACATGGACTTGTTTGATCTCCTTGAAGTCCAAGAGTCTTCAACACCACAGTTCAAAAGCATTCATTCATCGGCACTCAGCTTTCTTTATACTCCAACTCACACATCCATACATGACTACTGGAAAAACCATAGCTTTGTTGGCAAAGTAATGTCTGCTTTTTAATATGCTGTCTAAGTTGGTCATATCTTTTCTTCCAAGGAGCAAGCATCTTTTTAATTGCATGGTTGCAGTCACCACCTGCAGTGATTTTGGAGCCCAAGAAAATAAAGTCTCTCACTGTTTCCATTATTTCCCCATCAATTTGCCATGAAGTGATGGGACTGGATGCTGTGATCTTCGTTTTCTGAATGTTGAGTTTTAAGCCAACTTTTTCACTCTCTTCTTTCACCTTCATCAAGAGGCTTTTTAGTTCTTCACTTTCTGCCATTAGGGTGCTGTCATCTGCATATCGAGGTTATTGATATTTCTCCTGGCAATCTTGGTTCCAGCTTGTGCTTCATCCAGCCCAGCATTTCACATGATGTATTCTGCATGTAAGTTAAATAAGCAGGGTGACAATATACAGCCTTGACGGACTCCTTTCCCAATTTGGAACCAGTCTGTTGTTCCATGTTCAGTTCCAACTTGACCTGCATACATATTCTCAGGAGGCAGGTAAGGTGGTCTGGTTTTCCCGTCTCTTAAAGAATTTTCCACAGTTTATTGTGATCCACACAGTCAAAGGCTTTGGCATAGTCAATAAAGCAGAAGTAGATGTTTTTCTGGAACTTTCTTTTTCAATGACCGAATGGATATTGACAGTTTGATCTCTGGTTTAACCTAGAGGTTAAAGACTCTCAATCTGTATCTCTAGCTTTTTCTTAAGAACCATATGTATATACCCCATATGAGGCATCACCACCTGGAAATCAGCTAAGTACCTCTTTGATGTGTCCAAGCATCGACTCATGTTTCCCTGCCAAAGCCTGTCCGTTCTTCCTTCTGGTTCTCTGTCTCATTGATTGGAATTGCCATCCACCAGGCTCTAAATCCAAAAATGTTGACATCATCCTAATATTCTCTCTCTGCACATATAACTCGTGCTGTCATCAGGTGATTTCCAACCCTTAAATGTCTTGCTAGTTTATTTTTATTTCTAAAGAGCTCCTAAATGCATTCTCTTTCCTCTTTCCTCACTCCTAGACTCCCAGATCAGATACTCATTACACATGGCTTGGTCTACTACAGTGGCATCCTTACTAGTATTTTATCAACACCCCTAAACCCTCCAGTGAAATCTTTCCAAGTCAGAAATCTGATCGTGCTTCATTTCCCTGCTAAATTCTTTTCAATTATAACTAGTGTACAAGGAGAGACAAACAACTTACACAAGAATACATGCCCATGGAAGTATGTCACATGCACACGTTAACATGTTGAGTGCACATGTAAAAATTACCCACAGAGCAGGAAAAGTGTCTGAGAACCAAGGCCCTAGAGTATAAATCTAAAAAGTCTTAACCTGGTGTATAAAGCCCATTAACTTGTAGGCACTCTCATATCCTGTCTAGTTACAGCTCAAGCAGTGCTGAACTATTCATTGTTCACTGAAAACATCAAGCATTTTCATGCTGCTCTGGAGTTCTTTGTACTGTTCTCTGTAACTGGACACTTCCCCAACTTCACTGACTCCTCTTGGCAGTTATTTCTACAACGCTGAAATTGTGTCTGAGTGTGTGTATTAGCCTTATTGTATAAGTTTGTTTAATACATTTTTAAAGACACCAAAAATATTTTCATCTGTGTTCTCAGCATATAGCAGGAAATTAATCTTTATTGAATGGAAAAAAATAAGATCAACTGGGATTCCAAGAAGATTGTTGGGGTCCTCAGGATGGGGAATTAAGAATACAGGGACTATGAGCCGATGAAGATGAGCTCAAGGTTTAATTAAAGGTACCACTTAGTTGACACACCCACCTCTAAATGTTTATTGTTTAGATGATAAATGGTGATAAACTAATAAACAGTGATCAGTAAAACTAGTTTATCTTATTCCACCTGTACATTCTACCTAAGGAGATTAAATTATTAGTTTATGTTTAGGTTATATCAATACTTTCAGATTTAGCCAACCAAAAAATTTCATGGTGAGCAATTAGACTTTTCTAAAGTTGGCCAGTATTTGTTTTTAAATTACTAAGGCCAAAATTGGAATTAGTAAGCAGCCAACACTATGAAATGATAAGTACCGTACGGCAACTGTAAAACACTTAGAAATTACCTAATTTAATCACTTGTCCCTCTGGGTATAATAGTGATTTACTATGCAGCTATGTGATTACAACTGAGATTTTCATGAAACAATGTTCACAAAACATTTAAATGTTTAAAAATATAATTAAAAGTTTGTTTGCCTTCTGATTCAAATAAAAAGAATGGAATTTGAGAATAAGAATAAACATTAAACGTACCAGTATGTCTTTTAAAATACTCGGTACTTAAGCTGTTCTGTTACTACCATTTAACTTTTCTGGATAAAAAAGGGTATTTCAAAGTGCCAGACATACTTAGTACTATATATGAATTAATTCAATCAAATTTCTTGGTTAAATCAATGCCAAACGAAGTAAAATGGAAAAACTAACATGGAAAATAATAACATGTATTCTAGGAAAACATCTTTTAGTTTTCTACATCCTGAGCACTTATTAATTTGAGCAGAAACTGTTACTATAGTCAATTAAGTATAAAATTCAAAACTGTTAGTTTTTGACTTGAACAAGCATAATTTATATAAAATATAAACGTTTTAATTTCACAGTGTGCTAAAAGCTATCCATGACGTATAAATAAAGTCAGAATTCTGTAGTATCCTATTCAATACTGTGAAAAGAAACTAAGATTCCTAAGCCTACAAAACCTAATGAAAAATTCATGTTCCTGGCAATTGAAATTGTAAGAATGATGGGATTCAAGTGAAAGTGCTTCCTCCATGCAAACTAATTGTCTTTTTCAGATTTGAAATAAATCTGTTTTCATGAAGAGTGACTACATACAAACTACAACATGTCAAGAAAGAAGAAAAGATCCAATAGAAATGTTTCATTCTGGGCAGCTGGTAAAAATCTGTGCCCCAATGGTGCGATATTCAAAGTAAGTGTTGTTAAATGGTTAATGAGCCTAGGTGTGATTTCCTTTTTATGCTCTGACTTTTTATTTTATTTTTTTATTTTTTTTTAATTTTATTTTATTTTTAAACTTTACAATATTGTATTAAGACCACCCCGCCACATGGATCTTCAAATGCCTAGCTTTGGGACTAGGATACAGGCTTGAGTCCTGATGCTATTACCTGCCTGGCATATGTATGATCTAAGTGGTCACAGTATTTGTCTTTTTAAGACTGGCTTATTTCACTGAGCATAATATCTCAAGGTTCACCCATGTGTTTCTTCCTTTTTAAGAATGAATAATATTCCATTGTGTGTATATATTACATTTTATTTATCCATTCATTCATTCAGCCCAGCTTGAGTTGCTTCCATCTTTTGACTCTTGGGAATAATGCTTCTATGAACACGGATATATAAATATCTTTTTGAGACCTTGCTTTTTGTTCTTTGGGGTATTTGCCCAGAAGTGGAATTGCTAGATTATGTGGCAATTCTGTTTTTAATTTTGGGGGAATTGCCCTGCTGTTTACTATAGTAGCTACACCGTTTCAGTGCACAAGAGTTTCAGCAGTGCGCGAGAGTTTCAGTTTCTCAGCATTCTCCTCAACACTTACTGTTTTGGGAGGTTGTTGTTATTGTTTTAATAGTCATCCTAATGAATGTGAATTATCTCGTTGTGGTTTTTATTTGTGTTTTTCTAGTGATGTTAAACATCTTTTCCTGTGCTCATTGGCCATTTGGGTATCTTCTTGGGAGAAATCTCTTCAAACCCTTTGCCCATTTTTTAATCAAGATTGTTTGGTTTTTTGTTGTCCCAGTTTTGATTGCTCTTGAGTTTTAAGAGCTCTTTATATTTTATAGACAGATCTTTTGTCCGACAGGTGGCTTAAATATGTGTTCTCCTGGCATGTAGCTTGTCTTTTCATTTTCTTACCATGTCTTTTGCAGAGCAAAAGTTTTTACTTACTGATGAAGTCCATCTTATCAATATTTCCTTTTGCAGATTGTACTTTTGTTTTCAAGTATAAGAAATCTTTATGTAGCTCTAGATATTAAAGATTGTGTCCTACTTTTTTTCTTAAAGTCTTCTAGTTTACGTTTTACATTTAAGTTCATAATTCCTCATTTCTATGGAAGTGTGAGACATAGGCTCAGTTTGGTTGGTTTATTGTTTTTGCTGACAGTTGTCTGTTCCAGCAGCATTTGTTGAAAAGGCTGTCTTTCCATTATTGAATTACTTTTGCATCTTTATCAAAACTCAGCTGAGCATGTTTATATGGTTCTTTTTCTGCAGTCTCTGGTCTGCTGATCTATGTGTCCCTCTACCAGTACCACACAGTCTTGATTACTGTCAGTTCAGTTCAGTTCAGTCCAGTCGCTCAGTCGTGTCCATCTCTTTGCGACCCCATGAACCACAGCACGCCAGGCCTCCCTGTCCATCACCAACTCCTGGAGTCCACCCAAAGCCGTGTGCGTTGTGTCGGTGATGCCATCCAACCATCTCATCCTCTGTGGTTCCCTTCTCCTCCTGCCCTCAATCTTTCCCAGCATCAGGGTCTTTTCAAATGAGTCGGCTCTTCACATCAGGTGGCCAAAGTATTGGAATTTCAGCTTCAACATCAGTCCTTCCAGTGAACACCCAGGACTGATCTCCTTTAGGATGGACTGATTGGATCTCCTTGCAGTCCAAGGGACTCTCAAGAGTCTTCTCCAACACCACAGTTCAAAAGCATCAATTCTTTGGTGCTCAGCTTTCTTTATAGTCCAATTCTTACATCCATACATGACTACTGGAAAAACCATAGCCTTGACTAGATGGACCTTTGTTGGCAAAGTAATGTCTCTGCTTTTTAATATGCTGTGTAGGTTGATCATAACTTTCCTTCCAAGGAGTAAGCATCTTTTAATTTCATGGCTGCAGTCACCATCTGCAGTGATTTTAGAGCCCAGAAAAATAAAGTCAGCCACTGTTTCCCCATCTATTTTCCATGAAGTGATGGGACGGGATGCCATGATCTTAGTTTTCTGAATGCTGAGCTTTAAGCCAACTTTTTCACTCTCTTCTTTCACTTTCATCAAGAGGCTCTTTAGTTCCTCTTCACTTTCTGCCATAAGGGTGGTGTCATCTGCATATCTGAGGTTATTGATATTTCTCCTGGCAATCTTGATTCCAGCTTGTGCTTCCTCCAGCCCAGCGTTTCTCATGATGTACTCTGCATAGAAGTTAAATAAGCAATATACAGCCTTGACGTACTCCTTTTCCTATTTGGAACCAGTCTGTTGTTCCTTGTCCAGTTCTAACGGTTGCTTCCTGACCTGCATATAGGTTTCTCAAGAGGCAGGTCAGGTGGTCTGATATTCCCATCTCTTTCAGAATTTTCCACAGTTTATTGTAATAAATCTTGAAATTAAGTAATCTGATAAATCCCACTTTTCTTTTTCAAAATTGTTTTAGCTGTTTAGTGCCTTTCCAAATGAATTTTAGGATGATCTTTTCTCTACCTACAAAAAAAATCTTAGTGGAATTTTCATAAGAATTGTATTAAATATGCATATCAATTTGGGGAGAATTGAACTCCTTGTGTTGAGTCTCCTTATGAACACAGTATCTCTCCATTTATTTAGATCTTCTTTGATTTCCTTCATTAGTGTTAAGTGTTATACAGTTTTCAGCATACAAATTCTGTCCATATTTTGTAAGGCTTACATTCAGTTATTATACTTTTAATTTTGGTGTTCATGTGTCCATTGCTGGTATATAGAAGTAAAATTGCTTTTTGTGTTTTATTCTTACATTCTGTGAATTTGCTGTGTTTACTTATTGCTTCTAGGAGGTTCCTCATATAAATTCCTTAGGATTATCTAAGTAGACAGTTATGTCACTTGCAAATAGTGATAGTTTTACTTCTTCCTTTCTATCTGATGCCTTTTATTTCACTTTCATGCCTCATTGCACTGCCTAAAGTTCCAACACTGTGCTGAATAAGAATGATGAGAGCAGACATCTTTCCCTTGTTCTTGATCTGGCGGGGAAGTATTCTTTCACCTTTAAGTATAATATGAAGTATAGAATTTTTTGTGGATGTTCCTCATAGGGTTGAGAAAGTTCCCTCTATTCCTGTTTTTCTGGGAGGTTTTAGTTTTTAATCCGAATGTTGTTTTGTCAAGTGCTTTTTCTGCATCAGTTGATACAGTCATGTGATTTTTTTTTTCTCTAGCCTGTTAATATGGTGGATTACAGTGCTTGATTCTGAATATTGAAACTTGTGCTCTAACTAGCTTTTTCTGATACCACCACAGCAGGGGAAGGATGGGAAAGCACCACCTCATTACTCTCAGGTAGAGATAGAAGTCTAGGTTTTCCACTTGGTCTCCTTTGACACCCCAGGGGCATAAGGCTCCTCATTACCGTTGAGCAGGGCTAAGAGTTCCAGCTCCCCATGCAGTGGGTGGCCTGGTAACTGCTGAGCAATGACGAAAGGCCTGGCTCTTCACTAGGCATTCTCTGACACTGTTCCTGGGGTGAGGGAGAAGGGTGTCTTGCTGCTGCACTGTTGGTGTGGAATTCCAGGCTCCCCACTTGGTCTCCACTGGTAGCCTCCTTGTTTCTGGCCAGCAAGGATTAAAGTCCCAGTTTCCTACCTGGCATTCTCTAACACCACCGTGGAGGGGTGTTAGAGAACATTGTGACAGCTTTGGAAGGCTAGAAGTCGAGGCTCCCCACTGGAGCTTTGCTTGTGGAGGTGCAGGCCACAAATTTTTCTCTGGTGTTGGGCTAGAGTAAAATCATCATTATTTAAAAGCTTGCTAGGCTGCCCCCTTCTTGGTCCTTGGGGTAAAATTAGCAGGCTTTTGCTGGGGCTGTTTTTGTCTGCATCCATTGCTGCTTCCAGGTTGCCAGCTTCTTCAGTTTCAAACCTAGGATATTTGAGGGAAAAACAAAACTCGGATAACTCACCATTGTCATTCCTTAGGTCCTGCTCAAGGTCACTAGCCTGTCTGCTCTCTTCTCTCCCCTTTCGGAGTTTGCTTATGTTTGTTTTGTATATAATATCCAGAGTTTTTAGTTACACTAAGCAGGAGGAATAGGAAGAGTACATCTACTGCATCTTTCCGTAGCAGAACTTTAATAAATATTTAATGAATAACTAAACTCTGAAGAACGTAGGGTTATCATGCTTTCTGAATGCCTAATTAAAGTTTTATATGCTCACAGGTTGTCTTTCAGAACACTAGTCAGAAAATACGATTGTGATCTGTGCTATACACCAATGATAGTTGCTGCTGATTTTGTCAGATCTGCAAAAGCCAGAGACAGTGAATTTACCACAAATCAAGGTACGTGAAAGCCAGAGTTTGCTGTCTTTGTAAAACTTAAAAAACAAAACAACAACAAAAAAAACTCAACACTCTTGTCTAATCAGACAACAGAATTCAGAGAGCTTACTTTAAGATCTTTCGGTTTTCTATAAATGTTTAATAAGTTTTTTACAATGTGTTTTTCCTCAGTGCCTTGTAAACTATGAATAATTTATCAAAGTGTAAGTCAGCCTCCATTCAGGGCCCCATTCTCTCACCTGGCAGATTCCTATCTCACTGCCGCCAGCCTTATCCCATCCCAAACTGTCCTGCAGACAGCTCCAAGTGAGCTCTCTAGAACTTAAATTTGATCATTTCTTTTCCCTAACTCAAAATCTTCCTTAGACCTCTCATCACCTAAAGCAGTGGTTCTCAAAGTGATTTCCCAGACCACTTAGCATCAGCATTATCTGAAAACTCATTAGAAATGGAAATTCTAGACTCCACTCCAAGCCTGCTTAATCAGAATCTCTGGGTATGTCACAAGCAATCTGTGTTTTTAAAAGCTCTTCAGGTGCTTCTGAGCTTGCTAAAGATGGAGAGCCACTGACCTAAAGAGGAAAACTCCAGCATGTGTAGATAATATAAAGTTCTTCATGATCTAGAACACTGAACACATGTTCTGCAGCTTTATCTTCCATCAGTTTTTCTCCATGGCCCACCGACTTTATTCTTCAAAATACTAAGTTATTTTAAGTCCCTGAACATGCCCTAATCTCTCACACTGCTCCACCTAGAGTATCCTTCTTAGTCAGGCCTGTCCCCTTATCCCTGTCTCTTTGGGAAAGGACACTTCATACTTCTTAATGCTCTAAAGTTGTGACCAAGGAACTCTCCTAATCACACTCCATTCATGTCCGTTGCCTAAGCACAGACTTTTTGTTGTACTTAATCATACTGTACTGTGATTTCCTCCTTACGTGTCTGTCTCTCCCACTAGACTATGGGCTTCTTGAAGGTTGGAATTTTTTTCTTGTGGATTTGTATCCTCAGCTTCTAGCCCAGCACTGAAAATATATTTGACAAATAAATGATTGTTAAATTGAAATTTTATAACTCTCGCGTTACGAAGCAGAAAGAATCCTACCTATATCCTCAGGAAAAAGCTTATTCTCCTATCCTCTGATAATCCTGTAAATCAGTAGATTTTCATAGAAATTCTGAGTCAGTGGAACTAGAGCCATAACAAGAAATCTGCATTTTGGTAAATACCCAGTAAATCTCATACAGGTAATCTTAAAAAAAAAAAACCTTTAGAAACGTCAAAATACATCTATTCAAAATCTGTAACATCCAAAGATGAGGGAAATGTGTCCTTTAAAACCTAGAAAAGCTCTGATACATTTGGCTATATTAAAATGTAGACTGTTATATATAAGAAAAGGGCACAGATAATACTCAAAGACAAACTAAAAACTGGAGAAAATAGAATATTTTGATGTTTATGATAGATAGCAGAGCTAATTGTTTTATTTTTAAATTTAAATAATAAAAAGGGAGCAACCAAAAGAAAAATTGCACATAGAGAACTCTGCAAAAAGTATGGAGAGACAGGCTATAAATAAAAAATATGTTGTTACATGTACAGTGTAGGATAAGTTGTAAGGAAACCAGAACTGTCATCCATATTGGTGTATATGTGTATCGGTAAAGTCTTCTAAGAAAATTTTATAGTATCTTTCAAAATGTTAATACCTGCCCAGCAGTTATACTCCTAGGAATTTACTTCATGAATATACTCACAAAAATATGTATGTAAGAGTATCTTCATCGCAACATTGTTTGCAAGAGTCTCAAATAAAAAACAGTCTGTAGTTCACCATCATAGTGGAATATGCACTAAAAACAGGAAAACAGGTCTGCATATAGATCTCAGGTACATCAGGGGAAAACACCATAGGGATAGCAATGTATTTAGAATGTTCACATTTGCTTAAATTTTACAGGTCTTCGTAATGTTTTAGAATGCAGTATAATCTCACCTTTAGGAAAGGAGTCTGTTTGGCAAAAGTGTTATACTTCTTATTTTATCAAATTTTGTACTGTTTGAATTTGTACCAAGTCTAAATTGCATGTAATAATTTAAAATATTTTAAGTTATTTTAATGCTATATTGTTTGAACACATGCTTCTTAGTCTAAAAATAGAATTTTATCCTGTACAAACATTAAAATTTGTTTTCTCATGTGTGTGTGTGTTTCTGTGAATTTTAATGTTGAGCTATTCATTTTATCAGGTGATTGCCCATTGATTGTTCAGTTTGCTGCTAATGATGCAAGACTTTTATCTGATGCTGCTCGTATAGTCTGTCCTTATGCGAATGGAATAGACATTAACTGTGGTTGCCCTCAGAGGTAAAGCTCAAAGAAGTTGGAAGAATTTTCAAAAGATTAGGAAAAACTAGTGAACATGGTAAACTATCATTCTGGTATTCCAAAAACTGAAAAGTAAGGAAGATAGACATAAAGAACTTGGGCTCTAAGAAGCAAGAAAAACTAAGGAAATATTATTTAGAAACACACATGCAAAGATATTTTCTGACGGCTGCAACAGTGTATAGACCCTTGACAAGTTTTTGTCTCACCTCACCACTAGAATTTTTTTATGTGTGGATCTGCCTTGAACCTCATCCATAAGTAGTTATGTGAGACTCTGATGTTTATAACAACCCCTAAAATGTATTTTTACTGCTACTTGCTCCAAGCATTGTGATTCTATGATACGTGATTCTATGATTCAGTTATAAGAATACCTTCTTAAAATTACCTTTTCTTCTTATACTACAGTTACTTGGTTGAGTCTGAGTAACTGAGTGTTGATAGAATGTGCTTAATTTGATGATAATATCCTTACCTCTTGGCACAATACTAGATTATCTGTCAATAATTCAAAATATGTTCAAAGAATGGAGTCAAGGTTTTACATATAGCATAATCCAAATCAGATTAGACATGTTTGTATACTCATTAGTAGAGTTCAGTAAGCTGTTTAGTGGGTGTTGGAATGCTGTAAGCCAAAAATATCTACTCTTAAGATTAATAAAACTTCTTGTTATGTATAATAAACATCACATTTGGAGTTGAAAAAATCTGAAGTAATTACAATTAATTACAAATACTTAAATCTGTTTTGGTTGAATGAACTTTAATTTTTTCACTTGCCAGTGAAAACCATTTCCCCTAAATACTTCTTGATCTGGGAACATATTTTCCTAATCTTGATACACTTAGAAATGTTGGATCTATGAATTTTAAAAATTATGGTTCCATTCCAGATTGCTAGGTAGAGAAATAGATAAATGCACTTACTGTGCTTTTAGAATTGCATCTTCTCTTCCAGTTGTTTACCATTTATTTGTTGTTATGTTTGCTTTATGAAGGTGGGCACTGGCAGAAGGTTATGGAGCTTGCTTAATAAACAAGCCAGAGCTTGTTCGAGACATGGTGAAACAAGTAAGAAATCAAGTGGAAAACCCCAGATTTTCAGTATCTATTAAAATAAGGTAAAGGTAATATTTTAATCTCTTGGTACGATAGTCCGTCCATTACTCAGGAAATAAAAGAATATTCCTTTTGTCTGGAAATGTGGAGATGTCTCCTTTTCGTATGCAGGCATCTGCGTGCATGCTTAGTTGCTTCAGTCATGTATGACTCTTTGTGACTTCATGGACTGTAGCCCACCAGTCTCCTCCTCCATGGGATTCTCCAGGCAAGAATACTGAAGTGGGTTCCCATGCCCTCCTTCAGGGGATCTTCCCGACTCAGTGATCGAACCTGTGTCTCCTATGTCTCCTGCATTGCCAGGTGGATTCTTTAGCCACTGAGCCACCTGGGAAGCCCCACATAGGCATCTAGAATATGAAAATGTTGAAACAAAGATGCTTAGTGAATTAACAGATACCATAATTTTTATTTATAATTCAAAACAATTTCTTCATATTTAACAAAAATTAAAATGTCCCTTTATTATTAAAAAACTCACTCCCAAAAAAAAACACAACTCTTTCCACGTACTATTGAAATAACTAACGCTAAGAAACATTTCTGATACCAAGAGTGGAAAATAGGAATAATATTTGCACTAAAATTTCACATCAAAAATGAAAAATAGTTTTTTGGTGACAGGTTAAAAACATATTTTGATAAATTATAATTCTCCCACTTGTGGATTGGAGCATGCACAGCAAATATTACAATAGCAACTTTCAATGCATCTGTGATAGTACTTTGATGAATCTTGCAGTTATCAAAGCCAAAAAAGAGCCACACTAGGTAACAATTCTTTGTCATCCTGTTATTGCCAATAGTGAAATAGCTAAATTCAAGATCTTGAATGGGATCTGATACCTGAACAAAACTTTAATAGTGGTATGTGGTGATAATATGAACAGCATAGCTAAACTAAATAATGTAGTAGATGAAATAATGTTCTGTTTATTGATATCATTAAGATGTGTGTGCTGTAAAAAGATAGATATGATTTTGAAATTATAGGATCCATGATGACCTTACAAGAACTGTAGATCTCTGTCGAAAGGCTGAAGCAACAGGAGTTTCCTGGATTACAGTCCATGGAAGAACTGTTGAGGAAAGACATCAGCCAGTTCACTATGAGGCCATTAAAATAATTAAGGAAAGTATGTCTATACCTATAGTTGCTAACGGAGACATCAGAAGCTTAAAAGAAGCAGAAAATGTGTGGCATACTACTGGGACAGATGGTAAGAAATAAGTCCTTTGACTTTTTTGTTTTTTAATTAGAAAAATTTTTAAATGGGGGTGGGAGAGTAATGTTAATGTGGTTTTCATTATTTTTCTTTCAAATGGAGCCTATTTTCCTGTTGTACCAATTTAAGCTAAGCAGTTTACTAAAATGTTAATCCTTTGACTTAGGAACAACAGATTATTTTAATTGGAGTGAATTAGTTCAGTTACTTCTCTGCCACCATCTCATCCACTGAGTGACCAGTAGAGCCTACAGAATAGAAATGAGAATTTGTGAATGGAAGAGTGGCTATAGGAGCCAAAGAAACCCCAGACTGCTATGCAGTTTCATTATCCGCCTCAACTTTGGCATATCAAGCCCTGTGATACCTATTGCTAGATGAGAGAATGCAAATAAACTTAACTTCAAGCAAATCCAATTTATAACAATCCAGGTTTACCCTTAAAAAAAAACCCCAAACTAATTTTTAATGTTGAAGTATTTAAAACGTTAAAAAAGAAAGTCTTAAAAGTTGCATTTACACTTCATTGGTTTATAAAAAGTATAAAAATGAATTGTTTAATAAGAATGAAACTAAGGGCATTGTAAAATCTTGTAATAAATTATTTTTTAATATTTTCAGTTTGTTTCATTGAGTTTGACCCCATAACCATGAGTTCTTAATGTGTGGACAAATGAAATATGCTTTAATTTGTAGGTGTGATGGTTGCAAGAGGACTCTTAGCAAACCCGGCCATGTTTGCTGGATATGAGGAAACCCCACTGAAATGCATCTGGGACTGGGTTGACATTGCTCTTGAACTTGGAACTCCCTATATGTGTTTCCATCAACATTTAATGTATATGATGGAAAAGATAACTTCAAGGCAGGAAAAAAGAATATTTAATGCTTTGTCAAGCACATCAGCAGTCTTAGATTATCTTACAGACCATTATGGGATTGACCGGACTTGAATTATTTTCTTTCTTCAATGAAACCATGGAAGGTCACATCTTGGTTTTTACTTTGAATCAGTGACTCTAAAACATTAGTGTAAAAACAATGCCCTGACAGAATTTTTAAAAATCACTCCTGGACCACATCCTCAGAGATTCTGGTTCAGTAGATCTCTAGGATAGACCCAAATTTTAATTTTAAAAAAGATCCTAGGTGTTTCAAACATTGACAGACCTTGCTCTGAATCCTATTATGAATTAAAATGTGAGAATTTTTTTCCTAAAGAAATCACGTTTTTAACATTTTTAAATAAATAAAATTTTTATTTTAATACTAAAAATATGGCTCATATGGTATCCGTTAGTTAACATGAAGTGTTTTAAATGAAAATCAGTGCAGAAAAGTAAGACAGCAAATGGCAACATCTATATGAAATGAAAAGGAAAAAAATTCTGTATAGAATTGCTTTCAGGGCTTAAATTCAAAGTTTAGGTTGGAAAATTAAACTGCTACTTCCTAATTCATGAATTATATACCTTAAGGTATTTGTTTTAAATTGTATGTAACAAATTAATTAGATGTGATGTGTTCTGTAATTTAAAACTAAGGGAGACTTCCCTGATCCAGTAGTTAATACCTCCTTCCAGTGCATGGAGGTGCAGGTTCAATTCCTGGTTGGGAGCCAAGATCTCAACCTTTAATGCCTCGCAGCCATTAAAACTCCAAATGATCTACATCAAAAATAAAAAACCTTTATTAAAAAAAGCTAAGATTCTGTGAAATTCTTTAAATGACATTATATTTGTTACATCTCAAGGCTTCTAAATTCTTAGAAGATTGAGAGCTTGGTAAATATCAGTTCAGTTCAGTTGCTCAGTCGGGTTTGACTCTTTGCTACCCATGAACTTCAGCACGCCAGGCTTCCCTGTCTATCACCAACTCCCAAAGCCTACTCAAACTCATGACCATCACGTCAGTGATGCCATCCAACCATCTCATCCTCTGCCGTCCCCTTCTGTCGCCTTCAATCTTTCCCAGCATCAGGGTCTTTTCCAATGAGTCAGTTCTTCACATCAGGTAGCAAAATATTGGAGTTTCAGCTTCAGCATCAGTCCTGTATATAAATGATACTATTAATTTCTATCTCCTACATCTTAAATATTAAAATTTGGTCAATAGTCTTGAGATAATTACACAGTTGGCCCTTGGTGCTAAAATGTTTTATATATGGGACTTGAGCATCCACAAATTTTGGTACCTGAAAGAGTCCTAGAACCAATGCCCCACAGATACCAAAAGACAACTATGTACTTGAAATATTATTTCCTGGAGAAGAGTAACTAGGTTTTATTTAAAAACCTAATTTTCATAACATTTTTAGTAATGTTATTTTTATGCCTCCCAGCAGTTGAGGATAATTTTAACTTTAGAGTTCCATGGCTTAGGGAATACCCTAGCAGTACAGTGGTTAGTTTTCCCGGCTTTCACCATCAGGTGTGCTGGTTCAGTCTCCTGGTCAGGGAACTAAGATTGTCACAAGCTGAGTGGCATGGCACAGCCAAAAAATTGAAAAAATTTTTTAAAGTTCCATGGTTTGGAGATACTGCTAGTGGAATTTTGTTGGCAGTGAAGGTGCCACTGCAAGAATTACCTCGATTTGTTAAAAACAGTTCTATAATTAAGATAGTGGTCTGTATGACCAACATAAAAACTTATAAGCAGTTATCTAGAACTGGTTGATTAACGAATTTGGGAATATGAGATAAGTCAATTTTAACATAAGCACCCTGTTGTAATATTTTTTAAGGTACACTCTGTGCTTTCATTTTTCAGTTAATGGATTTTTAAAGATAACTGCTTTTCATTAAATATGAGTACCATATTAGCACACAGGGAGTTATAGTCAAAACGTAGTCATTTTTAAATTTGTTAATTAACTCTGAGGTGAATTACCTGTGTTGTGAGGACAATGGCATAATTAGAGTAAGGTGCACAGCGTTTCCAAGGAGCCAGTGTAAAGGGCAAGGAGTTCTAAACGCGCTTAATTTTTTTTTTTCTAAGTCCCTTATGGTTAACCTATGTTGTCTATATTTGTGACAAAGAGAAAACACTGACTCAAATGCGTTTTTATATTCAATAACTACCTCTTATTTTTACCATTTATTTAATGTTCCCAAAATAATCCTCTACAGAATACTTTGATGTGCATTTCTAATATGTTGTTAATATTGGGGGGGGGGGGACTGCCATAATTTGAGTGTATTCACGTAATTTGAATACCCTGAAAAGAGTAATTGAAAAAGTGTACCCATACCCACGGTGTTCTCCTTTCCAGTTAGTCCCCAATCCCTAAAGTGTATTTCCTCTTCCGAGCCCATGGACAAAAGGGGAAACCCTTACAGGCAATGTTGGACGCTACCTACTCCTACATTTTCAGAGAATGCGGCACAATCACCAGATCCTGGCCTTTCTAATATGTAACTTCTAGCTTGTTCCGGCCAACGAAATTGTCCACAGTAAAATACAGACCAGGAAGGAGTGTTTTAACCACGTTCACTAAAATGGCAGCACCCTGTCTAACCCGCCCGCCCCGATGCCATTCTCTTTCGCCGGACCCCACAAGCTCTTTCAAAACGTCGGTTAACCGCACGCCTTCCACCCAAACCACATTTTATTAGAAATGTTAAACTGGCTCCTCAGAAGACGTTGCCCTTGGCAGCCCCTAAGCACCAGATCGAAGAGTCTCCGTCATCCCGTAACTCCATCGCCCAATTAGAAAACAATTAATGCTAATCATCATGTTCGCACCGCCTGGCGCGTCAGCCGGGCCCCACACCCGAGGCCGGAGCTCAGGAAGGGTCCGGCGAGGGTGGCGGTGGGGGTGGGGCACGCTCCCCTCCCCCGGCCGCGGCGTGTGACGTCCCGCGCGTCGGCGGCCGCGGAGTAGCGCGGGGAGCCAGGCGGCCGCAGGCGGGGTAAGGCTGGGCGGGAGCCCGGCGGGCTTCCAGGCGGCGTGGGGCGCGGGGTCGCGCTGCTATCGCCGCGGTTGGTCCGCGGGGCCGGCCCTTCCCTTGGCGCGTTCGCGGAGCGGGGGTGGGGATGGGGACGGGGCTCGGGCGTTAGCGGAGGGTGGCGTTGGGCTGCTGACGCCGTGAACCTGGACCGAAAGCAGGACCGCGGTGCCGCTTGGCTGGTTCCGTAAGGCTCGCCGGGGAGGTGCCGACCCGGGCCTCTGGGCCCACCCTCGACCGGCTCCTTCCTCTCCCCTTTCCCCTCCCCACCCCGGGTCACTGCCGGGCGCCTCCCATTTAGGGGAGTGTCGGACCCCGGAAACCTCCAGGCCGGAAACCTCGCGGCCCAAGGGCCTCTCCTTAAACCGAATTTTCTTTGAAAGGCAACTGTGTGAAATAAGTGTTTATCTATTTAGGTGTGAAGAAAAACAATGACACTCCAATGGACGGCAGTTGCAACTTTTCTTTACGCTGAAATAGGACTCATTTTAATCTTCTGTCTACCTTTTATTCCTCCTCAGAGGTAGGAACCCTCCAAATCGTTACAGCAACATATATGATGAGCTCTTCAGACGGTTGAGTGTGTTACGGAAAAAGTTTTCTTAAAAGAATTTCAGTGCTAATTCTATAAAAGGCTCTCTTTAAAAATAAACACACGCCAATTAAGTAATAGCTAATGACCATATTAAAGTATCATTTCATAAAGCTTTTTATTGTTTGTACAAATTGGAGAAGGGCATGGCAACCCACTCCAGTATTCTTGCCAGGAGAATTCCATGGACAGAGGAGCCTGGTGGGCTGCAGTCCATGGGAAAGCACAGAGTCAGACACGACTGAATGAGCGCACACATACGTACAAATAACTTTTCTCCTCCCTTCTAAAAGGAGAAGGTCCTCGTCCGCCTTCCTTTTGGTTCTGTTAATTATAGATGTAGTAAAGTGATGGCCACCCTTTTTACATGTCTTGTTTTAGCTTTTACTTTTGTTTTACTGCCCTGAATTAGAATGCTGCTGCTGCTGCTGCTAAGTCGCTTCAGTCATGTCCGACTCTGTGCGACCCCATAGATGGCAGCCCACCAGGCTCCCCTGTCCCTGGGATTCTCCAGGCAAGAACACTGGAGTGGGTTGCCATTTCCTTCTCCAGTGCATGGAAGTGAAAAGTTAAAGTGAAGTCGCTCAGTCGTGAATTAGAATAGTGAGCCAAATAAAAGTAAATGGATAAATGATGTTTACAGTACACCGTGATGCAGAAATATTTCACTGGGTCTGTGGAAAGACCATTTGAAAACTTAAGCCAATAAATGATTCTTAGTTTTGGTCTTACATAATTCATTTGGTATTCATTTAATGGCAGTTTTACTACTTTATCCCCATGCAGAGTTGAGTATAAATTAAAAGTGCTGAATATGCAAAAGTATCAGAACCATTCCTTAACATTAGTTTCTTAGCAAAAGACCGTCAAAGGTCTTTCAGTAGGATTTCAGTTGTACCCTTAACTCTCTCCACCCCTATTGTAATCTACTTTTTAGGAGTTCAGTTTTAGATCCAGACTTGGCAGTGTGAATGATGAAATACTCTTGTGTAAAAATGTTGCAACACATTTGTTCATGTAAAAGAAAATCTTTCATTAATGAGATCCTACAGATAACCCACTGAAATTTAGTAAGATTCCTTGACTTGAAGACACTTATGAAAGTTTTTATCTTTTTTTTTAATTGGGGTATAACTGCTTTACAATATTGTGGTAGTTTCTGCAGTATGGTGAAGTCAGTCACCTGTATGTATACATATGTTCCCTCCCTCCTGGGCCTCTCTCCCACCCCACCCCCTTTTCTTACCCATCTGAATCATCACAGAGGACTGAGCTGGGCTTCCTGTGCTTTAGCATGTTTCCACTAGCTAGCTACTTGATGAGTGGCAGTGAATATATAAGTCAATCCCAATCTCCGCATTCAGCACCCCCCCCCACCCCACCCCCACCCTGACCTTGTGTCCACAAGGCTGTTTTCTGTATCTGCATTTCTCTTCCTGCCCTGTGGACAGGTTGGTTCATCTTCAGGATCCAGTAATCTTCCACAACTTTTAACTTTCTTCTTACCTGCCTGGATTTCTCCTCACTTCCGTTTTTATCTCTCAGCTCTGCCATCACTATTTTCCTGCTTATGAAAGAAAAAATAGAATTATAATATAGGAAGGGGCCTTTGAGATTTTTGAACTTTATTCATCCTATTCATTCTATGAGAAGGTGGCCTAAGGTCATCTAGTTGAGCTTTGCAGATTCAGGACAAGAATCTGCCTTTCAATAAAGTGCTCTTTCTCTTTCATCACCTTGTCTCTTATCCTATTGATTTTCAAATCCTCAGTAAGACCCTTTTCAGCTTTTTGGTAATACTTGCAAGAGTAGAATCCTATATTTAAGAGAAAGAAAGATGGTATTTATAAACATCTAACATAAAACTTTAGGATTTGCAAAAAAAAAAAATTTTTGTCCGTTGATCTTTTCTCCCTCAAAATGGTGTATAGATTATGGATCTTTTTCTTCCTATCAAATATATATTTTTTTCTATCCTGATAAAGTAGCTATTTGGTAGATTTGAGTCCATGTACACACATTATATAAATATATCCTCTTGGACAAATGTACACTAGAAAAACATGGTGTATATGTATATATGTATGTCCACAGATCATTTACAATATGTCCTTACTGTGTGTGTTCACATCTTTTTATCCTTTAACATGTATAATCACCTTACTCTTCAAAGAAAAGGCTTCATACTTTGGCAATAACCCATACTTTCACATAACCCACTAGTGAAAGACACATATTCAGATTCGACTGCCTGGGATTATATCAAAACTCTGCATGCTACTGTATGACTTTGGGCAAGTTATTTACCATCTCTGGCCGGTTTCCTTGTCTGTAAAATGGAGGTAGTACTGGTATCCACCTCGTATGGTGGTTGTGATAATTAAATGAGCTAAGCCATGTAAAGGTGCTTAGAAGGGAAGTATAGTATGGACTCTATATAGTAGCTGTTATTAGCTTTTCCTTAAATCAACCCTTATAAACTGCTAATTGTTCCCTCTGGTGGAGGCGGGTCTCCTTTTGTGTTCCCTTTTATACTGTTGATTTACTTGAAATGTGAATTTACATTTGGACCTAGGTCAAGGTATTGCTAGTTCTCTTTGTAAAAATACAAATATTTGTAATGTAAAATTTGAATAGTATTCTTGGAGTAGGAATCAAAGAGGCAAAAGAAACTGCATCCATATCAACTTTGTCTCCCCACAAACTTCAGGTTATTATTAGAGTTGTTTTCAAAACATAATCTTAAGGGACTTCTCTGGTGGCACAGTGAATAAGAATCTTGCTCGCCAGTTCAGGGGACACGGGTTCAATCCTTGGTCTGGGGAGATTCCACATGCCACGGAGCAACTGAAGCCCATGCACCACAGCTACTGAGCCTGCGTTCTATACCCTGCAAGCCACAACTACTGAACTCACTTGCTGCAATAGAAAAGCCTGGGGGGCTACAGTCCATGGGGTAGCCAAAGAGTCAGAAACAACTGAGCGACTGAGCATGCATAGAGCTTCTCCATCATTGGCTGCAAAGACAATAATCAGCCTGATTTGGGTATTGACCATCTGATGATTCCATGTGTAGAGTCATTTCCTGTGTTGTTGGAAAAGGGTGTTTGCTATGACCAGTGTGTTCTAACAAAACTCTGTTAACCTTTGCCCTGCTTCATTTTGTACTTCAAGGCAAGTTTGGCCTATTACTTCAGGTGTCTCTTGACTTTCTATTTTTGCATTCCAATCCCCTGTGATGAAAAGCACATTGTTTTTTTTTTTTTTTTTGGTGTTCTAGAAGGTCTTCATAGTACCATGCAGCTTCAGCTTCTTTGGCATTTAGTGGTTGGGACATAGACTTGGATACTGTTATGTTGAATGGTTTGCCTTGGAAACGAACCAAAATCATTCTCTCGTTTTTGAAATTTCGCCAAAGTACTGCATTTCAGACTCTTGTTGATTATGAAGGCCTACTCCCTTTTTTCTAAGGGATTCTTGCCCACATAGATATAATGGTCATCTGAATTAAATTCGCCCATTCCTGTCCATTTTTGTTCACTGATTCCTAAACTGTGGATGTTCACTCATGGCATCGCCTGCTTGACCACATCCATTTTACATTGATTCATGGACCTAACATTCCAGGTTCCTATGCAATATTCTTTACAGCATTGGACTTTACTTTCACCACCACACACATCCACAACTGAGCGTCATTTCTGCTTTGGCCCAGCTACGTCATTCTTTCTGGAGCTATGAGTAATTAATTGCCCTCTGCTCTTCCCCACTAGCGTATTAGACACCTTTCAACCCAGAGGGGGGTGGTGGGGGCGGCGCTCATCTTCCGGTGTCATATCTTTTTTCCTTTTCATTCTGTTTATGGGGTTCTTGCAGCAAGACTACTGGAGTGGTTTGCCATTTCTTCCTCCAGTTGACCACCTTTTGTCAGAATTCTTCTCGATGACCCGTCCATCTTTGGTGGCCCTTTACGGCATGGCTCATGGTTCCATTGAATTACACAAGCCCTACACTTGTGTAGTGGCCCACACACCACTTACAAGGCTGTGGTCCATGAAAGGAAATTCGAAGTTTACTCAAGTGCTTATCTTTATTTATCTCCTTTGGACTCAGTTAATGTGTTACTCATTTAAAATGCCCTTGTGTGAAATTTGTTACCTTTTCAGTTGTGTGATAGATTACTTTGTCACTCTTTGCCATTGATAACTCATGCTTTCTTACCTATGTGTCTTTGCTCATATTGTTCATTCCATCTAGACTGTTTCCCTATTTCATTTTCTCTATGTTCAAGTAATGATCTGAATATAATTACTTGGGTATAAACACACATAAATATCCCTCAAGAGATACATATATATTTTTTTTTTTTTTTTTCCTCTCTCTCTCCTTTTTTGCCATGCCATGCATCTTGTGGGATCTTAAGTTACTCAACCAGGGATTGAAACTAGGCACTCAGCAGTGAAAGTGCAGAGTCCTAACCACTGGACCGCCAGGGAATTCCCTTTCAAGCCATATATTTAAGATTTTTGCTCTTTCCTGTCTATGTAATACAGTATTTACTATGTATGTGCTACACAGCATTACACACACATTATAGAATAGCTCAGTGATTTGATGTGTACGTAATAGCTCAGTGATTCGATGTATGTATAATAGCCCGATGATTTTCTTAATTTCCTTACAGTAAAAATAGGAAGACTTTTTTACTTGGAGTAGACGTTGAAACTGCATCTATTTTTTTTATTATAAAAATAAACAGTGTAGAAAGTCAGACCCCTTAACCCTGAAATGTTATTAGTTGTTAGAACAATAGATCTTTGTTATTTCTGAGTTATTATCCTGATAAGGAAAAGGATATAAAGTGATAACTTCTATCAGTAATTTAACATTTTTACTGTGAGAATTCCTATTTAAGGTTTTGATCATGTGTATTTACTTCAGAAGTTACTTTTACTTAAGAATATTTAAGGCACCAGACAGAAGATAATCAAATGTTGGATTATTATTAAATTTGAAAGTTGTTCTTTATTTCATGAGATATTCTTATTGATAAGAATAGACAATTCTCTTACAAAAAATTAAATTTCCGTAGTTCTTTTCACTCACTACACAATTGCCAAAATGTTAATTTAGTATTTAGAAAGTATCTCAAAGTGTTCTCTTGACTTTTTACACCTGATGTAATTGTATTGCTTTACAGATGGCAGAAGATATTTTCCTTTAGCGTTTGGGGTAAAATTGCAAGTTTCTGGAACAAGGCTTTTCTTACTATTATAATCCTATTGATTGTTCTGTTTCTAGGTAAGTACTAGAGTCCTCCTTTGACTAAGCTTAACTATAATTTTTTATATTATTATTATCATTAATGAATTATTATTGATTGGTTTTTAATTAAGTTGATGCTGCCATTGGTATACAGTTGACTTTATGGAGTAGATAATTGATATGTTGATAGGTATTATTACTGTTATATATATATATATAATCATAAATTGCAGCAGAGTACAGTGGTTCTTAATCTCTTTTATGTTGTTTTAAGATTTAAATGCTGCAATGCATAACCTAGGTTTCAGAATTAGCAGTTATACAGTCCTTTGTTCGGAGAAGGCAATGGCACCCCACTCCAGTACTCTTGCCTGGAAAATCCCATGGATGGAGGAGCCTGGTGGGTTGCAGTCCTTGGGGTCGCTAAGAGTCGGACACGACTGAGCGACTTCACTTTCACTTTTCACTTTCATGCACGGGAGAAGGAAATGGCAACCCACTCCAGTGTTCTTGCCTGGAGAATCCCAGGGACGGGGGAGCCTGGTGGGCTGCCGTCTCTGGGGTCGCACAGAGTCGGACACGACTGAAGTGACTCAGCAGCAGCAGCAGTCCTTTGTTATTGTGGTGTCTGAGTTATCCACAGGTTTAACTGTTTGGGAGACAAACAGAGCAATGGCCCTCAAAAGAAGTTTTAGATGCAGGGTGTGAATCTTGATTGAACCCTGGTTGAAAGACAACTATAGCACAGACATTTAGGTACTATTGCAAAAATTTGAATATAGACTATTTGTTAGATAATATTAGGGAGTTTTGTTAACTTTAGTTATGATATCAATGTTATTATTATATAAAAGAAGTCAGCAACCTATAACCTACAGACCAGTTGCCTATTTTTGTAAATAAAGTTTTATTGGAACATACCATGCCATTCTGTTTATGTGTCGTCTGTGTATGAACAACTACAGAGTGCAGTAGTTGAAACAGACCGTGTGGCCTAACATACACAAGCTGCTCTTTACAGAAGAAGTTTACCAACACCTGTTACATAGGATTATGTCCTTATGCTTAGGAATTGCATGCTGAAATACATAGAAGTAAAGTCTCATGATATTTACAACTTACTTTCAGTTGGTTAAAAAAAAAAGCAAATATGGCAAATCCTAACAATTGTTGAATCTAGGTAGTGGAAATATGGATGTTTATTGTACTAGTTTTTCAGTATGTTTGAAATTTTCATAACAAGTACCTTAGAAATTAGAAGCAGACTTTTTTTTTAAGTGGAAAAGAATAGCTTTATTTGCTTTGTGAGGTAGAGAGGGCCACAGTGGGCTAATGCCCTCCAAACTGCATATCCCAACCTAGAAGGGGTAGTGAGGAGTTTTATAGTAATGTTTCAAAGAGGGCGTGATCAGCTTGTGGACATCCTTTCAGGGGTTGGTGGGAGGCAGGTGGGAGTCAGCCTTATCAACCTTCTGTTTCCAGCCAGTCTAGGTTCTACATGCTTGTGTGCAGCATACAGTTAACCTCTTTCACCTAGTCAGGGGTTCAGTGTCTGTCTCAAAAACATGCAGATTTTTCCATCATTTCCCCATTTGATTATAGGTCTTCAGTAGAACTCTTAATAGTCAAAATATCGATCCCTTGATGCCGGGGTGATTCAGCTTCTTGCCATGGGTATAAATCCTGTCCCTTGGTGACAGGCCTCCTTTATGTTTGTCCAGATGCTGGCAGAGGTATTGCAACATCCCAGACACTACTTTTCCCTTGAAGTAGACTTTTAAGGTTTTTGTCAAATTAGAAATTCTATGAGTCAAAATAATTGCCGTGCTTTTTAGAAGGAGTAAATTGCCATGCTTTTAAGGAGCTTTTAAGAACTGAGCTCAGATTATGTAACTTGTCAGAGATCAGCCAGCTACTTCTTGGCAGTTCAGTTTTTGATAGCACCGCAGTGTGTTGTCCCTCAGAGTTCGCTCAGAGTTGTGTTGTGAGTCAGGCAGGTTTCCCAGGTGTTGGTCTGAGGCCGTGACCACTGCGTGTGCCACTGTCTTGTGAGAAAATGCTTCTCATCTTCCATATTACTAACCTCTGGAGGGGAATCCTCTTTATAGGGAATCCTCTTTATAAACTGGAAATAAATGGCATGAGAAGGTATGAGTAAGTCATTGCATCAGGATGTGAATGGATTTGCAGTTCATTTCAAACTGTATTTGTCTCATGGTATGTTCTTAATGTTACTGATTGAATCTCTAGCCATAGAAGAAATCACACCAAGCAGGTGTAAAACAATAAGGAAAACCAGATTCCAACTTTGTCACCAGCTAACTAAATGACCTTTGGAATGTCATTTCATCTCTCTGAGTTTGGGTTAGCCATTTGCAAAATAGAGAGAGGAAATAATCTCCACAGCTCTTGGTAGCTCTAAGAGTGTACTGTGCCCTTCTAATTCTAAAATTATCACAAGAATTTCTACTGAAAACTACCATGTAGCCATATAAAGATTGACAACTTTAGCCAAGGTTCTTTTGGTTACATAAATCAGAAACCAGCATCCGCTCACTTGAGCATGAAAGGGAAAATTAAAATATAGGGTTGTTTCAGTGTGGCCCAAAAAATGAAGGAAGCCAAACTCATAGGAAGTGAAGTGTCCATTTAGTGTCCCTGTATTTCTCCCTCCATCTACTTCTTCCTTATCTCTACAGACTCTGATACTCAATTCCCAGGCCAGAATTATATACAGCTGCTAAGTTTTGTCATGCCAGCCATATGTGAGGATTAACTAGCCATTTCTAAATTCCAGTTCTAAGGAAGAAAAAATCTGACCAGCTAACACCAGGTATCCAGTCCTCATCTGAGAAGCTATGGCCAGGGGCCAGGATCACAGAGCAGAATCATGGCTGCTGGCAGGAACCTAGATCTATGGGCAGAGAAAGTAACTCCCAGAGAATAGGAACATCATGGATGATTAATGTGGGGCCGTTAACCCTGGATGATAAAGACAGTCAAACAGGGACTTACCCATGAAGCCTCAGTGTTTTCATCTCAGAACAGGGGAATAACACCTACTTCACTGAGGTGTTGAAAGAATAACATGCAGTTACATATGTAAAGTGCATAGTCCACTGTTCTCTTCCACTGAAATGACATTGGTGTAAATAATGCAGACCCAGTAGGTTTGAATTACTCAACATAAGTCATCTTTTATTTTGGAATTTTTTTCTTGTTGGTCTAATAATCATTACTAGATGTTTATATTCCTAGAGCCAATACTAACTGAAAAGTATGTGTGTCTTTTAGCAAGTTGGAACAGGCAGAAAGGAAGTAGGAAACCCAGAAGAGTTTATTTAGTGTCAGCAGAAATGCTTCTCGGGAATTTGAACACTTACAGAATTGATCCCACAAAAAGATGATCTCCATGTGCCTTATAGAAAATTGACTAAGTGTCACATCCTCCTCTTATTGTTGCCCCCCATCCCACTTTTCAGACACAGTTTCTTTATTATTATGCAAGCAGTGCATTCTACAAACGCGTTTGTGTTTTTCTTTGGTAGTACTGCTTAATCTTCAGCATTTCTGCATAATGGATCCAGGAGTATTATTCCTGTTTAATTGCCAAGTAGTAATGACATCACACTTTCACAGGTGGCTCAGTGAAGTAGAGAATTCACCTGCCAATGTAGGAGACATAGGTTCTGTCCCTGGTTGGGAAGATCCCCTGGAGAAGGAAATGGCAACCCACTCCAGTATTCTTGCCTGTGAAATCCCATGGATAGAGGAGCCAGGCGGGCTACAGTTTATGGGATCACAAGAGTCAGACACGACTTAGCAACTAAACAACAAGGAAAACAACAATGACTTCAAAGAACTGTTTGGTTCCTCTGGTCTGCTCAAAATAACTCATAAAGACTTTTTTTTTTTTTTTAGTTGTTTTTGTAGTGGTTGGCATGCTCTTATTGTTTTGAGGCAATCTTAGAAATGACAAAAAAGAAAGGAAATCTTGCCTTTTGTGTTCACATAAGTCGACCTTGAGGACATTATGCTAAGTGAAAGACAAATACTGTTAAGATCTCATTCATATGTGGAATCTTAAAAAATGAAATCAAGCTCATAGATACAGGGGACAGATTGGTGGTTGCCAGGGGTGGGGGTGGGTAGGTAAATGGAGTCAAGACATACAAGATTCCAGTTATAAAAGAAATAAGTCATAGAGATATAATGAACAACATGGTGACTTAGTTAATAATTCTGTATTGCACATTTGAAAATTGCTAAGAGAGTAGATGTTGAAAGAAAGTTTGCATCACAAGAAAAAAGAAATTCTGTAACTGTATGGTGATGGACTTGTAACTATTTTACAGTATATACAAACATCGAATTATTTTTAATTAGCAAATTACAAATAGAAGGAATCTTCTTCATTCTGATGAAGAGCATCTACAAAAGCCTAGAGCTAGCATCATCCTTAGTCAGATATTGAAAGTTAGCCCCGTAAGGTTGGGAACAAAGCAAGGATATTCACTTTGACTATTTTTGTTCAATTAAGTAATAGATTTTCTAACCGAGATAATATTAAGTTAAAAAAAAATATACCAAGTGTTAAGATTTTAAATTAAAAAGTAGAAGTCATTTGAAGATGACATGATTATTTATTTAGAAAATCCTAAAATGTCTACAAGAAAAATACTGTGTCAAAGAACTATAGTGCATCACAAAATACAAGGTCAATATACAAAATGAAGTGCATTTCTATGCTATAAGCAACAATTCAAAATTGAAAAGTTTTAAATTACTTTTATAAGTACAACAAGAAGCCTAAAAACTTCTTGTTTTTAGAAAAGAACTTTATAAAGGATGTACAAGATCTCAACGCTTAAAACTACAAAAACATTGTTCGAAGGAATTAAAGAAAATGGAAATAAATTTTTTTTTTTCAGTTGAAAAACTCACAATCATTGCAATGAAATACCACTTCATACTCACTACGATAGTTATAATCTAAAAGACAGATAATAACAAATACTGATGAAGATGTGGAGAAATAAGAACCATCCCAATTTACATTACACTGGGAATGTAAACTGGTAAAGCTGCTTTGGGAAAACAGTTTGGCAGTTCCTCAAAAAGTTAAACATAGAGTTACCATGCATGCGTGCTGAGTCACTTTAGTCATGTCCAGCTCTTTGCAATTCTATGGACTGTAAGCCACCAGGCACCTCTGTCCATGGGATTCTCCAGGTAAGATTCTCAGTATCCTTACTGAAGTGGGTTGCCAAGTCTTCCTCCAAGACATCTTCCCAACCCAGGGATCGAACCTGCTTCTCTTACATCTCTTGGATTGGCAGCCAGGTTCTTTCCCTCTAGCACCACTTGGGAGTTAACATATGACCCAACTGTTCCACTCATAGGTATATACTAAGAGAAATGAAAACATACGTCAGTATAAAAACTTGTACGTGAATCCTCATGGCAGCATGTTCATAATAGCTAAAAAATGGAGAAAATCCAAATATCCATCATCTCTTGAATGGATAAACCAAATGTGGTGTAGCTGTACAACAGAGAATTATTCAGTTATAAAAAGTAATAAAGCAAGTTCATCTATGTAACTTGCTGCAACATAGATGAACCTTGAAAATATTAAGCAAGGTTAAGGGAGCCAGACACAAAAGAACACATAAAATATGATTCCATCTATATCAAATGTCCAGAATAGCCAAATGCAAAGAGACAGTAGATTAGTGGTTGCCAGGAGGTGGAGGGAGGGCAAGAATGGATATGCGCTTTCTGTCTGGGTTGATGAAAATATTCAGGTGTTGGTTACACAACTTTGTGAATATACTCAAAACCACTAAATACACTTTTAAGAGTAAATGTTATGTGAATTTTAGTTCAAAGTGCTGTTAAAAAATTTAAGTAAAATAGGGGTTAAAATTAGCTGTTTTTCAACTAGAATCTCTTTCCTATATGGCAGTAACTCTTCCCTAGGAGTGCTTATGACTGCATGAAAGGAGCAACCTAACTTGTTTATATTCCACTGGTCTTTGTGACATCGAAGGCAGATACCTTCCCAGGAAACTAAGAATCAATGACTAAGAGTACACCAAATAAAGATGCTATAATCTGAAATCTGTCTCCTACTAGAGAAAAGTGATTCCTCTGAATCTGAGACTTAACAGAACTGAAAGTATCAAAAGAGCAGCTCTCTGAATATTTTCAGTAACAGGTGCCATCCACAAACACTTGAGGGATCATATACTACCATAGGTCAATCACATTTCAACAAATCTTTGCCAGTAAAAATCTCAGTGTAACCAAATACTTCTAAAATCTCAATAATTTAAAATAATAGTAGCCTATATATAAAATAGGTAAATAACAAAGACCCGCTATATAGCACAGAATTATATTATAATAACCTATAATGGGAAAAATCTGAAAAAGGAATAAAGATAACTATATAACTGAATCACTCTGCTGTATACCTGAAACATTGTGAATCAACTGTATTTCAGGTTTTTTTTAAAGAGTAATACTTCAGTTCAGTCACTCAGTCGTGTCCGACTCTGCGACCCCATGGACTGCAGCACACCAGGCTTCCCTGTCCACCACCAACTCCAGGACCTTGCTCAAACTCGTGGCCTTTGAGTCAGTGATGCCATCCAGCCATCTCATCCTCTGTCATCCCCTTCTTCTCCTGCCTTCAATATTGCCCAGCATCAGGGTCTTTTCTAATGAATTAGTTCTTTGCATCAGGTGGCCAATGGCCAAAGTATTGGAGTTTCAGCTTCAGCATCAGTCCTTCCAATGAATATTCAGCATTAATTTCCTTTAGGATGGACTGGTTTGATCTCCTTGCAGTCCAAGGGACTCTTAAGAGTCTTCTCCAACACCACAGTTCAAAAGCATCAGTTCTTGGTGCTCAGCTTTCTTTATAGTCCAACTCTCACATCCATACATGACTACTGGAAAAACCATAGCTTTGACGAGATGGACCTTTGTTAGCAAAGTAATGTCTCTGCTTTTTAATATGCTGTCTAGGTTGGTCATAGCTTTTCTTCCAAGGAGCAAACGTCTTTCAATTTCATGGCTGCAGTCACCATCTGCAGTGATTTTGGAGCCCAAAAAATTAGTCTGTGACTGTTTCCGTTATTTCCCCATCTGTTTGCCATGAAGTGATGAGACTGGATGCCATGGTCTTATTTTTGAATGCTGAGTTTTAGGCCAGCTTTTTCACTTTCCTCTTTCACTTTCATCAAGTGAAAAGTTACTTCTTCGCTTTCTGCCGTAAGAGTGGTGTCATCTGCATATCTGAGGTTATTGATATTTCTCCCGGCAATCTTGATTCCAGCTTGTGCTTCATCCAGCCCAGCATTTCGCATGATGCACTCTGCATGTAAGTTAAATAAGCAGGGTGACAGTATACATCCCTGACACACTCCTTTCCCAGTTTGGAAAGAGTCCTTTGTTCCACGTCCAGTTCTAACTATTGCTTCTTGATCTGCATACAGATTTCTCAGGAAGCAGGTCAGATGGTCTGGTAGTCCCATCTCTTGAAGAATTTTCCACAGTGTGTTGTGATCCACACAGTCAAAGGCTTTGGTGTAGTCAATGAGGTAGAAGTAGATGTTTTTCTGGAACTCTCTTGCTTTTTCGATGATCCAGTGGATGTTGGCAATTTAATCTTTGGTTCCTCTGCCTTTTCTAAATCCAGCTTGAACATCTGGACGTTCTTGGTTCACATACTATTGAAGCCTAGCTTGTAGAATTTTGAATATTACTTTGCTAGTATGCGAGATGAGTGCAATTGTGCAATAGTTTGAACATTCTTTGGCATTTCCTTTCTTTGGAATTGGAATTGGAGTGAAAACTGACCTTTTGCAGTCCTGTGACCACTGATGAGTTTTCCAGTTTTGCTGGCATATTGAGTGCAGCACTTTCACAGCATCATCTTTTAGGATTTAAAATAATTCAACTGGAATTCCATCACCTCCACTAGCTTTGTTCATAGTGGTGCTTCTAAGGCCCACTTGACTTCACATTCCAGGATGTCTGGCTCTAGGTGAGTGATCACACCATCGTGGTTATCTGGGTCATGAAGATCTTTTTTGTACAGTTCTTCTGTGTATTCTTGCCATCTCTTCTTAATATCTTCTGCTTCTGTTAGGTCCATACCATTTCTGTCCTTTATTGTGCCCATCTTTGCATGAAATGTTCCCTTGGTATCTCTAATTTTCTTGAAGAGATCTCTAGTCTTTCCCATTTTATTGTTTTCCTCTATTTATTTGCATTGATCACTCAGGAAGGCTTTCCTATCTCTCCTTGCTATTCTTTGGAACTCTGCATTTAAATGGATATATGTTTCCTTTTCTTCTTGCCTTTCTCTTCTCATCTTTTCTTAGCTATTTATAAGGCTACTTCAGACAACCATTTTGCCTTTTTGCTGTTTCTTTTTCTTGGAGATGGTCTTGATCACTGCCTCCTGTACAATGTCACAAACCTTCGTCCATAGTTCAGGCACCAGATCTAATCCCTTGAATCTATTTGTCACTTCCACTGTAAAAAAAATTACAGTAGATGTAATAAAAATGCTAGTGCAATAAGAGAAATGGGTTAGCCTGGAATTGATTGTAATGGCATATGACCTATATATGTTATTGTCAGTAGGTTGAATTTTAATGCAGTGTAGCCAGATATTAGAGACAGTGCAGTGATGGTGACTCCTAGATGAATAGTAAAAAAGCAAAATACTGTTACATTCAAAGTTTACCACTGGCATCTATTTTGAGCATAATATCCTCCCATGTATTATAAAGAGACCCTCTAGCTAAAGTTCATTATCTAAAAGTTAGGTCACTTGGGCTAAATCTGCTTTCTATTATATTAATAATCTTATATTCTTAAAAGCCAAAAGCAATGTGTTTCCTCTTTTTCTTTAATAGATGCTGTGAGAGAAGTAAGAAAATATTCCTCAACTCATACTATTGAAAAGAGCTCAGCCAGCAGACCTGCTGCCTATGAACATACACAAATGAAACTCTTCAGGTCTCAAAGAAATCTTTACATTTCTGGATTTTCATTATTTTTCTGGCTGTAAGTTTTTTTTAAGCACAATTTTAAAACATGATTTATGTTTCTCATTTTTTCCACCTACAGTGTAGATTTTTCTTCTGTACTATTTAGCACACTAACATCTTTTTTGAAAGAACTCAGATGGCAGACCCAAATAACAAATAATAATCCTGGCTTGTAGGTTTGATAGGCCCATAAGGTCCTGCAGGATCTCACCCCTGCTGCTCTCTGGAGCCTCCTCTTGTACTCTTTTCTGACACATATACCACCGTTGCACGCACACTGTCCTTTGCTGCTCCTTCATTCATTCATTATTGCAACAAATATTTATTGAGTTCCTTTTGTGTACCCAACTCCTCCCTACTTCAGGGTCTTCACACCAACTTTCCCTTCTGCCAAAACACTCTTCCCTTCCCTTTCTCCCTGGTTAATTTCTACTCATCCTTAGCTCCTTTCTCAGGTAAGCTGAGACCTGTGACCATCATTTCCCCAAAGTAGGTAGGTCTCCTGTTGTACACTCCCATAGAACGTGTAGTGTATATACTTTTCTTCCAAGTGTCATTTAATTACTCATGGTTGTAATTAAATACTGTTTTAACTCTCACCTCCCCAACTAAAGCCTAAACCCTTTGAGAGCAGAGCCATTGTCTTGTTTCCAATTATATCCCCAATGCCTGGCATAGTAATTAACACTTAGCAGTTCTTGAATTGGATACTTGAAGATAATGATTACTATTAGTAACAATGGAGGTTACTCATCAATACAAGGAGAGTAATTTTTAGGTTTAGCCAGCCTTCTGCAGTGCTATTTTTATTTATTTATTTTGACTAAAAGGCATGTGGGATCTTATTTCCACAGCCAGGGATTGAATCCATGCCCCCGGCATTGGAAGCACGGGGGCTCAAGTCTTAACCACTGACCACAAGGGAAATCCTGCACAGTGCTGTTTACATAGCAGATTTTGAACTGAGGGGGAAATTTTCTTACTGGCCCTGCCACAATGTCCATAATTCTCTTTCTGCTCCTCCTGGCCAAAGTCCTCTACAGAGAAAAATAAGTAAATAAGTCCCACTGAACCCACATTCCAAAAGTTAGTCTTCTGGCAAAAATTTCAAAGAAATGAGGCACAGGCTTCTTTTAACTAGGACTTGGATTATGTATTTGTCTTCTTTAAACCCTGGAGGAGGAAATGGCAACCCACTCCAGTATTCTTGCCTAGAGAATGCCATGGACAGAGAAGCCTGGCAGGCTACAGTCCATGATGTCACAGAGAGTCAGACATGACTGAGTGACTGAACACACACTTCTTTAAACATCCTCCCTTGCTTAAACATTACCACACCCACACCTGAAGGGGAATTACTGGATAATTAGTGCTTAAAGTCACAGTTCTTGGGGATTAGTCTAATTATATACTACTCTGACATTTTTTTTATTTTCTTAGAGTGTTGAGACGTCTGGTTACCCTTATTACTCAGCTGGCAAAAGAGCTGTCACACAAAGGAGTACTTAAACATCAAGCAGAAAATATTAACCAGGCTGCCAAAAAATTCATGGAAGAAAATGAAAGACTGAAACGGGTATTTAATTTTTAAAAAAAAAACTGGTGTGAATGTTTTTGGTATTCCCAAGGGATGGTATATTTTTTTCAGCCTCAAAAAGAGCATTTTTATAAGTAGAAAATGACCATAAATAACAGTATTCTACAGTATGATTGTTCCAGAAGTATTTTATTATCTTTAGATTTGTGAGTTCTCAAAGTTTCCCTCAGTAGTAGATTAATGCCATTGGACCTACTTCCTATGATTCAAGGAGAAAACAGTTCTGGGAATATGAATTTTAGTTCCTTTATTACCGTTAATTTTACTTTATAACATAAGGCAAGTTTTAATAAGTCTCTCTTAAGTTTCCATTTCCCATTCAGTTGAATTACTGTTAAGACTTTGTGTGTGTCTGTGTGTTTTTCTTTAAATGATGTTTATATAAGAAGCAGAGAAAAATAGTTGATACAGATAGAAGATGGCATATAATATTTCAGTCTCTAATTTGGGTTATGTTGCTAATAATTCTTTGAGAACCCTAGGCTGTCTTTCCCCTGCTCCTCAGGGAGAGTGAAAATCAGGTACTGATGTTTTCCATGTTAAGTAAAAAGAACAAATGAGAAAATGGAAGATACAAAATTACTTTGGGTATTTTTTTTCTTAACTTTAAAATTTAGGAGTCAGATCTCAAGCTTGAGTGTTTTCAGTTCATGTTAAGCCCTATAACCTATGTTTTCGTAATTCTGCTTCTTAGGGAAAAAAGTCAAAAGAACCATTCAGAAGTGAAACATTTTCTTAAATAATTCCTAACAATGCAATAAGATTATTTCCCTATTACAGATTAATGAATTGCAATCAATTATGAATTACATCAAATTATATTTATGTGAGGGCTTCCCTGATAATTCAGTTGGTAAAGAATCCTCCTGCAATTCAAGAGACCCCAGTTCGATTCCTGGGTCGGGAAGATCTGCTGGAGAAGGGATAGGCTACCCACTCCAGTACTCTTGCGCTTCCCTTGTGGCTCAGCTAGTAAAGAATCCACCTTCAATGCGGGAGACCTGTGTTTGATCCCTGGATTGGGAAGATCTCCTGGAGAAGGGAAAGGCTACCCACTCCAGTATTCTGGCCTGGAGAATTCCATGGACTGCATAACCCATGGGGTCACGAAGAGCTGGACATGATTGAGCGACTTTCACTTTTCATATTTATGTAAAAAGTATTGTAAGTCTAACAGTAGAGAATTACCCAAATCCTAAAGCCCAGCCTCTTACAGAAAGAACTCTAAGCATCACCTTTTATTAATTCTGAAAGAGTTACCTATTAACTAGAACAATATAAAGCTCTCTAAAACTATTGTTGTTCATTTGCTAAGTCATGTCTGATTCTTCACCATCCCATGGACTGCAGCACGCCGGGCTTCCCTGTCCTTCACTGTCTCTGGAGTTTGCTCGCACTCACGTCCATTGAGTTGGTGACGCTATCCAACCAACTCATCCTCTGTCACCCCCTTCTCCTCCTGCCTTCAGTCTTTCTCAGCATCAGGTTTTTTCCCAATGAGTTGACTCTTCGTATCATGTGGCCAAAGTATTAGAGCATCAGCTTTAGCATCAGTCCTTACAATGAATATTCAGGGTGGATTCCTTAAAGATTGACAAGGTTGATCTCCTTGCTGTCTAAAGGACTCTGAAGAGTCTTCTCCACTACCTATTAAATAAGGGAAAACTCATTGCAAAAAAAAATAATTTTGATGCTACAGTATCATGGTGACCTGTTCAGAAACCCATGTTTTATTTATGATGTCTGCCTTATTACCACTACACAAATAGGATTCAAAAATGTTTCTTTGGGTAGATTTTAACAGCATCTTTTAAGGAAACATTTAGAGAATAAGCACTGGTTTGTATGTTTACTTTTGTTCTGTTTTGAAAAAAGCTTTGGTCCATAGATGTCATGTAACTTTCCATTGGTCGTTAAGCTGTGTCAGTGTTTCTGTGTTCAGAGGCAAACAGTATGTCACCAGTGTTTCAGCAACACAGTCAGACTTATTTTGTATGTTAATATTATTTGCTTCATTTTCTGTCCTTTGATCTCATTTTATAATGGTAAAAACATCTCTTCATTCTCTATAAGAGACACATTATCTAATGGAAAGTGTTTTACCCTAAAGTTCAAGAGATTTGGGTGCCAGTCCCAAATCTGCCAGTAATTAATTAGCATTGTGATCTGGGGCCAGTCACCACATTTGTTCTGGGTCTCAAGTTTATAAATAATAGCTCACAGTATTCACAGGCTTCACAGTAAGGTATTAACTCTTTGAATTGTTGCAACCACCCTAGGAGGTTGGTGCTGTTACTATTTGCATTTTATAGATGAAGAAATGGAGGCACAGAAAGGTTAAGTGACTTGTATAAAATCATTCCACTAATAGGAGACAGAACTAAGATTTGAATCCAGGCAGGCAGCCTGCCTCTAGAATCCACACTCTAAACCACATTGTTTTGTTCCCTTCAATCATATGCTAGCCCATGAAATGACTTGCAGATGGTGCATGGGACCCCATTCTGCTATGATACTCAGTTAATGAAATAATTATGAAAGACCAATTAACTTATATATGACTGCTTTAAAATAACAACAGTGGTGGAGCTTTACTTCTTGTTTTTTCGCAGCCACTTAGGCAGGTGGGGTGAGGTGGGTAGGACAGTTTACATGTGCATTACTATAGCTAGTGGCTATAAAATTTCAGATTCCAGGGCTGTTGGTCTTTCTCCAGCATCAAGTTACACATAATTCAATAATAAAGTTGAACAGATTTATAGGTGCATTAGTGAAAGCTTATTTACAAGACCAACACCAAATTCAACTTTTCCAAGTCAGTGGCATATTAATTCAGGCAGTCAGTGTAAGCTTTCCTGTAACTCATTGGTTCTCTTCCAGTTTGGATAATCACTGAAGACTGTGCGAAATGAATTCAAGTGAAGTAAAAGTAAGGATTGTGTTGAAGTGGTCAACAGACCTGTAGAATTCAGAGGGATTTTTTTTCCCTAGTCTCTGCTCTTAAAAAAAAAATGTGTTTTTTTTTTTATGTTAAAGATATGAGACTTGTTCGGTTTTAATAGGTACTTCAGTTCTTTATCTCTTAAAATTCTTGGAATTATATATTCATTCGAGTTTTAATTCCTCCTTTGGATCTGCCTGATCTCTGTTGTAGCACAGCAGTATTGTATTTGATCTTGTGCTGCAATATTTATGCTCATATCATCATTTCCACTAGCCTGAGTTTGCTAAGTCGCTTCAGTCATCTCCGACTCTGTGTGACCCCATAGACAGCAGCCCACCAGGCTCTCCCATCCCTGGGATTCTCCAGGCAAGAATACTGGAGTGGGTTGCCATTTCCTTCTCCAATGCATGAAAGTGAAAAGTGAAAGTGAAGTCGCTCAGTCATGTCTGACTCCTGTCGACCCCATGGACTACAGCCTACCAGGCTCCTCCGTCCATGGGATTTTCCAGGCAAGAGTACTGGAGTGGGTTGAATTGCCTTCTCCTCAAGCCTGAGTTTACCTGAGAGCAAAAGATTGTATTTCTGTTATATTTTTACTCCTAATACTACATAGTATTGTACAATATTTGCATGTAGTAGTAGCAGTGCTAAGTAGAACTTTGTTTTGTTTAATATATCAGTGTTTTAATGTCAGTTTACATTAGGAAAGGAATCACCCTGCAGTAGAAATTCTTTTCTATGTCTATTTTAAATTGTCCTGAGTTAATTTTTTTTCTTACTGTTGAGGTTTTCTGTATCAAATTGCTGCCTTTTTACTTAGTCAAATAACCCATGTCAATATGTACATGTTCTGTTTTTCAAACATTAATTTAACATCTTTAAACATCTTAAAATGTTCTTTTTAATGTCAGCTACTTACTTCTATTAACACTGATGATTTCCATCCAGGCTGTGAAATTTTTACCCCATGATGTTTTTATTTTAGTCAAATATTTTACTATTCAGATCTTAATTTTTCTTGCCTAGAAAAGATAAGCTACAAACATAAAACAAACACTTTAAAAGCCAGAATAGATTTGAAAATACAAATAATATTATGAAAGATTAACTGGATAAAAGTAATTTGGAGACCATTCAATGTAAATTAGGTAGAATTGTCCAAGCATAGAGGTGGCCCTGTCATACTCCACTTACCCATTTCTATCCTGAAAACATGTTCTTTTCTTACAAATCATCAATATAAACCTAGTCTGAGTAGACCGCTCTGCAGTTGGAACATAAAGGCTTTCCAAGTAATATTACCCTCAGAACTATTTTTTTCCCTTAGATTAACATCACATATTAAGGAAAAGGTATGTTTTATCTGAATACTTTTGAAAATATAATTTTAATTGTAGCCCAGCCAGAAACTCTTGTTATTTTCATGTCAGAGGTTTCAATCATAGAAGAAAGAGTGTGTGTGTGTGTGTGTGTGTGTGTGTGTGTGTGTGTGTTTACCAAAAACCCAAGTTTCTGTTAACAAAAGTTTACATTGTAAAAAAGTATAAAGCACTGAAAAGGACAAAGAATAAAGGCCAGTAATTTAAAATACATTATTTAGCTTTTTTCCTAAAAAAATGTCTGGCTATTACAATATAAGACTACTTCTTTCTATAACTTTCTTTTCTGATAGCTCTTGAAAAACTATGGCAAGGAAGAAGAACACATTTTGGAAGCAGAAAATAAAAAACTAGAAGAAGACAAAGAAAAACTGAAAACTGAATTAAAGAAGGCTTCAGATGGTAACGTTATATGCCTGCACAAAAGTAGAAGTATCATATTTTATGCTGTTAAACTTCACTACTTTTGCTAAAACAAAACCAGTGGCTACATGTTCTTCTGGCTAAAATACCAAGGGTGACCTATTTACAAATTCCTGCTCAAATATGAAGATGAAACATTGTTTCAGCCAAGAGAAACATGCTCTGTTTTACAGACAAACATGTAGGTGTTTCAGATCTGTGTTGTAAATACAAATGTTCCTGCCTTAGCAAAAGACCTGTGTTCCTGAAAAGTTGCTTGTAAACACATTTGGAAAATTATCACAGTTTTTCATCATAGTACATTGCTGCTAAAAGAAGCAATGACAGGGGGAAAGTTTTGGTTATAAGATAAGGTTATAATATTAGGGCTTGAGATAAGCCCTAATATTTTCTACGTGCCAGATATAAGAAAAACGTTCCTTGAAAGAAATGGTACGGACAGAGTAAGCTACAGACTGGGGGGTGTCAGTAGAGAATTCAGTGTCTCATTCCAAAATACATTGCAATAAGGACTTGGGGTAGGGAGTCCCAACTCCCATTTCCCTGAAGGCAGCTATTTCTTCTGCATTTTTTGTTTTTTTGAAAAACAGTTGTTTTAGTATCTTCTTAGACAAGGAGGAACAAATTATTATTGCCTGCAGCTGCATAGCACTGAAAAGTTCTAAATCTGATGTCATCTAAGAAACTGCCTCAAAGTTGATGGCTTGACCCCTGAGCAACATTCCAGCTTATGACAGATAGTCCTTGATGTTGTCCAGATACTGGGAACCTCTCAGGCACAGTCAAGATAGTAATCAATGCATAGGCCTTCTCCAATTTCAGATCTCTTCCACTGCTTTGTGTTGGAAATAAATTGGAAAACATTCAGTAATTGAATAAAAAATACTTTATGCCATTTGTAAGTTTAGATTAAAAAAAAATAGGCCTCAGTATAAGTTTCTGTAATACATCTTGCTATTGTTAATTATGTATATTGTTTGGACAGAGTTGAGTTCATCGAGATGTATTTGCATTTGAAATGGAAAGCCTGAAGATAAATGCTAATTGCTTAAAAAAATTGGTAGGATATTTTTTCTGATATAAAGTATATAGTCACTTTCCTACTTCTTATTTAAAGTAAAAAAAAATCATTTAGAAGCAGTAAGTTAAAAAATAATTTACTCTTCTAGACAAAATGGTAGATGGTGTGTTTGGAATAGTATAGCTCAAAATTCTAAATCTTCTCATAGTTGTACTTTTGGCTCTTCTGCAGTTCCAAACAATTTGGAACATTATCACGAAGTTTTAACATTTGTATGAAAATAAATTTAGTAATCAGACATTTCAAAAGAGAAATAGTGTTCTTTTTTTACCCAACACAAAATATTGCTGGTAATCCTTCTGAAGAATTCAAGGGACTATTTCCAAAATACCTTTAATTAGTTTAAAAAATTATTTTAAATTCCTGCTTTTTTAAATATCTGCCAAGGATCCTTTTCCTTAAGTTGTAAGCAGAGTAGGACAGAAATAAAAGGCAGACAAGAGTAGGTTGTGTGCCATGCTACCTCTCTTAACCCTGGCCAGCTTAGTTTTTTTCTCCCTTTGATTTTTAAAAAATCCAACTCATGTATTTTGAGTTTTAACTTCACAAGTCTGATATATAACTCTAAACTCAGTGTTATTTTGAGTAATATAAAGAAGCTCAATATTTCTTTGACAATTCAGATGTTTGGAGAAGATGAACTCTTTTATAATATAGGCATTTTGTTTATGATCTGATAACAAGCGATTCCAAGTTTCCTATTTAAAGTGTAGACTGCAGAACTACTTTCAAAGTGAATCAAGGTTGAGGTAAAAGCAGATTTTACCTGTTTGAGTATGTTCTGTTTGGTTTCTGCAAGGAGTGTAGTATTTTATGAACACATTTTATTTTAGATAACATTGTTACTGACCTTGAGAAGATCCAAGTTCCATTTCTAATGGAGGTATAACCCTGGCTGTGTTCTCTTGACCTATACTAGTCAAATTCATTCAGACAAGACTAAGAAATAAATTAGTAGTTCAAGGTATGGATGAGTTCAGCAGCACAATGCTTTGTATATAGTACCATTCAAATAATATTCATAGATTTCTATAAATTGAGAGTATTAAGACTGATGGTGCTTAAGAAATGTTTCAGGAAGTTCTCTTATATTTCAAAATTGAGTAGAAAGGCAGTGCGGTATATTTTTTAAAAGAGGTAAATAGAATATTGTTCTTATGCATGGTCTTACCCTTAGTGTTTCTTTTAATCTTGGTGAAACATTTTCTCCAAGTATATTAGTGGAAGTGAAGCACAGATACAAATGTCTATTTAAACTGATTCAATCCAAATTGGGAAAGTATTATTCTGAAAGCAGGTATTAAGAGCACTCACTCTATCAGCAGTGCCAAAATCTCCATCAGTTTTTAAACACCAGCTCAGATTTTTCACCAGTTAGTTAATTAAATTACCTGTGCTCCAATGCAGTCATATGACCCTAGTGAGCCAACGGAGAGCGTGCATGTCCCCAAGCATCCAATTTACACTCAAGACTAACTTAGTCAGGTGTAAGGACCTGATCTGTCATTTTTAATGATCTGTTTAATGGTAGCTCTGATGTCCCAGTGTGTGGAGTAATTGGGAAAGGGCACTGCCATGAAAATTGAGAACTTAAGCTCTGAAGAATTTACAAAGTTCACAAGCCCTCATAATAAAAATAGACCTTGTATGTAGCGGAAAACTTTCTGATATCCAAGGAGATTGACTTCAAAAGATTCTTCCCAGGAGAGCTTCCCAGGATTTATTCTTAATACCTTCTCAGTACTTATTCTTAAAACTAGAAGAAATACATATCATTCAGTCATTGCATGCATCCAGGCAATGATTTTAAGTGTGACTGAGTTGTATATGAAAATGTCTCTTCCTCATTCCTTTAGGAGCAGAAGTATATCCATAGCATGCTACATTGAAAGTTCTCAGGACTGGCAGTCTAATAGTAGAAGTTGAGTACTAGTGTATGTCTCCTACATAAAGGGAAAAGGAAAAAAAAGTGACTAAGGCAAATTCCTTGACCCTGCCATTATTCTTTCTTCCTTTTCTTCCTTTCTTTTTCTTTCCATCAGCAATTTTGGGGGGAACTATTCAAATAACATTTATTGTAAGGTTGAATATAAGAATCTGCCACATTGCAGATGAATTCTTTACTAGCTGAGCCACCAGGGAAGTCCACGAATGCTGGAGAGGGTAGCCTATCCCTTCTCTAGCATATCTTCCTGACCCAGGAATAGAACCAGGGTCTCTTGCATTGCAAGTGGATTCTTTACCAGCTGAGCTACCAGGGAAGCCCATTCAAATAACTTCTTCATTGTAAGATCATTTAACATGGAGCATCAGTTCAGTTCAGTTCAGTTCAATCGCTCAGTCGTGTCCAACTCTGCAACCCCATGAATCGCAGCACACCAGGCCTCCCTGTCCATCACCAACTCCCGGAGTTCACCCAGACTCACGTCCATTGAATCAGTGATGCCATCCAGCCATCTCATCCTCTGTCGTCCCCTTCTCCTCCTGCCCCCAATCCCTCCCAGCATCAGAGTCTTTTCCAATGAGTCAACTCTTCCCATGAGGTGGCCAAAGTACTGCAGTTTCAGCTTTAGCATCATTCCTTCCAAAGAAATCACAGGGCTGATCTCCTTCAGAATGGACTGGTTGGATCTCCTTGCAGTCCAAGGGACTCTCAAGAGTCTTCTCCAACACCACAGTTCAAAGGCATCAATTCTTCGGCGCTCAGCCTTCTTCACAGTCCAACTCTCACATCCATACATGACCACAGGAAAAACCATAGCCTTGACTAGACGAACCTTTGTTGGCAAAGTAATGTCTCTGCTTTTGAATATACTATCTAGGTTGGTCATAACTTTACTTCCAAGGAGTAAGCATCTTTTAATTTCATGGCTGCAGTCACCATCTGCAGTGATTTTGGAGCCCAAAAAATAACTGTCCTTAAAAAGCAACCTACTGAGGATAAAGCAATTTTTTATTTATTTTTCTTCTAGTTTTATTGAAATATAGTTGACAAATGGCACTGTATAAGTTTAAGGTGTGGGATTCCCAGGTGATTCAGTGGTCGAGAATCCACCTACCACTGCAAGAGATGCAGGAGACACCAGTAGGATCCCTGGGTTGGGAAGATCCCCTGGAGTAGGAAATGGCAGGCTACTCCAGTATTCTTGCCTGGGAAATTCCATGAACAGAGGAGCCTGGCAGATTACAGTCCATAGGATCACAAAGAGTCAGACATGACTTAGCAACTAAGCACATATGCATGCAAGTTTAAGGTGTACAGTTTAATAATTTGATTTATCGATACATGCATCATGAAATGATTATCACAATGTTTAGTGAACATCCTTCATCTCATTACAAAATTAAAGAATAGAAAAAATTTGTTTTTCTTGTGTTGAGAACTCTTAGGATTTACTCTCTTAACAACTTTGGAAACTAACATACACCAGTGTTAATTATATTAATCATGTTGTACATTACATCCCTAGAACTTATAACTGAAAGTTGGCACATTTTGACTGCCTTCCTCTAATTCCCCCTCCCCCAACTCTGCTCTCTTTCTACGAGTGTGTTTTTGAAGTGTAATTGACTTATAGCACTATACTAGTTCCTTTAACACAACATAGTGATGTGATGTTTTAAACATTTCAAACTGATCACCACAGTAAGTCTTATTACCATGTCACCATACAAAGATAACACATAATTATTGACTGTATCCCCCACACTGTACATTTCATACCTGTGGCTTATTTATTTTGCAACTGAAAATTTACACTTCCTTTTTTTAAGTTTCTTCTAGGCTTCTCATTATTATTATTATTGTTGTTATAATGCAGGATGCAGGATCTAGTTCCCCAACCAGGAATCTGACCTATGCCCCTTGCAGTGGAAGGGCTGAGTCTTAACCACTAGACCACCTGGGAAGTCTGGAAATTTGTACTTCTTAATCTCCTCACCTGTTTCTTTCTTCTCCTTATCTTCCCCCTCACCAACCCTCACCCCTGGCGAACACTTGTTTTTCTCTCTATATATAACTTTGTATCTTGTTATGTTTGTTCATTTGTTTGCTTTTTTTTATTGCACATAAAAGTGAAATAGTACAGTATTGGTCTTTCTCTGTCTGACTTATCTCACTTAGCCTACCTTCTAGGTCCAGCCATGTTGTAACAAATGGCAAGATCTCATTCTTTTTTATAGCTGAGTAATAATAATATTCTTGCCTGGGAAATCCCATGAACAGAGGAACCTGGCAGACTACAGTTCATGGTACCACAAAGAGTCAGACACAACTTAGCAACTAAACAACAACAACAAATATTCCGTTGTGTGTGTGTGTGTGTGTGTGTGTCACATTTTTTTTACCCATTTATCTGTTGATGGGTAATTAGGTTGTTTCTATATCTTGGCTGTTGTAACTATCGCTATAGTGAGGTACATGTATCTTATGTTCTCTAATTGGTGTTTTAGTTTTCTTCAGATCAGATCAGATCAGTCGCTCAGTCGTGTCCGACTCTTTGCGACCCCATGAATCACAGCACACCAGGCCTCCCTGTCCATCACCGACTCCCGGAGTTCACTGAGACTCACATCCATCAAGTCAGTGATGCCATCCAGCCATCTCATCCTCTGTCGTCCCCTTCTCCTCCTGCCCCCAATCCCTCCCAGCATCAGAGTCTTTTCCAATGAGTTAACTCTTCCCATGAGGTGGCCAAAGTACTGGAGTTTCAGCTTCAGCATCATTCCTTCCAAAGAAATCCCAGGGCTGATCTCCTTCAGAATGGACTGGTTGGATCTCCTTGCAGTCCAAGGGACTCTCAAGAGTCTTCTCCAACACCACAGTTCAAAAGCATCAATTCTTCGGCACTCAGCCTTCTTTACAGTCCAACTCTCACATCCATACATGACCACAGGAAAAACCATAGCCTTGACTAGACGAACCTTTGTTGGCAAAGTAATGTCTCTGCTTTTGAATATGCTATCTAGGTTGGTCATAACTTTCCTTCCAAGGAGTAAGCGTCTTTTAATTTCATGGCTGCAGTCACCATCTGCAGTGATTTTGGAGCCCCGAAAAATAAAGTCTGACACTGTTTCCCCATATATTTCCCATGAAGTGGTGGGACCGGATGCCATGATCTTCGTTTTCTGAATGTTGAGCTTTAAGCCAACTTTTTCACTCTCCACTTTCACTTTCATCAAGAGGCTTTTGAGTTCCTCTTCACTTTCTGCCAGAAGGGTGGTGTCATCTGCATATCTGAGGTTATTGATATTTCTCCAGGCAATCCTGATTCCAGCTTGTGCTTCTTCCAGTCCAGCGTTTCTCATGATGTACTCTGCATAGAAGTTAAATAAACAGGGTGACAATATACAGCCTTGACGTACTCCTTTTCCTATTTGGAACCAGTCTGTTCCATGTCCAGTTCTAACTGTTGCTTCCTGACCTGCATACAAATTTCTCAAGAGGCAGATCAGGTGGTCTGGTATTCCCATCTCTTTCAGAATTTTCCACAGTTTATTTTGATCCACACAGTCAAAGGCTTTGGCATAGTCAATAAAATAGAAATAGATGTTTTTCTGGAACTCTCTTGCTTTTTCCATGATCCAGCAGATGTTGGCAATTTGATCTCTGGTCCCTCTGCCTTTTCTAAAACCAGCTTGAACATCAGGAAGTTCACGGTTCACATATTGCTGAAGCCTGGCTTGGAGAATTTTGAGCATTACTTTACTAGCGTGTGAGATGAGTGCAATTGTGCATTAGTTTGAGCATTCTTTGGCATTGCCTTTCTTTGGGATTGGAATGAAAACTGACCTTTTCCAGTCCTGTGGCCACTGATGAGTTTTCCAAATTTGCTGGCATATTGAGTGCAGCACTTTCACAGCATCATCTTTCAGGATTTGGAATAGCTCAACTGGAATTCTATCACCTCCACTAGCTTTGTTCGTAGTGATGCTTTCTAAGGCCCACTTGACTTCACATCCCAGGATGTCTGGCTCTAGGTGAATAATCACACCATTGTGATTATCTGGGTCGTGAAGATCTTTTTTGTACAGTTCTTCTGTGTATTCTTGCCATCTCTTCTTAATATCTTCTGCTTCTGTTAGGTCCATACCATTTCTGTCCTTTATTGAGCTCATCTTTGCATGAAATGTTCCTTTGGTATCTCTGATTTTCTTGAAGAGATCCCTAGTCTTTCCCATTCTGTTGTTTTCCTCTATTTCTTTGCATTGATCGCTGAAGAAGGCTTTCTTATCTCTTCTTGGTAATCTTTGGAACACTGCATTCAGATGTTTATATCTCTCCTTTTCTCCTTTGCTTTTCGCTTCTCTTCTTTTCACAGCTATTTGTAAGGCCCCCCCAGACAGCCGTTTTGCTTTTTTGCATTTCTTTTCTGTCGAAATGGTCTTGATCCCTGTCTCCTGTACAATGTCACGAACCTCATTCCATAGTTCATCAGGCACTCTATCAGATCTAGGCCCTTAAATCTATTTCTCACTTCCACTGTATAATCATAAGGGATTTAATGTAGGTCATACCTGAATACTTTCTTCAATTTAAGTCTGAATTTGGCAATAAGGAGTTCATGGTCTGAGCCACAGTCAGCTCCTGGTCTTGTTTTTGCTGACTGTATAGAGCTTCTCCATCTTTGGCTGCGAAGAATATAATCAATCTGATTTCGGTGTTGACCATCTGGTGATGTCCATGTATAGAGTCTTCTCTTGTGTTGTTGGAAGAGGGTGTTTGTTATGACCAGTGCATTTTCTTGGCAAAACTCTATTAGTCTTTGCTCTGCTTCATTCCATATTCCAAGGCCAAATTTGCCTGTTACTCCAGGTGTTTCTTGACTTCCTACTTTTGCATTCCAGTCCCCTATAATGAAAAGGACATCTTTTTTGGGTGTTAGTTCTAAAAGGTCTTGTAGGTCTTCATAGAACCGTTCAACTTCAGCTTCTTCAGCATCTCTGGTTGGGGCATAAGCTTGGGTTACTGTGATATTAAATAGTTTGCCTTGGAAACAAACAAATCATTCTGTCGTTTTTGAGATTGCATCCAAGTACTGCATTTCGGACTCTTTTGTTGACCATGATGGCCACTCCATTTCCTCTGAGGGATTCCTGCCCACAGTAGTAGATATAATGGTCATCTGAGTTAAATTCACCCATTCCAGTCCATTTCAGTTCGCTGATTCCTAGAATGTCGGCATTCACTCTTGCCATCTCTTGTTTGACCACTTGCAATTTGCCTTGATTCATGGACCTGACATTCCAGGTTCCCATGCAATATTGCTCTTTACTTGTTTCTATCACCAGTCACATCCACAGCTGGGTACTGCTTTTGCTTTGGCTCCATCAGAGGAGTGCTATTGCTGGAGATAAAGCAAATTTTAAACGTTACTCAAAGTCTATACAAATAGAACAGAAACTGAGTGTAAAGGCCCATTCTGTGTACCTAAGTATTGGCAGCATATAACGGGGACCTTAGATTTGAATCAGGAAACGGAATCTTCTAATCCTATTTAAACTTCAAGTTTATTAACTAGTTATTTTATTCACCTCTCAACTAGTTTACTCAACTCTGTTCCTGGATAAAGGCTTCCATTTCACCATGGCTTACCTTAAAAAGAAATAACATTCTAGCATTTCCTTTTACAGACCAGTTTCTCTACCCTTAGCATGTTTGAGTTTTAAAAAAAAAATCATCATCCTCTAAAGCCAGTAATACACAAGTCATAACTAACATGGGGACCAGAGAGTAAAAATAGTTGAAGTGCTTTACAAGAGAAATTGAAGATCAAGATAAGAGAAAATTATAGAAAAATTAATACTCTGTATATCAGTAACCCTGTGTTTCTGCCTCTTGAGTCTTAAACAAGAATAAGACAGATTTAAAACTGTGGGGTTTCTAGTTTCTTGCAAAGGAACTATTTGAGCCATCTATCTAGCTAAAAATAAATTCTCGAAGTCCAAACTAAGCATATCTTACAGTTGCAAATTCTTGTGGGTGTAAACTCAGCTATCTTTAACTTGCACTTATATCAAAGCCGCCATCTTATTTTTAATTTTGCAATGCTTTTTAAAAAATTGGTAGGTTTAGTCGTATTATGTTTTTTGCTTTATAACCTTTTAACAAATGTTTTTATGCTTCTTATCTGGAAATTTCTGCTTCTTTAATATCTCCTTCTTTTCCTTTGAAGCAAAGTGCATATTTTAAAAAAATAGCATAGATTATTTGATGGATATGGCAATAGACTATATGTTATTAACAATACATCATTTATTTAAATCAAATATATGACCCATCCCTTTAGTCAGCTTTTAACTCTTAGGTTGGTTTTTTAATTTTTAAATAAAGGGTGTATTGCCATTTACTGTATATTATCTCTACATGCAGTTAGTATTATTATCAAACAAGAAGAAGGAGACTTTCTTGCTGTGGACTATTTCCTAGAACAAATATGTCATAGTGATATATTCTCCCACTTGGTTCCCTGTCACATTCCCATTCAGTTGTAATGTTTTCCATTTTGTGAGCTTATCTATTTCCAGGCCCTTTTCATGTAAAATAAACTCTATAATTGTTATACAGTGACCAGTAGCTCCAGGGAAAATAGTAACTGAAGACAGAAACTCAAGGATGACTTTCATAGCATTGACAACGTGTGCTGTGCTTAGTTGCTCAGTCATGTTCGACTCTTTGTGGCCCCATGGACTCTGGCTCACCAGGCTCCTCTGTCCATGGGGATTCTCCGAGCAAGAATACTAGAATGGTGCCCTCCTCCAGGGGATTTTCCCAATCCAGGGATCAAACCCAGGTCTCCCACAATGCAGGCAGATTCTTTACCATCTGAGCCACCAGGGAAGCCCCAAAATACTGGAGTGAGTAGCCTATCCCTTCTCCAGGGGAACTTCCTGACCCAGGAATCAAAGTGGGGTCCCCTACATTGCAGGTGGATTCTTTACCAGCTTAACTACCCGGGAAGCCAGCAAGCGTAAGTGATACTACCTGAAGAAAAGCTTTCATTAGCTCTACAAAGGGGCATTACAGCAAGAGAAAATATTCTTTTCCCTGGAGAGCTTATAGCCTTGATGAATGGATCCAACATATATACATGAAGTGACTACAAATTATTCCTTCCTCTGTGTAACATATGAGTTAGTTTACAAAAAAAAAAAAAAAAAAACTAGAATAGAGAATTCTAGATGCATACCAAATAATGGAATGTTCAGATGATTAAAATATAATCAAGCATAATTCTCTGAATATGTTGATAGACATATTGATTGAATCAGTTTGTTTCAGGTTTATGTGTAATTGCCGAGTGCAGTACAGAAATTAAACTGGACAACTCTAAAGACACTTTCGAAATGGATGGAAAGCATTCAGCCAAGAAAATGAGCTGAAAAAGGAAGAAAACCTTTCCTTCCTAAAGCGAAATCTCATTGCAGCATCCTGTATCTATATAATATTTGTTCTTTCTATAAGCAAAATAGATAAATGGGGAACTTCTTAGGCAGTTTCTTAAAATTTCAAGTGTAATTTGAGTCCTCTCCTCTCATGTTCTGATACTTTATTTTATAGTTCTTTTGAATAAATTGATAATCTAAGAGAATCTGATAAGACTTAAAAGTGTGTTTTAGCATAGGTATCAGCAAACTGGCCCATGGGTCAACTCCAGCTTGCTGCCTTGATTTTTAGAAATTAAATTTTATTGGAACAAAGCCCTGCTCATTCATTTACATGTTTTCTGGGCTGTGGAGTTAAGCAAACTAGGCAGACGCTGCATGGCCTAGAAAGCTAAAAATGTTTGCAATCTGGCCCTTACTGACTCCTGTTAAAGGTCTTTAAATAAAGAATACCTTTTTTAGTATAAATGAGATGCTATTGAAGAGATTGATTTCTGCCTTAATATTATTATAAAATTTGCTGTACACCTAAGTACTTGTTAAATGAATGTTGATTAGATAATTTAAGGAATTATGTATGCTTATATATAGTAAAACTAGTTCTTTTTTTATAGTCAGAGTCAATCGATTCTTTCAGTTCTGCATACATGATGATTTGTAAATTAGAGATTTCGCGTGTTGCTTCTGCTTTCACATGAAATTGCTTTATAAAACATACTCTCGAAGCAGTATATATAAGCTATACCTACACAGTGCTTTGGAGAAGGCAATGGCACCCCATTCCAGTACTCTTGCCTGGAAAATCCCATGGACGGAGGAGCCTGGTAGGCTGCAGTCCATGCTAAGGGTCAGACATAACTGAGCAACTTCACTTTCACTTTTCACTTTCATGCACTGGAGAAGGAAATGGCAACCCACTCCAGTGTTCTTCCCTGGAAAATCCCGGGGACGGGGGAGCCTGGTGGGCTGCCGTCTATGGGGTTGCACAGACTCGGACACAACTTAAGTGACTTGGCAGCAGCACACAGTGCTTTGCCTAAAACGTACACCCTGATTTTCAAGTGCAAAACCAGCATATTTATATAATTTGTAATTATTCTTTGCTAAGCAACAGAGACAAAATTTTCTTAAATATATTACTTAGCAACCTAACTTAAGATTCATGAAAGAAGTCTTTATGCATTTATTGTTTCTTTTGCCAACAGCATAACATAGGTCTGATTTTATTTATTATAAAACCTGCTCATTGGTTCCTTGGTCCAGAGTCCCAGTAATCGTTATAAGTATCATCATGCCTTACATTCATGTCTTTTCTAAAACCCAAAAGCACTTCACCCACAAACCTCATTCATGTTCATAGTCCCCCAGAGGATAGTGGCAGGCACCACATACCTAACAATAGGTAGAAAAATAGCTAACGATACCTAACACACACAAAATCATTCATTTCCCCTCTCTGCATATGAAAAATAGAGCTATTTTGGGTTTTATTCATTAATGTTTACTCTTTAGTATAATTATTTTTGCCCCTTTGTTTCCATTCCAAAAAATATCTTACTCCTTCTCATGCGAAGCAAGCAGTCTTCTAAAGCATGTCACTCTTGTTAGTTTGGCATCTTCACTTTGCCACTAGAGTGTCAACACCATCAATTTGATTTGGCATCTTCAGTGTTTAAAACTCTGTATTAGTTCCTGTTGCCTTTATAATAGCACTTCAGGAAGGCACACGTGGTCTTCTGTGATCTGCCCCCAGCATTATCTGCAGTTTTGCCAGTCCCACCCTTGTCCAGTCTTAATTTTAGGGAGACCTGGCGTGCTGCAGTTCATGGGGTCGCAAAGGTTGGACGCGACTGAGCAACTGAACTGAACTGAATTGAACTCTATTAAGTATGGGAGCATGTAGTTGTCCTAACAGTGGTGTTTCATCATTTTTCTCCTTTGACCCTTCGGACTGCAGGTCTGTCTGCCTCTACTGCCCTCATCCTTCAGCTTCCCTGTCACCACCTCTAAGAAGCCTCCCTGAAACTCCCTCCTTTCAAGCTGGGTTGAATGGCCTCCTTCTGGACCTCCATAGTTCTGTGTGGATGTGTATTTAGTAGTGTACTCTGTAGAAATTATTTTTCATTTTTTATGTTTCTTATTAGATTGTAAGTGCTGGGAAGGCAGCTGCTGCTGCTGCTGCTAAGTCACTTCAGTCGTGTCCGACTCTGTGTGACCCCATAGGTGGCAGCCCACAAGGCTCCGCTGTCCCTGGGATTCTCCAGGCAAGAACACTGGAGTGGGTTGCCATTTCCTTCTCCAATGCATGAAAATGAAAAGTGAAAGTGAAGTGTCTCAGTTGTGTCCGACTCTTAGCAACCCCATGGACTGAAGCCTGCCAGGTTCCTCCGTCCATGGGATTTTCCAAGCAAGAGTACTGGAGTGGGGTGCCGTTGCCTTCTCTGGGAAGGCAGGGCCACATCTAAATCAACTTTTTGTCCCTAGCACACACACAGTATTCCAGGCCTGGTAGCTAACAGATACTAACAAATCTCACCCCCAAATACTGATGCTCTCTCTTCCCTCCTTATCCAATTTAGATTTCAAGGTTCATCATAATTAGGCTCTTGCAAACTACTTACCTCCTTTTTCCTCCAATCTCCCCTCCCCCCACCACCCCCATCATCTATTTCCCTTGTGTCTCTCAAGGTCTGAGCCTTGGTGATAGTCTACTTATCCATCTACTTTGTACCTGCACACAAGCATCTCAAGATGGCTGAAAGAACTAACTTTTTGTTTTAAATATACAGTCACTGCATTCAGATGGTCCCTAAACACCGTTACAGTCCTATTGCACTTATCTAAATTCTTCACTTTTTCACTCTCCAGAACTGTTTTAGATCTTTTCATCTCACTTCTAAATCCATCCTACTTCATTGAACTCAGAATTAAAAGAAAGTCATCTTCTTACCACCAAAACTACCATCCTTCCCCAACTGGACTCAAACTCTGAATGTTGTTGGGTTACAAGTTTTAGTCCCTCTTCTACTGCTGTGACTCTCAACCCAGTTATCCTTCTCAAGCGCTCTTGTTTTCTGCAATTACTTCCTCACTTCCTATCACCCTACAGGCATCCTCTGACACCTCCTATCCCAAAAGATAAAAGTAAAAACCTCTTTTGTCTCATATTCCTTCACTTACTGCCCCATTTCTCTGTTCTGCTTCACGGCAGACTTTTTTTTCCTTTTAACTTTTTATTCAGACATGATAAATTCAAATCACAGAAGAGACACAGAAATACTACCAAGAAAAGCCCTGTAGCCCTCCCTCAGTTACCCAAATGATAACATCTTACATTGGCCCTCTCCTTTTCTCTCTCTTCATATTTTCCTTATTATTTTTACAGTTTCCAAGTGGTGATTTTCTAATTTCCTTATTCCTTCTCTGTTTAGTAAATGCCATTCTGTTGTTAAAGGAGGAGCTTTTTCATTTTTCCCACAGTTATTTATTGATTTGCCTATTTAATATATTCAGTAGATTTTATTTTGTAGTTCAGATTGTCTCAGATTTGGCCAATGGGAGTCTTTTCAAGCTGGATTCCCTATCATTTTGTCATGCCCCCATTCTGTAAGCATTTCCATTCTGGTATAACTTTGGTATTCCTAGGTTATCTTGTACTTTTCCTCCTCCATCCTTTGAATCAACCATTTCATTAGTGAGCCTTAAAGTGAAGAGTGGTATGTAGAAAGTAAGATCTGGACCCTCAGTGTGCTACTGGGGTGTTATTGCTATTTATAGCCTAAGATTAAGAAGTAGGGGGTTATACCCTATCTCCTTGAGGACAGAGTATCCGAATAAATGATTGATGCTCTTCTGCGGGGCACTGTTGTGGGGTTTTTAGGCATAGGAGTGAGCAGTCTCTTTGACATCACTGTGGACAGTGAACTAGAGTAGCCAAGAAACAAGGTGAGGAATCCATTTCAGTAGAGATGAAGAGAGTGGTAATAGTGACTGAGTAAAGTGGATAGAATGGATTTATTTATATTTATTTATATCAGAAAAACTCATGGATATCCACTTTGTACTTCAGATTATAATTTAATACTACTTGTTTTGTTGTTCAGGTCATTTTTTTCAGCTTCAGTCATTGGGAACTCCTTCAGTTGACTCCTGTATCTCCTTGATGTATCCTCCTCATCATGGATTTTTTTTTTTTTTTTTTTTGCTTTATCTTTTTCTTAAGTACATCATTCTAACTCTACAAGATACTCCAGGCTTGTATATATCTTGTATATATCTTGCCCCATTACTAAAATAAGTATTTTCTGGTTTTGTTTTTTTCTTAACTCAATTCTGTGATAGTATTTGCTTTTGGTTTTTAATTCTAAATTAGCATGAGATATTTGTAACAACTATATTTTTATCAAAATATCATGAGTGGTCCTTTTGCTTTGTGAATTTCCAGCTAGCCTGAATTTTTTTTCATTAAAGATATAATTGGGTTTAGTTGAAACCAGGATTCCTATCAAGTGATTAAAATGGTCCTCCATTGTTTACCTGACATTTATTGTATTTTCAAAACTGAACTGATTCCACACAAGTGGATTTTTCACATGCTTAAAGCTTAGACTTTTCATTTGTCTGCTCTTTAATTCCTTCAAGGAACATATTTTAAATACCCAACAAACGCTAGGCACAGTGCTGGGTGCTCAGAATAGAAAGATAAGAAACACCTTCATTTTTTTTTCTTTTAGTTTTTAAAAACATGTTTGGCTACCCTGGTCTTTGTTGCTGCACTCGGGCTTTCTCTAGTTGTGGCAAGCAGGGCTGCTCTCTTGTTGTGGAACGTGGTCTCTAGGGTGCAGGGGTTCAGTAGTGGCACATGAGTTCAGTAGTTGCAGCGCACAGGCTTATTAGTTGCTCTGTGGCACGTGGAATCTTCCTGGGGCCAGGGATCGAAGCCATATACCCTACATTGGCAGGCAGATTCTTAACCACTGGACCACCAGGGAAGTCCAACTTTGTTTCTTGAGTAGTCAGCAGTCTGCTGGGGACATAGTTTGTTGTTGTTGTTGAGTTGCTAAGTCGTGTCCAACTCTTTGCAACTCCATGAACTGTAGCCCGCCAGGCTCCTCAGTTTATGGGATTCTCCAGGCAAGAATACTGGAATGGGTTGTCATTTCCTTCTCCAGGGGGTTCTTCCTGACCCAGGGATCAAACCCACATCTCCAGCATTGCAGGCAGATTCTTTACCACTGAGCCACCAGGGAAGCCCAGGGATATAGTTACATTTCAGCGTAAGTGATAAAATTAAGCTCAAGGTGAAATAGAAACCAACAGAAGAGATCAAAAATAATTTCTTGACATTTTAAAGGATAAATATTAATTAGCCAGATGAAGTAGGAGAGAATGAGTCAGGCAAGGAGGTTAAAGGAGATGAGCAAGGATGTTTTAAGAAAATGAGCAGCATGTAACTGAAAGAGTAGTACTTTCTGAAATACTACAAGGAACTCACTGTGACTGGACTGTAAAATAAGATGGAGGCGGTGATACAAGTTGAAAAGTAGGTCTCAGATCCATCATAAAGGGTCTCGTGAGCCATGTTTACATGTTACATCTGAGGGGCACTGTTGTGGGGTTTTTAGGCATAGGAGCGAGCAGTCTCTTTGACATCACTGTGGACAATGAACTAGAGTAGCCAAGAAACAAGGTGAGGAATCCATTTCAGTAGAGAAAAAGAGAGTGGTAATAGTGACTGAGCGAAGTGGATAGAATGGAGAGAGATAAAGAAAGTAGAACCAACACACCTTATCAACATATGGGTGTGCGGTTAAAAGAAAGTAGGTAATGTTTGAAGTAAAAAATAAAACAGACCTTACCTACATGTACCTGACAAGATAGTCACATACAAAAACAAGCATAATATAATTAAAACCACAACTTACATCCCTTACTTAACAGATGTTTGTGTGTCCTTTCCAAGAATTTTGAAATTATTACTGTAGATTAATGGTCCAGTGATGATCCCTGTAAAGGAACAGTACATATAAGGATTAAGTATACTGAATAGTCTGGTATGTCACTCTCGAGTTCTCAAAAATAGAACCAAGTGGACTGAAAAAAAATCAAAAGCAGATGTATGAACACTTTTCAAATTAGTTTTCCTCTAGTGCAGTCCTTCGGAGAAGGCAATGGCACCCCACTCCAGTACTTTTGCCTAGAAAATCCCATGGACGGAGGAGCCTGGTGGGCTGCAGTCCAGGGGGTCGCTAGAGTCGGACACGACTGAGCGACTTCACTTTCACTTTTCACTTTCATGCATTGGAGAAGGAAATGGCAACCCACTCCAGTGTTCTTGCCTGGAGAATCCCAGGGATGGGGAGCCTGGTGGGCTGGCGTCTGTAGGGTCGCACAGAGTCGGACACAACTGAAGCGACTTAGCAGCAGCAGTAGCGGTATACCTCGTATACCACAGCCAACTTGAGCTCCCTTGCCAATGGGTCTAAAAATGTTTTTTTATGTTCCTGGCAGAGTTTAGTTGATACTGTCTGTTATCTCAGATATAAATCATAATGATACATTTACACAGCGCATCGGTCTCACCAACTTCCCACTGTGCAAATAGCTCAATAAATGTAAGTTTGGCATTTGGAAAACCACAGATGTTTTTGGCCTGCTTACATGTCGTTTTACACAAACATTTTGGCTTACTACATGTCACTGTAATATTAATTAGAGTTTTCTTTATATTAATGATTTGTGCCTCTAAAAGTTCCCAGTGAGCATAACTGAACCTGTCCAGTAATCTCATGAAATATCTCAATATTTCCATACCACTACTGGAAAGTGATAGCTCAGTTTGGCAGATGGGAAAATTGAAATAGTGACTTAGATGTATCACCTCAAGCCTCCTTGTCTGATGTCTTCCTTATATATGCTATTTCCAAAATAACATGGTTTGAAATAAAACAAGAAGCATATTCAAATGTCAGATAACAACTTTATGTAATTGCTTAGTCATAAAGGCAGTTCCAGAAGGAGGTAGAAGACAACCAAAACAGAATATTGTAGTTTTTATAAAATGAGAGGTAAAGAAAGGACTGGGAAACAGTCCAGAAGACTCTTAGACAGTAACAGCCTCTCCTAATTGGAGTAAATCAGTAAGCTAGTAATCATTAGGTTTAGTAATATCCACTGAAATACAAAATAAAATAAGAAACACAGTTCATGCCTTGACTTGATAAGTGCTAGAAAAACAGGATTTGCCTGCAGTTGTTTTGTTATATCTTTGTACTTTCTTCATAATCAGAAGAAACTTCTGGATAGGCTGTACACATGGTTTCTAGCTTTTCTGACAGATTCGTAGGGTCACCTGATTCATTCTTTGTCCTAACAATTCATAAGAAAATAGTATCTTTTAATAAGAAAGTTGTAATAGTATTTTTTAATGAGTTGATATATGATTTATTAAATCTCCTAATTAATTTATTCATGTCAGAAATTTAAATATAAGTCATTTTTAACATTAAGAACTGTTCAAACAAGCTCCTGATCAACATTTTTAAAACCACTATTACAGACTACTCAGATATTACTAAGTTGTAGAATCTTCTTTGCTTTTTATATACCCAAGTCAAGACTCTTAAACATTTTTAGTAAGGAAGGTCCTGAAGATGACACCATGCTCTGTTTTTTCGAGTATCTTCTGCTGCTGCTGCTGCTGCTGCTGCTAAGTCGCTTCAGTTGTGTCCGACTCTGTGCGACCCCATAGATGGCAGCCCACCAGGCTCCTCCAATCCTGGGATTCTCCAGGCAAGAACACTGGAGTGGGTTGCTATTTCCTTCTCCAATGCATGAAAGTGAAAAGTGAAAGTGAAGTCACTCAGTTGTGTCTGACTCTTAGCGACCCCATGGACTGCAGCCCACCAGGCTCCTCCATCCCTGGGATTCTCCAGGCAAGAACACTGGAGTGGGTTGCTATTTCCTTCTCCAGTGCATGAAAGTGAAAAGTGAAAGTGAAATCACTCAGTTGCGTCCAACTCTTAGCCATCCCACGGACTGCAGCCCACCAGGCGCCTCCGTCCATGGGATTTTCCAGGCAAGAGCACTGGAGTGGGCTGCCATTGCCTTCTCCACGAGTGTCTTCTAGGAAATGCCTTATGCCCAAGTTGAAAACTAACGCATTATGTTTATGTTGTGGCTATGGGTCCTTACGAAATCTAACTACCAGAAATCTCTCTTCCACATCCAACCCATGCCTTTCTTTACTAAGTGACACATTAAAGTTGTCAAATTCAGTTTTTAATACCTAATTTAGATTTATGGATCTATAGAAGTAATGTGAGGAAATTATAAAGCTATGCTGTCTAATATCACCAGCCATTAGTTATGTATGGCTATTTAAATCAGAATTTAATTTAAATTTAATTTAAAACCCAGTTCTTCTGTTGCGCTGGCCATATTTAAAGTGTTGCGCAGGGAACTCAGCCCAGTGCTCTGTGATGACCTAGAGAAGTAGGATGGAGGGAGTAAGAGAGAGGCTCACGAGGGAAGGAGTATACGTATACATATAACCAATTCATACAATGTTGTACAGCAGAAAGTAACACAATATTGTGAAGCAATTGTATTCCAATTACAAAAATTTTCTAAATAAAGTGCTCGACAGCCATATAAAGCTAGTGGCTTCCATATTGGACAGCACAGATGTAGAACAATGCAGAGTTTAATTAGACAAAATAGTCAAGAAAGTATTGATACAAAAGGTACTTCAGTTGATAGTGACTTACACATTTATATATAAAAATGCCCATATGATGGCTTCTCAGGAGGGAAGACAATCAAACTGTTTATAAAGAGAACCTAAAATTTAATTTCATTTTGCAAAAAAAGTGACTTAAGTTTTATAAATCCCACTTTCTTTCCTCAAATCCTACCCTCAAAGATTTACAAATGTAGATCTTCTGAAGCCTGCATGTGCAGAATTGTATGTAGAGCTAGTTCAGGATTCCCAGAATTTCTCCAGTCCATCTTACACAACTCTTCCCTTCTGCACATTTGCTCACTGGCTTCTACACAAAGTGTTGACTTGGCATGTTGAAGTAATGTCTTTAAACACCACTTATATACCCCATATTTTTCTACTTTGTATAAGAAAGTGATCATTCTTAAGGAAATAGAGTCGCCCATCTCTTAGTAAAAATGATAAAATATTTTTCCCACCCTCAAGTTTTTTCAAAAGCAGACCCTTCTGATAAGTTGAATTCAGTAATGCTTGAGTCCAGGCTGAACCTGGGTAAATCTGGAACATCTTGTGCCAGAAACTGTTGGGGGCATAGTCAAAGGACATAAATGCCAGCCTGAAAGGGGTTCCCCCTGGCCAGACCTGGGGGAAATGAAGTATATTCATGAGTTATAAATCATTTTTAAAAATAGGAATCTATTTTTAGTTCATACTGATGGTGGATGGATGGATATGAAAGAAAGGAAGACTCTTCTTTATACTACAGTGCTGACTGATAAATTTGGATTGAATGGTGACGTTGGAAAATCACTATTTTGCAATCATCATAACAAAGATTGATTTTGGGAAAGAATGATCTGTAGATGCTGAATATAAGCTTGACATTTTGACAAGAAACAGGATGTTTTGTTGTTCAGTCACTCAGTCATGTCCCAACCCCATGGACTGCAGCACACCAGGCTTCCCTGTCCTTCACTATCTTCTGGAGTTCTCAAACTTGTTTCCATTGAGTCTATGATGCCATCCAACCATTTCATCCTCTGTCGCCCCCTTCTTCTGCCCTCAATCTTTCTCAGCATCAGAGTCTTGCAGTGAGTCGGCTCTTTGCGTCAGTTGGCCAGAGTATTAGAGCTTCAGCATCAGTCCTTCCAATGAATATTCAGGGTTGATTTCCTTTAGGATTGACTAGTTTGATCTCCTTGCTGTCCAGGGGACTCTCAAGAGTCTTCTCCAGCACCACAGTTCAAAAGCATCAATTTTTCAGCACTCAGTCTTCTTTATGGTCCAACTCTCACATCCATACATGACTGTTGGAAAAACCATAGCTTTGACTATACAGACCTTTATCAGGAAAGTGATGTCTCTGCTTTTTAATACACTGTCTAAGTTTGTCACAGCTTTTCTTCCAAGGAGCAAGCACTTTTTAATTTCATGGCTGCATTCACCGATTGGAGTGATTTTGGAGCCCACGAAAATAAAGTTTGTCACTGTTTCCATTTTTTTCCCCGTCTATTTGTCATGAAGTGATGGGACCAGATGCCATGATCTTAGTTTTTTGAATGTTGAGTTTTAAGCCAGCTTTTTCACTCCTCTTTCACCTCCATCAAGAGGCTCTTATGTTCCTCTTCGCTTTCTGCCATAAGGTGGTGTCATTACATAGTCTTAAGTGTCTCACCACTTCTTAGTTACAGGAGGAAAATAACTATAAAAATGGAAAAAACAGAGGCAGATGGGCCTCTGGATGTTATAACCTTGAGATACATTCAGCATCAACATACATTCAACATTATGTCATATTTGCATGTAAGAGGGAGATATAATCTGAATTTAATCAGAGAACATCAGGCAAAATCAAAATGGAAAACATTCTATTAAAAAGAGGGGGCTGTGTTCTTAAAAATATCAGTGTCATTGAAGAGTAGGGAGAAGAAGGCAAGGGGGAAAGCTAATGAATTATCCCAGATTAGTGGAAATTAAAGAGATATGACATCTTAATGCTAATCTTCAATATAGGACTAGATATCTGGACTAGAACTGAAAAAAATGATAAAAAGGACGTAAGTGGTTCAGTTGCGAAGATTGGAAATGGATGGTAGATCAGATAAAAAGTATTATATTGATGTTAAATTTCCTAAATTTGGTAACTATACTATGAATATCTTTGTTCTTAGGAAATACACAGTGATCTCCTAAGGGGAAAGGGGCATGAAGTCTGTAATTTGATCTCAGATGATTCAAGAAAATAATTGTGCTTGTACAGAGAGAATACAATATCAAATAAAGGCTACAAAGGAGTTCTCTTTGCAACTTTCCCATAAATTTGAAATAATTTCAAATTCAAGATTTTTTAATTCTATTCAATGTTCTCTAGCCCTTTCTAAGGCACAAAATGACGTGATGATAATGAAGATGCAATCAGAGAGACTTTCAAAAGAGTACGACCGGCTCCTGAGAGAACACTCAGAACTTCAGGTGGGTGACATCCACTTTATGAGCCTCAGCTTTTAAAAAATAATTACTTAAGTAAATTATTTGGGCTGTTCACCTTCCCAAGTCAAGGTGTTCTTAATTCTGACTTTGCTAAATGATTAAGCCAATTTTTACTTGGAGGCTTAAGAGTGGGACATCAATATGCAAGATAATCATGACATAAAGATTTACAGCATGCTAACTTACAGTTGCGGTGATGTTTTAAGCAAAAGAATTGAGCAACATTGAAAAAAAGGCTGGTCCTGAAATAATTTAGTTTTGACATTTGGAATGTTTGCCATATGCATGTCAAAATACAACCAAAAATCGAAGACCTACATCACACTACTCTTCTGTCCTGCTGTTTTAAACATCTTAAGACAAACCCAAAAGCATTCAAATATATGTTTTTCCTCCAGAGTTGAGTTGAAAGATGGAAATAGAGAAAACCATTTTGTCATTGAAGTTACAAAGTTGGGGCCATGATTTTCTTTCTCTTCCCCTTCAGTTCAGCAAGAGCCAGTTCCCTACATTCACCCATGGAATGGGCTTGTCTTCCTTCCCTCTTGGGCTGCCAGGTCATAACCTGAATTGATTTGCCAGCCCACTGGGAAGACCCACCCATTCCAGAGGCAATCCTGGCTTTCCTAGTTCCTCCCAAAATGGACTGTCTCTGCTCTTCTGCTTTCAGGTTGGGCTTTTCCTTAGAATTTGGTAGTGTTTGTGGCCTTCAATCGATGCTTTTTAGCAATTACAGCTTTACAGTTATTTCACTGTACAAGAAACCTTAGTCCCAAGACTCATTTCCCTGCTTGTCAGTGGTCATTGTATCTTCAAGGCCTAGCAACGTGCCTGGTACAAGACAAGCAAGCACTCTACTCATAGGCCTTGGAGTCGGACAACTGGAATAACTTAACTCTCATGCTAGCTTTGTGATCCCAAGCAGTTTATGTCACGCTTCTGGGGCTCACTTCTCTTCATCTGTAGAATCAGAACAATAATAGCACCTGGCTCACCAGCTTCTTGGGAGGATTAAAGAAAATGTGTAGGCCACTTAGCATTGTACCTGGCCAGCAAACACCCAAGGAATGAGAGCTTTTACCATAATTAGCACCATTATTGAAATTTTACTGAAATAATGAATTACTCTTTTCCAGGCACTCTGGCCTTGATTAGAGCCAGTTAAGAGAAGGTCCAAAGCACATTGGCAATCTGTTATTCCCAGCCAAGTTGCATGTTTAACTAACCTACTTTGACAATAGGACAACCAGAGACAGATAGATACCTTATGTGCTCCAGACCCAGGACACCCAAAGCTCAGTTCACAGGGTCTGGAGAAACCAGTTAGATTTTCAGCAAGACCACCCTTTACCCATCTCTAAAACAGAGGTCCTGAAATTGTTGGCTTCATCATGGCCTAATGAGATGAGAATTATTCCTTTGCATCCTTCAAGATCCTCCATGGAAAGTGGAGAAACACTTTAGAAGCCTCTCGCCTAGAAAAAGAACTTTTTCACCTTCCCATGTGTGAGGTCAGAGTATAGGCAATAAGGATGAGTACCTTACACCAGTGGATTCTGCCTAGGTGTCAGAAACACTTAGATCCCTAGATGGAGAAGCAGCAGGAAGACTCCATTGCTGAATTTCCCACTGTGGCGGCAGCCAATGATTCTCTTAATCCCTAAAAAGTATATGTTACTAAGAGACACTCAATGCAAAAAAGCTTTCCCCCAAAATTTCAGATTACAGCTTATACGTTCTTGATAAAAGTGTTCACAAAGCTTTTATGAGAAATCCCCTCCCAAGAAAGTGACTGTTAAATCTGTGTCTTTGAAAAAATGACCTCATCCCAAATATGCCAAGTACCAGGCTGAGAGTTGGGCATTGATGCACTTAGGCCTTACATCCAGGTTTTGCTGAGAGTTGGGTGTTAATGCATTTAGGCCTTATATCCAGGTTTTTTAAATGTTTAATAGATAGTACTTACTAAGGATGTGCCCTGGACCGAGCACTTAGTTGGTGGCTTCATATATGTTATCCTTGTACTTTCTGTCTTAGCTTGTCAATTAAAATATATATTATGTAAATAAGGAAAATGAGACCCGTAGATGTTAAATAATGTACCCAAAGGCACTAACTGAAAAGTGATAGCATTCACAACTGGATTCAAAGTCAAGAAATCATCATCATTAACTGTTAGGCTCTTTCACCTGCTGGTCATTGGACTATCAGTTCTGGAATCTGTTCTCTGGCTTCTGGGCAGATTCAGCCAAAGGGAGGCATGGGTAAAAGACTAAAGGCAGGAAAAGGGGAAAGCCAGGAACTTCACCTGCTCTCTCAGCTTTGGGCAGCATCTGCCACAGCAGCCTCATCTCTTTCCACAGTCCCAGTTCGCACTGGGGGCTTCCACCTGGTGTCCCTCATTCCTAGGATCTGTAATACTGTCTCCTCCATTGCCCTTCAACCCAAAGAGTGGTTTTCTCCTGTTGCTAATTGCTAAGTTGCCTTGCCATCCTGTTTCAGTTCTACTCTCTTACCACCTATAAAACCAATTCCCTGTAACAAATATCTATTTGAAGAAAAAAAACTCTTAGCCCCATGGTTAAACAATTCTGTAAACCTCAGGTGAATCATTTAACATTCATGCACCTTGGCTTCTTTAATGCTTAGATGAGGATTTTAATATCTCATGAGCATTAAATCAAATCCTGAGCAAGAAAGCCCTTCAAATATCTTTAAACAAGATAAACTCTCTACAACTGTTCAGTTTAGTTCACTCACGCAGTCATGCCCAGCTCTTGTGACCCTATAAACTGCAACACGCCAGGCTTCCCTGTCCATCACCAACTCCCAGAGCTTACTCAAACTCATGGCCATCACGTCAGTGATGCCATCCAATCTCATCCTATGTCATCCCCTTTTTCTCCCACCTTCAGTCTTTCCCAGCATCAGAGTCTTTTCAAATGAGTTAGTTCTTTGCATCAGGTGGCCAAAGTATTAGAGTTTCAGCTTTAGCATCAGCCCTTCTAATGAATACTCAGGACTGATGTCCTTTAAAATGGACTGGTTGAATCTCCTTGCAGTCCAAGGGACTCTCAAGAGTCTTCTCCAACACCACAGTTCAAAAGCATCAATTATTCGGCTCTCAGCTTTCTTTATACTCCAGTTCTCACATCCGTACATGACTACTAGAAAAGCCAAAGCTTTGACTAGATGAACCTTTGTCAGCAAAGTAATGTCTCTGCTTTTTAATATGCTGTCTAGGTTGGTCATAGCTTTTCTTCCAAGGAGCAAATGTCTTTTAATTTCATGGCTGAAGTCAGCATCTGCAGTGATCTTGGAGCCCAAAAAATAAAGTGTGTCATTGTTTCCCCATCTATTTGCCATGAAGTGATGGGACCAGATGCCACGATCTGAGTTTTCTGAATGTTGAGGTTTAAGCCAACTCTTTCACTCTCCTCTTTCACTTTCATCAAGAGGCTCTTAGTTCTTCGCCTTCTGCCACAAGGGTGGTGTCATCTGCGTATCTGAGGTTATTGATGTTTCTCCCAGCAGTCTTGATTACAGCTTGAGCTTCATCCAGTCCAGCATTACTCATAATGTACTCTGCATAGAAGTTAAATAAGCAGGGTGACAATATACAGCCTTGACGTACTCCTTTCCCAATTTGGAACCAGTCTGTTGTTCCATGTCCAGTTCTAACTGTTGCTTCCTGACCTGCATACAGATTTCTCAAGAGGCAGGTCAGGTGGTCTGGTATTCCCATCTCTTGAAGAATTTTCCACAGTTTGTTGTGATCCATGCAGTCAAAGGCTGTGGCGTAGTCAATAAAGCAGAAGTAGGTGTTTTTCTGGAACTTTTTTGCTTTTTGATGATCCAACGAATGTTAGCAATTTGATCTCTGATTCCTCTGCCTTTTCTAAATCCAGGTTGAACATCTGGAAGTTCACGGTTCACATACTGTTGAAGCCCGGCTTGGAGAATTTTGAGCATTACTTTGCTGGCATGTGAAATGAGTGCAACTATGCGGTGGTTTGAACATTCTTTGGCATTGCCTTTGTTGGGATTGGAATGGAAACTGACCTTTTCCAGTCCTGTAGCCACTGCTGCATTTTCCAAATTTGCTGGCATATTGAGTGCAGCACTTTCACAGCATCATCTTTCAGGATATGAAATAGCTCAACTGGAATTGCATCACCTCCACTAGCTTTGTTTGTAGTGATGCTTTACAGCCCACTTGACTTTGTGTTCCATTATGTCTGGCTCTAAGTGGGTGATCACACCATTGTGGTTATCTGGGTCATGAAGATCTTTTTTGTATAGTTCTTCTGTGTATTCTTGCTACCTCTTCTTAATATCTTCTGCTTCTGTTAGGTCAATACCATTTCTGTCCTTTATGGTGCCCATCTTTGCATGACATGTTCCCTTGGTATCTCTAATTTTCTTGAAGAGATCTCTAGTCTTTCCCATTCTATTGTTTTCCTCTGTTTCTTTGCACTGATCACTGAGGAAGATTTTATGTCTCCTTGCTATTCTTTGGAACTCTGCATTCAGATGGGTATATCTTTCCTTTTCTCCTTCACCTTTCACATCTCTTCTTTTCTCAGCTATTTGTAAGGCCGCCTCAGACAACTGTTTTTCATTTCGCATTTCTTTTTCTTGGGGATGGTTTTGATCACAGCCTCTGAGCTATGAACCTCCGTCCATAGTTCTTCAGGAACTGTCTTATCAGATCTAATCCCATGATTCTATTTGTCACTTCTACTAAATAATCATAAGGGATTTGATTGAGGTCATACCTAAATGGTCTAGTGGTTTTCCCTACTTTCTTCAATTTCAGTCTGAATTTGGCAATAAGAAGTTCGTGATCTGAGCCACAGTCAGCTCCCAGTCTTGTTTTTGCTGATTATAGAGCTTCTCCATCTTTGGCTGCAAAGAGTATAATCAATCTGACTTCAGTGTTGACCATCTGGTGATGTCCATGTGTAGAGTCTTCTCTTGTGTTGTTGGAAGAGGGTGTTTGCTATGACCAATGCGTTCTCTTGGCAAAATTCTGTTAGACCTTGACCTGCTTCATTTTGTACTCCAAGGCCAAATTTGCCTGTTACTCCAGTCAGTGAAGTGACTTAGCAGCAGCCAGGTATCTCTTAACTTCCTACTTTTGCATTCCAGTCCCCTATAATGAAAAGGACATCCTTTTTTGGTATTAGTTCTAGAAGGTCTTGTAGGTCTTCATAGAACCGTTCAACTTCAGCTTCTTCAGTATTACTGGTCGGGGCATAGACTTGGATTACTGTGATATTGAATGGTTTGCCTTGGGTGCAAACAGATCATTCTATCCTTTTTGAGATTGCATCCAAGTACTGCATTTCAGACTCTTTTGTTGACTGTGGTGGCTTTTGGAATGAACAAACTAAAATGGATTGGTTGGGTGAATTTAACTCAGATGACCATTACGTCTACTACTGTAGGAAAGTTATTTCTTAATTGGACACATTTTTTCCCCATTCACCTATACTTAACCCCTCATTATCCAATATGAGAGCCTGAATTCTGAGATTTAGGTGTCATTATATAAGAACCATTTTCTTAAAAGTCACTCTTACACTTTGATATTCACTTTCTGAACCTACTTGAGAAGCAAAAGATTGCTCTAGACCAGCCACAGTAAAAAGCTGTGCCAAATTGTCCTTTATGAATTTTACTTCTGTTGTCAGACCAACCTCAATAATTGAATTACATCATAAAGTTCATTGGGAAACAACTTTTAAGTTTTATATACTTGATTTATTTTTAATAAAATATCTTAAAGGACTGTTAAAATATTAATAATGAGAGAGGGGAAAACTGGTTTCTCTATTGTAAACAAATCCCACTTTACATCTTTTAAATCCCTTTGAATTTCCCCATCCAATCCTCTCCCTGTTATGGTGGTAGTGGTGGTTTAGTCGCTAAGTCGTGACCAGCTCTTGCGATCCCATGGACTGTAGCCTGCCAGATTCCTCTGTCCATGGGATTTCCCAGGCAAGAATACTGGAATGGGTTGCCATTTCGGATCTGCCCAACCCAGGGATTGAACCCATGTCTCCTGCATTGGAGGTGGATTCTTTACCACTGAGCTATCCCTGTTACAGGCACTAAATTAAAAAAAAAAAAAAGAAATCAGTCCCTTGGAAATATGTATTAATAGTCTTTGCCATTCCTTGTTTGCCCTGACACTCTTCTGGAAAAGAAAACAGAACATACTCAAGGTCATTGGCAGCACAGAGCCGTCAGCACTAGCCACTTTAAAAATTTCATTTGGCAAATCATCCTTCGCTTAAGGGAATTGTCAGAGTAGCGGCTCCATTAAAGCTGTGTTTTTTTCTAAAGTAAGATACGTGTAAAAACACAAAGGAAACCTTGTTATTCAGATCCCTCCTCTAATGCTGTCTTCTGACTTGTCCTGAGGTTAATGTTGCTGAAGTTGTTTTGAAAGCGTGAATGCTCAGTCCAGAAGAGAGCGTGATGGTTTCCCCGGTGCAGCAGGAACCACACAACTCTGTTGTTGGTGGTATTTTTTTCCCAGTGCAGAAAATGATCTCTTATGGTTAATGTCTATCCCATTTTCCTGCAGTTTAAATGCTGTATTATAGTCATCTTATGATCAGGAAAGGGTATAAGCCAGTATAAGCCAGAACTGAGAAGCCAGTTCTGTTGGCTAATATCAGAAGAACAAAAAAAAAGGCCACCCACTTGGGTTTTTCCGTTCCCTTCATTCTTTCTTTGCCAGAACCATTTTGATATTCGTCTTCTGAACCCACTTGAGAAGCTAAAGATTGCTCTAGACCAGCCACAGTAAAAAGCTGTACCAAATTATCCGTCATGAATTTTACTTCTGATGTCAGACCAACTTCAATAATTGAATTACATCATAAAGTTTCTTAGGGGAAACTTAACTTTTCAGTTTTATATACTTTAAATAAAATAAATCATGACATAAAGAACTGTTAAAATATTAAGGAAACAGGTGGAAGAGGGGAAACTGGTTTCTCTATTGTAAACAAATGCCACTTTATATCTTTTAAACCTCTTTGGATTTCCCCATCTGATCCCCTCCCTGTTATAGGCACTAAATAAATATTGGAAAACAGTACCTTCAAAACATGTATTCTTTGCCTTGCCTTGTTTGCCCTGACTATCTTCTAGAAAAAAAAAAGCACAGAGCATATTCAGGTTGACAGCACAGACTTGTCAGCACTAGCCACTTTTAAAGTTGCATTTTGGAAAATCACCCTTCGCTTAAGGGACTCGTCAGGGTAGCAGCTCCATTAAAGCTATGATTTTTGTCAAAAGTGGTAAGATGTATGTGAACACATAAGAGCAATACCTTGTTATTCAGGTGCCTCCTCTAATGCTGTCCTCTGACTCAGTTGCTTTGAGTTAATGTTACTGAAGTTGCCCTGATGAAAGCAAGAATGCTCAGCCCAAAAGAGAGCTTGATAGCTTCTCTGTTGCAGCAATAACCACACAACTCCATTGTTTGTTTTATTTTTTCTCAATAAAATGATCTCTCATGGTTAATTTCTATCCCATTTTCCTCCAGTTTTAAATGATGTATTATAGTCGTCTTATGATCAGCAAAGAGTATAATTTGAGAAGCCAGTTCTATTGGCAAATATCAGAAGAACAACAACAAAAAAAGCCACCCGTATGGATTTTTTTGTTTCTTTCATTCTTTCTTTGCCAAAAATCTTAATTAAGTTTGCAAGAGGGGAATTTTAGAAATTTTGTTTTCCTTGTATAACCTGTGAAATGAAAGCAAAATAGATTAAAGCAAGGGAAAAGATTAACTTAACAAGAGTGTTGTTTCTTTTCCTTTTAAACACTTTTTCAAGTAAAACTACACATTTTGTAGTTTATTAAAATATGAGACTTTGTATTTTCATTTGATTATCCTTGTAATTAATAACTATACATAGAAAAGAGAATGCTTTTATTTTTTAAATTTATTTTTATTGGGGGTTAGTTACTTTACAGTATTGTGGTTTTTGCCATACATTGACATGAATCAGCCATGGGTGTACATGTGTCCCCCATCCTGAACCCCCCTCCCACCTCCCTCCCGATCCCATCCCTCTGGGTTGTCCCAGTGCACCAGCTTTGAGTGCCCTGCTTCATGCATGGAACTTGGACTGGTCATGTATTTCACATATGGTAAAATACATACAATGCTATTCTTTGAAATCATCCCACCCTCACCTTCTCCCACAGAGTCCAAAAGTCTGTTCTTTACATCTGTGTCTCTTCTGCTATCTTGCATATAAGGTCATCATTACTATCTTTCTAAATTCTAATACAATTTCTAAATGTAAATATATTTGCATTAATATACTGTATTGGTGTTTTCCCTTCTGACTTACTTCACTCTGTGTAATAGGCTCCAGTTTCATCCACCTCTTTAGAACTGACTCAAATCCATTCTTTTTTATAGCTGAGTAATATTCCTGTGTATATGTACCACAACTTTCCTATCCATTCATCTGCCGATGGACGTCTAGGTTGCTTCCATGCCATGCGACCCAGCAATCCCACTGCTGGGCATACACACTGAGGAAACCAGAACTGAAAGACAATGTTTTTTAAAAGTCCTTGTCATATTTGTGAATCTGTTTCTCTAACTACCTAAGTCATGTTTTTTTCTTACAGGATCGTGCAGGGAAAGACAAGAAATGCCTGTGAACTTTATGAAAGAAGATTGTGAATATACCATGTCAAGAAGAAAAATTTCTTATCATGTTAGCCTCTAGAAAATTTAAAAATTCAGTTCAGAAAAACATACTATAACCAGCCATTATTTTTTTAATGCCACACACATAGACTTATCGTAATGGCATTATCACAGTATTGATGATGTTTCAGATATATTGTAAAGCCTGTATTCCAGCTCTTAAATAAAATATAAGCATGTTAAACACTTTATTTAGATACCGATAGTAACACTGGTGTATGGTGGCTGAAAGAGTGAAACATGAAAACAATGACCTTAAGTGCTTTTTTTTTAAGCCTGATGGTACTAGTTAACTCTTTTAAGACAGCTGTATTGATAATTATATTTTCAGTATTGTGTTTCTGCACCTGTTAAACTATTTTTGTTGACACTTATGTTAATAACACATAATTAGTAGGCATTCTGCTTTTTTAATGTTCATCTGGGAATGGAGTTTACATCTATTTGCATAACTGCCATAGCACTGAACTGAAATAATTTTACAACAATGTGGAATTCTTGAGATAGAAAGTTTATGTATAATGTATCCAAAAAGTAATGTTTCCCATTGCTGTGAGAGTTGCTAATTATACAGACATTACCTCATATATACGTACACTGGGGTCACAATTTCTCTGAGATGTTTCTATATTCTGAAAGCTACATATTAAATACTATTTTCCATTCATGTATTCATTTAGTTTCCTTTAGAAGAGGATGATTGTTATATTAATGTGATTTAGGTCACTCCAGTGTTTAGACTTGAAAGCTATCTTCCTTGTTTCTTAAAGACCTAGATATAAAAAAAAATGGAAAATAATTACTAGAGTCTTTACTTCCCTGATGTTTGTTTTATCCTTTATTATGATCATTTTAGCACCAACTTCATGCATAATTAGTTTTTTTCATTGTAACGTGGCAAGTACAAAAGAAATGAGCAAGTACATAAGAATTTTATTTCAGATAAAAGGAGTTACTGCTAGAAAACAGACATGTAGGAGACATTTAACAGAGTAAGAAATGGGAATTAGGCCATATGGGCTGACAGAACCATAAATAACAAGGCAAGGGAACGCTGACAGAGGAGAGAACTGAACAAGTAGCAACTTAAAAATATCAAAGTGCCAGCCTACCAGAGTGAGATACAGATTCTGAGTATTTATGATCCTGGCCTGGTCAACAAACCAAGTCTAATGACAGAATCAGATCAGATCAGATCAGTCGCTCAGTCGTGTCCGACTCTTTGCGACCCCATGAATCGCAGCACGCCAGGCCTCCCTGTCCATCACCAACTCCCGGAGTTCACCCAGATTCACGTCCATCGAGTCAGTGATGCCATCCAGCCGTCTCATCCTCTGTCGTCCCCTTCTCCTGCCCCCAGTCCCTCCCAGCATCAGAGTCTTTTCCAATGAGCCAACTCTTCCCATGAGGTGGCCAAAGTACTGCAGTTTCAGCTTTAGCATCATTCCTTCCAAAGAACACCCAGGGCTGATCTCCTTCAGAATGGACTGGTTGGATCTCCTTGCAGTCCAAGGGACTCTCAAGAGTCTTCTCCAACACCACAGTTCAAAAGCATCAATTCTTCAGCGCTCAGCCTTCTTCACAGTCCAACTCTCACATCCATACATGACCACAGGAAAAACCATAGCTTGACTAGAACAGAAAAATAGAAGTTATACCGCTTTAGAACTGACAGAACCAAATAATAATCCTATTCTCACCACTAATTTAGCCATTGGATTTTGCACAGATAAATCAAACTTGCTAGATTTCCATTTCCTCATCTCTGAAATGGGAATCATAACATTTAGGTTGGGATTAATATATAAACTGAGATAACACAGTAATTCCCAAAAGTTGTGCAGACTGTACAGCAAGGGGAAAGACCCAGTGCTCTTTGAAGGGCATAAGGATTTGAAAGATTCCCAGAAAGCACTTCGTACATTCAAGTAGTCTTAGTCCTCATCTCAATTGTAGAGGTCGGCAAACAGTCCTCAAAAGTGTATGCAGTTTTCCCAAGTTAACATGAGTAGTTAGATCCAGGGCTAGGATTTGAGTCTAGAATTTAGGTGTCCTGGTTCCCCAGATATTACTCCAGTTTTTAATACACAGATTAGCTATAATTTGCTAAATAAAATACTGCCATATGTACTAACCCAGGTTTGGACCATGGAGTCTGGCTCCCGAGTGTGTCTGTTTTACACCAGGCTGAAGGCCTCTTGAACTCTGCTTGTTAATTCTTTTGACTCTCCTTGTCAGTGAGGGTATTTAGCAAATCCTATTATAAATAAACACAGACCTAGTCAAATTGCATATTAAGTTCCTCCTGTCAGTAATGACTTCCTTATATCTTAGGTTGTATTATAGGTTCAAACAGAAAGGTTACACTTGCCCTTTTCTATCAGTTAAGAGTTTTGTCAGATTCTCTCCCTACTTGCAAATGTACCTTGAACTTCCAGGTTATAGAAAGTCACACTTAAGAAGCTCTAGCTGACGGACTTCCCTGAGGGTCCAGTGGTTAAGACTCTGTACTTCCAATGCAAAGAGCATGGGTTCGAGCCCTGATTGGGGAACTAGTTCCCACATGCCACTCAGTGTGGCCAAAAAAAGAAAAAAGTTCTAGCTGAGCATCTAGAATTTGGCATTAGTCATCTTCATTGTTTGTCTGACTCTATATTGGGCCCCTGTACTGGTAACTAGATTACTGGGAACTACCGTCTAGAGCCTGGAATTTAACTGCTTTCTATCGTGCTGTCTTGACGCCACCAACCTGCCTGGATCTGTAAATTCCCACGCTGCAGTCCCGGTGGGGCTCTGCCGAGAGCCTTGCCTCAGACCACACAGCTATAGCCTCCTGCATGCACCTGCTCCCGTTATCCTGTGCCACCTCTGTGGCTTGGTCTGGTTCTGCATTCCCATCTGGTTCTTTGCCTTCTCTGTCCCTCCCATCTACATACCACCAGAGCTGAACGGCCATGCCTGGTCCAACCAACGTGTGTTACGCCATGTGTCTGAGGACCCATGATGCAATGTATAAATAACAGGGGCTTTTTATGCCTTGCTCATGTCTAGAATGAGTTATCTGAAGTCCATGAAGCCCTTTTGAATTTCTTTTATTCTTCAGGCTAACCTTCCTAGAGTTCTTGACCCCCACTAATGAGAATTCAATTTGCTTTTTGTTTTAGCATTCCTTAAATCAGTTAACTGGGGCTTCCCAAGTGGCTCAGTGGTAAAGAATCCGCCTGTAATGCAGGAGACGTGGGCAGGAGACATCTTCATGTGCCGGGAAGATCCCCTGGAGAGGGAAATGGCAACCCACCCCTGTATTCTTGCCTGGAAAATCCCATGGACAGGGGAGCCTGGCAGGCTACAGTCCAGGGGGTCACAGAAGAGTCACACACGGCCTGGTGACTAAAAAACAATTTACTAAGTGCATTTTATTATTTCATAGTTGAGCTCTGGTGGTATGTAGATGGGAGGGCCCGCCCATCTCTTTCCTACTCGAAGAGTCTCCTCATGCCTGCCATTTACGTTTGGATCATGATTTTAAATTACATCCTCTGCAGTCCAGCTTTTTACATTTAACTTACCCGTTATTAGTCCATCAGCAGCGTGTAGTGTGCCCCAACAATATCTGTGCATTTTACACAGGAAGAATTTACAAGGGAAGTCGACTTCTGGTCTCTCCTTTTTTATCTTTACTGTGACTTTCACCACAAGGAGGACGAAGCACACAGACACAAGAGCGTTCAGTTACCCCTTGTGTACATACACACACACATACAACATAAGAACTTGACTTGTGATTGTGACAAAATTAGGAAAGACTAAAGTTCCTACAGGCTTTTTGTTTTTTGTGGTCACAGGTGTTCTAAATTTGAACAAAGAACATATTTGAAGTTTTGGCTTTGCTCCCTAAGCCAGGTGCCTTCCTGGTCCACCAGGTTTCTTCATACTGTATTATCACTCCAGAAACCTTTGTTCCTCCTGAAGCAACACCCATGATAAAGAATTTCATTCTCATTCTCAGTGCACTGATGACTTCCTGCCACATCTCAGCCAAGGGCTTCCTGAAATAACACTCTACAAGGATTTACTTCCTGAAAGCTTTTTTTTTTTCAAGTTTTTTTTTTCCCCTTGAAACAAAACTGACACACAACATAGAAAACAGAAAAAAATACAGTTCAGTTAATGCTCTTACATACAAATATTTATATATATATACAAATATTTACAAAAATGAAATCATACCATACATGTTTTGTGACCTGTTTTGTGACCTGCTTTTATTCCTCCACATCAATACATGTTTTTCTACAGCAAGACCTCCAATAGGGTGTATAAAGATCACCCATCACCTGATGGGTCAGGGTTTCTTCAAGTTACATACAGTCGTACCTGTATGCCCCATTCACTACTAACTACACCATTGAGAATTACCCACCCAAGCAACAGGACTGTGCCATAATGAGGACAGAAAAAGGAGATGAAAGCCACTGTCCTGCGACAAAGAGCATGTGATTCATCCCCTGTTGTGGGACATTTAATGAGGAATTTTATAGGCAGAAAATGCTCTACGAGCAGACAAGCATAATTATTATATGCATAAATCAAATCCCACTTTGACTCCTAGTTTCTTCATTTTTAAAGTGAAAGACTACCTCACCACCTGGGGTGGCTCAGCGTAAGAACCTGCCTGCGATGCAGGAGACCACCTCCAATCCAGGAGACACCGGCTCTATTTCTGGATTGGGGAAAGGTTCTGGAGAAGGAAATGGCAACTCATTCCAGTATTCTTTCCTGGGAAATCCCATGGACAGAGGAGCCTGGTGGGCTACAGTCCATGGAGTCACAAAGAGTCAGACAGGACTGAGCAACTAAACCACCACCAAGACTCTACCTCAGGGACTTAGAGGATTAAATGAAGTAAAACAACTTTTTCTGGAAGAAAGTGACTCTGAATATTATACAAAAACTGGTACCCAATGGAAAATTGCCTTTGTGAAGAAGAAGAGAGAAGGAAGGAAGAGAGAAAGGAAAGAAAGACACAGGGGGAAAAGAGGAAGAAAAGGGAGAGGGAGAGAGAGAATGGGAGGGAAGGAAAGAGAGAATGGGAAGGAAGGAGAGAAAGGAAGGGAGAAAAAGATAATCTGAAAGGAGAATTTATGCTTTAAAAGTGGACCCCCTAGTTCTACACAATGAAAATGCACCATAAGGCAGTTGCCAAGAACTTTTTCCTGACAACTCTGGGTTGTCATTCTGACAGCTCTTCTCCTGCCCTAGGCAAAGCCCAGCCTCTGATTTGCATAGAAATGCAATAAATGTTTATTTGAATTTAATTATATTTCTAATGTATCAGATTCTCTTCAGATAATTCTTCTCATCCCCTGTCTTTAGAGTATATCCTATTTGAAGATTACAACAAAATTAATTACAATTTGGACCAACTGTCTTAATACATCCCTGTTCCAGACCAGTGACATGCTGCTGCTGCTGCTGCTAAGTCGCTTCAGTCGTGTCCGACTCTGCGACCCCAGAGACAGCAGCCCACCAAGCTCCCCCGTCCCTGGGATTCTCCAGGCAATAACACTGGAGTGGCTTGCCATTTCCTTCTCCAGTGTATGAAAGTGAAAAGTGAAAGTGAAGTCACTCAGGTTGTCTACTTGAAAGTTATACAGTCACGTCCGACTCCTAGCGACCCCATGGACTGCAGTCTACCAGGCTCTTCTGTCCATGGGATTTTCCAGGCAAGAGTACTGGAGTGGGGTGCCATTGCCTTCTCCGACCAGTGCCATATTTCCCTTCAAATCCCATTGGCAGATTTGATCTTGTGGAAGGGCCTGGGTCTGGGATGTCTTAGTAGCCACTTGAACCTTTATTGCCACTCATATTTTTCCTTTCCTGATGATTAAAATATATATGCACACCTGTGTGTGTGTGATATTTCTAACTCTTTGAAAAATAAGAAAGGGGCAAGGGTAGGGCCAGACCTACAGTTGGTGGGGCGTGGGGTTGCCCAGAGCAGATAAAATCTGTGGAAATCTCTGTAAGAAAAACAGTATAAAATTACCAAAGCAAAATTAGATTTGAACATGAGAATTTCTTCAGAATAAGAACAAAAATGATGACAAATTGCTAGAGCCTTGGAGACCCAGCTCCCTTTCTACTAAGTTCTCCCTGGGCAGTTTATCAGGAATGCTTCCTGGCTGCACTCGACCACTCCAGTATTCCAAGGGTACCTATGTCAGGTGAGAGGCCCAAAGCTAAACTTCATTAGCTCATACAAATCTACCTCTAGGTGGTCAAGTGGCTAAGACTTCGTGCTCCCAATACAAGGGACTTGGGTTCAATCCCTAGTAAGGGAACTAGATAGATCCCACATGCCACAGCTAAGAGTTTGCATGCCACAACTAAACAACAACAACAAAATTTCACATGTCACAACTAAGATCCAAGATCCCTCATGCCACAACTAAGATCTGGCGCAGCCAAATAAGTAAATATTAAGCAAATCTGCCTCTAGGCAAGACATGAGAGGGAAAAGTTAATGTAATCAACTTTTTCAAAATTTAGTGGAACATGCATCACAATTGCTGTTTTACTTCATAATATGTATATTAGTTTCCCAGGGCTGCTGCAATACATTATCACAAATGTTGCTCATAACAAGTGTATTCTGTTAAGATTCTGGGGATTAGAAGTCTGCAATAAGTGTTCAGTTCAGTCGCTCAGTCATGTCCAACTCTTTGCAACCCCGTGGACTGCAGCACGCCAGGCCTCCCTGTCCATTACCAACTCCTGGAGTTCACTCAAACTCATGTCCATCGAGTTGGTGATGCCATCCAACCATTTCATCCTCTGTTGTCCCCTTCTCCTCCTGCCCCCAATCCCTCCCAGCATCAGAGTCTTTTCCAATGAGTCAACTCTTCGCATGAGGTGGCCAAAGTACTGGAGTTTCAGCTTCAACATCAGTCCTTCCAATGAATATTCAGGACTGATTTCCTTTAGGATGGACTGGTTGGATCTGCTTGCAGTCCAAGGGACTCTCAAGAGTCTTCTCCAACACCACAGTTCAAAAGCATCAATTCTTCAGTGCTCAGCTTTCTTCACAGTCCAACTCTCACATCCATACATGACTACTGGAAAAACCAGAGCCTTGACTAGATGGACCTTTGTTGGCAAAGTAATGTCTCTGCTTTTTAATATGCTGTGTAGGTTGGTCATAACTTTTCTTCCAAGTGTGAGGGAGCTAAAATCCAAGTATCAGCAGAGCGGGTTCCTTCTGGAAGCTCTAGTGGATGACCTGTTTCCCACCTTTTCGAGCTCTGCACTTGTCTGGCCCCATTCTATCCTCAGAGCCAGTGAAGTCCTCATGTCACGTTGCACTCTGACATTGGTCTTCTACTTCCCTCTTTTACATTTAAGGACTCTTGTGGTTACATGGTGTCCTACCCAGAGAAGCCAGGATAATGTTGATCTTAAAACGCAATTGATTTGCTTACCATCTGCTTTTGATTTAATTCCACCTGCTACCTTAATTCCTCTTTGCCACATAATTTAGCACACTTAACAGTTTCTGAGGATTAGAATATGGTCATCTTTAGGGGAGAGGGGTGTTATTTTTCTATCTGTGCTCCCCTGGTGGCTCAAATGATAAAGAATCTGCCTGCAATGCAGGAGACCTGGGTTCGACCCCGAGTCAGGAAAAATCCGTGGAGAAGAGAATAACCACCCACCCCAATATTCTTGCCTGGAGAATTCCATGAACAGAGCAGCCTGGCAGCCTACAGTCCATGGGGTAGCAAGAGTCAGACATGACTGAGTGGCTAACACTTTCACTTCGCTTTATTGTTCTAGCTACCACAGTGAGGAAACTATGTGAATGCCAAGTACTTTTGAAAGTGTGATTTGTAATCAGACACCCATAACATTTTATTAGTTCTTAGTGTGGAGAATTTGGTGGGGTGTCGGGGAGGTGGAGTATAGAGGAAATTTTATTTTTTTAATTGAAGTATTAGTTGATCTACAATGTAAATCAATGTGTAGTTTCAGGTATATAGCAAAGTGACTCAGTTATACATACATATTTTTCAGATTCTTTTCCCTTGTAAGATTATTATAAAATACTGTGTATAGTTCCCGGGAGAATTTGTACTTTTAATTAGACTATCTATGAGGCAATCCAAAGCACAGTTGTACATTTCAAAACCGAAACAGAGCAAGACCCAAGCTCACCATGCCCAGAGCCTGCTGCCTTTGGTTTTCCCTAATGAAGGCAGTTGCAAAATTCTGTCAACACTAGAAGATATCAGATGCAGGATTTTATCTAAAGAAAACAGAATTTCAAAAAGATACCTGATTGAACACACACTTTTACTCTCTCCTAAACTGCACTAAACTGCAATGGCACCCCACTCCAGCACTCTTGCCTGGAAAATCCCGTGGACGGAGGAGCCTGGTAGGCTGTAGTCCATGGGGTCGCTAAGAGTCGGACACGACTGGGCAACTTCACTTTCATGCATTGGAGCAGGAAATGGCAACCCACTCCAGTGTTCTTGCCTAGAGAATCCCAGGGATGGGGGAGCCTGGTGGGCTGCCGTCTATGGGGTCGCACAGAGTCGGACACAACTGAAGCGACTTAGCAGCAGCAGCAGCAGCAAACTGCACTAAAACTAAAGAAAGTTTTTAAAGGCATAACCTATAAGAAAAGTGAGAAGGAACAGCACCAATGTTCTAGGAGCTGCAGCGCAGATGAACAAGTGGTACTGACTTGGTAGAATTGAAAAAGAATGAATTCTACTTTCGGGGGAGGGAAGAGGTGGGGGAGAAGGGGCAAGTCAAGAAAAGGGCCAAATAACAGAAGCTCTGGGAGTGATGGCACCAGCTACTCCCGGCAAAGGAGGGCAGGCATAGGCTGAAATGAGGAAGGTTAGTTGAAAGCTGCTTGAAAAGCACTTAGATCCCTAGATGCCCCAGTCTTCCTGCCATGCTGGGTGATGTCCCTCCCTCACCCCAACAGAGATGATTCATCTCTTTGAAGAGGCTAAAGCAGAAAGTCTTTTTCCAAAAGAGGAAAACACATGTGTTAAGTAAATGACACAGCATACTAATTGCAGAACTTCTTCCTCAACCCACCATGACAGCAGCCAGTCCCTCACTTCCAGGCAGAAGACCAAACAAGTCTTTTTCTAGGTGGGGACCTCTCGGACACTGGAGGAAAGACCTTATGACACAGCCATGAGTGTTGACATCATGGGTTCCCAGTCAACTCTCCCTGCAGGACACCTCATCCTCTCACTCGGAAATTCTGGGCAGCTATGAGGCCCCTACTTGTACATACAAGGAGGCAATCAAATCTTAGGAGACCTGATAAGAAAAGCCTCTGATATGAAAAAAATTGAAACCAAAAACACAAGCTGGAAAAAAAAAAATGTGATGAAAATACAAAATATTCAGGAGGAAGAAAAGTACAGTAAAAATAATAACAACTCAATGTTTTCAGAGAAACTGGATTCTTATTTCAATTCACCCATAAAATCAGAACTGGAAGGTATAAAAAAAAATCTTTTTTGCAGAAAATAAAAATGAGCCCTTTTAGGGAGAAACAGAGGAGAGCCCATCATATCATCATATCCCTAGCATACTGTCTAAAAATAGACCCACCCGAATGACCTGAGTTCAGAGAGAAGATTCTACAAGTGTGAGAAAACCAACACACAAAGGTGAAGGGAATCCAAACTTCTCAAAAGGAAATCTGGAAGGTGGAAGACGCTAGAGCAAAGCTTTCCAAAGTCTGAGAGAAAAGCATTTCTAACCCAGAATTCTGTACTCAATCAAGTTATAAATCAAGTATGAAGGAAGAATAAAAACGTTTTCAGGCTCTTAAATTCTCAAAAAATTTACCTCCCACACACCCCTCCTCAGGGAACTGCGTCTAGAGGATGTGCTCCACCTACGTGATGAGTAAACTGAAAAGGTGGAAGCCAGGAACCAGGAAAACAGAGATCAGCTCAGCGAGAGACAGAGGGCAGGAGGATGGTGAAGGGAGATTCTTAGCTAGGAAGCAGCTCAGATGACTCTGGGAGAGGCTTTTTCAGGAAGATGTTGTTCATCAAATTCCTGTTGTGAATGAACATACTGGATATAAGGAACATATGGAAAGGAGACTTTGATTATGCTGGAGGAGTGTTTGAGGTTAAACGGTGATGTTTCAGTGGTCATGGAAAACTAGGCAAATAACACAAGAGAAGGGAACTAAAAAATACCCAAGAAAGTAAAAACTCAAAGCAAAGGGCTTCCCTGGTAGTCCAGTGGTTAGGAATCTGCCTGCCAGTGCAGGGAACATAGATTCGATTGCTGGTCTGGAAAGATCCCACATGCTCAGGAGCAACGAAGCCCATGTGCCACAACTATTGAACCCATGCGCCGCAGCTATGGAAGCCTACACACCCTGGAGCCTGTGCTCCACAGCAAGGGAAGCCACGGCAGTAAGAAGCCCACACACTGCGGCTAGGGAGTAGCCCCTGCTCACCACAACTAGAGAAAACCCATGCCCAGCAATGAAGACCTAGCACAGCCAATGATAAATACATACATCTTTAAAAAAAAAAAAAAAAACTCAAAGGAACACATCCCAAAAAAGTCCAGGAAATAAAAAGTAATAGAAGCTTGCCATATAGTTCATTCTGAATAGAAAACAGAATTATAATAATGTGAATCCTCATTCTTTGTGTTGGATTTGGAGCCTTTTCACACCACACGCCACCATCAGCACATATTAGCCGTGTAACCTTAGCCAAATCATTTAACCACGGTGAGCTTCGGTTTCCTCTTTCTTAAGTGATTGGGTTTTTTCAGGTAAGTTAGATATTGCATGCGGTAAGTGCTGGGGCTTGGTTGTTACCACTAGTGCTGCCTGAGAAGCACCCTTGTAGAACTAGTCAATTCCTGAAATCAGAACACTGATTAAAAAAAGAAAACAGTAGTGCTAACTTAGGAATCTATTTCACTTTTCTAGAAGTACTGTTGAGATGAAGGCGATGTTTATAATACATTACGAGCTCTTTGAAAGAAAGCCTTGTTTAGATTTGTTTATATTGGTCTTCCGCCCATATTAGCATCTCCATTTGTTCCTAGTGTAATTAGATTAACATTATATCAGCATATGACTTTGCCTTTTCCAGAACTCTAATTAAGATTTTAAAGAAGATGTATACCAGTGGGAATCTCTCATTCACCCTCTGTTAAACACCTTTCCTATTTGATTATGATTTCACTTACTAATTCGTTCTGGCTTTTGTCTTGCAAACAATTTTTGATTTTTATTACATGAATGAGGTTTGAACTGATCCAGCAAATGGTTTACAAGGTCCAGGTGTCAGATGAATTGGCAAACTAAATAGAAGACAGCCATTGAGTAGAAAATCGTGACCAAGGTTACCTCTGCTGATCTATTAAAAGGACTGTGCTATGAATTTTTCCCCAATTTAAGTATTTTGGGGGGCACCAAATCTACACTGAGTATCATCATAATAGTAACAGCCAACATTGGATTGAGTACTCACTGTATGCCGAGTTTTCATTGCTTTACCCACTCATTTGATTATTGCAGAAATCCTATGATGCAAATACTTTTATTATCCCCAATTTGCAAGCAAGAAAAATAAGTCTTGGAGACTTAAATATGTCTCCTGAGTTTCCCAAGGAATGGCAAAGCAGGGTCTCAAACCCAAATCCCATCCCTGGAATCCAGCATGAGCACTGTGGCTGCTGCTGCTGCTGCTAAGTCGCTTCAGTCGTGTCCGACTCTGTGTGACCCCATAGACGGCAGCCCACCGGGCTCCCCCGTCCCTGGGATTCTCCAGGCAAGAACACTGGAGTGGGTTGCCATTTCCTTCTCCAAAGAATGAAAGTGAAAAGTGAGCACCGTGGAGGGGACCACAAAACCAAAGCAGAAAGAGAAAGGAATGAACTACCAAGGTCCAGGAAGTTCTCTTGAGTTTAATCATCACAACAATACCATGAAAGATAACTATTTCCTTATACCTGTGAGACAGGTTAGGAAACTTTCCCAGGGTCACAGAGATAAGTTTCTGCCCTCAAGAAACCTATTTCTACTGGGAGTTAACACACACACAGAGAAGGCACTGGCTCAACTACAGATGATGTCAAATGTGTGGTAGAAAAAAATATATATAGTAAGATCTCCAAAGAAGGAGCATTCAATCCAAGGGAGAGGCTGGGAGACGTCCTGGAGGAAGTTGATGAGCAAAGCTTGATGTGTCCATTTCTGATAGACAGAAGGGGAGAACAGCATTGTTTTCTTCTGCACTTGCAATCTTCCTCCTTTTGTAAATGTTCACTATTTTTCATGATATTGGCTTTGATGACAAAAATTCATTTCCAGATTCTTCTCTTTTTATAGGAATTTCAAAGCAGAGACAAATGCCTAAGCTTAGAAAATGATAAGCATGAGTGGAATACATTCAAAAATTTTTTTAAATAAAAAGCATGATTGGAAGAGCAGAATATGGAAACTCAAGAGAAGGGAGGCTGTTCTCTTAAGGTTAGAATAAAGGGAGGGAAAGGATACATGCTGAGAAATGAAGGGAGGGAAGAAAAAGAAAATTCGGAGTATAGGGGGAAAAGTGCAATTCCCTGAGGGAGGTCTATCTTGAGACAAGAATTGGATTCAAAGCCTTTGTGGCCCAGACCATTGACCTCCATGCTGTTGGAGAGATTTTCATAAATAATAAAGTGCTGCCTCTTTAAAAAAAAAAAAGGAATTTCAGTGATGTAGGGAGAAGAAAGCTTTCTCTCAGCTAAGATGTGTGCATTTCCTCCAGATAAATGGCACGTCGTCTCAATCTAGGAAAGTATTGCCACTGCTTAGCATTTGGGATGAAGCCAGCAGCAACGTTCAGCAAATATGGGTTCCATCTACTGGAAAATAATTGCCTTTACATCTTGTGACATCTTCCACGGACTCTGCAATGAAAATCAATTATAATCCCTTTTTGTGGGAGAAACTAAATTAGAAAGAGAAGTGATTAGAAACAGAAGGCAGCTTGACACTTGTGATGCCAGATTTGCTCAATGTGTGATTCAAAAGCCATGGATAAGTTTTTCTGGCCATTCTCCCAATTAACAACCTTTAGCTTACTTAAAAGCCAAAATCCATGACTCAAAAGAGCGTGCAAGGAAGAAATTTTTGACAGATAAAATTAGCAATTCCTGGCAACATCAAATAGCATATACACACACTCATGTACCTTTTTTTGAAATGAAGCTCAAAATATACCAAGATCTAACTCAAACTGCTCCCCAAGGCTCCAAAACTCAGTTATAAGAGTTAACGTTTATCACGTGTTCACTATGTGCCAGGCAGTGCATTTAATTCTCACACTAACACAATGAATTAGGTACTATTCTCACATAACCTTATTTTTTAAACTATGAGACACAATCAAGGGAAAGCTAAACAACTGCCCACAGAGAAGGCAACAGCACCCCACTCCAGTGCTCTTGCCTGGAAAATCCCATGGACGGAAGAGCCTAGTGGGCTGCCGTCTAAGGGGTTGCACAGAGTCGGACACGACTGAAGCGACTTAGCAGCAGCAGCAGCAAACAACTGTCCAACGTCACAAAGGTAGAAAGCAACAGAGCTCTGGCTGAAACTCAATCTGACTTCACTACACTCTGGACAAAGTCCTTACCTTCAAAAGAGTTTAAAGTCTAATAGTGAATTCAGACAAGTACCCTTCAGTGTGGTAAGACTGCTTAGGACCAGTGTAGGGAGATCATCTAACCTTGCTTTTGGCTCCTGGAGAAGGATCCATGAAAGGAACAACAAAACCAAGGCAGAAGCTAGGAATGGCCAAAGTGGGAAGGAATTCCAAGTAGAGGAAGCAGATCTCCAAGCTCAGAGATAAAAGAGAGATCAGTATCTTAGGTGTATAAGAGGAGAGGGCTAATGGCAATGAAGAGTTATTTTGAAAGATTTTAGCTAAGGATAGATCTAACTGGATTTGCATTTCTAGAACTGTTTTTGACTGGTTTGGAGAATGACTTTTGAGAAGAGCAAGAAGAAAAGGAGGGAGATCTGATAGGAGGCTATTGCCTTAGGGGTAATCTATTCATCAAGGTGGAAGACACTGAAACAGGCACAGGTTGAATAATGGGGTTGAAAGAAGATAACAAATTCCATTTGAACTGTGTGGAAGTTCTTGTGCAACATATGGATACAAAGGGATCATTCTTCTACTTTAAAAAAGGATAACTCATATAAGCCATTTTAATCACTTAGTTTTCCTAATATATTTTAAAAACCTTGATTCACAAAATTTTGATTATATGGTCTTTCTGACAGAACTTTTTTTTTTATCTAGTAATCCACAACTATCAAAACAGATATATATACATACATACAATTTTTCTTACTACTAGGGAATTTCAAACATTATTATTATTATTATTTTGGCTGTACTGCATGGCTTGTGGGATTTTAGTTCCCTGCTCAGGGATGGAATCCATGGCCCCTGCAATGGAAGAGTGGAGTGCTAACTACTGGACCACAAGGGAATTCCCATATTATTTCTTTTCAAATAACTGAAAACTTAAAATATGGAACTAAAAAAATAAACTCAAATTGCACAAAACACTGCAAAATAAAAGTATTAGTTCATTGCATGCTTAGTCACTCAAACTTATGTTAGCTTAATGGGCTTCCCAGATGGTGCTAGTGGTAAAGAACCCGCCTGCCAGTGTAGGTAGACGTAAGAGACACAGGTTTGATCCCTGGGTTGGAAAAATCCCCTGGAGGAGGGCATGGGAATCTACTCCAGTATTCTTGCCTGGAGAATCCCATGAACTGAGGAGTCTGTAAGGCTGCAGTCCATAGGGTCACTTAGAGCCAGACACAATTGAAGCAATTTAGCATACATGCATGCACATGTTAGCTTAATAATTACAGATGGTTACATATAGAAATATTATATATATATACATGTCTATATACATAATATCTTTTTTAGGTATTAGTTCTAGAAGGTCTTGTAGGTCTTCATAGAACCATTCAACCTCAGCGTTACTGGTTGGGGCATAGACTTGGATTACTGTGATATTGAATGGTTTGCCTTGGAAACGAACAGAAATCATTCTGTTGTTTTTGAGACAGCATGCAAGTACTGCATTTCAAACTAAAAGCAAGGAAAGATGTCGTTTTCATCATAGGGGACTGGAATGCCAAAGCAGGAAGTCAAGAGATACCTGGAGTAACAGGCAAGTTTGGTCTTGGAGTAGAAAATGCAGCAGGGCAAAAGCTAACAGAGTTTTGCCAAGAGAATACTCTGGTCACAGCAAACACCCTCTTCCAACAACAAAAGAAACGACGCTACACATGGACATCACCAGATGGTCAACGCAGAAATCAGATTGATTATATTCTTTGAAGCCTATACAGTCAGATGGAGAAGCTCTATACAGTCAGCAAAAACAAGACTGAGCCACAGTCAGCTCATGAACTCCTTATTGCCAAATTCAGACTGAAATTGAAGAAAGTAGGGATAACCATTAGACCATTCAGTTATGACCTAAATCAAATCCCTTACGACTATACAGTGAAAATGACAAATAGATTCAAGGGATTCTATCTGATATACAGTGTGCCTGAAGAACTATGGATGGAAGTTTGTATCTTGGAGGCTGTGATCAAAAGCATCCCCAAGAAAAAGAAATGCAAAATGGCAAAATGGTTGTCTGAGGAGGCCTTACAAAGAGCTGAGAAAAGGAGAGAGCAAAAGGCAAAGGCAAAAAGGAAAGATATATCCATCTGAATGCAGAGTTCCAAAGAATAGCAAGGAGAGATAGGAAAGCCTTCCTCAGTGATCAATGCAAAGAAATAGAGGAAAACAATAGAATGGGAAAGACTAGAGATCTCTTCAAGATAATCAGAGATACCAAGGGAACATTTCATGCAAATATGGGCACCATAAAGGACAGAAATGGTATGGACCTAACGGAAGCAGAAGATATTAAGAAGAGGTGGCAAGAATACACAGAACTATACAAAAACAATCTTCATGACCCAGATAACCACGATGGTGTGATCACCCACCTAGAGCCAAGCATCTTGGAGTGTGAAGTCAAGTGGGCCTTCACTACAAACAAAGCTAGTGGAGGTGATGGAATTCCAGTTGAGCTATTTCAAATCCGAAAAGATGATGCTGTGAAAGTGCTGCACTCAATATGCCAGCAAATTTGGAAAACTCAGCAGTGGCCACAGGACTGGAAAAGGGTCAGTTTTCATTCCAATCCAAAGGAAGGGCAAGCCAAATAATGTTCAAACTACTGCACAATTGCACTCATCTCACACAATAGCAAAGTAATCCTCAAAATTCTCCAAGCCAGGCTTCAACAATACATGAACCAAGAACTTCCAGATATTCAAGCTGGATTTAGAAAAGGCAGAGGAACCAGAGATCAATTGCCAACATCCGCTGGATCATTGAAAAAGCAAGAGAGATCCAGAAAAACATCTGCTTTCTTGACTATGCCAAAGCCTTTGACTGTGTGGATCACAGCAAACTGTGGGAGATTCTTCAAGAGATGGGAATACCAGACCACCTGACCTGCCTCCTGAGAAATCTGTATGCAGGTCAAGAAGCAACAGTTAGGACTAGACATGGAACAACAGACTGATTCCAAATTTGGAAAGGAATACGTCAAGGCTGTATATTTTTGCCCTGCTTATTTAACTTATATGCAGAGTACATCATGTGAAATGCCAGGCTGGATGAAGCACAAGCTGTAATCAAGACTGCCAGGAGAAATATCAATAACCTCAGATATGCAGATGACACCACCCTTATGACAGAAAGAAAAGAGGAACTAAAGACCCTCTTGATGAAAGTGAAAGAGGAGAGTGAAAAAAGCTGGCTTAAAACTCAACATTAAAAAAAAAAAGATCATGACATCCAGTCCCATTACTTCATGGCAAAGATGGGGAAACAATGGAAACAGTGACAGACTTTATTTCTTCAGCTCCGAGAGCACTGCAGATGGTGACTGCAGCCATGAAATTAAGAGATGCTTGCTCCTTGGAAGAAAAGCTATGACCAACCTAAACAGCATATTAAGAAGCAGAGACATTACTTTGCCGACAAAGGTCTGTCTAGTCAAAGCTATGGTTTTTCCAGTAGTCATGTATGGATTTGAGAGTTGAAACATAAAGAAATCTGAGCACTGAAGAACTGATGCTTTTGAACTGAGGTGTTGGAGAAGACTCTTGAGAGTCCCTTGGATTGCAAGGAGTTTAAACCAGTTAATCCTAAAGGAAATCAGTCCTGAATATTCATTGGAAAGACTGATGCTGAAGCTCCAATACTTTGGCCACCTGATGCAAAGAACTGACTCATTTAAAAGATCCTGATACTGGGAAAGATAGAAGGCGGGAGGAGAAGAGGACAACAGAGGATGAGATGGTTGGATGCCATCACCAACTTGATGGACATGAGTTTGAGTAAGCTCTGGGAGTTGGTGATGGACAGGGAAGTCTGGCATGCTGCAGTCCATGGGGTTGCAGAGTTGGACAGGACTAAGTGACTGAACTGAGCTGATACATAATATGTTTCATAATATATAATATAAAATGTTATTTAATAACATAATAAATGTGTTTCTTTGTTCTATCACCTGAGAGGGCCTGTAAGCAATGACATTGCAGTAGCAAAGAGCACAACCATTACCTACATCTTGGTTTCTATCACCATTTCCCAATAAAGTGAACCAGAGTTCTTTGGAGAAATGGCTGATTTCAGGACTGACACAGAAAATATATAAGATAAGCCCGGAACATGTTGTAATGCCAGAAAGTAAGAGAATGCTCCAAAAATGAAAAACCACCTTACATTAATGGGGCATGTCAAAGGAGCACAGGAGCAACTGAAGATCTCCTAATAACCAAGCAGGAACAATGTAATCAACACATAAAGTAGCATTGGGCTATAATGCAAGGACCTCCCCAGTGACTCAGTGGAAAAGAATCTGACTGCAGTGCAGGAGACGCAGGAGATGCAGATTTGATCCCTGGGTCAGGAAAGTCCCCTGGAGAAGGAAATGGCACCCTATTCCAGTATTCTTACTTAAAAATTCCATAGGCAGAGGAGCCTGGCAGGCTACAGTCCATAGGGTCACAGAGGCAGATATGACTGAAGTGACTGAGCACACACACACATAAAGTAAATATGCATAATTCCATAAAGACATCAAGAAATGATTGAATAAATGAATCAATGGGGAAAGGAGAAGACAAATCTCCCTTGCAGAATAATTCCAAATAATTTATGTAGATAATCTGTCCTCGAGGAGGTGGAATTTAGCTTCCTACTATTTAAGTGTGGGCTGCATGTAGTGAATTTCTTCAAGCAGTACAGCATAGAAAGGGTGATGGTGGTGAGAGAGAGTCATGTTACAGTGGAGAAACCCAACAAACACCACCTCAGCCAGGTGCTCAAGGTCAATATCAACAGTAAGTCATGTTGATACTATGTAACATTGATAGGTGATAAAAATGACTATTTGTCTCTGTGGTTTTCCTCTCCCCAAAAAATATATCACCCCTTTAAGTATGAGAAAAACCAGACAAATTCCAATAGAGGGACAACCTACAAAATACTTGGCCAGCACTCCTCAAAACTGTCAAGGTCATCAAAACCAAGGGAAGTCTGTCACAGCCAAGAGTATTATCAAAGGGAACTTGGGTCCACTTGCTATACAACAAAGCCAATCTACTGACACGGGGTTGTGGTGAATGAAAGTAGTAAATGAAAGCATTTATTTGCAGGACACCAAAGGAGAAAAGGAAAGATATAAGCATCTGAATGCAGAGTTCCAAACAATAGCAAGAAGAGATAAGAAAGCCTTCTTCAGCGATCAATGCAAAGAAATAGAGGAAAACAACAGAATGGGAAAGACTAGAGATCTCTTCAAGAAAATTAGAGATACCAAGGGAACATTTCATGCAAAGATGGGCACCATAAAGGACAGAAATGGTATGGACCTAACAGAAGCAGAAGATATTAGGAAGAGGTGGCAAGAATACACAGAAGAACTGTACAAAAAAGAGCTTCACGACCCAGATAATCACGATGGTGTGATCACTGACCTAGAGCCAGACATCCTGGAATGTGAAGTCAAGTGGGCCTTAGCAAGCATCACTACGAGCAAAGCTAGTGGAGGTGATGGAATTCCAGTTGAGCTATTCCAAATCCTGAAAGATGATGCTGTGAAAGTGCTGCACTCAATATGCCAGCAAATTTGGAAAACTCATCAGTGGCCACAGGACTGGAAAAGGTCAGTTTTCATTCCAATCCCAAAGAAAGACAATGCCAAAGAATGCTCAAACTACCACACAATTGCACTCATCTCACATGCTAGTAAAGTAATGCTCAAAATTCTCCAAGCCAGGCTTCAGCAATATGTGAACCGTGAACTTTCTGATGTTCAAGTAGGTTTTAGAAAAGGCAGAAGAACCAGAGACCAAATTGCCAACATCCTCTGGATCATGGGAAAAGCAAGAGAGTTCCAGAAAAACATCTATTTCTGCTTTATTGACTATGCCAAAGCCTTTGACTGTGTGGATCACAATAAACTGTGGACAATTCTGAAAGAGATGGGAATACCAGACCACCTGATCTGCCTCTTGAGAAATCTGTATGCAGGTCAGAAAGCAACAGTTAGAACTGGACATGGAACAACAGACTGGTTCCAAATAGGAAAAGGAGTTCGTCAAGGCTGTCTATTGTCACCCTGTTTATTTAACTTCTATGCAGAGTACATTACGAGAAACGCTGGACTGGAAGAAACACAAGCTGGAATCAAGATTTCCGGGAGAAATCTCAATAACCTCAGATATGCAGATGACACCACCCTTCTGGCAGAAAGTGAAGAGGAACTCAAAAGCCTCTTGATGAAAGTGAAAGTGGAGAGTGAAAAAGTTGGCTTAAAGCTCAACATTCAGAAAACGAAGATCATGGCATCTGGTCCCATCACTTCATGGGAAATGGATGGGGAAACAGTGGAAACAGTATCAGACTTTATTTTTGGGGGCTCCAAAATCACTGCAGATGGTGAAATAAAAAGATGCTTACTCCTTTGAAGGAAAGTTATGACCAACCTAGATAGCATATTCAAAAGCAGAGACATTACTTTGCCAACAAAGGTTCGTCTAGTCAAGGCTATGGTTTTTCCTGTGGTCATGTATGGATGTGAGAGTTGGACTGTGAAGAAGGCTGAGCGCAAAGAATTGATGCTTTTGAACTGTGGTGTTGGAGAAGACTCTTGAGAGTCCCTTGGACTGCAAGGAGATCCAACCAGTCCATTCAGAAGGAGATCAGCCCTGGGATTTCTTCGGAAGGAATGATGCTAAAGCTGAAACTCCAGTACTTTGGCCACTTCATGCGAAGAGTTGACTCATTGGAAAAGAGTCTGATGCTGGGAGGGATTGGGGGCAAAAGGAGAAGGGGACAACAGAGGATGAGATGGCTGGATGGCATCACTGACTCAATGGACGTGAGTCTGGGTGAACTCCGGGAGTTGGTGATGGACAGGGAGGCCTGGCGTTTTGGGATTCATGGGGTCGCAAAGATTCGGACACGACTGAGCGACTGAACTGAACTGAACTGAAGCAAGGAGAATGGGTGGTCTGTGCTCAAACCCTTCCAGAATTCCCCCTGGGAAGGGTTTTTAAAGTTAACATTTGGCTAGAGGGATGCAGGGTGCATGACTTCCTTCTGATTGGTTGATGGGGAGGTAACAGGGTAGTGTTTCAGAAAACTCAATCATCAACTTTCTGGTTCCAACCCATCTAGGCTCTCTAAGTAGGCATCATCCTCCACCTGGTGGGGGTGGGGGAGTGAGGGGTGGTCTCAATTTCTGCAGAGGAGCTCAACAATGTGCTTTAAATTGTTGTGTATATCCCTTGAAGAGGAAGTAGGACTCTGCTTCATCCTTGAACTATTTTTCTTTTTCTTTTTGAATGATTTTCTCATTATTTTTATTCATATGTATTTCAGCATCATTGGACCAGGAAAATGAATCAATTGTACTTGTTTGTCAACATTATCTTTTTATAAAGCTTATTTATTTCTTTATTTTTGTTGCACTGGGTCTTCAGTGCTGTTCCTGTGCTTTCTCTAGTTGTGGCGAGCGGGGGCCACTCTTCCCTGAGGCGTGTGGGCTTCTCACTGTGGTAGCTTCTCTTGTTGCAGAGTACAGACTCTAGGCACACAGCCATCAGTAGCTGTGGTGCACGGGCTCAGATGCTCTTAGGCGGAATCTTCCTGGACCAGGAGTTGAACCCAGGTCCCCTGCACTGGCTGGTGCATTTTTATCCACTGTACCACCAGACAAGTTCTCAACATTATATCATACTGAGAAAGATTAATTTCTGACTCCTTTTCTTTCTTCTTTCTCTTCCAGGCTTCTTCGTTGGGCATCATGAGTCTTTAGAGGTCTATCCTGTAAACGTGAGGTCCGGATTTACTGGGGTTTAAGCTCAGGTATGGGGATTTAGTGTTCATAGTGACTCTGAAACCATTTACCACTGAATGGGACTTGAACCCATGTGCTGGGACTCTAACCCAGCCAAATCCCAGTTTGTGACTTGAACCCACATGGCTGGGACTTGAATCCAGCCAAAACCCATGGTACCTAGTTTCTGGACCTAAAGAAGCTCAGGTTTTTGATGTCTCATCACAGAAATAATTCAGTGAGAGACAAAGTGATAGGTAAGAAGTGGATTTATTCAGAGAGAAGCACACTCCAGAGTGTAGGCCATTGCAGAGGGCGAGTGCAACTAGGAAATAAATTGGGTAATTTCATATGCTAATGAGTGGAAGGATTATTCCAACTATTTTTGGGAAGGGGTGGAGAATTCCAGGATTTGCGCCACCGCCCACTTCTTGGTCTTTTGACATTGCCTTGGAATTGTAATGGCACCTCTGTGTGTGTCATTTCACTTGCTGGTTGAGGATTAAGGTCTAGTCTTGTCTGCCATCTTGGTCCCAATTCAGTTCAGTAGCTTAGTCATGTCTGACTCTTTGTGATGCCATGGACTGCAGCACGCCGGGCTTCCCTGTCCATCACCAACTCCCGGAGCTTACTCAAACTTATGTCCATCGAGTTGGTGATGCCATCCAATCATCTCATCCTCTGTCGTCCCCTTCTCCTCCTGCCTTCAATCTTTCCCAGCATCAGGGTCTTTTCCAAAGAGTTAGTTCTTTGCATCAGGTAGCCAAAGTATTGGAGCTTCGGCTTCAACATCAGTCCTTCCAATGAATATTCAGGACTTTAGGATTGACTGGTTTCATCTCCTTGCAGTCCAAGGGACTCTCAAGAGTCTTCTCCAATACCACAGTTCAAAAGCATCAATTCTTCAGTGCTCAACTTTCTTTATAGTCCAACTCTCACATCCATACATGGCTACTGGAAAAACCATAGCTTTGACTAGATAGACCTTTGTCGACAAAGGAATGTCTCTGCTTTTTAACATGCTGTCTAGTTTGGTCATAGCTTTTCTTCCAAGGAGCAAGTGTCTTTTGAATTTCATGGCTGCAGTCACCATCTGCAGTGATTTTGGAGTCCAAGAAAGTAAAGTCTGTCACTGTTTCCATTGTTTCCCCATCTTTGCCATGAAGTGATGGGACTAGATGCCGTGATCTTCATTTTTTGAATGTTGAATTTTAAGCCAGCTTTTTCACTCTTCTCTTTCACTTGCATCAAGAAGCCCTTTAGTTCCTCTTTTTTTTCTGCCATAAGGGTGGTGTCATCTGCGTATCTGAGGTTACTAATATTTCTCTTGGCCATCTTGATTCCAGTGTGTGCTTCATCCAGCCTGGCATTTTGCATGATGTACTCTGCATATAAGTTATATAAGCAGGGTGACAATATACAGCCTTGACATACTCCTTTCTCGATTTGGAATCAGTCTGTTCTTGGTCCCATTTGATTCTAATTGGTTTATGTTTTGTCCTTGGGCTACGTCATTCTTTCAAAAGTTGTGCCCTGCCCCTTTCCCTCCTATTACAACTCCAAGACCCTGAGGAAGGAGTAAGGGGGAACAGTGCAGCACAGATTTACACTAGAAAAGGAAGCTATCCTTGAACTATTTTTCCCTCCCTTCCAGAATTAGTAATTGTTTAAGTCTGCTTTTTGAAACTCAGAGAAGGTCTAGGAGACCAGATCTTTTTCAACAAACCAGAAATGAGGGGCTTAGAGGGGCTTTTGTATCCAGGAAGGCCCCACAGGATCCTGCTTAATTTCAAAAGAAATCTTAATGAAACTTAATCCAGTGTAGTATCCTGGAACAAAAAAGGTGTTAGCTAAAAGTTAAGGAAATCTGAACAAACTATTGACTTTTGGTGAATGTTAATATGAGAATTCTTCATATTATCTTCTTAAATTTTCTGTAAATTTAAGACTACTCTGAGACTTCCCTGGTGGTCCAGTGGTTAAGATTCTAAGCGTTCACTGCAGGAGACACAGGTTCAGTCCCTGGTGGGGGAAGTTCCATGTGTCATGTGGTGCAGCCAAAAATTAAATAAAATAAAACTGCTCTAAAATAAAGTATACTTTTTAAAAAGTCCCTTGTAGGAATTCTCTGGTGGTCCAGTGGTTAGGGCTTGGCCTTTCAAGGGTGCAGGTTTAACCCCTGGTTGGGCAACTGAGGTCCTGAAAGTCAAGCCATGAGGAAAAAAAAAAAAGCACCCTTGCTTCCATCAGATCCTAATGTCTTGTGAATTATTCCAGAAACATTCTACTTTTATATATATGGAGTCTCCATGGACCCCTCCCTATCTTCTTTGCAGCTTTCTCTGCTCTGCTGGGCGCCGTAGAGACTAACCTTATGGATAATGCCAACAGGTTTCTCAGCTCTCTAATTTCTTCCAGTAGAACTTGAGCAACGCAGGAAGGGAGGCTGGGGAAGTCCCTACCAGCAGGCCAATCAGACGGGAGAGAAGTAGAGGTGCTTACGTCCTTAGCTCCTTCCTCCTTGGACCTGGAACCAGCAGGCCCTATTCCTGTACTGAAAGCTCCAGAACCTGTGGAGCAACCCTGTCCAACCACACTCTGGGTCTGGTAACAGCTCCCTCCTCACTGCCCCCTTAGGCTAGGACTGCTGACTGCTCTTTTCTCCAGATTTTTAACACTTCCCTTCAGGTAACCCCAAAGGGCTTCACCAAGCCTGATTGGTTTTCCTTGAGCCTACCCCACACTTTTGTAAACAGTGCCTTCATTAACTCTGTCTCAGTGTGTTCCCTCTCTTCCTAGGACTCTGATTAAGATGATATGCAAATGTATACGCCCTTCAGGAATGCAAATATGAGTATACTCTACACATTTTTTTGCACCTCATTTTTTTTTTCATCTACAATACACTCTGGGTTTCTTGCTGTGTTCCTATACATTATACATCCTATACATTAACCCACCTTGTTAGTATCCCACGATATACCGTTGTCTGTGTATATCATATGTCTAAATATCATATCAAAAGGGGAGAATTAGAAGCTGAAACTAGCAGAGGGATCATGAAGCCTAGGCTGCTAATACACAACTAGAAATTCTATGCTATGGTGGGGGGTGGGGAGGTGAGCAGGTGTTGCTAAAGCCCCAGGATATTTTTACAGAAGTTAAGAGAGTGGTTTTTGGAGTCAAACTGCTTGGGTTCAGATTCCAGCTCAGCTAGGCTGTGTGACCCTTGGCAAATTACTTAACTGTGTGTATCTCCTTATCTATATAATATGAATAACAATGTTCACCTCAAGGTAATACTTATGCTCAAAAGCAGTTGAATTTTCAATTCATCCAGTGGAAAAAATGCCATGAGTCTCCCCCTCCCATCTCTCTCTCCCATCCCAGTCCTTTGATTCTGTCTCTTCAGCCTCCCTCAGCTTCATCCTTTCCTCTTTTTTTTTTCTCCTCATCAATCTGTCTGTCCCTTGACAGGCTTTCTTTCTGTTGGTATTTAAGATTCATTCTTAAATGAAAAATTAGACAGTAGATTCTAGGATTAATTGTGCTGCTACTAATTTGTAGATCAGTAGAGGTAGGAACGAATTTTAAAAGCATATTCTTTATAAAGCAAAACAGCTGTCAGTCAGCACCCCTCCCCCACAAAAGAAAGATAAATGGCCTCAGACAGTAGGCTGTTGTTTTCCACCAAAAGAATCTAGTGTGATTAACTGGATCAATTTCTGTTCAGATCTACAGGAGCTACCTTGATTACTGAAAACTTCCTGAGCGTAAGGCATTACCAGTACCCCAAAGCAATAAAATTATTAATCACACATGCAATAATTAGAAACAAGAGGACACATTTTGTTGGTGGTGGCGAGAGTTCAGCACTGGGTCTAAAGTGCTGTGCCAGGGCTTTCTTTAGATGCAGAGAGCAGGGCTGGGACGGTGGGGGAGGACTTCTCTTCGCTGCGGTGCTCCAGCTTCTCACTGCAGTGGCTTCTCTTGTTCAGAGCACAAGCTCTAGGTGCCTGGGTGCTGCTAGCTGCAGTGTGCAGGCTCCAGAGCATAGGCCCAGTACTTGTGACACACGGGCTTAGTTGCTCCGCGGCATGTGGGATCTTCTCAGACTAAGGACTGAACCTGTGTCCCCTGCATTGGCAGGTGGATTCTTATTCACTGTGTCACCAGGGAAGTCCATACATTTTAAATATTAATTTTTCCCCTTTCCTTGATATATGTTATTTAAAAACATAGCTACCAAAAACCTCTTACTGAGAGAATAGTTCTCCAAAGCATTCAAAATATTTTATTTTTTTCCTTACCACCTGAGTTCAATTATCTGCATTTTAGAGAAGAAGAAAAGCCCCTCTCCCTCCTCCTGTGACCTCTCAGGGACTTGCACTGGTCTTGTTTCATCTGTCTGTCCTCTCTCTCCCCAAGTGCCGAGTTGTCCTTTTCACATGCTGCTGAGGTCTCTCACTCTGGTATCTCCAGATCTGCATTATCTGGATCTCAACCACACTGTTCTCAAGCACATCAAACTCCTTCCTGACTTTGAGTTTTTGCCTTTGCAGTTTCCTTTTCCGGAAGGCTGGTCACCTTCTGAGAGAGAGGCCTTTCCTGACCACCCCATTTAAAGCCTTCCTCCTTCTCCCTCTGCTATCACTGCCCACCAGTAATTCTACATGACATTGTTCTGTTTCTCTCACAGATTTTTATCATCACAGAGTATTATCTGACTTACTTATTCGTGTATATGACTGTCATCAACTAGCCTATAAATTCTTCTGTAACCGAGCAGCACGCTATGGGCCTTCCCAGAGCAGCCCCCGCCTCCCTCACTCCCCACCAATGTCCTCTGCCTGCCTTTTGCCTGTGTGCTGTGTTTAGTTGCTCAGTCTACAGAAAAACTTTAACCAAAGAATGAATTTAATTAGAGAAGTGAGACAATGCAGAAAGAACAAGTCAAACAAGACAAATAATAATAGTTTAGTCATTAAACAAGGACAAGGACCATTAGTTCCTCCTCAAGTGCTATAGATAATATACTGAGTCATATCCTTTGAGCTGTTTCGCACATACCAAAACCCTCACCAGGCAGAAGAAACTTACTGTATGCTGCCCATAAGCACATAGACCTCAGATTGGTTGGAATCAGAAGGCTGATGATTGTTTCTGGATTATTTCACCACCAACCAGTCAGAAGAATTTCCATGAGCTGATCACATACCCTAGAACCTCGTCTCTAAAAAGCTTTCCCTGAAAACCTTTGGAAAGTTTAGGCCTTAAAAAATTTTTTTGTTTTATTATTCATTTTTTTGGCTATGCTGGGTCTCTACTGCTGCCTGGACTTTTCTCTAGTGGCAGCTAGTAGGGGCTACTCTCTAGGTGTGATGCAGTGGCTTTCTTGAGTGGAACAGGGGCTCTAAGGCACTAAGGAACAGGGGCTTCAGCAGTTGCGGCTCCCTGACTCTGGAACACAGGCTCAGTAGTGGTGGTACACGGGCTTAGTTGCTCTGTGGCATGTGGGATCTTCCCACCAGGGATTGAACCCTGTCTCTTGCATTGACAGATGGATTTTTACCACCAGGGAAACCCCACCTTCAGGCCTTTTAAACTTCAGCTGCCTGGACTCTGGGCTTAGCCCTGCAAGAAACACTGCTCTTCCCTTCATCACAACCCCGTGTCAGCAGGTTGTCTTTACTGTGAACATGTTTTGGTTTGGTACCATTTTGAGGGCAGAAACTTTGTCAGATTTGTTAAGTGCTGTATCCCCAAAACTTAAAATGGGGTTTGATGATAAGTATTCACTGAATCAATAAACGTATCTATATAGGAATGAATGGATGGAATTACTTAAATATCCAATTCAGGATAACACAGCACATTAGTGTTTTCTTGAAACATTTCTCAAGTTTCCCTTTCTCCCTCCATTGACAAACCATGTTCACAGAATAGGTGTGCAAAGATAACTTTAAAAGTTAAAGGATAAAAAAGATGTGGTATGAGATATATAGAATGGAATATTATTCAGCCACAGAAAGGAATAAAAATATCATTTGTGGCAATATGGATGGTCCTAGACATTATCATACTAAGTGAAGTAAAAGAAAGACAAATATCGTAAAAACTTGAGTGGGCCCTCGAATTACTCTTTGCTTAAAAAGATGTGTCATTGTTTCATTTATCTAATGAGAGATAATTTTACTAAAACAATATCAAATTTGGATTTATATTAAAGAATGTGGTGTTTCCTCCACTATCTGAAAATTTATTGAATTATATACAAATAAATTTTTATCAGCAACGGAAGTTGCTTTAAATTGGAATGGGCTGCTACATTGGTTTGGAAAGAATTAATTTGTTTAATGATTTTCCTTTAGAAGCCTAAATTCTCTTTTTTTTTTTTTTAACAAGTTTTATTTCTATCTAATAGTTTCTCAAGATCCTATCATTAAATGATAAATCAATCAATAATTTAACAAATATTTTCTTACCTATTACATTGTCATAATTTGCCAAGGTATTGTGTAAAGATACAAAACAAGACTAGCATTAAGACTAGCATTATAATCTTACCTGCTTGAAATATATACATGTGTGCACATAGGAAAAAAAAGCAAGAAGGAAATAGGCAAAAAACTTAACAGAGACCATTTGGGTGGTGCAATAAGAAACGATTGCTATATTTTCCAAGTAGCTCACTACAGGCTATATGTAATTTTTTAATACTATAAAAGAAATATAAGATACTATTTCTGACTTTAAGGAGCAGATCTTATATCTGGAGAGGAGGAAAAAGGTAACATACAGGAAATAAATAGAAAACAATAGTGTATAAAGCTGTATGATTACTGAACGCAAGCCAAATCAGTTGTTCAGAGGAGAGATCAGAAAAAGAGAAAGTTAAAGTTCTTTTTCTGTTTACATATGGCAGAAACTTAGCATCCATTGTCTTGAGAAAATTAACAAATGTGATTAAAATAAAACTCAGGATCAGAGTTGAATTTCCCAGGGAAAAATGATTTCCCTGGGCAACTGGTTTTTCATCGGTGCCAGTGTGAAGAGGGTGTAGTTTCTGTTTGAAATGTGATTAACAGTGGGTCAAATGCTGCATCCAAACAGAAGTGAGTCAATTCAATTCTACATTAAAAAAAAAAATAAGGAATAAGCTACAAACATTACAATTCAAAGGTAGAAAATGATAAAAATCAGAATCTAGATTGCTTTTAAAAATAGACTTTGAGGCATTATTTGTATATTTCCATTATTTTTCAATTCTTCTGACTAAAGAAAATTTTAAGTTAAAAAAAGAGAGGAAGGAGAAACTATGTAAAAATTTGCCCTCTAGACCAGAAAAAGTTAGCAAGACTGACTGCTCTCAATTTAGACTAACATAGAACTCAAATCATTCTCATATAACAGGAAATCACTCAAAAATATAGCTCACTTATGATTTTTTATATATTTATATTTTATCAATTCTATAATGCCAATAATAGTAAAATCCACAATTACTTTATGAACCACTAAGAAAAAAAAGTGCTAATTGAACTATAACACATCATCAATTATGAGTCCTGATAAAATGTGAAAAATGTGCATTTTATTTTATTTTTTATTTATTTTAATTGGAGGCTAATTACTTTACAGTATTGTAGTGGTTTTTGCCATACATTCACATGAATCAGCCATGGTTGTACACGTGTTCCCCATCCTGAACCCCCCTCCCACCTCCTTCCCCATCCCATCCCTCAGGGTCATCCCAGTGCACCAGCCCTGAGCACCCTGTTTCATGCACTGAACCTAGACTGGGGATCTGTTTCACATATGATAATATACCTGTTTCAGTGCTATTCTCTCAAATCATCCCACCCTCACCTTCTCCCACAGAGTCCAAAAGTCTGTTCTTTATATCTGTGTCTCTTGCTATCTTGCATATAGGATCATCATTACCATCTTTCTAAATTCCATATATATGCATTGATATACTGTATTGGTGTTTTTCTTTCTGACTTACTTCACTCTGTATAATAGGCTCCAGTTTCATCCACCTCATTAGAACTGATTCAAATGCAATCTTTTTAACAGCTGAGTAATACTCCATTGTGTATATGTACCACAGCTTTCTTATCGATTCGTCTGCCGATGGACATCTAGGTTACTTCCACGTCCTGGCTATTGTAAACAGTGCTGCGATGAACATTGGGGTACACGTGTCTTTTTCAATTCTGGTTTCCTTGGTGTGTATGCCCAGCAGTGGGATTGCTCCACATCCTCTTCAGCATTTATTGTTTGTAGACTTTTTGATAGCAGCCATTCTGACCAGCGTGAGATGGTACCTCATTGTAGTTTTGATTTGCAAAAAATGTGCATTTTAGAGTCAGTGAAACGTAATATACAATTTGTGACCATGTAGTAACGTTTGCTGCACCTACGGGTATGAGACAAGGGTCCATACTTCTTTCTTCATCATTGTATCACGGCCAACGTGATTCTTAATAAATCCTTGAATGAATAAATGAGTGAATGAATGAATGAATGAGTATGCAGATCTTATAGAGGACTCTCTTACCAAATGCTTAAAGGATATAAATAAGAAAATGCCTTTTAAATCAGCATTAACTGCTAAATAAGTGCTGGAAAGTAACGATAATATTGTCTGACATTTATTTTGAAATGACACATCTATCTCTTTGGAAAGAAGTTCTGGAAATGATTAAATTCTGGTAAATAAGAACCACCCACCTCTGTGAAACAGGTGAATTCTAAAGTGAGTAATTTGATGTGTTTAATATAACAAATAAATTGGGTGGAGAGAGCCAGCTGTTACCACCTCCTACTCTTCTCTGTTTTCAAAGGACGGCCAAATTCAGACCAATGAGAGAAGTAGTTCTCTATTTTTATAGAAACCTGTAAGGGAGAGGCCATTCTGTCCATGCACCACTCATTTCTTCAGTAGAAAAGGCATTTAACAAACAACCAAGCAAAAAGGCAATATATTCATCCAGGTACACACAAGTCTTATTATATTTTGATAATTGTTAAACTGAATCCTTACCTAGAAAAATGCATTTCGAAGAATTCCATCTATTCTCCAAGGAAAGTTACACCATTGACTCCTAGTGTTATTTGAAGGCTTTTTTTGTCCTCCGTCCTTCTGAGACCTCTACCTTATCCCTTGTTCCTTTGAATTGCTACCATCAACATATGATCACCAAGTTCTGATACAAAGTGGTGCACACAGCTGAACGAAGTAGACTAAAAAATGTTCAAAACCACAAGTGACAGCGAACAGAAAGGCCTATCAGAATAGGACATGGTTTATATTTATATTTGCACAGAATGCCTCCAAGTTAAATCACTGAAGAATTGTCATTCGTCTAGAGGAGTTACCATGGAACTGAGTTATAGTGTGAAATCCTAAGCAGCTATTAGCAAAATCAATGAGTTTCTATATGTACTCACCTGGAAAAATATCCATGACACAGCCTTGACTGCAAAGAAAAAAAAAGTTGTTGATCAATACACGTTATAATTTTTAGTTATTTAAAAAAAGATGTTTGGGTCAAAGATTTATCTTTTTAGAATACATTATAGAAGGTAATATAGGACATATAAGGAGTCATTGTGCTTGCCCTCATGAAGTTTTGTCTAGTGAGGGAGATAAAACTTGTATGTAAATAAAATTGTGGTCCTAAGGTAGATAGTAAGAGGTGTCTTGAGGGAGAAGTTCAGATAAGCTACCAAGAGAATTTAGAGAAGTAATTGGATTAATTCTGAGAGCATCAAGCACTGTTCATGGAAAAGGAGCTTTAACTGAATCTTGAAGGTACCTGTGGGGGTGTGAGGAGTGGAGACATTAAAAAACTTGCCTCTATTTCAGTGTAGTTGAATTTGATATCCAATGATAAATTGGATATCTGCTACTTACAGAAAATGCATGTACACTATAAATATGGAGAGAGATGCATATATTTAGTATACATAACGATTTATTAATAAATGTACATTCAAATAACATATAGAAACTTAAAGGGATTGAAAACTTCATCATAGGATGGTTAGTAGCATCCCTGGCCTCTTTCTACTAGATCTCAGGAGCATCCCCTGATCATGACAACCAAAAATGTCTCTAGACATTGCCAAACGTCTCGGGGTAGGGGGAATCCTATATACAAATACATTATTCTCTGCAGATGGATAAAAATTCTAAATTTAATGACCTGGATTTTCTTTTTCTTTTCTTTTGGCCATGAAACATGTGGGATCTTAGTTCCTCAACCAGGGATCAAAGCCTCATCTTCATTGAAAGCGCAGAATCTTAACCACTGGACAGCCAGGTAAGTTCCTGAATTTTCTTTTTAGGTTGTATCTTCAAGGGTTCTTAACCTTAGTCTGTTGTTCTTGTTGTTTAGTCACTAATTCATTTCCGACTCTTTGTGATCCCATGGACTGTAGCCTACCAGGCTCCTCTGTCCATGGGATTTCCCAGGTAAGAATACTGGAGTGGGTTGTCATCTCCCTCTCCAGGAAATCTCCCCTACTCAGGAATCAAACCTGCATCTCCTGCATTGCAAACGGATTCTTTACCACTGAGCCAGCTTATTCCCCTCCCCACCCCCCCGCCCGGAGAAGGAAATGGCAATCCACTCTAGTATTCTTGCCAGGAAAATCCCATGGACAGAAGAGCCTGGAGCACTACAGTTCATGGAGTCACAAAGTTGGACACAACTGAATGACTAGGCATGTGCTTTGGAAGATCTGTTGAAAGCTACTGATTTATTCATTACTCAGAAAAACACACACATGGTAATATCGTGTCAAATACAACTTCAAGAGATTTACACCAAGGGTTCTCCTGAGAGGATTCTGTTTCCTAATGCTTATGAAATTACCACTGTCTGAATTTTCCAGCTGGGTAACTGAAGGCTGGTGTTGATAATCAGGAGAGAATTTTCTTGTTTACTGAACTCTCCCTCCCCTCATCTTAACCAGAATAGTTGGCTTTAACAAGATTCATCCTAGCAGAAGACAAAATACTGAGGAGATTCGATAGATTCCTACTCCCCACTCTCGCCCTTCAAGTGTTGATTCTTGTTTACTTCAGCATATTCCCCCCTTCACAGTTCAGACGAATGAGAAGAAAGATAAAAGAACCAAAGGGTCAGTCAAATAAGAAAGAGGGTCACCTGGGCACTTGATTTTGATTGTGAAGTAAAACACACATAAGCACAGAAAAGTTCGTATCTAAGCTTTATGAATAAATTACTGAACTGTCTATAACCACCACTCAGTGAGTACTTTCAATGAAAGACCTTCTAGAAATCCAAACCCTTATTAAATGCAAAACTGGCCACTGCTCCTTTCCTCTTCCCCACTTGGTTTGAGAGCTGTGTGCCAGACTATGGAGCTTCCGGATTCATACAACCTAGGAGTCAAGGCCAGCGCTCCTCGCAGTCACTGACCTCTTCTTCCACGATGGGCTCTGGTCTCCTGTAACAAGCTCCCCAGGGCCTGCTCCGCCCCTGACCTCGTAGCCCACGTTAGTAATTGAGGGGCGGTGGATTTGGGTGGCTCTTGGGTGAGAGCCAGTAAGATTCTCAGCCTTCCTGTTTCGGGAAAGGGAAAGAATTAGGGAGGGGTAGAATTTTTTTTTTCCCCCTGGTAGGATAGGTGGGTAAAGACCGCTGTCTGTGTGTCCCTTTTTTGGACTAAGGTGTCTCTGTTGCTCCGTAAATAAAACGTCTCACTGCCTTCTGAGAGCGCTATAAAGGCGGCGGAACGGCTGTCCCGGGGGCATTCCAGACTGGTCGTGAGTCGAAGCAGGTGAGATCGTCGCTGAAGATGCAACGCACGCCACGCCGCCCTGCCTTAACTCCTGGGGAGGCATCGCTGGTTGGGGATGGGACTAGTGGAGGTGGCGGGGGAGGGGAGTGGAGAGGGTGGGGGTGGACACGCTACGGAGCTGCCCGGCAGGGGACAGTACAGTCTTTCTGAGAAGCTGAGAGCAAGAAGGACGCTAGGAAAGAGGCCGAGGTGTGGAGACACTCCACTCCCCAAAGTTCTGTCCCCGGGAAAGCGCGCCCGGCTGCTGGAATTTTCCTGCAGCGTGCGCGCAGCCTTGGGACCCGGGGAAACTGGCCTGAAGGCCCCATGTCCGGCGCGGGGGGCTGTGCTTCTCTCCCAGGGCTCTCCTGGCCCTGCGCGCTGCTTCGGGTTTAGGCAGATGCGGACGCTCACAAGGGCCCTTTACTGCCTGCCGCTCGCGCGTCGCGGGCCCCAGCCCGGGTTTGGGGAGATTTCAGGACGCGGACAGCGCCCTGGCTGCTCATCCGAGGGGAACTGGGTCTGGCTCCGGCAGCCCCCCCAGCGCAGGACTCACTCTCTTAAAAGTCCGGGAGCCCCGGGCAGCAGATGTAGGCTCGGGACGGGAGGTCCTCAGGGCCTCCAACGGGCTGGAGGTGCGCGCCCAGCCGAGGCGGGCCTGGGCGGAGAGTGTGGCAGAGAGCGGATCCCTCTCTCGGGGATCAACTGCAGCAGGTGGGGCCGGGAGGCAGCTAACTAGCGGTCTTCACCTCCTCTTCTCTTCCCTCGCCCCATCTCCTCCCTGCTCGTCGCCCTCCGCCTCGCAGGTCATGGCAGCGCCCGGCGACAGGTTGGAGCCGCCGCCGCTCCCCGAGTACAGTTGCAGCTATGTGGTGTCGCGGCCGGTCTACAACGAGCTCGCCTTCCAGCAGCAGTACGAGCAGCGCCCGAAAGAGCGCAAGACGCTGAGAGAGAACCTGGCCCAGGGCTGCAGGTAGCGCCCGCGGCGGACGGGGCGAGGGGCGCAGTGAATCCCGGAATGTGGGCGCGCAGACCCGCCGGCATGCCCAGCGGCGGAGAGTGGGATGCCGCTCCCGCCCTGCAGGGACGGCTTCGGTCAGGTCACGGACTCTGGCCTCCCTGGTGGGAAGGTGGCTCCATCACTCTCGGCCCGAATCGATCCTAGTCTCGGAAACTCAACTTTGGAGAGGGAAGGTTCGGGGAGCGCCGTCTCTTTGCGCTGCTCTCGAGGGCACCTGGAGTGCGCCTTGTGGTACAGCGGGTCCCTACGGTCTTCTTGTGAAGGCTAGGCTGAGGAGAGTGGGAGAACAAGGGGCTTTACTACAAAGAGGTAGTGGGTAACTCGTCACTTGAGCAAGAGTCCTTGAAAGCCCTAAGCGCATCCAGGAAGAATGACACTCAGAGGCATAAAATGAAGGCTAGAACACAGGAGAGCACGCTGTGCTCCTAGTTGTCCACTGTGCAGGAAGTAGGGCTCTCCAAGAAGAACCTCCATCAGTCTCTAAACCCACTCGGGCCACCCGTAAGTAGATATCGCAAACAGAAGGAATTGTCAGCTGCTGCTAGATTTCTTTTTTCTTTTCTTAAAACATTTCAAACCGTTTAAAAAAACATTTCAAATATATTCAAAAGCAGGCACAGTAGTGCAATGAACCCTCTCCCATGTTTTTACCCATCACATGGCTTCAAGGATGATTAACTCAAAGTTAATCTTGTCTTACCACATACTTGCCCCACTCCACTTTTTTTTTTTTTTTGGAGCAAATTCCATATAGTGGTCCCCCCCCCTCCTGCCCCCCCGCCCCCGCTTTGGACTGTATTTCAGTATCTATTTTTAGGAACTCTTAAAAAATGCAACCCACAATTTCATTATCACACACAAAAATGAAGCAATTCCTTAATATTAAAAAATTAAGTCAACAAAATTTCAAATTGTCTCATAAATACAATTTTTTAAAATAATTTATTTGAATCAAGAGTCAAATAGTGTTTGAAAAACTAAAAATGTTAATTGCTCTGTCATGTCCAGCTCTTTGCAACTCCATGGACTGTAGCCCTCCAGGCTCCCTCCTCTATCCATGGAATTCTCCAGGCAAAAATACTGGAGTAGCCATTCCCTTCTCCAAGGGATCTTCCCTACTCAGGGACTGAACCTGGGTCTTCTGTGTTGCAGGCAGATTCTCTAGCATCTGAGCAACCAGGGAAGCCCAAAATACGTTTTTTTCTTTTACCTCTAGGTTGTTGAATTTTAAAAAGTAGGTAGTAAGGTACAACAAGATATGTATTCATCATGTTAAGAGTTTTGTAAAAACTGGCTCCAAGCTCCTATTGCCAGAATATACAGAGTTTGTTTCTTGAAAGAAAAAGAAAACACCTAGGTTGAAAGTCCAAATGTAATCTCCATTTAAAGACTCCACATTGATCAATCTGTGGCTGGACCAGAAAATGGGTTCTTGTTTGGGGATATTTTCTCAGAGGATTAAGGGGGTGGGGTGGTTAACACTTAATCCTGTGTTTTCTAGTACAGTGCATTTAAAAGGGTAAAAAGAGTTATTGGCAAAGACATGGTAAGCGCTTCACTGTTAGTATTTTTTTCATGCAATTCGTATGCTTTTTTCTAAATAGTTAGAGACATTAGCAGACTTTGGTTCAAAACTTTGTGATTTGCAGTGGGTTGTGACCAAGATTGGATTGGAAATCTCCTTTTCTTGCCTTTTGACAGTTGTTCAAGAAAGAGAACCCTTCGCATGGTGAAGACTCTCCTGCCCATCTTGGACTGGCTTCCCAAATACCGGATCAAGGAATGGCTACTTAGTGATATCATTTCAGGAGTTAGTACTGGTCTAGTGGGAACACTTCAAGGTAAGATGATGGTGGTCTAGCTCCGAAGTGATGGAGAATCACAGCCTCCAGCAGCCATTCCTAACTCCCCCCTCCCTCCCATGGGTCTGTACCAAAGGCTTGCTCACCCATCATAGCCTGCATTTTTCCTCCAGAGCCTGCCCCTTAGTGGTAAGATTCCCTTCTTCCTCATCTTCCTTACACTTCTCTTCTCAGGAAACCCTGTTGCTTCTCTATCTGCTTGGCTCCAACTAGAGCCCTGTCACCTAAGCAGCTGCTTCCCAATTTTCATTGGTCACAGCTCACAGTAAGAAATCTGTATGACATCATGATATGTACACACGCATCTCAAGTTTTGTGAAATAATACTTATCCTCACTACAAGTAATACTCTCTAGTATTTTCTATTCCGTCTTATTCTGCTTAGATTTTTAAGATGATGATTGCAGTTCATCAAATTATTTACATTTCCTACATGGTCTCGACATGCCATTTGAAACTCTCCTAAAGGAAAGGGAAGGAAGTATGTTAGCCTAGACTACGTGTAAATGTTTTTTTCTGCTCTTGCCTCTCCCTCCCCGTTTTAAATTCATCCCTGTATCTTAATCTTCTGGCAGAATGTCCCAACACAGGACATTTTTTAAACTGCCTTTAAGCCTTATTTCCATGAACATCTTGGAACTCCATTGCAGAGCTGGTGAATAGCATTACGGGCATTTTCCTTTGTACCCTATCCTCATCATCTTGCTTCTGCCCTCACCTCAACTTCACAAAACCTCTGGACTATGAAAACAAAAATCGACTTTACTTATTATTATTTCGTGGCATATCTAGTAGATGCCAGCCTCTAGGTATTCTCACATGAATAAGATGCACCACTTGCTTTCAAGGAGCTCATAGTCCAATGAGGAAATAGACAATGATTCAATGGAAGGACTGACTGTAGGCGTGTGGTAATATTGCTTGGGAAGGCAGTGCACACAGGGTCACTCAACCTGGCCTTAGGGGACTGAGAATGGCTTCCTGGAGGAAGAGGTGTCAGAGCTGTTTCCCTGAAGGTTAAGTCTTACTTTGCGAAGTGATGGGAAGTACGATGGTGTAGAAATGTGGGTAGAGAGATGGCTTGAAATGGACTACTTGAGAAGTTAGTAACAGTGGTTGAGCAATGTCCTGAGCCAAAATTTGCCTATAGAACTCTGAGGATTACTTAGAGCTCTTAGAACTCTCAGGATTACTCAGAGCAAACCAGGGAGAGTCCCACAGAGAAGGAGGATGTTCTGTGGCCCCTGTGTGGAGAGCAGCCTGTGTTCCCAGTCACAGAAATGGATGGGAGAGCTGGACAGGACAGTGTGGTTCATACAGTAAGTGTGATTTACACAGTAGACTCTTAAGAACTGTGGCATGGCAACCTCCTCTGGCTTCTGGGGGATGAGAACTGTCTAATTCATGTTTAGCCAGTGGCTAGCATGATTCTGGCACCAGTAGTTGGCCCGGTAAACATTTAATGAAGAGGACTGAATAACAAATCGTCCTTATATATGAAAAATGGTATTGCAAGCTGTGTCCCGCAAGTGTTCCTAGACAAGTATCTTATACAAATTAATTTAACTTTAGTTTTGTTTAAGTATCAAACACAATGCTAAGGGCTTTGGCAAGTTATCTCTTTAATCCTCACAACAACTCTTTATAGCTCTTTTTCAATAGTCAAAAAATCTATTAAATTCTGCTCAAGGTCATGGAGCTGGTAAATGGTGGAGCTGGGATTTGAACCCAGAATCTAATTCCTAGGGTCTTAATTTATAAAGGATGCAGTTCCTCACTTTATGAGTGATAACGTTTTCCCGAAGCATGATTTCTATGAAGTTATCTTTGTATGGTGAATATCTGAGAGGTTAATGTGGTTCATTCATAAATCCATTCATCTAATATTTGTAGGATGGGCTTCCCTCATGGTTCAGTAGGAAAAGAATCTGCCTGCAATGCAGGAGACCCGGGTTCGATTCCTGTGTTGGGAAGATCCCCTGGAGAAGGAAATGGCACCCACTCCAGTATTCTTGGCTGGAGAACCCCATGGACAGAGGAGCCTGGCTGGCTACAGTCCATGGGGTCACAGGAGTTGGATACGGGGCTTCCCTGGTGGCTCAGAAAAGCATCTGCCTGCAATGCAGGAGACCTGGGTTTGATCCCTGGGTCAAGAAGATCCCCTGGAGAAGGAAATGGCAACCCACTCCAGTATTCTTGCCTGGAAAATTCCATAGACTGAGGAGACTGGTAGGCTACAGTCCATGGGGTTGCAAAGAGTCGGACATGACTGAGCGATTTCACTAGCAACTAAACCACCACCGATATTTACAGGCCAGCCATGGGGATTCAGTGGTTTACTAACAGGCATGGATACTGACCTCATGGCACTCATTCTAAGTGGGAGACTTCAGGAATTAAATAAGCAGATAAATAGAAAAATAATTACAGGTTGTGATATCTATTGTGGTTGATCAAATAGGCTTTTAGTTCAGTCAGTTCAGTTGCTGAGTCATGTCCGACTCTCTGCGACCCCATGAATCACAGCACGCCAGGCCTCCCTGTTCATCACCAACTCCCGGAGTTCACTCAAACTCACGTCCATTGAGTCGGTGATGCCATCCAGCCATCTCATCCTCTGTTGTCCCCTTCTCCTCCCACCCTCAATCTTTCCCAGCATCAGGGTCTTTTCAAATGAGTCAGTTCTTCTCATTAGGTGGCCAAAGTACTGGAATTTCAGCTTCAGCATCAGTCCTTCCAGTGAACACCCAGGACTGATCTTTAGGATGGACTGGTTGGATCTCCTTGCAGTCCAAGGGACTGTCAAGAGTCTTCTCCAACAACACAGTTCAAAAGCATCAATTCTTCGGCTTTAATAGGGGTTAATTTGGGGAGGGAGTGTTTGTCTTAGATAGAATGGTCAGGGAAGGCTTTTCTGAGGCGGTGAAATTTAATCAGGGTTGGGAGGATGGGAAGGAGATAGCCAGGTAAGAAGCAGTAAGCAGGGTGTACCAGGCAAAGATGCAAAGTCCCTGAGGTCAAATAGAGCATAGTATTTTCAAGGGAGGAAGAATTCCAATATGGGTGGAGGAGAGAGAGGTTTAGAGGAGTGAACAGGAGGAGATAAGGTTAGGCAGGGCCAGGATTAAAATTAGGTAAGTGAGTCCTCCAGGGACCTTCTAAATAATGTGCCCCAGGCACCTCACTTGCCTCTCCCTAGTCCTAGCCCTGAGGACAGACATTTCAGCTTGAAGCTAATCAAGTAGGAGGCAGAGCTGCACAAATCTGAAAAATATTTTGGAGCAGGAATCACAGGTAACACGTACTGATGGATAGGGACTGGCTAACAAGCAGAATTGGGATGGAAAACCAAGTGTTTCCTTTTGCATGTGCCACATTTGAGATGCCAGATATGGAGTTGGAGCTACTAGAAGCAGGAAGGTCATTGGAGAGGTTTGAACTAGACATAAAAGTCAGGAAAGCATCACTCTAGAGATGATATTCAAAGGAGTGGGAATCCCTGAGACTACCTAGGCAGAAAGGTAGATGGGGAGAAGAACCAGGCTGGAGTACTTAAAGTCAGGGAAGAGGAGCAGGGGCCACAAAGAAACATGATGTTGGGCTCAGGAAGATAGAGAAAAAGAACAATCTGAAGGATGTGGGTTCCAAAACCAAGAGAGGAATTGTTTTCTGCTCTATTTTAAAGGATGGGTGGAAGAGGGGGTGTCTGTAGTGTGGAATACTCTTGGTGATGGAACACAGGCAATATTTTTAAGAAGGTTTGCCATGAAGCAGAGTAGAGAAGTGGCTCCAGAGGCATAAAAGACAATGGTAAAATGATGGGAGGATTTATTTTTCTTATAATACAGGAGGTACTAGAACATAGATGTAACCCAGTGGGAATGACCTAGCTGATAGAAAAATCTGTGGTCCACAAGGAAGAGGAGAAATGACAAGGGACAAGTGTAGATGGGTACAAGGATAGAAGTGGGAAGGCTACTCCTTAGAGATACGTGGGATATTTCCTCCATTTTCAAAGGAGAAAAGACAGACAAGCACTGCATTGTAAAAAACCAATGGGCATCTCATGGATTCCAGGTTTTGGATGAAGTCTAAGGTTCATCTCTGAACCATGTCTAAGAAGGGGAATGGGGAATTTGAGGAAAGTAGGGGAAGTCTGAGTAGCTGTCTTGAGAAGAGGAAAAGCACACTTGCTGAGGAAATGTAATTGGATGGCCAGGCAGTGTGGCATTCCATCTGGGGTTTGCTATCATGAAATTTGCATGAAATTGGCCAGCCCAAATGTAGACGTCTTTAGTTCAGTTATTCAGCTGTTTGAATGCTGGCATGGAAAAGGGTGATGCTTGAGTTTGGCCAGACTGGAGATTTATCAGAGAAGACAGGAGAAAAAGAGAAAGAGTGAAGCAAAGAAATCCAGAGTATTTGTGAAAATTCTAGGGACAAGGAGGCAAATGAAGATGGGAGGGTGCTAAGGATAGTGGATCTGTTCATGGGTTAGAAGCCTCATGAGGATAAAAAAATGTTGCACTAAGGATTCTGGATAGGTGAGCGGAAAGGCTACATGTCTCTAGGTGGAGAAAAGGAGGCTCAATGTTGAGATTTCAGAGCTGCAGTTTCTAGGGATGGCAAAGCCTGCGATATATCCAACGGCTGGGCTGCTAAGGGGTAGGAAAAAACTCATCAATCATGTTACTGAGAAGCCAGAAATGCTAAGGATCATGGGTTTTGTTTTGCTTTTTTCTAAGAAGTGGATTTATTTAGAGAGAAACACACTCCACAGACAGAGTGTGGTCCATCTCAGAAGGTGAGTGCTGCCATGGGATCTTTTTCACTTTTATTATTAACAAAAAATTCCCTCCAGGCAGCAAGAAATCAATGCAGCCCTTTTATTGCTGTTTTTTATTCACAGATATGGGGGACCTGCTCTCTTACTTCCTACCTATGCCTTCTAGATGCTTCTGAATATTTGTTAGCACCACCTTTATGGTTTATAGCACCGTCCTACATAGGAGGAGCACCAACACAGAGATTCCATAGTTTAAATCAATGACAAATTTCTTTACAAATTATGTATAATTTCAAAATTGTTGTACCAAATTCCCTTACAATATGATTACAGTATATTTGAGTAGCAGTTGTCCTGAGATAGGATATTATGTGAAAATTGAAAAAGCCTGCATTCTCCAGGTCTGTGAGGACTGCAGAGCCAGTTTAGGAAAGTGGAAATTTGAGAAGGACTTGAAAAATGTACATAGGAAATAGGCTGTTCTCATTCCTTGCTCCTTCTTTTCTTTTCTTTTCTTTTCTAATATTTTTTAATTTGGATTTTTTTTTTTTTTTTTTGCTCCTTCTTTTCTTGTCTTCCCTTTGTGACCTCACCTTTCTACTCTATGTCCTTGAGATGATTGCTTGTTGTAATTTATATATGAAAATAATTACATCAGAATACAGACTTTTCTAGAATGCACACTCTCTAAGGGCAGAGACTTTGTTTTGTCTACTCCAGTATTCCCCTAAGCCTAGAACAGTGGCTGGCACATGAAGGGTACATAATCAATAGTTGTTGAATGAATGAATGCTTATTGTGGGAAACTAGAAAACACATTATAAGGAACATGAAAAATACCTCTTCAGAAGTCTCCTTTGATTCTGCTCTGTAGATAGTCCACTAAACCTAAATTTTAATAAATATCCTACCAGACACATAAATAAGTATCTATTTAAAAGTATAAAAAAATGTTCGAGAATGATAAACACTAGATTCAAAAGAGTGTTGCTTCCTGAGGGTGGAGGGAGGAAAAACGATGTGATTGAGAAAAAGTATATAGAAAGTTTCAACTGTACAGCAATGATCTAGTTCTTAAACTAGATGTTGGATACTTGGGTGTTTATTATATTACACTTTTTACATGTCTAAACTGTATGAAATCGTCCACATTTTAAAATTCATACAACAAACGTGTCTACTTTAACAAAAGTAGAAGCATGCATGCTGATTACTGTTTTGTGTTGTTGTTGTTTTGGCCATGTTGCTTGGCCTGTGGGATCTCAGTGCCCTGACCAGGGATCGAATCTGGACCACAGCAGTGAACGCACTGAGTCCTAGCCACTGGACTTCCAGGGCACTCCCTGATCACTATTTTGAATTCTGCCTTTTCTTACTTATTTCTTACATGTACTGTATTGCACTGGAAAGAGGTAAATTACTATTAGTAGTAAATTATTTCTATACAGCACATCAACTTCATTTCATAGATTACAGTATATGAAATATAGTGTAGTTAACCACTTCCCTGATTTGAGACAGGGATAAATACATCATTTGGGGCACCAATTTAAGTTGTTGCCACTTTTAAAAAATTTTTAATTGGAGGATACTTGCTTTACAATGTAGTGTTGGTTTTTGTCATACAACCATGTGAATCACCCATAAGTATACATATATCCCCTCCCTCTCAAACCTCCCTGCTATCCTACCAGCCCCCTCTCCCACCCCTCCAGGTTGTCACAGAGGATGGGGATGAACTCTTTGTGTTATATAGCAACTTCCCACTAGCTATCTATTGTATATATGGTAATGTATATGTTTCAGCGCTACTTTCTCAATTTGTCCCACCCTGTCCTTCCCCTGCTGTGTCCACAAATCTGTTCTCTTTGCCTGCATCTCTATTCCTGCCCTGCAAATAGATTCATCAGCACTGTTTTTCTAGATTCCATATATATGCATTAATATACAATATTTTTCTCCCTCTGACTTACTTTACCCTCTAGGTTCACCCACCTCAATTCAACTGACTCAAATTCATTCCTTTTTATGGCTGAATAATATTCTACGGTATATATATGTACTACAACGTCTTTACTCATTCATCTGTTGACATCTAAGCTGCTTCCATCACTTTTTAAAAAAACTGTTATACATGTAATTCTTTATCAATGACCAAAAGGTCAAAGAACTTGATGTTCTGTCATTGTGAGTGAGTGAAATGTGGGGAGGTAGAAGATATGCTGACTACCTATGAAGTATTTAAAAAAACAACCCACAGGAGAAGGAAAGTGCTATGGACTGAACGTTTGTATCCCTCCAAAATTCATCTCTTGAAGACTTAATCCCCAGTATGACAGTATTTGGAGGTCGGAGCTTTTGGGAGGTAGGGCTTCCCATGTGGTTCAGTGGTAAAAGAATCTGCCTGCAATGCAGGAGACTCTAGTTCTATCTCTGTGTCAGAAAGATACCCTGGAGAAGGAAATGGCAACCCATTCCAGTATTCTTGCATGGGAAATCCCATGGACAGAGGAGCCTGGCAGGCTACAGTCCATGGGGTTGCAGAGTTGGGCACTACTTTAGCAACTAAACACAACACACGCCTTTGGAAGGCAATCAGGTAGAGTCTTCATGGTGGGCTTAGTGACCTTAGGAAATCTGTGCCGTGTGAGGTTACAACAAGAAAGCAGCCATCTGCAAACCAGAAAAGGGTGCTTACCAGACACTGAATCTGCTGGTAGTTTGATCTTGAACTTCTTAGCTTTCAGAACTCTAAAAAATAAATGTTCACTGTTTAAGGCCCAAAACAAAACTCCCAAACCCCAACACATTGTTGCCTTCCAACCCCCATGTACAAGGGAAGGCTGAGATTCTGCATACAGCGTGACATTCATGGACCCGGAAACCCCTTGGGGAAGCCTAGCGAAGGTGTTGATCTCCTAGTGCTATGTACAAAGGTCAGATTTTTTTCTTTGTTTGGATCTAACTTCTGTTCCCCAACAAGAAAGGAGAAAGTACATATGTTCCTCATTACTCAGAGAAACACTTAATTCAGACAAAGCCAGACTAGACCTTTGAATAGAACTGATCAAGTTTTTAATCAACAGCTTTTCCCCCGACTCACCTGAGTGGATGGTTGAATTACTGATCAGTTGTGTCAGTTCTTTTGAGTAGATGATTTGAATCACGTTCTGCATCCTAGCATAGCCACAGACCATGTGCAAAATAAGGAGATCACTCAAGATGAGCTGCAAATTAAAGAGACCTATGAAAAGGCTTTTCTCTGTCCAGTAGACACAAAGCTTGTTCCTGAACTTGACCATTTTGGATGTATTTTCAGGCATGGCGTATGCTCTACTAGCTGCTGTTCCTGTCGGATATGGTCTCTACTCTGCTTTTTTTCCTATCCTGACGTACTTTATTTTTGGAACATCAAGACACATCTCAGTTGGTAATTATAAGCATATACAATTCTGTTTGTTCACACTGAACGTGTTTGGGCTATATTATGTGTGTTCTGCTTCCCTATCTTTGTTACTGTTTTCTAGCAAGATAGGGCTTTCCTATTCAGTGATGCAAAGGTTTCTCCTTAGCTTTCAAAATACTATGCTATTAGGTGGCTTTACACCTAACTTTTTTTATAATGAAGAGGAGAAAATTGAAAGATGGTTAAAAAATTATAGACTACCTTCAAATCTTGCCATGTTTGACTTTTCAAAAATGTTAACACATTTGACTCTATTTAGAAAGTGTTCTAAAATGAAAAATGATAAGGGAAAAGAATCTTGAAGAGGTCTTTGAACCTGTTTTGCTAGATTAAATTAGCTTTACTAAATTATGTTCATCAAATACATATTCATTGTCTTATTAAAGAACGTAGTTATTTTAAGTCACTAATATTTGAAGACTGGGAAAATTATGCCAAAACAATTTAGAAACTAAGCTTGGCTTTCCTTCTTGGTATAGCCCCAAATAGGTTTATTTCCTGATGTTCCTGAAATTTGAATTTTCTTCTGCTAGAATGTTCTAGTAAATGAATGTTTTAATGCTATTTTGCAACGTTGACATTTATACTTGAGATAAGTTTTCGCCTACATCCATCTGCTGGCTAGACATGTCTACCTGGGCAATCCTCTTGAAACAAATAGAGCCATCTACTGCTCTATCTCCAACCCTTATCCTTCTCCTTAGTTGTATAATATTTCTGCCAGTGTCTGGAATATTTCCTTGTCTATAAAGGGAGATCAGGAGGAGATTAATGATTAAAAGAACTTCCTTACCTGGGAGAGTTGATTAGTACCAAATGCATGACAAGGTAAGGAACATGGAAGTTGATTTTTTTTCTCTCTGGTATTCTATACATTTAGACACTTCAGATTACTGGATTTTGGTACTGAGTCCTTCTAACTGGTAAAGCCTTCCATGATCAAAGGATAGGATCCTCATCATCATAGATACAAATATCAGTAGTGATAGAGCAGCTGCTGAAAGAAAAGTACTTTTTGAAATGTAGAAGCCTACAGAGTGATATTTGATATGAAAAAATAATTTGTCTTGGAAAAAGAAAAAGAGAAAGTCTACACTACCTTTGCTATTTTTTGTTTGTTTTTTACTTTAGCTATTTCTTTAACCAAATTTTGACCTTGTGATATTGATCAAGGTCCTCAGCTCCACAGAGATCAGGACACTGGATGCTCTAGGAAATAAACTTACATGGAATAAAAATAAGATGGAACAAGTAAGGATTCAGCTAATATGCCATTTCTGCCGGGAAACCTTTCTTGACAACTCCCCGCTCCATCCCCTTGTTCCTACCCATACACAAGAAGATCACACACAGTTTAGACAGCCCTCCTGTGTAATGCAAAGTGTCTGAGAGCTGTAGTATAGTGACCCACCTGCACATCTCTCTTGCTCATTACTGGGTCATGAATGCCTTGAAACATCTGCTTTTTAGCTTCTTTTGTGAACAAACAGTATTTTCCCAATCACAGCTAATTACTTCAGATGCATCTTTAATCCTGTGTAGACATGTTGAACCTAAGCATTTGCAATTAATAATAAATATTGTTTTTTAGTTTTTTTAATTGAAGTATAGTTGATTTACAAGTGATTAACAATTATTAATTGATAATGACTTTTTTCCCCCAGGACCTTTCCCAGTGGTCAGTTTAATGGTGGGATCTGTTGTTCTGAGCATGGCCCCCGACGAACACTTTCTTGTATCTAGCAGTAATGGAACTGCACTGAATACCACCATAATAGACTTTGCAGCTAGAGATGCAGCAAGAGTATTGATTGCGAGCACCCTTACTCTTTTGGTTGGAATCATACAGGTAATGGGCTTACAAGCGATATAGAGGTTGGCAGGATTTGTATCTGAAAGAACTGTTAAGCACGTGGACTTAAAGACTCATTTAAAAGCAAAACAAATCAATTTAAGACTCTCAAAGCTATTTTTTAAGTTACACTGTTTTAGGTCAGATGCTAAAATAGCAAGCCTCCACTTATTAAGGCTCACTTAATCATCAAAGTCAGAGACAGAAAAAACAAGACAGAGGAACATGTGTGATTAGAATGAAAATAGGAGAAGGGAGCTGTGCCAGGACCCATAAAGAGACAAAAAATATTCTGGTCACTGGAGCCATGAAACCTACAAGTCACAGGAAGAAAACCTACATGAATTTTTATTATATATCTAGAAGTACTTTCATACTACACATGTTTTTCAAATTTTAGAATGGTGGATGGGAGAGGTAGGGCCAGAGTTTTAGTTGGTATTAAGTTTTAATTCATGAATAGTTCAAAAGTGTTGGTCCTTCTCCCAGGCAAGCATTTAATTTTTCCTTCCTTCTTGTTCTAGTTGATATTTGGAGGTTTGCAGATTGGATTCATAGTGAGGTATCTGGCAGATCCTTTGGTTGGTGGATTCACAACAGCTGCTGCCTTCCAAGTGTTGGTCTCACAGCTAAAGATTGTCCTCAATGTTTCAACCAAAAACTATAATGGAATTCTCTCCATCATCTATGTAAGTGTTGCTTGCCTCCAGGGATGGCTCACTTTTCCTGTTGAACCTGAGTCTGGAGAGTATAAGCTCCTCCATGTCATGCTTTGGGAGCCATTGACAACATTCTTCTCTGAAAGAAGTAGTAGCACCAGGAGTCACATTGAAGAAGGCAGAGTTTGCAAATCATTGTTTTCAGTGGGTCAGTATGGTTTCAGAAGTGTCATCAATCTTCAAAATATTAATAAAAGCAAAGTTTTATACTGAAGACTGGTTTGGGAGGCAGCACACTTGAGTTCCATTCTCAACCTTGCCTCTGACAAGCTAAGTGACTTTGGACACAGGGTGTAGGATAGTGGCTGAAAACTCAGTTTCGATGACCAAGATTCACATATATCCTGACTCTGTTATTTATTATTTGCTCTATTGCATGAGCAAATTGATATGCCTCTGCTTCCTTCCCTGCAAAATGGAGTTGGTAATAATATCTACAAATTAAGTTAAATAAGGCTGTATGAGAAGCCCATGGCCTAGGGGCTGATGAGTAACAAAGTACTCAAAAAAAGAGTGTTATTTTGAGGGGCTTTCCTGGCGGGCCATAGGTTAAGACTCTGCTTATACTGCAGGGGAGGTGGGTACAATCTCTGGTTTGGGAACTAAGCTGAAATTACTTATTATTTCACATCTCAAGACTTATTTTCTTTTTTATTTATAAAGTGAAATGATTGGAGATGTATCTCTAAAGCCTTTTTTAACTCTGAGAGTCCATAAAATGCATAATGTAAATGTCCCAGCAATTATAGATGAAAAGGAACGTTAGATTCGGAGATGATTCAACATGCAAAAGAGATGCAAAAGAAGGATGTATTTCACACTAATTAGATTTGAAAAAGTTCTTGGATCTAAATATGTGTTCTATATAGAGCATATTATCGATGCTTGAAAAGTGGTGATAATAGTAACATGATGTCACTCTAGCTTGGGGAGAATGATACCAAATACAATGTGCTAGGATTAAGAATGGAGTCCTTTAATGACCCGTGTATTCTAATGACCTTTAATTTCTTTTAAAATGAGGTAAGGCTGTGCATACCTATCTAAAAATTAGTGAGTTGGTCAAGGGTTTGCTGAAGTTTGCAGCATTGCCGTAGTTCCATTAAACATTAGCATTACTTTATCCATTCAACAAATATTACCAAGTGTCTATTATGAGCCAGATACCATGCTGAGCAGTGGCACTAGATGCATACTTGCTCAACAGCTCAGTTATCCCTGACCCTTTGTAACCCTTTCAACTGTAGCTCACCAGGCTCCTCACTCAGTCCATGGGATTTCCTAGGCAAGAATACTGGAGTGGGTTGCCATTTCTTCCTCCAGAGGATCTCCTGTGTCTCCTGCATTGCAGGTGGATTCTTTACCTGCTGAGCCATTGGAGAAGCCCAGGACTAGGTAGAGGAGGCAGTTTAACATAGTGATCAAGACTATGAACTTTGGAGTCTTGGTTCTACCACTTATGATCCTATGATTAAATATGATGTGATTCTGGGCATGTCATATTTGACTTCTTTTTCCCTACCAAGTCCTAGGTTTGCTTTGAGATCATCTGATTGCCTTTTTCTGACAGGTTCTCTCATTTTTGCAGTCTCTACACACTGTGGTTTTTGTTGTTGTTTGTTTTTTGCTTTCTTATTTTCTCTATCAACTGTTCATTCATTCATCCCTTTATTATCATCCATTCATCTTTTCAATAAGTATTTATTGAAACCTGCCATGTGCCAGGGGCTTTTCACTCCTTGTACAAACCCACTGACTCCTGAATCTACCAAGATACCCCTGACTGAGTGTGCTCACCTCCCTGTATGAACATTGCTAGGCCTGCATCCTCACAGATAACAGGAGGCCCAGCCTGATAGGTAATCTGGGTCCTTGGTCACTGTTGGACTTCTGAAGATGGGGGGAATGAAATTTCACAGTTTTTCTGGTCTCTTAGGACATGTTTAAGATAAAGCTTACTGCAAATAACTCCACTTTCAACAGAGACCAAAGTAAACTAGGAAATGCTAGATAGAACAAGGTCAAAAATATTAAGCTATTATGTGCCTTATGTTGTGTTGAACATTATTCTTGAAGCCTCAGGTTAGAATGTGTTAGAGAATTCTGCAAGCCATTCCTCACAGGTCAGCCAAGTTGGATAAAGATACTTCAGTCATCCTTGTGTGAGGGTGAATATAAGCTTGCTTTTCTGAAAAAAGAAGAAACAGCAGGTCTGGAAATAATTGCATAAGGGTTGAATGAGCCGCTCAGTACCTGAACAGAGAATTCTGCTTATGATATTACCGGTTGTGATTATTCATGAAAGAATCCTTCAACAAATGCAGGGCATTTGTGGATTCCTCCAGGAAAGACTGTAAGGTTGTTGTAAGATGGATTTCCCTGGAACGGAGTTAACATCCCTTTTGTTATAAACTTGTGCTTTGGATCATCTGCCTGCTCCTCTCTCAAAAAAAAAGAAAAAGGAAATAATGAATATAAATAATTGGAGGAGGAAACAATGGAAAAGAAAGAAAAATAGAAACTTCAGTTTACAAATGCCAGAGATGGCTGGGTATAAGATGCAGAAGGGAGGGATGTCCCTAGTGATCCAGTGGTTAAGATTCCATGTCCCCAGTTCAGAGGGCACAGGTTCTATCCCTGGTTGGGAAACTAAGATCCCACATGCTGTGTGGCCAAAAAAAAAAAAAAATAGAGGCTACAGAAAGAAAATGACAAGGTGTTGGCAGAGTTCAGAATTAGTGATACTCAAGCTACCGTGTACCTACTCAATTATGTAAGTAAATCATGCAGTCCATTTCAAACTGGATATGTTTTCCTACCATTCACTCTGAGTGGTCTGTCTTGATAGACAAGGGAAGTCTTTCTGCTTGCTGACTAAATTGGCTCTGTGTCCCCATTTCCTCCCTAACAAGAAGGAAGACCACATTGAAAAGTTCTGCCCAGATGGTGAGAGTTTTGAAAGCTACCCCCAAGCTTGATCAGATTCGTTACTTAGAACCTATTTCCGTATGTAAAAATGAAGCCATTATAAAACAAAAGTAACACTTTAAGGGTTGATCTTATATATGCACAGAAGTTCTGGTAGGAGGAAATTCCTGACAGCAAGGGGTTTGTTATATTCATAGAGACAAGATGAATTAAAATAAATTTGGCACCAAAAGTTAACTAATGAATTTCCTCATATGTAATACAGGTATAATTTTTAACTTATGGCTTCATACACCCAGTAGGAAGAAATTCTTTAAATGAAATGGTTCTAAAATTCTCCAAGCATAGTAGGAAATATAATAAAATATTACCCATTTCTGAAAAGTTTTATTATCTTGATTTGCCTGGTCAGAATACTAGGCTGAAATATGGAATCATAAGTGTATCCATATTTTAAACATATTTTAGTTAGTATTTTAATTTAATTTATTAAACTATTAATAAGTTAGAATTACTTTTCAGTGCTTTCTTAAGTCTCATTTCTGTATCTTGGAATATTAATACAATCTGACTACTTCAGTTTATATGGGTGAGTTTTATTTCCACATATATTAAGCTTTCTTTTGTATAACTTTTCATAAGAGATTCTGAATAAATATTCAATATAGGCAACTGATATATTCATAAGCCTTGTTTGATGTAATTGTGTAATGTAAACTGATTTTGGTTTTTGCAACTCACATTACATTTATTTTATTTTTTTCATATTACATTTTTAATACAGTCACAGATGCTTTTTATTCAAAGGTCTAAGTGAGACTCATAGATTTCATGAAAATCCTATAGTGATCATTTTTGTAAGGTGAAAATTTTTAGGGTTGGGATGGTTGTTCATATTGTTCTTAAGTTTGAATTTTTCCATCTTGCGTTGAAAGTAAACCTTTATTGTGTAGACAGTTAATTGAAGTATTATGTTTAGCTCATGAATTAATGAGGGTCATCATCAAGAAATTTGATTATATAAAGAACTGGATAGCAATACCTTCAAGACTCCGAGTTATTTAGGGCTGTAGTACACAGCCCTAAGTGTGCTAAGTTGCTTCAGTCGTGTCTGACTCTTTTTGACCTGATGGACGATAGCCGGCCAGGCTCCTCTGTCCATGGGATTCTCCAGGCAAGAATACTGGAGTGGGTGGCCATTTCCTCCTCCAGTGGATCTTCCTGACCAGGGAATTGAACCCACGTCTCTTACGTCTCCTGCATTGGCAGGCGGTTCTTTACTACTAGCAATGGGAAGCCTGCACTGCTATGGTAGATGCCTTAAATTCTTGAGTTGTTGTGTCTGCTTGTATAGTTTGTGATTTGTTTTCTTTTTCACCTTGCTATCACTGGCTTCATCTTGTTACTATCAATGTATATGCCTCTAGCAATTATACTGCCTCTGGAAAGTGTTCAAAGTAAACATGCTAGTATTGGGTTTAAAGCAAGGACAAAAATACTGGGTGAAAATCCAAGAGCCTTCCCACAAGTCAGATTCTTGAACTCTAGTTCAAGCACTTGGTGGAATGTATTTTGCTTACACAATGGCTTCTCCTCTCATCCCTTACTCTTGAAAGTTTTCCAAAGAATGAGGTTGCTGGCAAGATGACTCCTACGTTACTTGGTGATCACTATACATAACTGTTACCAGATTGTTGTTATAATTATTTGAAGCAATATTTTATCTTCATATGAAATACATATCTATAAAAGGACTCATTCAAAGGAAAGTAACCTTCACTGGGAGTTTACTTGTCTGGAAGAACCTTCTAAAATCATGCCTTCTATGGAAGTTCCTATAACAATGGTATTAGTATTCTCTCTTGAGAGTCTTCCTTACTAATCTCCCTTGAGTCCCAGAAACCTCCTATTTACAAAATAAACTAGTTTTTCTTGAATTGGATTTATGTCCACTTGGAAAGAGTTCAGTTCAGTTCAGTTGCTCAGTCATGTCCAACTCTTTGCAACCCCATGGACTGCAGCATGGCAGGCCTCCCTGTCCATCTCCAACTCCCGGAGTCCACCCAAACTCATGTCCATGGAGTCAGTGATACCATCCAGCCATCCCATCCTCTGTTGTCCCCTTCTCCTCCTTCCCTCAATCTTTCCCAGCATCAGGGTCTTTTCAAATGAGTCAATTATTCTCATCAGGTAGCCAAAGTATTGGAGTTTCAGCTTCAACATGGGTCCTTCCAATGAACACCCAGGACTGATCTCCTTTAGGATGGACTTATTGGATCTCCTTGCAGTCCAAGGGACTCTCAAGAGTCTGTACTCAGCTTTCTTTATAGTCCAACTCTCACATCCATACATGACTACTGGAAAAACCATAGCCTTGACTAGATGGACCTTTGTTGACAAAGTAAAGTCTCTGCTTTTTAATATGCTGTCTAGGTTGGGCATAACTTTCCTTCCAAGGAGCAAGTGTCTTTTAATTTCATGGCTGCAATCACCATCTGCAGTGATTTTGGAGCTCCAAAAAGTAAAGTCAGCCACTGTTTCCCCATCTATTTGCCATGAAGTGATGGGACCAGATGCCATGATCTTAGTTTTCTGAATGTTGGGCTTTAAGACAACTTTTTCACTCTCCTTTTTCACTTTCATCAAGAGGCTCTTTAGTTCCTCTTCACTTTCTGCCATAAGGGTGCTATCATCTGCATATCTGACTTTATTGGTATTTCTCCCAGCAATCTTGGTTCCAGCTTGTGCTTCTTCCAGCCCAGCGTTTCTCATGATGTACTCTGCATATAAGTTAAATAAGCACTGTTACAGCCTTGATGTACTCCTTTCCAAATTTGGAACCAGTCTGTTGTTCCATGTCCAGTTCTAACTGTTGCTTCCTGACCTGCATACAAATTTCTCAAGAGGCAGGTCAGGTGGTCTGGTATTCCCATCTCTTGAAGAATTATCCACAGTTTATTGTGATCCACACAGTCAAAGGCTTTGGCATAGTCAATAAAGCAGAAATAGATGTTTTTCTGGAACTCTCTTGCTTTTTTTTTTTGAAAGAGTTAGTTTTATTTAAATGATCATAGTTCAAGTTTGAACTAAGTACCAAATTAATTTCCAAAAATTTCTACTTGACCTATATATCAATTCAATAGCTTTTCTTTGCCATAAAGAATGGATGAATCCATATGTATCTACATATGAAGAATTTTAGGAATTTTTATTAACATCTGTATCATTCATGTTTAGTGAAAGTTTAACCTAAAATATTGGTTAACCAGGACTTTTGATTTCTGTTTTTAATCTCAATAATACATATCAACATGATGAAAATTAGGTCACTTAGTAGCACCTGTAAAGCTACTTAAGGTATAAAATTTCAAAGCTTTTCTGCAAGCAAAAGACAGTATATGATGATATACTTTCTTTTAAAAGATATCATTTTTATTGTAAAAAATACAGATAAGCTAAAATAAGAAAGCAGAAATCACCCATACTTTTGCCACTCGAAGTTAACCATCATTACCAACTTGGTATTTACATTGCAAGGGTTGGAAGTTAATGGTGTCTGTATTAACAAACACAAATTAAAATTTTTTTAATTTTACATGAAATTCTTAAGTGCTCTTTGATTATGATGTGATTTTTAATACAGGAGGTATATGAAATTATTTTTTTTTACAGACACTGATTGAGATTTTTCAAAATATTAGTAACACTAATCTTGCTGATTTCATTGCTGGATTACTCACCATTATCATCTGTATGGCAGTTAAGGAATTAAATGATCGATTTAAACACAAAATCCCAGTCCCTATTCCTATAGAGGTGATTGTGGTAAGTAGAATGTATAATTAGAAAATTCAGCATTAATTAGCTTTGTAAGAAAGGAACTGTTCAAACAAATGAACTTTTTTAAAACCTTTTTTGTTTTATTTCAGACAATAGCAGCTACTGCCATTTCGTATGGAGTTGACCTGGAAAAAAAGTATAATGCTGGCATTGTTAAATCCATCCCAAGTGGGTGAGTATGGAGTTCCTCTTAGGCATTAATAATACATTGTCAGTACCTCCTATTTAAATGAAACAAGCTTCATTTCACTGGTGATCCTTCAATAGTCTCATGTGTATGATCTTAAAGAAATATCCCATTTGTGCAAACTATCAGGTAAAGATCAAGTCATTTGTTTAAAAGCAGCACTATATGCTCTCTCTTTTTCTTTACATTCTTAAAACATGGCAGGACATGCACGGTTAACTCCAGACTCCTGATTTAAACTCACATATACAATTACAGTATAAGCAGAATCATGGTGTGTAACGCTTATTGTACTGAGAACAATCTGCTTAAAGAAAAAGGGAGATCTGGCCTAAATTCTCTTCCATATAATCAGCTTAGGATAATAATTATATCATTTGTTCCTATAAATAAAGTGCATGATCTTTTGGTTTGATATTTTGATAGTCTGGTGAATTAAAAGAGTAAGGAACTAAGAGTCTTTGTCCTCTGTCATCATCCATTTCTGTGGCCCTGGGGCAGAGGGGGGTTCTCCTATAGTGTAAGTGTTAGCTGTTCAGTTGTGTCTGACTCTTTGTGACCCCGTGATTGTAGTCCACCAGGCTCCTCTGTCCATAGAGGTCTCCAGGCAAGAATACTGGAATGGGTTGCCATTCCCTTCTCCAGGAGATCTTCCTGATCTGGGGATCAAACCCAGGCCTCCTCCACTGCAGGCTGATTCTTTACCATCTGAGCCAGCAACACAAAGATAATAACAAACCACTGAAATCTCAGCTTCAGCTTCTTGTAAAACACCAGTGAGATCCTTCATAAAGTGCAGAGTGGACCAAGGGCCCTACATCATAATTTGATCATATGACAGTGAAAAAGAAACGCAAATGTTTATTAGATTTGTAACATTAACTTACAGCATTCATGACTAGACTTGCTATTAGATGACAAGTAAGTACCGGTTTCCCTTCCATTGAATAGTAGCTGAGGGACCTATAACACTCTGTGTTTTTCATGCTCTTAATTGAAATTCCTCAGCCCAGCCCAGCCCCGGGGCTTATTCCACGGGGAACTGCTGCCATGACATTAGATTAATTGTATGATTTCTTCTAATCTATTTAAAAAAAAGAAAGAAAAGTTACAACTGGCTACATGGGGCTTAATTTATGTATCATCCATTCCAGTGTTTCACAAATTCACTTTTTTCTATGAATCACAGGAGGTCTTGTTAACACAAATTCCTTCCTGGTTCTCATCCTGAACCTAATTAATATTTTTCAAAGGAGCTTCATATGATTCTAATGATTAGGTAAGTTTGGGAAACTTTACGTTAGAGGATCAACATTTTGATAGTGAATCCTAATGCTGGTATAAATTTAGTAATAAAAAGATGCAGTGTGGCTCCTTGAGTTCCAGTGTTTTCACCCTAACAACTAGATTATTTGAGTAGTTACAAGCAGCTACATTAAAAATATATTTTATAGATCCACGTTGTCAGGTTTCCTAAGGTGTAACTCTTAGAGGAGGTCCATGGCAAATGCCCTGTCCCCTAAGTCCAGGTTCTATTACTAGATTTTGGGCACTCCTTTTTGCTGCCACAAGTGATCCTTTCTGGCCCTATCAAGAGATTTCCTGGATACTCTCCTGCTGAAAATGGATCTCAAGCCTCTTACTGTTGCGTTAGTCAAGTTGAATGCTCTGACAGACCACCTGTTATGATTGGTCGGTCTGCCTCACCTGCCTGGCCCCCGGGATATATATATATATAAGCTCTTCCACAAGGGTAATGATCTCACTTGTCTTGTTCAGCTTTTTGATACCCCAGAAATAAGTATAACAACATTAACAAAAACTGAAAAAGAAAGCATGATGTGGAGAGATTGGAAAAGGTCAAGGAAAGGAGCGTGAGATGAGAAGGGTGAAATAAAGAGGAACAAAAGAGTGATTGTGGAACTTAACCTTCCAGTGGTTAAGAACCCTCACTTTCAATGCAGGGGCATGGGTGCTGTGCCTGGTCAGGAAACTAAGATGCCACATGCTGTGTGGCGCAACCAAAACAAAACAAAATATAGATTGTGCGTGCCCACCTCTTCATCTCCTCCCCATGTCAATCCCCCAAGAAGGGAGTAAAAGCACAGCCATTACTGGCAGTTTTCTTTAATCCCATTGAAAGTCAATGCCATATGTCAATATTGCTCAGTGTCCAATGACACCGTCCCCCAAACCATAACCACTTGCCCTACTCCCCTACTGCCTTTCTTGGCCAAATATACAATTTCTCCAAGTGTGGTCAGCTTCTGAGCATCCCACTGGGATTCACCCAAACCAGGGCCCCCTATTCTCCCACTAACTCTTTTTCTTAACCAGCAGGCTCTAAGAGGGCAAATCAGATCTGGCTACTCAGGAAATCATCTAATATCTAACATTCACACTCAGACCTACTAAGTACTTCACTCTTCTGGGCCTCAGTTCCCTAATCAACAAAAAGAGAAAGGTAGATTAAACAATTTCTAGGATATTAGATTTAGGATAATACTTTGGATAATATTAAGATATTAGCAGGTTCTAGATTTCTATGGCTTTCTATAAGAACCTTATTTCTACATTACCACTTCCAACTATAGGGGAAAAAGTGTAGTTTCCTATGAAAGGAGCTTCAGGTGTTAGGTAGGTCAGGGAGATTATTATTTTTTTTTTTTTTTTCGGCCAGAGAACTGGCCATACAGATAATCATCAAGATGCGGCATAAGAAAGGAATCCTCTCTGATTTTCATACTTGGGGATGATTGCATACTTATAAACTTGTAAATTTATTTCTTTATATGGTTGGTGAGTAGCTTTGGTTTTGTCAAATAGTAAGTGTTTGATCCTACAACTATAGTGACTATGGAGCATTCTGATAACCATATACATTTAATCTTTTGGGGGTACTCAAGAAGATTTTCAGTATCATGGCTCTTCAATAAGGATTTTCCACTTCTCTGTTTCAGCATCTTACATTCTTTGTCTCTGTAACAGACCTGACCCACTTCTTATACAGGGTAAATCTCATTTAACGGCTAGGATATCATTTAAAGATATCCTAGATATCAAAGACCTTTGATATTAAAGACATCAAAGACCTCTAAGATGAAATTGTAAGGAGAAACACTAATGTGTGAGATGGTGCAGCATAGGATTATATGGTATTAAAAAATCAGTAATGACAGGTTTCTTCTTGTCAGAGTGTAGATAAGGCAGCACCTAGTCTCTCAAATAGGGAACAAAGGAATCAGCCAGTGAGATAGCACCTACTTCTGACTGAACATTGTAAAAGCAGGTGCTACCACTTATCCATCTTATGTACCTCTTGTTCTCTTGGGTTAAATTCTTTCATGTCTGGGTTGATGTAGATCAACCCAACCCACGGCTGGGTTGACGTAGCATTTGGTGAGGTGGGGGAAGAGCATTGTAGTCAAATAGTCACAGCATTTTTCATTTAAAAACTAGGTTTTTGCCTCCGGCAATGCCATCTGTGAGCCTGTTTCCTGAGATGCTGACTGCATCGTTTTCCATCTCTGTGGTCGCTTACGCCATTGCGGTGTCTGTAGGAAAAGTGTACGCCATCAGGCATGATTACACCATCGATGGGAACCAGGTATGGTCACCCTTTTGCTGAACTGGTTTGTAGGACTGCGAATAAGAAGAAAATATGGGAAAGAATTTGTTGTCTGTTAAAGAAGGGATTGGTTTCTCCCAACCATCTTTACTGAGTTGGTTTCTCTCCTGCGTGTGCTAATTTGAAGTTATTTTGAAACATGCATGCTGTATCACTTCATTTTTAAAATATATTTTGTTGTTTATATATCCATATTTTATTATATATCTGGAAGATAAGAATGTAAAAAAAAAACATAAGCATGATACACCATTATATTTTTAGAAATACTAGCTATAATTCCATAATATCATCTAATATCCAGTCAGTTTTTAGGTAGATAACCACAATATCATTATCACAACTAAAAAAATGAATAATAATTCTTTAATAACATCAACTATCTAGCCAGTTTTTAGGTTGTCTTGGACGGAGGAGCCTGGTGGACCACAGTCCATGGGGTCGCAAAGAGTCGGACAGGACTAAGCAACTTCACTTTCACTTTTCACTTTCATGCATTGGAGAAGGAAATGGTAACCCACTCCAGAGTTCTTGCCTGGAGAATCCCAGGGAAGGCGGAGCCTCGTGGGCTGCCCTCTATGGGGTCGCACAGAGTCGGACACGACTGAAGCGACTTAGCAGCAGCAGTAGCAGCAAGTTTTTTGAACAGTTGATTTGTTTGGCTAGGTATCCAAAAAAGCTCCATGTGTTATATTAGCTAGATACATCTCTTTTTTTATTTTACATTTTTAAAAGATTTATTTTTTTAATTGCAGTATAGTTGATGTCCTATATTATATAAGTTTCAGGTGTGCAACATAGCAATTCACAAGCTTTAAAGGTTATACTCCATTTATGGTTCTTAGAAAATAATTGGCTATATTCCCTGTGCATCACTTTACCTTTTAAGAAAAAAGTCAAAGTAATCCTAATTTTTAAAAAGTTAATTCATAAAAGTTAATTTAAAAAGTTAGATCATAACATTTAAGCTTAACATATTAGGAGCAAGTTGGAATAAGAATTCTTCATGTAATCTAGTAATTAAAAAATTTTTTTTTCTTGGTAATTTTTTTAAAGGCAGCTATAATATGGCAAAAGATTGCCACAAACATCAATGATAATAGTTGTGACCACTTTAAACTGAGGTAGTTCATTGTGCAATTAATTACAGGTTTCCCCATATCCAAAAGTAGAGAGTTCCTATGAAAATCTTGAGCTGAAATGGCAGTCAAGTGAAGAAGCAGTTACCTTAAGACACATCTTGCAAACAGATGCACAAAATACACTGAGGTGAACAGGTGCTCACACAGTTCAGAGCAATGGTGGCTCCGTGCTGAGATGCTGAGTGTAGCTTCCCAGGAAGGAGCTTGGTGCTGCCACTCTCTCTGCTTGGGGAGCATGCTGCCTTTATAAGGGGTTGCTGCAAAAACAAACTTTTCGCCCTTTTTCATAATAGCAAAAATTCTCTTGAGATTTCTTTGAGTTAGCAAAAACAAGTAACTAACTTAAATAGATCTTTTATAAAAGCCAAGTGTAAACCAAACTTTTGAAAAGCAGGGGATACCAGTAACAGATACAAGATGGGTTTTGTATCTGATCCATTCCAGCGTGATCCATTACCACGCTGATTTTCCACTGCTTGCGAATCTGCAAGTCTTGTTTGTGTCCATAAACACAGCATAGCAATTACAGCAATTAAACGATTAGTCATCAGAATAATCATTCTCCAAGTCATAATATACTTCCTAGCAAACATCCAACCTCAGAAAAAATATTTTATGTGAGAGTTACAGATAGGCCACTCACCAGGAAGTAAGATAAAGCATTTCAGCAAAAGATAAGTCAATCTTCAGAACAGTTGAGAGCAGTGAAGCCTCTCTTAGGCTTTGTGGAGCCCAGATTCCACATGTTTTTCAAGGTCTCCAAGCACCTTTAATGGTAAGAATTAAACTGGGACTCCCAGGCAGGCTGGGCTTGGGAGTTTGCTTTCTTAATGCTCTTTGCTTGACAAGAGTCTTCCAAAGATTTGATTTGTAGCATCACTACCATTCATTCTCTCTCTCTCTTAGGAATTCATCGCCTTCGGAATCAGCAACATCTTCTCTGGATTATTCTCTTGCTTTGTGGCTACCACTGCCCTGTCCCGCACCGCTGTCCAGGAGAGTACTGGGGGAAAGACACAGGTACGGGGTGGCGATGTGGTAATACCCATCTGCTGCTGCTGCTGCTAAGTCGCTTAGGTCATGCCCAACTCTGTGCGACCCCATAGACGGCAGCCCACCAGGCTCTTCTGTCCCTGGGATTCTCCAGGCAAGAACACTAGAGTGGGTTGCCATTGCCTTCTACAATGCATGAAAGTGAAAAGTGAAAGCTAGAATGATGTAAAGAATGAGTCAGGGGAATGGTGGCTCAGAAAGGCTTGCACAAGAACTCAGGACAATTAGCCTTTGAAAAAAGTAAAACTTGCACATCCCATTCTGATTCCACTTGGGACCTCTCCATCTCTGTAACGATGATCTACCCCCTCCCTGTAAACCTCTCTTTATAGTTTTATGATGCAGTAAGTCTCAAACCTTTTTGTGTCGTTGCCCAGCTGGCAGATAGATCCACTTACTTGCTTTTGCAGGGATGATAACAGTTGATAACGAAGGTGCACATTTTTTTCTATTTGTTATCTGGGAATAGAGAAGGCCTAGTAAGATCTCTTTGTGGCTTAATGAGTTATTCTGTCTTCAAGAAAATGAAAAGCTGTCTATTTACATTTCCTTTACCAAGGATCGGGGGCTTCCTCCAGAGGCCTTGCATCTGACAGAACCACAGTTTGCTAGCTAAGCATATGTCTGTTACACACTTTGTAATTTCTTCCTGAGAAAAACTTTTGTTCTTGAAGTTCTGAATGTGGGTTTGATCTTGCCTTTAACTGTGATTTTAAGTTGTGGCCTTCCCCCAAACCAGCATCCCAGTTAATCTCTGAAAAACTCCTCCTTCCCTAGGCCAGATAGTTCAGGATCTGTACTCAGGCCATCCTTTTCAGAGGACATGAGTCAGCTATGCCAAACCGAATGGATGGGGGTGAGGGGCAGGCTCAGGGATTGTGTTTCTGTTAGGCCTGGGGAGGCTTCTCCTCCCAACACAGAAAGAACTATTATTTAAGAGTAAATAGTACTTTGAGACTATAAGGAGCAACAATCCAAAGTAAATAGTTTAACACACACTATCTACACACAGTCTTCAAATAGGACTTTTTTTCCAGGTAGAGACACAAATAAATATAAAAAAGAGAGTAACTGAGAAAATGAATGACTCCAACAGTGAGTGGCTCAGGGAGAGTTTGATTTGTCCCCAAGGTGCCCAGGATGCTCCTTTCCCATTCATAACAGATCTTTCTGACAGAGTCAGAGGAATTGGCCTTCTCCAATTTCTTGGCTCCTGATGAACAAACATTTACTTTTAATTTTCAGAATTACCCTATTTAAAGTCAAGTTTCCTTCTCCATTTTTCTGAAGACATTTCTAGCTCTGAGAGAGCAAATAAAACAATACAGCCTCAAACAGGAAGCATAACCAGAGATCTGTGGTCAAGGGGAAAGTCAAGGGGAAGGTTGGAGGTGATTGCCAAAGCTGCTCCTGTGTTCAGGGGCAGCTGTTAGCAGTGAAGTTTTCTGTGGCTTCCACTGGACATGGAGACCTGACAAGCTCCCCAAGGCACATGGCTATAAGTGGGTGCAGGCAGATCCCCAAGAGCTGATGTTCACTGTCTGCTAACTCCAGGCTCAAATGGGGACAGCCCTCTCCCCCTTCCCTTCCCCCCACGAATGCCCATGCAAAGTGATCCCTTGGCAGAAGGTTTGGGGATAATAGCATTCTGGTAAGCTAATACCCCCTGCCACACACTGGCATGTATTATATTTAGGAATGAAGGATGCCAGGATTTCATACTGAAGAATGAAACAAGCACAGAAATCACTTGGTATTTAATTACTGAAATGTATACTAAATTCTGGGGTTAAAAGTCTAAGTGTCTGGACTAAAATCCAGGAACTAATGACCAACTAAACTGGCAAGTCTTCCCTTGTTCTTTGACTTTTCCTGCATTTTTCGTGTTGGGGCCTCAGTTTCAGTATCTATGCAATGGGGGGTAATCATTGTATCCACCTCACAGGGACACTGTATAGATTAAATAAGCAACTGTTTATAAAATTCTGGCACATACATGTTGACTGTTGATTGTTCCAGTCATTAAGTTCTCAAGGTAAGAATAATGCCTTAGTACCTATGACACATACATTGTACCTGACACATAAGAAACATATTTGCTGAATGAATGGATGGAATCATGAGTGTCAGTGGATATCAACTAATTTCAGCACATCTATAGATACTCAACATTGCAACCTGTGCTTTCTCTCATCCCCATCTGACTCCTAATGATTCATGAAAAAATAATTCTGATGACAAACTATTCTCTAGCCCTGGTTATCTTCTCACTTAACAGAAAATTAATTGTCTAGCAACTGAATCTGCTCATAGATACAAAATATACAGCATTTCTTGTCAAATAAGTAATTTTCCCGTATAAATTAAGTACAGGTAGTGGGTCCCCTTGTAGATTTAAAAAATAGTAACCAAAATTAGTCTTGGTCCCCATCAGTTCAGTTCAGTCGCTCAGTTGTGTCTGACTCTTTGCGACCCCATGAATCGCAGCACACCAAGCCTCCCTGTCCATCACCAACTCCCGGAGTTCACTCAAACTCACGTCCATCGAGTCAGTGATGCCATCCAGCCATCTCATCCTCTGTCGTCCCCTTCTCCTCCTGCCCCCAATCCCTCCCAGCATCAGAGTCTTTTCCAATGAGTCAACTCTTCGCATGAGGTGGACAAAGTATTGGAGTTTCAGCTTTAGCATCAGTCCTTTCAATGAACACCCAGGACTGATCTCTTTTAGAATGGACTGGTTGGATCTCCTTGCAGTCCAAGGAACTCTCAAGAGTCTTTTCCAACACCACAGTTCAAAAGTATCAATTCTTCAGTGCTCAGCTTTCTTCACAGTCCAACTCTAACATGCATACATGACCACTGGAAAAACCAGAGCCTTGACTAGATGGACCTTTGTTGGCAAAGTAAAGTCTCTGCTTTTTAATATGCTATCTAGGTTGGTCATAACTTTCCTTCCATGGAGTAAGAGTCTTAATTTCATGGCTGCAATCACCATCTGCAATGATTTTGGAGCCTAAAATGATAGTCTGACACTGTTTCCACTGCTTCCCCATCTACTTGCCATGAAGTGATGGGACCAGATGCCATGATCTTAGTTTTCTGAATGTTGAGCCTCAGCCAAGTTTTCACTCTCCTTTTTCACCTTCATCAAGAAGCTTTTTAGTTCTTCTTTGCTTTCTGCCATAAGGGTGGTGTCATCTGCATATCTGAGGTTATTGATATTTCTCCTGGCAGTCTTGATTCCGGCTTGTGCTTCTTCCAGCCCAGCGTTTCTCATGATGTACTCTGCATAGAAGTTAAATAAGCAGGGTGACAATATACAGCCTTGACGTACTCCTTTTCCTATTTGGAACCAGTCTGTTGTTCCGTATCCAGTTCTAACTGTTGCTTCCTGGCCTGCATATAGGTTTCTCAGTAGGCAGGTCAGGTGGTCTGGTATTCCCATCTCTTGAAGAATTATCCACAGTTTATTGTGATCCACATAGTCAAAGTCTTTGGCATAGTCAATAAAACAGAAATAGATGTTTTTCTGGAACTCTCTTGCTTTTTTGATGATCCAGTGGATGTTGGCAATTTGGTCTCTGGTTCCTCTGCCTTTTCTAAAACCAGCTTGAACATCTGGAAGCTCACGGTTCACGTATTGCTGAAGCCTGGCTTGGAAAATTTTGAGCATTACTTTACTAGCGTGTGAGATGAGTGCAATTGTGCGGTGGTTTGAGCATTCTTTGGCATTGTCTTTCTTTGGGATTGGAATGAAAACTGACCTTTTCCATTCCTATGGCCACTGCTGAGTTTTCCAAATTTGCTGGCACATTGAGTGCAGCACTTTCACAGCATCATCATTTAGGCTTTGAAATGGCTCAACTGGAATTCCATCACCTCCACTAGCTTTGTTCGCAGTGATGCTTGCTAAGGCCCACTTGACTTCACATTCCAGGATGTCTGTCTCTAGGTGAGTGATCACACCATCGTGATTATCTGGGTCATGAAGATCTTTTTTGTACAGTTCTTCTGTGTATTCTTGCCACGTCTTCTTAATATCTTCTGTTAGGTCCATACCATTTCTGTCCTTTATCGAGCCCATGTTTGTATGAAATGTTCCCTTGGTATCTCTAATTTTCTTGAAGAGATCTCTAGTCTTTCCCATTCCGTTGTTTTCCTCTATTTCTTTGCATTGATCACTGAGGAAGACTTTCTTATCTCCCCTTGCTATTCTTTGAAACTCTGCATTCAGATGCTTATATCTGTCCTTTTCTCCTTTGCTTTTCAGTTCTCTTTCTTTTCACAGCTATTTGTAAGGTCTCCTCAGACAGCCATTTGGCTTTTTTGCATTTCTTTTTCTTGGGGATGGTCTTGATCCCTGTCTTCTGTACAATGTCACGAACCTCCATCCATAGTTCATCAGGCACTCTGTCTATCAGATCTAATCCCTTAAATCTATTTCTCACTTCCACTGTATAATCATAAGGGATTTGATTTAGGTCATACCTGAATGGTCTAATGGTTTTCCCTACTTTCTTCAATTTAAGTCTAAATTTGGCAATAAGGAGTTCATGATCTGAGCCACAGTCAGCTCCCGGTCTTGTTTTTGCTGACTGTATAGAGCTTCTCCATCTTTGGCTGCAAAGAATATAATCAATCAGATTTCAGTGTTGACCATCTGGTGATGTCCATGTGTAGAGTATTCTCTTGTGTTGTTGAAAAAGGGTATTTGCTATGACCAGTGTGTTCTCTTGGCAAAAATCTATTAGCCTTTGCCCTGCTTCATTCCGTACTCCAAGGCCAAATTTGCCTATTACTACAGGTGTTTCTTGACTTCCTACTTTTGCATTCCAGTCCCCTATAATGAAAACAACATCTTTTTTGGGTATTAGTTCTAAAAGGTCTTGTAGGTCTTCATAGAACCGTTCAACTTCAGCTTCTTCATCGTTACTGGTTGGGGCATAGGCTTGGATTACCATGATATTGAATGGTTTGCCTTGGAAACGAACAGAGATCATTCTGTCATTTTTGAGATTGCATCCAAGTACTGCATTTCGGACTCTTTTTTTTTTTTAAACTTTACATAATTGTATTAGTTTTGTCAAATATCAAAATGAATCCGCCATAGGTATATATGTGTTCCCCATCCTGAACCCTCCTCCCTCCTCCCTCCCCATACCATCCCTCTGGGTCATCCCAGTGCTCTAGCCCCAAGCATCCAGTATCGTGCATCGAACCTGGACTGGCATTTCGTTTCATACATGATATTTTACATGTTTCAATGCCATTCTCCCAAATCTTCCCACCCTCTCCCTCTCCCACAGAGTCCATAAGACTGTTCTATACATCAGTGTCTCTTTTGCTGTCTCAAATACAGGGTTATTGTTACCATCTTTCTAAATTCCATATATATGCGTTAGTATACTGTATTGGTGTTTTTCTTTCTGGCTTACTTCACTCTGTATAATAGGCTCCAGTTTCATCCACCTCATTAGAACTGATTCAAATGTTTTCTTTTTAATGGCTGAGTAATACTCCATTGTGTATATGTACCACAGCTTTCTTATCCATTCATCTGCTGATGGACATCTAGGTTGCTTCCATGTCCTGGCTATTATAAACAGTGCTGCGATGAACATTGGGGTACACGTGTCTCTTTCCCTTCTGGTTTCCTCAGTGTGTATGCCCAGCAGTGGGATTGCTGGATCATAAGGCAGTTCTATTTCCAGTTTTTTAAGGCACCTCCACACTGTTCTCCATAGTGGCTGTACTAGTTTGCATTCCCACCAACAGTGTAAGAGGGTTCCCTTTTCTCCACACCCTCTCCAGCATTTATTATTTGTAGACTTTTGGATCTCAGTCATTCTGACTGGTGTGAAATGGTACCTCATAGTGGTTTTGATTTGCATTTCTCTGATGAGTAATGTTGAGCATCTTTTCATGTGCTTGTTAGCCATCTGTATGTCTTCTTTGGAGAAATGTCTATTTAGTTCTTTGGCCCATTTTTTGATTGGGTCATTTATTTTTTTGGAGTTGAGCTGCAGGAGTTGCTTGTATATTTTTGAGATTAGTTGTTTGTCAGTTGCTTCATTTGCTATTATTTTCTCCCATTCTGAAGGCTGTCTTTTCACCTTGCTAATAGTTTCCTTTGATGTGCAGAAGCTTTTAAGTTTAATTAGGTCCCATTTGTTTATTTTTGCTTTTATGGTCCTACCTCTCAACAGACTCATGTGGTGTTTTTTAATCTGCAGTACTGGTGAATTTATTTTCTCTGAGATTATCATGGCAACCGTGCCTGCAAAGCGTTATTAGAATAGTTATCAGGTTGCCTATTCAATAATGGGGAAGAATCAATTATGTGCTATGAGAAGTTATTTCCCAAGAATGCATCAAGGATCTGTTGTCCAGGAACAAGGATGGGCTGGGTTTCCTGGAATGACAAATGACTGATGATTGACCTCTTAAATTGACACCAAAAAAATAGAGGTCTGTTATGTATCCAAGTGCAATCAAGCCAAACTGGCCTTACTCTAGCAGACCTAGCCCCGAAATTTTCTTTTTCTCTGCCATAGCTACTAAACGTATTTGGTTTTAGCAAATAATTCTTATTTCTTTCAACAGGACTGAGCAGAAGGAGGGAGGTGGGGGAGCATTGTGTGCCCATGAACAGGCTCTTGCACACATGCGTGCAGCAAGCACACATTCAGAGTGAGAAGCACAGACCCAGACTATGGGAGATGTGTGTGTCTTTCAGGTTGCCGGCATCATCTCGGCTGGGGTTGTGATGATCGCCATCGTTGCCCTGGGGAAGCTGCTGGAACCCCTGCAGAAGGTATAACCTTGCTTCTCGCCACACCAATTGCTTACTTTCCCTTTCCTGCTCTGCTACCCAAGAAATAGCAGGGGATTTAAAAGTCACCAAATGGCAAACCATTCCACTAAATAACCCGGATTTCCCCATCTCTCCTGGCAGTCAGTCTTGGCAGCTGTTGTAATTGCCAACCTGAAGGGGATGTTTATGCAGGTGTGTGACGTTCCTCATCTTTGGAGGCAGAATAAGACTGATGCTGTAAGTTGCTTGCCATCCTTTTTTCTGAAATAGGAATTACTTATGTGCTTCTTGCCATATTATTATGTCCCCTTATCTCCTGAGTCTTACTTGCATTTTGGGAAGCAGAGCAGAAATTAGAATTTTGTGGATAAGCCAAAACTGTGAAGTCTTCCACATGAGCTACAACTTGTGAAGGTCCTATATCTCTGGGAAGATCCATTTTGTACAAGAATCCCATATGAGCTCCTTCATATACCGCTGGCCTTCCAAAGCCAAAGAACAACAACAACAACAAAAAACCCTCTAATCTAGAAGGACAAATAAAACAAAACATGAAGCAGAAACAAAATGCAAAACCCCATGTCGATTATAATTTTGATTAAAGTAATCTTTACAACTCTTCTGAGGAATTGTAAAAACAAAAAAGAAGAAGCAGCAGCAGCTAAACCCTTCAGAATTTTGCTGTAATTTAAACCAGAACAGATAAAAAGAATGGGAAAAAATTCCGTATCTGTCTATATGGAAAGATCTCCAAGACAAATTGTTAAGTAAAAAGAGACTGGTCCAAATTGAAGAGTGTGTATAACACCCTAAAAGAAAGGAAAATAATCTATGTTTTGCATTGGTATTTGCTTGTATTTGCAAAAAAAAAAAAATGCTGGTGAAAAATATGCACATGTGTACACATACACACACACACACACAGAAATAAAAGAGGATGTAAGAGAGAAAAGAGGATGGGAATGAATGGAGAAAGGAGAGGGTTGCAACCAAGAGTTTTCACTGCACACTTTTTTGGTCGCCCATGTTGCTTGTGGGATCTTAGTTCCCCGACCAGAATTCAAACCTGAACCCCCCACAGTGGGTATGTGGTGTCTTAACCGCTGGACCTCCAGGAAAGTGCCTCTGCTTAATACCAATTTCATTTTGAACTATGTTAATATATATCAGGGCTTCCCTGGTGGCTCTGTGGTAAAGAATCTGCCTGCCAATGCAGGAAACGGGGGTTTGATCCCTGGGTGGTGAAGATCCCCTGGAGGAGGAAATGGCAACCCACTCTAGTATTCTTGCCAGGGGAATTCCATGGACAGAGGAACCTGGCGGGCTACAGTCCACGGGGTTGCAAAGAGTTGGACATGACTCAGTAACTAAAACAATAATATATCACCTATTCAAAAATTAAATCTAAAAATATTTTAATGGGACAGTTGGCCTGTATTGGGAAGTCCAATTTCCACTTAAAGTATGTAAAGATGTCAGAATATTTTACAAAGCTGTGATTTGTTCGTGGACAATTGATCTTATTATTTTTACAGGTAGTCACCCACTTCATGGTACCTGATGAATTAGCATTTTTCATTTTCATGTTTTCCTAGGCTATCTGGGTATTTACATGCATGGCATCCATCATTCTGGGACTGGACCTCGGTTTACTAGCTGGCCTTGTGTTTGGATTTCTCACTGTGGTCCTAAGAGTTCAATTGTGAGTAATATAAGATCCAAGTTATTGATAAACAGGACAACACACCCTGAAATTTCTTATACAATTTTGATAAGTATAATAAAACTACTCCCTTTCACAGTAGTTACTATTTATTAGTGCTTCTACAAGTTAAACATTATCATAATTAGTCTTTAAAAAAATGTGAATATGTTTTATTATTCTCATTTGATAGGTAAGATAATTGAAACTCAGTAGGTTAAGAACCTTCCCTAAGATCACACAGCCAGTATGTTGCAGAGCCAGCATTTCAAAGATGTATCCCACCCCAAAATCTATGCACTTACTCACAGGCTTTACTGCTATGTTCACCTCCAAGTCATGGTAAGTCTAAAAGATACATGAGCAGCAAAAGACTGAGGTTGCTGTGTAGTTTCTTTTTAAAATGAGATGAAGTCTAAGAGGCACTGGGGACCCAAGTCTTGGTCCCAGACAGCTGCTAAATATATTATGGCTCATTTTCTTTTGAAGCTAGTAACCCAGAAGTTATGTAATAACCCAGAATAGGAGACTTTAAGTTAGTTGATTGTAGCCAAAATTCATTCAAATCTGCCAAATAAGGTATGTACCTAATAAGCCATACCAATAATGCAAAATAGATATAATCAGGTCATCTAGAGAGTGAAAGCAGCAGAGACACAGTTCAGAGTAATGGAAAACAATCTGTGAGGCATCTTGGAGGTGTGTTTGTTTTGTTGGGACTCTTGAGAGGCCTTCGGTAGGTACCTTTCTATGTCTCTGGCATTTTCTGAACAGAGAGTTGAAGAAAGCTTTTCTTGAAGCCTCTGCTATCTTCCCAGACTTCTGGCTCCTTCTTGGCCTGCACTTGGGCCATGAAGGAATGAAAAACCTTGGTAAACCTAACACAGATGTCTACAGCTTAGCCTAGGTCCACCTTTCCTGTTCCACCAAGCAATTCTCCTTGCCTCCCCTGGCATGTTGGAGCCTACCCAAAGGTGTGTGTTTACCATCTCAGCACCCTTAAGTGGTTGCCCAGGGGCCTGAAAGACTTCTCAAGCTCCCAAAGCACACAGTTTTCTTCTGGGAAACACCCCAGAAACTCTCCTTGGAAGATGATGTCTTCTGAGCTCTGGATGCCTCCGTATTTACTGTAACTTGTGTGTGATTGAGGGGGAGAAGGGTTTTTAGAGACAGACTACACAGTTTCTGAGCTTTAAGTTAAAAATCAGCATGGCACACTAAGCCAAGGAGAAATGGGTGAAACACTTTACCTGCAGATTTGGTAATGAGGCTTTGAGCCAACCAAAGGCAGTATCCTCCCCAGGATTTAATTTCCAGTAATTATAAGCCTGGTCCAGAGAGCACATTGCTGAGAGCACCCCAAACAGGCATTCTTTGTTCAGGCGTAGTATTTAGCATATGTCCCTAGTCACAGCTGAGGAATCCTGGAATTTATGTGATTGCATCAGGAACAGGAAATCAGCAATCTGGTCCTCCCAGGTTCCTATTTCTATGAAATGAGACTAATTGGATCACTGCAGACTTTCCATACTTCATCAGAAAGTTGCTGTAACTCACAAGGTAGTTCTAGGCACTGTTCCAGACCATGAAGACCCACAGGTTAAAGATAGAGGCTGTGCTTCTCTTCCCTCCAGAGCCTTTTTGAACTTCTCTAAACCTCAGTTTACTCACCCTTAAAAATGAGGATAATACTGTTAACCATTCAGGGCTCAAATAAGATTTAACATGTGTGAAAGCTCTTTGCTTATCCTATAAAGTGCCACACATATGAAAGTACGATGCTCATTACTTCTTGCAGGCATTGGAAAAGAGGCACACTTCCTTTTTTACCCCCAGGCTTGCACAAATACCAGCTGTTCACTTCAGAGTTAGCTACCAGAAAATGTCATCTGCAATAAAGACAGAGTCCCAAGACATCCAAATTATGGGCTCTTTAGATTCTGTCATTTCTTCTAACGTTTTATTCCAAAATATGCCTGTTCCAAAAAATCCTGACCTTAATTTTTCTTCTTTTAGTCCATCTTGGAACAGCCTTGGAAGTATCCCTAGCACAGACATCTACAAAAGCACCAAGAATTACAAAAATGTAAGTGCCCTTGGGAGACACTGGCTGGACTTGGGTTTGCTAAGCTGGATTTTCAGAGGTTGCATATTTCTCTTCTAGTGTGTTAGGGATAAGGTAGCCAAAAAGGGAGGCTACTTCTTTTGGGAAAGCCCATAAGTATACTGGGCATACTAGGAAAACTTTTGTCCCAGTGTGCCTTCTGATATCCAACCCTTTGCGACCCCATGGACTGTAGCCCGCTAGGCTCCTCTGTCCATAGGGATTCTCCAGGCAAGAATACTGGAGTGGGTTTCCATGCCCTCCTCCAGGGGATCTTCCCAACCCAGGGGTTGAACCCAGGTCTCCCTCATTGCAGGCAGATTCCTTAGTGTCTGAGCCACCAGTGAAGCCCTCTGAGCCACCATGGAAGCTCTCTGATATGAATTTTGTTCATGCTAGTTAAGATGTCATTTTAATGTCAAACCATTGTAAGAGGTATTTTTTTAAAAACAGGCAGTTCAATTATTTCCAAAAGTTGAATCAAAATTCTATTTCTCTGAGGGAATGAGGTCAAAAGACATAAACTTCCAGGTATAAAATAAGCCACGGGGATGCAATATACAGTATGGTGACCAAAGTTAATAATACTATATAGCATATCTCAAAATTGCTAAGAGAATAGATCTTAAAAAGTCCTTATCACACAAAAAATTTTGTAATTACATATTGTGACAGATGTTAACTAGACTTATAGTGGTGATCATTTTGCAATATATACAAATAGGTTGTATATAATATGTACAATGTGAACATATGAAACTAATATGTCAATTATAACTTTAAAAAGACAGAGCCTCAGAGACATCTAGGACAAAATACAATATATCTACATACGAGTAACAGCAGTCCCAAAAAAGGAGAAGAGAAAGAAAAAAGATAAAATATTTGAATAAGTATCAAAATGTTCCCAAATTAGAAGAAAAATATGTACAAATCCAGAATGCCCACTGAACCCAGTTAATGTACACATAAAAACCCATACCAAGAAATATTAGTGATAGGGCTGAAAGCCATGGCATAAAAAAAATTTTTAAGCAGCAAGAGGAAAAAAATTTCTATTTCTCTATGTTATCATTATCCTCTATGAAATTGTCTGAAATCCCTGTGAAATCATGTTCTCTGTCACAAAGAACCTTATTTGACATCTGTATCCTTGGCATTGGAAGAAATAATATATAATACAGAAAATCAAAAATGAAGAAACTGAACATTCCATTGATGGGCTTATATTCGCTGCAAAAAAAAAAAAGATTGCTTAATGATCAGAGGCAACAAAGATGAAAAAGCAGAGAAAGAAATTTTAAAGGGGTAGTCCAAGATGGATTCTGAAGCAGGAAGATTCTGAACTCCCCTTCCCCTAAGTACACACCCAATCTACAGCTACTTACTAGCAACAAGAAAACATATAAAAGTCAAAATCTCATTGGTAAAGGCAAATATAGTAAAGGTAGATTAGCCAGACATATATTTAGAAACAAAGCCCAACAAATAACTGTAAAATTTCTATGGAATCACAAAAAACCCTGAGTAGCGAAAGCAATCTTAAGAAAGAACTAAGCGGGAGACATCATGCTCCCTGATTTCAAGTTCTGCTACAAAGCTATTGTCATATACTCTGGTTTCTCTTCAGATCATATTAATATTTCCCCTTTCTACTCCAAAGTTATTATAATCAAAACAGTATGTATGTATTAGCATCAAAATACATATAGATCAATGGAATATAATAGAAAAACCAGAAATAAATTCACAGATACATAGACAGCTTATAACAAGAATATACAATGGAAAAAGATAGTCTCTTCAATCAGTGATATTCAGTTCAGTCAGTTCAGTTGCTCAGTCATGTCCGACTCTTTGTGACCCCATGGACTGTAGTTCACCAGGCCTCCCTGTCCATCATCAACTCCCGGAGTTTACTCAAACTCATGTCCATTGAGTCGGTGATGCCATCCAATCATCTCACCCTCTGTCGTCCCCTTCTCCTCCTGCCTTCAATCTTTCCCAGCATCAGGGTCTTTTCAAATGAGTCAGCTCTTTTCATCAGGTGGCCAAAGTATTAGAGTTTCAGCTTCAACATCAGTCCTTCAATGAACATTCAGGACTGATGTCCTTTAGGATGGACTGGTTGGATCTCCTTGCAGTCCAAGGGACCCTCAAGAGTCTTCTCCAACACCACAGTTCAAAAGCATCAATTCTTTGGCACTCAGCTCTCTTTATAGTCCAGCTCTCACATCTATACATGACTACTGGAAAAACCATAGCTTTGACTAGACAGACCTTTGTGTTTTTGTTTTTTTTTTTAATTTTATTTTATTTTTAAACTCCACAATATTGTACTAGCTTTGCCAAACATCGAGATGAATCCGCCACAGGCACACCCGCGCTCCCCATCCTGAACCCCCCTCCCTCCCCCCTCCCCATACCCTCCCTCTGGGTCATCCCAGTGCACCAGCCCCAAGCATCCAGCATCGTGCATCGAACCTGGACTGGCGACTCGTTTCATACACGATATTATACCTGTTTCACTGCTATTCTCCCAAATCTCCCCACCCTCTCCCTCTCCCACAGAGTCCACAAGACTGATCTATACATCAGTGTCTCTTTTGCTGTCTCACATACAGGGTTATTGTTACCATCTTTCTAAATTCCATATATATGCGTTAGTATACTGTATTGGTGTTTTTCTTTCTGGCTTACTTCACTCTGTATAATAGGTTCCAGTTTCATCCATCTCATTAGAACTGATTCAAATGTATTCTTTTTAATGGCTGAATAATACTCCATTGTGTATATGTACCACAGCTTTCTTATCCATTCATCTGCTGATGGGCATCTAGGTTGCTTCCATGTCCTGGCTATTATAAACAGTGCTGCGATGAACATTGGGGTACACATGTCTCTTTCCCTTCTGGTTTCCTCAGTGTGTGGGATTTCCCCAGCAGTGGGATTGCTGGATCATAAGGCAGTTCTATTTCCAGTTTTTTAAGGAATCTCCACACTGTTCTCCATAGTGGCTGTACTAGTTTGCATTCCCACCAACAGTGTAAGAGGGTTCCCTTTTCTCCACACCCTCTCCAGCATTTATTACTTGTAGACTTTTGGATCGCAGCCATTCTGACTGGCATGAAATGGTACCTCATAGTGGTTTTGATTTGCATTTCTCTGATAATGAGTGATGTTGAGTATCTTTTCATGTGTTTGTTAGCCATCTGTATGTCTTCTTTGGAGAAATGTCTATTTAGTTCTTTGGCCCATTTTTTGATTGGGTCATTTATTTTTCTGGAGTTGAGCTGTAGGAGTTGCTTGTATATTTTTGAGATTAGTTGTTTGTCAGTTGCTTCATTTGCTATTATTTTCTCCCATTCTGAAGGCTGTCTTTTCACCTTGCTTATAGTTTCCTTTGTTGTGCAGAAGCTTTTAAGTTTAATTAGGTCCCATTTGTTTATTTTTGCTTTATTTTCCAATATTCTGGGAGGTGGGTCATAGAGGATCCTGCTGTGATGTATGTCAGAGAGTGTTTTGCCTATGTTCTCCTCTAGAAGTTTTATAATTTCTGGTCTTATGTTGAGATCTTTAATCCATTTTGAGTTTATTTTTGTGTATAGTGTTAGAAAGTGGTCCAGTTTCATTCTTTTGCAAGTGGTTGACCAGTTTTCCCAGCACCACTTGTTAAAGAGATTGTCTTTAATCCATTGTATATTTTTGCCTCCTTTGTCAAAGATAAGGTGTCCATATGTGTGTGGATTTATCTCTGGGCTTTCTATTTTGTTCCATTGATCAATATTTCTGTCTTTGTGCCAGTACCATACTGTCTTGATAACTGTGGCTTTGTAATAGAGCCTGAAGTCAGGTAGGTTGAGTCCTCCAATTCCATTCTTCTTTCTCAAGATAGCTTTGGCTATTCAAGGTTTTTTGTATTTCCATACAAATTATGAAATTATTTGTTCTAGCTCTGTAGACAGACCTTTGTTGGCAAAGTAATGTCTCTGCTTTTTAATATCCTGTCTAGGTTTGTCGTAACTTTTCTTTCAAGGAGTAAGCGTCTTTTTATTTCACGGCTGCAGTCACCGTCCGCAGTGATTTTGGAGCCCCAAAAAATAAAGTCTCCAGCTGTTTCTGCTGTTTCCCCATCTATTTGCCATGAAGTGATGGAACTGGATGCCATGATCTTTGTCTTCTGAATGTTGAGCTTTAAGCCAACTTTTTCACTCTCCTCTTTCACTTTCATCAAGAGGCTCTTTAGTTCTTCACTTTCTGCCATAAGGGTGGTGTCATCTGCACATCTGAGGTTATTGATATTTCTCCCAGCAATCTTGATTCTAGCTTGTGCTTCTTCCAGCCAAGCATTTTTCATGATGTATTCTGCATATAAGTTAAATAAGCAGGGTGACAATATACAGCCTTGATGTACTTCTTTTCCTATTTGGAACCAGTCTGTTGTTCCATGTCCAGTTCTAACCATTCCTTCCTGACCTGCATACAGATTTCTCAAGAGGCAGGTCAAGTGGGCTGGTATTCCTCTTTCAGAATTTTCCACAGTTTATTGTGATCCACACAGTCAAAGGCTTTGGCGTAGTCAATAAAACAGAAATAGATGTTTTTCTGGATCTCTCTTGCATTTTCAATGATCCAGTGGATGTTGGCAATTTGATCTCTGGTTCCTCTGCCTTTTCTAAATCCAGCTTGGACATCTGGAAGTTCACGGTTCACGTATTGCTGAAGCCTGGCTTGGAGAATTTTGAGCATTACTTTGTTAGTGTGTGAGATGAATGCAATTGTGTGGTAGTTTGAGCATTCTTTGGCATTGCCTTTCTCTGGAATTGGAATGAAAACTGACCTTTTTCAGTCCTGTGGCCACTGCTGTGTTTTCCAAATTTGCTGGCATATTGAATGCAGCACTTTCACAGCATCATCTTTTAGGCTTTGAAATGGCTCAACTGGAATTCCATCACCTCCACTAGCTTTGTTCGTAGTGATGCTTGCTAAGGCCCACTTGACTTCACATTCCAGGATGTCTGGCTCTAGGTGAGTGATCACACCATCGTGATTATCTGAGTCATGAAGATCTTTTTTGTACAATTCTTCTGTGTATTTTTGCCACATCTTCTTAATATCTTCTGCTTCTGTTAGGTCCATACCATTTCTGTCCTTTATTGAGCCCATGTTTGTATGAAATGTTCCCTTGGTATCTCTAATTTTCTTGAAGAGATCTCTAGTGTTTCCCATTCTACTGTTTTCCTCTATTTCTTTGCACTGATACCTGAGGAAGGCTGTCTTATCTCTCCTTGCTATTCTTTGAAACTCTGCATTCAAATGGGTATATCTTTCCTTTTCTCCTTTGCTTTTGGCTTCTCTTATTTTCACAGGCTTTTCTATTCTATTTGAAGCCTATTCTAAAGAAAAGGCTTTTCTTCTTTTCTATTTATAAGGTCTCCTCAGACAACCATTTTGCTTTTTTGCATTTCTTTTTCTTGGGGATGGTTTTCTTGGTTAGAAAACTAACCAATCTAATCACATGGACCACAACTTTGTCTAACTCAGTGAAACTATGAGCTATGCCATGTAAGGTCACCCAAGATGGACGAGTCATGGTGGAAAGTTCTGACAAAAATGTGGTCCACTGGAGAAGGGAATGGCAAACCACTTCTGTATTCCTGCCTTGAGAACCCCATGAACAGTATGAAAAGGCAAAAATATAGGACATGGAAAGATGAACTCCCCAAGTTGGTAGGTGCCCACTATGCTGCTGGAGATCAGTGGAGAAATAACTCAAGAAAGAATGAAGGGATGGAGCCAAAGAAAAAACAACACCCAGTTGTGGATGTGACTGGTGATGGAGCAAAGTCCAATGCTGTAAAGAGCAATGTTGCATAGGAACCTGGAATGTTAGATCCATGAATCAAGGCAAATTGGAAGTGATCAAACAGGAGACAGCAAGAGTGAACACTGACATTTTAGGAATCAGTGAACTAAAATGGACTGGAATGGATAAATTTAACTCAGATGACCATTATATCTACTATTGCGGGCAAGAATCCCTTAGAATAAATGGAGTATACAGGCTTCCCTGTCCATCGCCAACTCCCAGAGTTTACTCAAACTCATGTCTGTTGAATCAGTGATGCCATCCAGCCATCTCATCCTCGGTCATCCATCCCATTTTCCTCCTGCCTTCAATCTTTCCCAGCATCGGGGTCTTTTCCAAGGAGTCAGTTCTTTGCATCAGATGGCCAAAGTATTGGAGTTTCAGCTTCAGCATCAGTCCTTCCAATGAATATTCAGGACTGATTTCTTTAGGATGGACTGGTTGGATCTCCTTGCAGTCCAAGGGACCCTCAAGAGTCTTCTCCAACACCACAATTCAAAAACATCAATTCTTCAGTGCTCAGCTTTCTTGATAGTCCAACTCTCACATCCATACATGACCACTGGAAAAACCATAGCTTTGACTAGATGGACCTTTGTTGGCAAAGTAATGTCTCTGCTTTTGAATATGCTGTCTCGGTTGGTCATAACTTTCCTTCCAAGGAGCAAGCATCTTTTAATTTCATGGCTGCAGTCACCATCTGCAGTGATTTTGGAGCCCCTCAAAATAAAGTCAGCCACTGTTTCCACTGTTTCCCCATCTACTTGCCATGAAGTGATGGGACCAGATGCCATGATCTTAGTTTTCTGAATGTTGAGCCTCAGCCAAGTTTTCACTCTCCTTTTTCACCTTCATCAAGAAGCTTTTTAGTTCTTCTTTGCTTTCTGCCATAAGGGTGGTGTCATCTGCACATCTGAGGTTATTGATATTTCTCCTGGCAGTCTTGATTCCGGCTTGTGCTTCTTCCAGCCCAGCGTTTCTCATGATGTACTCAGCATATAAGTTAAATAAGCAGGGTGACAATATACAGCCTAGACGTACTCCTTTTCCTATTTGGAACCAGTCTAACTGTTGTCCAGTTCTAACTGTTGCTTCCTGACCTGCATAGAGACTTCTCAAGAGGCAGGTCAGGTGGTCTGGTATTCCCATCTCTTTAAGAATTTTCCAGAGTTTGTTGTGGTTCACACAGTCAAAGGCTTTGGCACAGTCAATAAAGCAGAAGTCAGTGATGTTAGAGATACTGAACAGCCATATGCAAAAGAATGAACCTGGACTACTATCTTGTATAATATACAAAAATGAACTCAAAATGGATTAAAGACTTGAATATAAGACCTGAAACCATAAAACTAGAAGAAAACATGGGAAGTTAGCTCCAAGACATCAGTCTTGATGTTAAATGTTTGGATCTGAATCAAAAAGCAAAGGCAGCAAAAGTGGGACTACACCAAACTAAATAGCTTTTGTGTGCAAAGGAAACTATCAACAAAATGAAAAGGCAACCAACTGAATAGAAGGAAATAACTGCAAATTATGTATCTTATAATGGGTTAATATCCAAAATATACCCAGAACTCAAACAACTCAATAGCAAAAAAACCCAAACAAGGCAGAGGCTCTAATAAGACGTTTTCCCAAAGAAGATATACTGATGGCCAACAGGCACAGGAAAAAATGTTCAGTATCACTAATTATGAGAGAAATGCAAACCAAAGCCACAGTGAGATTTTCCTTCACACCTGTCAGAATGGCCATTAACAAAAAACAAGAAATAAGAAGTATCGGAAAGAGTATGGAGAAAACGGAACCCTCTGTTGGACGGAACACACTGTTGGTAGGAATGTAAATTGGTGTAGCATTATGGAAAACAATATGGAGGTTCCTCAAAACATTAAAAATAGAACTATCACCTATTCCAGTTCTTGCTATTTATGTGAAGAAAATGAAAACACTAATTCAGAAAGATGTATGCACTCCTATGATCACTGAAGCATTATTTACAATAACCAATATATGAAAATAACTTAAGTATCCACTGACAGATGAATGGATAAAGAAATGAGCATGCGCACGCATGTGGGCACACATATACACATGAATACTAATCAGAGATAAAAAGGAAAATCTTACCATTTGTAACCACATGGATGGATCTTAAGGTTATTATGAAAAGTGAAATAAGACAGAGAGAGACAAATACCATTAGAGGTATAGATTCTAAAAAACAACACAAATGAATAAAAACAAAATGAAACAAAAGTCACAGATACAAAGGACAGATTGGTGATTACCAGAGGGGAAGGGGGTTGGAGGTTCAGTGAAATGGATGAAGGAGGCGAAGAGGGTATTTATTGTGGTGATCATTTTGTGGTGTATATGAATATAGAATTATTATGTTGCATATACAGAACTAATATAGTGTTATATACCAGTTTTATCTCAATTTAAAAAATTTCTCATGGTAGGAAGTAGACCTGGCCATGAAAGAAAGCAAAGAAAGAAACAACAAAATAAAGAAAACATGTATTTTAGCAACAAATAGTTTTTAAAAGCAAAGAAAAAAATTTTTTTAGATATTAGATACTGAATCTAAAATTCCAGTAGCTGCTACTTAATTTATTTTCACAGTCTCTGGCAGTTGTATTGAGCCAGGTGCTGTCAAGAGCTAGAAATGATTCTATGATGCTCTGAGTCAGGGAACACTTGGTGAGTTGGGGGTTCTGAATTCTAGGCTCTAACTTGTGGAGACTTTGCCCAAGTCAGTCAGCCTCTCAGGGCCTCAGGTTTCTCATCTGAAGGGGCTGGATGAAAACTGCTATGATCCCTAAAGGGTAGAAAAGTCGATGATTCTGTTAGGTTCACTTTTTGTCTGGCCATTGTGTGTCAGGGTGCTGCTGCTGCTAAGTCGCTTCAGTCGTGTCCGACTCTGTGCGACCCCATAGACGGCAGCTCACCAGGCTCCCCTGTCCCTGGGATTCTCCAGGCAAGAACACTGGAGTGGGTTGTCATTTCCTTCTCCAATGCAGGAAAGTGAAAAGTGAAAGCGAAGTCGCTCAGTCGTGTCCGACTCTTAGCGACGCCATGGACTGCAGCCTACCAGGCCCCTCCATCCATGGGATTTTCCAGGCAAGAGTACTGGAGTTGCCATTTCCTTTTCCAGAACAAGCAAATAACATAATAGGCTTCAGTTCCTGCAAGTCCCTTAGATTTTTCTCCTTTTTTCCCCCTCCCTATTTTAAAATAGTTGAGGGAGATGGGGAGAAGGCCAGTCATATGAACTTGAGGCAATTCATTGACGATTTGGAGCCTCAGTTTCATTTTTTTTTTAACTTTTTATTTTGTACTGGGATATAACCGATTGACAAGGTTGTGATAGTTTCAGGTGAACAACAAAGAGACTCAGCTATACATATATGTGTATATATTCTCCCCCAAACACCTCTCCTATCCAGGCTGCCATGTAACATTGAGCAGAGTTCCCTGTGCTATGGAATTCTGGTTATCCATTTAAAATATAGCAGTGTGTACAGGCCCATCCCAAACTCCCTAACTATCCCTGCCCCCTCCATTCTTCCTCCATACCAACAACCATAAGCTCATTCTCCAAGTCTGTGAGTCTGTTTCTGTTTTGTAAGTTCATTTGTATCGTTTCTTTTTAGATTCCACATATAACAGATGTCATAGGATATTTCTCCTTCTCTGACTGACTGACTTCACTCAGTATAACACTCTCTAAGTCCATCCATGTTGCTACAAATGGCATTATCTCAATCTTTCTATGCCTGAGTGATATTTCATTGTATATATGTGCTACATCTTCTTTGTCGATGGACGTTCTCTGTCGATGGACATTTAGGTTGCTTCCATGTCTTGACTGTTGTAAACAGTGCTGCAGTGAATATTGGGGTGCATATCTCTTTTTGGATCATGTTTTTCTCTGGATCCGTGCCCCAGGAGTGGGATTACAGGGATATACAGTATCTGTGTTTTGGAGTCTCAGTTTCGTCATCTGGAAATTAGAGGGCTGGATAATTGCTTTCTAAGACTGTTTCTATTCTGACCTTCTCTGTGACTGTGGAAGTTCAGGAATTTGTGTAACTCTGTCTCCCAACTGCAATCTAGGCCCTATTCAAGGCAAGTTGACTGCCACTGCCTAGCTCCTTGGAGCAATTCTAACTCCGCTCCTAGCTGAATAGCCAAAAGCTTAATTGAATATTTAAATGATTTAAACTCAATTTTTTTTTTAAATGCTAGATTGAAGAACTTGAAGGTGTGAAGATTCTGAGATTTTCTAGTCCTATTTTTTATGGCAACGTTGATGGTTTGAAAAAATGTATCAAGTCCACAGTAAGTATTTTATCCCTAGAAATTTGGTTTCTAACCACCTTTGAGACTTCATTCATTTTATAGGTATTTATTTGGCCCTATGCCCTGTTCCCTTTGTACAGGGCATTCATAACTATAACACCCTTGCCCTCAAATAACTTCTAATCTATTAATATTTGGGGACAGGAAAAAACCAATAATAACACATATGTTAAAATTCAGGTAGCAATAATTGTGCTGGACAAAACCACAAGAGATGTCTCCAGGCAGAATCTGAGTAAGTTTCAAAGAGGAAGTGTAGACAGTAAGTGTTAAGATTTCATGGAAGGGAGCGATCCATGTCAGGCTTTGCATGGCAGTTGGGCAGAAGGAAGGAGATTAATGCAGGGGTTTGGGAACTGTGTGAGCTGAGAGGAAAATATGGGAATGTATATTGGGTAAGGGGTGAGGGGCAGTTGGAATAAAGGGTAAAAAGTATAAGTGGGTTATATAAGCAGGAAATTCTGGTCTTGAATTCTATGCTATGCTTTGAAGGTGGAATTTGCCTTTAGATCAGTGTTTTCCTAAGGTTCAAAGGAATGTTCCTAAATTTTGCAACAAGAGGGCTTTGTTATGTTAAGGAAATTTGTTAAGACTTAAAGCTAAAAAGGTTATTTTTTGCTGTGTGTTTTTTTTTTTTTTTTTACAGTCTTAGAGTCTTCAATATACTACCACCTTTCCTGAGTCTCTGGAGAAGGAAATGGCAACCCACTCCAGTACTCTTGCCTGGAAAATCCCATGGATGGAGGAGCCTGGTAGGCTACAGTCCATGGGGTCCCAAAGAGTCGGACATGACTGAGTGACTTCACTTTCACTTTCACTTTCCCTGAGTCTCTGGGTGGGTAGGTTAGGGTGGCCTGGTAGTGGAGACCTCCATCAGACCTCAGAATTTCTTTTTTGGCAGGATATAGAAGGGAGTATGGAGAAGGCAATGGTAACCCATTCCAGTACTCTTGCCTGGAAAATCCCATGGACGGAGGGGCCTGGTGGGCTACAGTCCATGGGGCACAAAGAGTCGGACACAACTGAGCGACTTCACTTTCATTTTTCACTTTCCTGCATTGGAGAAGGAAATGGCAACCCACTCCAGTGTTCTTGCCTGGAGAATCCTAGGGACGGGGAAGCCTGGTGGGCTGCTGTCTATGGGGTCACACAGAGTTGGACAGGACTGATGCGACTTAGCAGCAGCAGCAGCAACAAAAGGGAGTAATATCGCTTGAGAAATAGCCTTTCCAGGTAAAAACAGTCATTAATGAGCATTAGAAACCAAATGTTCTAACTCACTTAACATTTATTTCCAAAGGTTGGATTTGATGCCATTAGAGTATATAATAAGAGGCTGAAAGCACTGAGAAAAATACAAAAGCTCATCAAGAAAGGGCAGTTAAGAGCAACAAAGGTAAGGCAGCGTCATCCTTTCCGCTCCCACTCTGAAATTCTCTCATTTCTCAGATGACATTAAAGCAGTTAGATCGTCTAAAACTAAATGTACCCTCTTTGGTACCCAGAGGTGAACAGGCAGATGACACATGTATGTCAGAGAACAGCTGAGTTGTTCTTTTAGGCAAGAGAGAATGGGAAAGAATAAAATGACATCAACAGAGCTCCTTGGAAACACAGGGTGTGATTTATCTTCCTCTTTCATGAAATAAACCTTATTTTTACTGAAAGGAACAAAACAAGTGCTAATTCAATACCAGAAAATTATTCACAATAGAAGACAGTTATAGGTTCATACACTTTTAGAGCTACGGTATTACCTTTTATTCAAACATTCCTGCCAATATATCTCTTGCCTAAGTTCCACCATCTTCCAGAAATCAAGCATTTCCTGGCTCCACTGCTCTTCCATTTTTCTTCCTAGAAAACATCAAAATTTGGGCTGAGGTAAACCTTATTCCCTAAGAGTTCATCCTCTTGATGTTTTGCTTACCAAGGAACAGTCTATAGGACTATGAAGTTATTTTAGATTAATTGTTGAAAGACATCCCAGCTAATTGGTAATTAAGTTGGCAATGCTTTCTTTGTTTAGAATGGCATTATAAGTGGTGCTGGTTCATCAAATAATGCTTTTGAGCCTGATGAAGACATTGAAAATCCAGAAGAACCTGATATCCCAACCAAGGAAATAGAGATCCAAGTGGATTGGAACTCTGAGCTTCCAGTCAAAGTGAATGTTCCCAAAGTGCCAATCCATAGCCTCGTACTTGACTGTGGAGCCGTCTCTTTCTTGGATGTTGTTGGAGTGAGATCATTGCGTGTGGTAAGGTTCTGATGTTTCAAATTACAGATTTGGAGCTTTGGTAATAGTAAAACAATGTGGGTTTCCTGGTCTTACAGAAGGGTAACTGATTGCACAGGTTCTGTAATTTTTCTAGGGGGATGCTTTTGCAATGGAATGTATTATTAAACCATGGGTTGCAGAGCTGGACTCCCTGGGCTTGAATCGTGGCTCTTCAACTTATTAGTGGTGTGACTGTGGGCAAATCGCTTAATCTGTCTGTACCTCAGTTTCTCCATCTGAATGTGGGGATAGTGATGGTACCTCCTTCATAGGCTTGTTATGAGGATTAAATGAGAAGAATGAAGAGTGTCTGGCACATGGTCACCTGTCAGCAAGTATTACTGTTTGTTACGTTTTATTTTCCTGAGAATATATATGACATGGAATATGAAAAGAAAAATGGGCAAAATTTAATATTATGTTTTTATCTGTTATGTGAACAGCAGCAGAATGAGAAACACGGTAGGGCTGGAAAAGCCAGGCATTATCAGGGTTAGATCTGCAGGAAGTAGGCCAGACATCTAGGCAGTCAAAGAGCTGAATGAAGAACATGCGGGACAGAAACATTCTTATCAGAAAGCAGGTATGCAAGGTCAAGTTCAGTGATTCCTTTAACAAATAGATGTGCAATGCCTCAGATGTGCCAAGCCCTTGGCTGGGGACCAGAAACTATTAATAATTATGAAGTAGCCATAGTTCCTACCCTCCTGGGACTAAGCGATCTAGGGGGCAAGGAAAATGTTAAATAATCTTTTAAATAACAATTGTATTAAGTGCTCAAAACAGACTAATGAGGTCAACTTGACCAGGAGTGTCAAGTTTAAGTGAAGCTTCATGTAGGTATCAAGAGGATTGGGCAGAAAAGCAGGCAGGGTCAAGGCACCGACAATCAGGTTTATGTAATAATATCAAACTACTCTCAACTGAGGTTTAACTTAGCTGGGGCTTCTTGTTGCTTTCAAATGCTAAAGTGACAATTTTGAAAGCTCCAAACTCTATACTTGCATAGAGGTCTTGATCTTTTTTCCCCAGAAAATTTAAGCTCTGTATGATTATTGTCCATGGGTCTTTTGTTTTGTCCATAGGTCTTCTGTCTTAATTCTTTTAATTCAACTTTTTATTTTGAGATAACTGTAGACCCCCATAAAACTATAAGAAATAATACAGAGAGATCCTCAGTACCACTTACCCAGTTTCTTTCAGTGGTAACATCTTGCAAAACTATAGTGTAAGAGCACAATCACTATACTGACACTGCTACAGTCAAATACAGAGACCCTGGTTTCTAGGCCAGTGTTTACACTTGGTGTCTGGTGGCCGCATATCCACAGCCATATCTCTTCCACTCAGAGACGTAAACTCATACTCTTCTCTCCAACCAGCAGAGGTTGCATTATCCCTTCTTTCCTTCCTTCCTCAAGTATTTATGAAGCTCTTGTGTGCTATCCAGTGCTGGGCTATTGAGCACTGGATGTTGCCACCTCTTGAGACATGGTCTTTTCATCCTAAGCATCATCACTGTATGTTGAAACTTCGGTGGTTTTCCAATTTCCAATAATGAACTTTCTTCAGACTCCTGATTCACCATGAAAGTGTTCAAAGTTTCTCCTGAGCAAGTAGTTGAATGCTACTGAGTTAAAGGCAGGTAAAGTTACTCATTGTTACAAATTCTCCTTTTTAAATTTTTAGATTGTCAAAGAATTCCAAAGAATTGATGTAAATGTGTACTTTGCATCCCTTCAAGGTAAATGCATATATATGTATCTATCTATAAGACTTTTCTTTAAGCCTTTTCTCCTACCTTGGAATGTGAGTACATAATGTCCAAAGGGCTTTTTTTCCAAAAACTATTTTTATTGTGGTAAAAGAGATATAAGACTTTTAGTCAAGAATCCAACTAATTCAGTGGCATTAAGTACATTCACCGTGTTGTGCAATTAATCACAACTACCCTTTCTTGCTTTCTTTCCTTTTTTTTTCTTTTGGTCAGTATAACATTTATTACTGAGATATTTTGCACCATTTGCTTCTGTTTACATCTTTGAGATCCAGTGTGTATTTTACATTTACTGCACATTTTTTGTTGTTGCTGTTGTTATTTTCTGTTTTTTTTTTTTAATTGAAGTTTTAGTTGGTTTATAATATTATATTAGTTCCAGGTATGTAGCATAGTGATTTAGTATTTTTTCAGACTATAATTCATTACAGGTTATTACAAGATAATAGCTATAATCCCCTGTGCTATATAGGATTTCCTTGTTGATTATCCATTTTATACTCAGTAGTTTGTATCAATTAGTCTCATACACCTAATTTGTCCTTGTACCAACCTTTTGGTGACCAGGAGTTTGTTTTCTTGCTTTTGAAGCATTTTTTTTTTTTTTTTTTTTGATGTGGATCATTTTTAAAAGTCTTCATTAATTTGTTACAATATTGCTTCGGTTGTTTTATGTTCTGGTTTTTTGGCCATGAAGCATTTGGGATCTTAGCTCCCTGACCAGGAATTGAACCCAAACCCCCTGCATTGGAAGGTGAAGTCCTAACCACTGGACTACCAGGGAAGTCCCATAAGTTTGTTTTCTACATCTGTGGATCTGTTTCTGTTTTGCATACACATTCATTTGTATTTTTTTAAGATTCCACATATAAGTGATATCATAAAGCATTTGTCATCCTCTGACTTACTTCACTAAACGTAATATTCCTTAGGTCCATCCACATTACTGCAAGTGGCAGAATTTCATTCTTTTTTATAGCTCAATAATATTCCATTTCATTTATGCCACATCTTTTAATTTAATCATCTGTTGATGGGCACTTAGATTGTTTCCATGCTATTGTAAATAAAACAAGACCTAATTAAACCTAAAAGTTTTTGCTTAGCAAAGGAAACCATCAACAAAACGAAAAGACAACTTTCTGAGTGGGAAAAAATACTTGCAAATTATGTGATTGACAAGGAGTTAATATCCAAAACATAAAGACAGCCACAAAGAACAAATGCTGGAAAGGCTGTGGAGAAAAGGGAATGCTCCTAGACTGTTGGTGGGAATGTAAGTTGGTACAACCACTATGGAAAACAGAATGGAGGTTCCTCAAGAAACGAAAAACAGAGTTGCCATATGATTCAGCAATCCCACTCTTGGGCAAAACTATAATTCAAAACATACGTGCAGCTCTGTGTGCAGCACTGTTCACAATAGCTAAGACGTGGAAGCAACCTAAATGTGCATCAACAGATGAATGGCTAAAGAAGATGTGGTATTAATACATATATACAATGGAATACTATGCAGCCATAAAAAGAATGAGATAATGCTGTTTGCAGCAACATGGATGGACTTAGAGATTATCCTACTAATTGAAGTAAGTCATAGAAAGAGAAGTACTATATGATATCACTTGTGCAGAATCTAAAATATGACACAAATGAAACTATCTACAAAACAGAACGGATTTATAGACATAGAGAACAGACTTGTGGTTGCCAAGGGAATGAGGGGTGGGGAAGAAATGGGTTTGGAGTTGGGGTTAGCATATGCAAACTAGTATGTATAGAATGGATAAACAATAAGGGCTTACTGTATAGCACAGGGAACTATATTCGATATTCTGTTTTATATATATATATATATATATATATATAAACTGAATCACTTTGTTGTACAGCAGAAATTAACACAACATCGTAAATCAACTATACTTCAATTAAAAATATTTGGAACAAATACAGATAGCTCATACAACTCAATATCAAAAAACCAAACAACCCAATCAAAAAAAATGAGCAGAAGACCTGAACAGGCATTTTTCTAAAGAAAACATGTAGATGGCTAACAGGCACATGAAAAGATGCTCAACAGTGCTAATTGTTAGAGAGATGCAAATCAAAACAACAATCAGATATCATTTTATACCTGTCAGAATTTCTATCATTATAAAGTCTACAGTTAAAAATGTTGGTATGGATGTAGAGAAAAAGGGCACCCTGGTACATTGTTGGTGGGAATGTAAATTGGTACCACCACTGTGGAAAACAATTTGGAGGTTTCTCAAAAAACTGAAAATAGAAGTACCACTGGATCCAACAATTACACTCCTCAGTATATATCTGGAAAAAAACAAAAACACTAATTTAAAAAGATCTGTGTGTCCCAAAGATCACCACAACTATCTATTTTCAAAATTACCATTGCCACAAACAGAAACTCTACCCATTAAACAATTACTCTGAAGGTCTTTTTGAATCCAGAAGGATTACTTCCAACTTGTGTCATAGAGCTGGTAACACCTGGAAACCTATGTCCTCTTAGCAGTGGAGGATCAATGGGGAAAAAACTGTCCTCGGGAGAGCAGAGCTGGAAAATGACTCATATCCCTGAGAACTAGAGGAACTTGCAGGGCACGAATCTGTGTCTGTCGATGTACAAGTGGTGTATAGGAATAGTAGTGGTTAGACTGAGTTCTCTAGGAGCAGAGCCTGAGATAAGGATTCTAGCGCAAGTGACTTATTAAGGCAGTACACTGGAAAATTCATCAAGAACTGAGGGGAGCAGGATAGGGCAGGAGGAGAAGACAAAGGGATGGCTTCAGAATCTACTTAGCTTGGTTTCACAGGGGAATATCTCAAGAAGAGCACCAGATGGTTTTCTTGAGGCAAGAGCAGTGGGGGGCTGGCCCTTTTACCTCCAGATCAGTCCAGCTGTGGCTGCGGGCCACCCAAGGGAGGGGGTGAAACCTCCTAGGCCTTCTTCAGGTGAGACAGTTCCCATTGGCCAAAGCATGTTCTCCATTGAAGGGTACAGCTGTGAACTGTTAGCAGCCAGACTCACAGCAGCAGGAGAATGGGTTCCCTGGAAAAAGAGAGATGGCTGGGAAACAAGACCATCTATTAATACCACAACCAGTTATGGTGTCACCATGCCGTGTGCTACTGGAAAAGAAACTGACAGAGCAGGATCACATTCTGGAAATGAGAAAAAAAAAAAAAGATTCAAAGGAGGAGGTTCCAAAACTTAGCATTGGTTGATGTTGTAAGAATATCTTTTCCTAGAGACTAACTAAACATTATCTTTTACTTTTGAAGATCATGTGATAGAAAAGCTGGAGAAATGTGGTTTCTTTAATGATAATAACATCAGGAAGGACATATTTTTTATGACTGTTCATGATGCTGTCCTCCATCTCCAGAACCAGGTGAAATCTCAAGAGGTTCAAGATTCCATTTTAGAAACGGTAAACATTGAAACTTTCTACATATGTAGCTTTCCTAAACTACCATGGTTTCTGTAAATGGCAGAAAATTCCACAAACCTAAATTTGAATCCCAGGCCAGTGAAGTTTTTAAGCCACCTGCTTAACTTTTCAGAGCCTCAGTTTTCTCATCAGTAAAATGGGAGTAAAACATTCCCCTTGCTGGGTACATATGAAGATTCAATGGGACAGTTTATAGGAAAGCACCCGGTAGAAACCAGTACATTATTAGTTCCACAATGTGGGGGTTTACTAATATAAGTAGGCAGTAGCTGTACTGACTTTTAAGAAAAAAGGCACCAAATCTTGGATCTTCTATGATTTGTATGTAAATGCAATTTAAATTCTCAGCAGTCTGTAAACTCTTATCAGTTTTTTTTTTCCCTTTGGCCGCACCGTGTGACTGTGAGATCTTAGTTCCCTGACCAGGGATTGAACCTGTGCCCCCTGCATTGGAAGTGTGGAGTCCTAACTACTGGACTGCCAGGAAATTTCCTATCAATGTTTTTAAATAGGATTCATTAGGTCATAAGTGATCTTTGAAGAAAAAAAATTGAAAACCACAAATCATCCTAGAGTTTATTCTCCGAAAAACAGGATAGACTCTGACTTCCCACTGGCCTCCTTATTTTATCATTTTTCCTGTAAAATACCCAGGAGAGTTGAGGATTCTGATGTGCGTCATTGGGCTGGGCCTACTGCTTAATACAAGAATGTCATCTCTCATGGACTGTCTCACAATGAATTTGGGAAACTAAAATGTCTATAAAAATGACAACAATAATAATCATTCTGATAACACAGTCCACTATATTTTAAATTGCTTCCTTTTTTTCTAAAAGTAGGATAAGTAGATTCTTAGTGTAGATTGAAAGTTACTGTTTGAAGTGAAACTAATTTAGAAAACAATAGTACATTATTCAATTCACCTATTGTTAGTAGAAAGATTGTTCTACTTAATGGTGTTGGAGAAAATACTACTTCTAAATACCAAGATGTGGATCTTAAATAAATAAAAAAAAGGTGCTACACTCAAGATGCTCAGCTTTGAAAACCTGCAAATATTTTTTAATATGTCTAAGGACTTCCCAGGTGTCTAGAGGTTGGGAATCCACCTTCTAATGCAGGGGATATGGGTTTGATCCCTGGTCGAGGAACTAAGCTCCTGCATGCCACGAGGCATCTGAGCCCTTGTGCCGCAACTAGAGAGAAGCTGGCGAGCCACAATTAAGACCCAATGTAATCCCAGGGATGGTGGAGCCTGATGGGCTGCTGTCTATGGGGTCGCACAGAGTCAGACATGACTGAAGCGACTTAGCAGCAGCAGCAGCAGTACCCAAATAAATAAATGAAAAAAATTTTTAATATAACTGAAAATTGACTTATTGTTTTCCCCGTAGGTAACAATAACAAAGCAGGATAGTGTAAAGAGAATTGAGTTTTTTATTTGTGAGGTTAAAAGTAGCTAAAATGAAATGTTACTCTTATGTTAATGTACATTTAGAGCTGCTTTGGGAATATGCTTTATGGGTAAGACAAAGTCCAGATTGTTACTGGTTTCCTTTGTGTGTAGATTAAATTACACATTATGGCTAAAAAGCAGAATTTTCCTGAATAACCTACTTGGTCCATAGATATTGGTTTCTATCTCCAATAAAATTAATTCCCATTCAATTCAACTTGAGATTGTTTATTGTTGTCAGTCAGGAGCCCTTCACTTCGAGTTCCCTGGATGCTCAATGCTTTACTAAGTGCTCTTAGCTTGGTTATTGAAAGAAAATGACCATTGACTACAGAATCATTTAGGCCGACCAGATGACTTGCTAAGTGTACACTTCAGAGGTTGGGGAAGAGAGTTGCAAAGGAGGTTAGACAATGAACTATACCAGTTCACACTTGAATGTGAAAAAAATGGTGGAGGGAGAATTCTAAGTGGGAAATATGAAAGATCAAGAAAGCTGAAAAGGATTTTGAAGTATGTAGATTTTAGATGAGAGGCACCAGCCAAGCTGCAAATCATTTTCAGTGAAGAACCAGGTAGGTTGATGCTATTAGGCTTCTAATAAATAGTCTCTGTGTTCTCTTTTGTCAAGATCACCCTCATCCAAGACTGTAAAGATCCTCTTGAATTAATGGAAGCAGAAATGATCGAAGAACAACTTGATGTCCAAGATGAGGTATGATCAGTATTTTTGTTCAAAGAAAAGAATTTGAATTAAACAGAATAATACTTGGAGTATTAAAAATATTTGATAAAAACTATCCAGGGAAAATAATTTTAAGAAAATACCAAGAGGGTAAAATGGAAAACAAGGATTCTCTATTGAAGACATTAAGTACCAGGGGATGGGGAGGTGCCTTTTGCTCCAAGCCTACAGATGTGATCAGCAACTGGAAGCAGCCAACACATTTGTCTTGATTTTATACCTAAACTTATGCACACTTTCTCTTTCAGAGACCTAAGGCCAGTGGGATAGGAGAAAGGTGAATGGAGGGAATTTTTAAGCCAGGAGTTTCATAAGCCTCAGAAATAGTGAGTTGGCCAAAAAGTTCGTTCGAGTTTGCCAGCTCTTAGGGACAAAACCAAAAGCACTTTTTGGCCAACTTAATTGTATGTGAGGAGTAGGAACCTCTTCCTCTGACTGATGATGGCTTTAGAAAGAGACAGATTCCAGTTGAAAGATGTTTCAAAATCAAGTAGCCCCACATCCTCAGCTCTGCAGAGATCCTTCCTACCCCATCTCTAAGGATGTTGTCTCAGCTTTTGTGTGAATGTTTCTAGACTTTGGCAACTAGTAGCTTTTCAAGGGGGTTTGCTACACAGCTGGAAGTCTCCAGGTGTCAGCTGTGCTTACAAACCAGATTCACCCTTTCTCTAAGAATCATCCAGTGGACTGAGATCATTCTGGTTGCCTTCTCTGAACAGTCCTTAAATATTTGAGAGTAGCTTTCATGTTTATAACAGACTCTACCCTGGATGAGACTCCTGTTTTCTTTACTGTTCCTCACGGCTAAGAAATTTGTTAGTTCTTCCCTGAACAAGAAGGGGATACAAAATCCCAGACAGGGTCAACTATGATGTCCCTTGGTCTCATCAAGATATTTACATTACAGTGACTTAAGAATGGGTTTATTTTCATAACAGCTACATCAAATTTTTTGTCCTATTGAGCAGGGGTCCACTAAAGACTTGAGCATTTTCACATGAACCATGGTCTAGGTGGGCGCCTCATTTACAGTTATAGAATTGGTTTTGATCTTAATGCAGAACTATGTATTTTCTGCTAGATTACAGGCAGAGAAGATTTTTAGGGAAGAAATCACCAAGTAGAGTGAAAATCAGGGGTTCTGCATTTTAGCCCATCAGCTTAATGAGCCCAGGAATATTATTATGAAGCTGTTAAGTCCTTCCAGCTTAGTGTTTATGATTAAGGCTATAAGGACAAGTTAGTTGAATGAGAACTCATATATCACAATTGGAACTTAAGAAGTTGCCACACTATAGAAGTATTTTTGATGCCACATAAAAGCATCATTCAGGTAGGGCTCCTGTAGATAAGGAAACTGTAAAGCAGAGTGGTTTTAAGGGGCTGAACTTTAGACCAACAGACTTGAGTGCTGGCCTTGATTCTGCAACTAACCATCTGAGTAGCCTGCGACAATTTACTTATCCTGACCTCATTTTAGTTTCTTCATGTAAGATAGAAATAATAACGTTACAGAGTTTTGACCGTTAATGGATACATGTAAAGGAATAAAACAGTCTTGTACATAGTAAGTGCTCAAGAAATAGTAATGATTGCTTTTAAACTACATCCAATTAGCATATGATGAGGTACAAAATTAAGTTTTTACCCTACTTTCATTGTGGTGCTATACACCTGAGTAAATGGAAGCAACCAACGCTACGAAGACATATTTGCAAAAAGATTAGGTAGACTTAAGGAGAATTCCGTTGCATCAACACTGTTTCCCCCTTGCTTCCACAGGCTATTCGAAGACTTGCTTCCTGAAATTGAGCTCAGGAGGTCACTCTAAGCAAAGACTGCGTGGCAGAATTTCCCCACCATGTAATTCTATGCAAGTATTTTCTGCATTGACTATTTTCTTTGAACTTGAAACACTCATTCTTTTTCCAGTAGACTTTTAAAAATCTTTTTTTTTTTAACCTCTTAACCACTGAAAGAGAAGCACAAAGATTGTTTCTAGGCTTTATTTATAAAATGAGTATTTTACTTCTAAAATGTGCAACATGGTCAAAGAGGGTTTAGCAGTTTGCAGGATCTGAGGGAACCATGCTGCTACTCCTACAACAGATTTGCTAGGAGTGTGCATGTGGGTACATGTGTACTTCTGTACAGCTGGGGTAAGGATCACCCAACAGTCTCTGTGGGCAGGTGAGTCAGGAACGATTATCCTGTAAATCTATTTCTGATTGACCTTGATACCTATGAGCTGCTCTGATCACAGTGTAATGTCACAGTGAGTAAAGGCCGAAATAGAATTATTAGTGTACTTATCAGTAAAGGTCTTTAGAAATCCCTTTTGGTAAATGCATCCAAAAAGTTTTAAAAATACAAATTTGGTTAATGAGGTATTACTATATGTGACCAGATATGTAACTAGAATAAAGGAAATGTTCATTTAAAAGCTATAGAATTGACTCAGAGAAGTGACGTGATAAGATTATTGTGGTTTATTGATATCATTTTTTGATATAAAAAGCAAAGCTCACAAATAAGATCCAGTAAAAATATATGATACACTATCTTTAGTTGAAAAATGCAGTTTTAATTTACCCTAGTTTATAGAAATGAGCATTGTGTACAGTATATTTAAGTATGGTCTATTTAAAATCTAACAGAAAAATTGTGTTATTTTGAACAAAAATCAATTTTAATATGTTCATAAGACCATGGTGACTAAAACAAGTTTATATTTTTTGTTAAAATGTTAGCAAGTATGTGAAGTGATCTTTAACTAAATTCTAAACACCTTTCAAAAAATCTAAAAAGTGAACTGCTTATGTGTATGTATATGAAGATAAAGCATTCTAAATGAGCTCAGTATTAAAGGAAAAAAGTTGGTTTGGAATATATACATTGAAAATATATGTTTTTAAAAATCCATATGTTAAGCCAAAACATTTTTACTTAACCTTTTCTGAGGGCCAAATATTTCTAGGCATTGTGTATAATATATTGGCTTTGGTCCTGTGGACTGGTTGCATGAATTTCACACTGGACTGAATGAAGTTGTACTTCATTTCTAGAGAAAAATACTCAGGTTTTCAATTGAGATAATGTCTTAACTTGACTGAGAATGGTATTGTATCTCTGGCACATATGTGTGGAGTTCCTAAAGGCGTTTGGCTATCCAAAGGCAGCGTATCTTATCTCTGGTTTTCTTCTTAAATATAATCAGAAATAAGGTCTGTATCTACTTCTGAAGAAATGTCATTAGTGATCAGATCAAATTGGCTAACTAAAAAGCATCCTTCTCTTCCTTCTACCCCCACTACATGTTAGAATTTCAGTGAATTATAGTGGCCTGTGATGCTACAATAGTCTTTGATGCTCATGAGTTTTCTGTCTTTAATTGATAGGGAACAGATTTCTCACCTAGTTGAGGTGAGAAACATAACCAGGATTGTAATGTTATCTCATTTTTACAGTAATACTTTTCTATAATGGCAACAAGTCATAGCTCTAAAGACTGAATGTAATAGTCTTGCAGAAAATGGATGAATACCTCTGTTCAATAGAGGAAATATGCACTGCTCTCTGTTTTTTTTTTTTTTTTTTTAAGTCAAAGGAAATACCAAAGTTATATTTTAAAGGCTAGAGTTTTTTAAGATCTTGGGTCCATTTGTGGCTATATAAGACCACAGTCTATTTGACTTGTTTCCCAAGCACACTCTAGTAATTTTGTCTCTTAATGCATCTTGTGAATAGTAAACATAATTTTAATTCTATATTTTCAGTAGAAATTTTACTTGAAAGTAAAGTTTTTGTTATGTTTTTAACCTATAGGATAAGATTCTACTATTGTATATGAATTTCAACAAGTGAAAAAGTCAAATCATGTACATATGGAAATATTTGCACATATTTTTTATGAAAAATAATGTTACCTTTTAAACTACTCTGATGTGTCCCTTCTGAACGAAACTATTAAATATAATAAGAATGCTAAATTTTAAGTGTGCCAGTACTTTTTTTTTAATTGTGATATAGTTGACTTACAATATTATATTAGTTTTGGGTGTATCATAAACTGGTTCAAAATTTTTATAGAATATACTCCATTTAAAATTATAAAATATTGGCTATATTTCCTGTGCTGTGCAATATACCTTTGAAGCTTATATATTTTATACACAGTAGTTTTTACCTCAGAAGTCCCCACTGCTATCTTGCCTACCTTGCTACTCTCCCCACTGGTAACCCCTAATTTTTTGTCTTTATCTGTGACTCTGCTTCTATTTCATTATATTCATTTGTTTGCTTTATTTTTTAGATTCCACATATAGGTGATAACATGCAGTTTTTGTCTTTGACTTTATTTCACTAAGCACAATACCTAACAGGTCTATCCATGTTGCTCCAGTGGCATTTTTTCATTTTTTAAATATTCCATTTTATATATATATATATATCATGTCTTCTTTATCCTTGGACACTTAGGTTGCTTCTACATGTTGGTTATTACAGATAATGCTCCTGTGAACATTGAGGTGCACGTTCTTTTCGAATTAGTATTTTCATTTTCTTCAGATAAATACCCAGCAGTGGAATTTCTGGGTCATATAGTAGTTCTAATTTTAATTTTTGGAGGAGCCTCCATAATGCTTTCTACAGTGGCTGCACTTATCTACATTCCAACCAGCAGTGTAAAAATGTTCTCTTTTTCCCACATCCTCACCAACATTTGTTATTTGTGGTCTTTTTCATGATAGTCATTCTGACAAGTATGAGGTGATATCTCACTGTAGTTTTGATTTGCGTTTCTCTGATGATATTAACGATGCTGAGCATCTTTCCATGTGTCTATTGATCATCTGTATGTTTTCATTAGACAAAATGTCTATTTGGGTCTTCTACACATTAAAAAAAAAATTTACCTTTTAGGCCCCAGTTTCTTTCCTTTCACTCTCTTTCTTCCTTCCTTTCCTCCTTTATTTCTGGCTGCAATGTGTCTTTATTGCTGTACAGGGGCTTTCTCTAGTTGCGGCGAGTGGGGCTACTCTTCAGCTGTGATGCAGACTTCTCACTGTGGTGACTTCTCTTGTTGCAGAGCACAGGCTCTAAGGCATGTGGGCTTCAGTCATTGTGATGCGTGGGCTCAGTAGCTGTGGTCCACGGGCTTAGTTGCCCTATGGCATGTGGGATCTTCCTGGACCAGGGATTAAACCCATGTGCCCTGTAACTGCAGACAGATTCATAACCTCTGGACCATCAGAGAAGCCCTTCTGCCCATTTTTTTTTTTTTTTGATTGGGTTGTTTGTTTTTTTGATATTGAGTTGTATGACTTTTTTATGTATTTTTAATAATAATCCAGTGGCTCATATAATTTGCAAGTATATTTTGTCACTGGTTTCTTGTGCTGTGCAGTGGTTCAGTATTCTTATCAGTCATCATTTTGATGTATTCTTCATAGCTCTACTTCTATTTGCTTTGGGTGTAATTTCTTTTTGTAAAATACTTATTGATGCAATAAACAATGTCACATAAATATCTCAGTTCAATCTTATAATTCTTACTCAAATATTTCCAGCTTGTTCTGTGCAATGATTTTCATTATTTTAAGCAAACTTTTCTTTCTGGTACGAATACACATCAAAATGATGCAAAGCCTAGTGTACTGCATGAATTTTCACAAAATAAGCACACCAGTGCAGCCAGCACCCAGATCAAGGAGCAGGAAATAGCCAGCTCCCCAGATGCCCTCTCATGCTCTCTCCCAGTAATTGCCTCAATAGATAATTACTGTCCTGACTTCTAACACTTGCTCTTTGAATTTAATATAAATGGAATCAAAATGGAAAGATTTCTATCAAAATCATAAGATTGTTTCCCTTTCTCTTTTGTGTCTGTCTTCTTGCACTCAATATTACAAATATAAGATTCATCCATGTTATTGTAGATAACAATCTTCATTAATTCTCATTGTTAAACGGTATTCGTCTGGGATTCCCTGATGGCTCAGATGGTAAAGAATCTGCCGGCAATGCAAGGGACCTGGGTTCGATCCCTGAGTTGGGAAGATCCCCTGGAGGAGGGCATGGCAACCCTCTCCAGTATTCTTGCCTGGAGAATCCCCATGGACAGAGGAGCCTGGCAGGCTACAGTCCATGGGGTCGCAAAGAGTTGGGCATGACTGAGAGATTAAGCACAGTACAGCACATTCCATTGTATAAATTTACCACCACTTATCTATTCTACTGTTTATGAATAGTTGGGTTGTTTCCAGTTTTCAGCTTTCATGAATAGTGCTGCTGAGAACATTGTTAAATTTTTTTGGTAAACATATGCAGACTATTCTATGAAGTATACACCTAGGAGCAGAGTTGCTGTGTCATATAGTTATGTTCAGGGCTTCCCTGGTGGCTCAGTGATAAAAAACCTGCCTGCCAGTGCAGGAGATGTGGGTTCGATCCCTGGGTTGGGAAGATCTCCTAGAGAAAGAAAGGGCAACCCACTCCAATGTTCTTGCCCGGGAAATCCCAGGGACAGAGGAGCCAGAAGGGCTGCAGTCCATGGGGTTGCAAAAGAGTTGGACACGACTCAGTGACTAAACCACAGCAACAATACATATGTTCTACTTCAGTAGACACTGCAATAGGTATCTACGGCAGACTATTTTCCAAAGTGATTGCATCGACTCACACTTTCATCATATATGAGAGTTTCAGTTGCTACATGTTTTTGTCTACACTTGGTTTGTGTGTCTTTTTCATTGAGCTATTCTTGTGGTTGTGTATTAGGATCACACTGTGTTTTTAATTTGCATTTGTCTGATGACTAAAGAAATTGAGCACCTCAGATGTTTATTATCATTTAATACTCGAGGGAGTCATTGACCCAACTCATTTGTGTATTTTTCTTTTTGGACTAACAGCTTTTTCTTTTTTTCTTTTCTTTCTTTCTTTTTTTTTTTTTTTGGCTGCACTACATGGCACTTGGGATCTTGGTTCCCTGACTAGGGATCAACTTGTATCCCCTGCATTGAAAGCAAAGAGTCTTAACCACTGAACCACCAGGGAAGTCCTGGGCTTTCTGGCCTGTTCCTGTGGTCTATGCAACTCACCTGCCTGTCTGCCTGCTCTCCATACAGGTCTTCAGAAAAGCAGCTGGGGATTCACTAGTATTCTCACAGAGCTCCAAGAAGCTGAAGACCTATCTAGACTTTATACTAATTTTAAATATTCTAAGGTAGCCCACTTCATCCCTTTCTTCAGGAACATCTTTAGGCCTAGACACAGAGGAAATATTTTTGCACAAGATCCAACCCACTTCACTGTTTTAGACCAAGTGCTCCAGTATTCTGAATCCCTCCCCATTACGTTTAAAAAAAAAAACAGAGCCTTTTATTTTGAAATGATTATAGATTTGCAGGAATTTGCAAAGACATGTACAGCAAGGTTCCTTTGCACCCTTCACCCAGCCTCTTCCAATGTTAACACCTTGCACAATTACAGTACAATACAGAACCCAGGAAATTGACATTGGTACAAACCATAGAGCTTATCACATGTCACTGTGTATGTGCGTGTGTATAGCTCTATGCAATTTTATCCCAAGTATAACTTCATGTGGGGCTTCCCAGGTGGCGCTAGTGGTAGAGAACCTGCCTGTCAATGCAGGACCTGCAGGAGATGTGGGTTCGATTCCTATGTCGGGAAGATCCTCTGGAGGAGGGTATGGCAACCCACCCTAGTACACTTGCCTGGAGAATCCCAGGGACAGAGGAGCCTCATGGGCTAAAGTCCATGAGGTTGCAAAGAGTGGGACATGACTGAAGTGACTGAGCACGCATGCACACACACAGCTCCACGTACACGCCATGGCAATCAAGATACATAGCTGTATCATGAACACACAATTCCTTCTGAAGGGCCTTGAAAAAAACGACAGATACACCTCTCCACATCCAACCACTCCAGACTGAACAAGGACATTCTGAGTTGGAGGAGCACCTCTGATAATACACTTCCTGTGGCCAGGATACATCAATCACCAATATTCTACTTTAGAATGTGCTTGAAGTTGTCTCCATTTTCACTCGTGACTATCCCAGGATGGAGGAGCTCTGGGCCATACAGGAGGAGCATGTGAAAATCACCCTTTGGATGTAAAAGAAGGATACAAGTCCTTGACCAACCAGTACTACAAGTTGGCAGAGGCCTTTCAGTATGGAGAACAGGTATGGTTCTTGTCCTACTCAGTTCAGGCTACTATAACAAATGACCATAGATGGAGTGGCTTAAACAACAAATGTTTATTTCTATTTCTCACAGTTCTGGAAGCTAGAAGTCTGAGATCTTGTGCCAGCACGGTCAGTGAATGCCCTCTTCCTGGTTTATAGAGGACACTCAGGGGCTTGTCTTCTTGCTGTGTCCTCACATAGCTAGTTCCCTACTTGGAAGACACTAATTGCATCATGAGGGCTCCACTCTCCTGACCTAACTACCCCTCAAGGGTCCCACCTCCAAATACCATCACTCTGGGGCTACAGTTTCAACATCTGAATTTGGGAGAGGGACACATTCAGTTCATTGCAGCTCTCTTCAAGAGACCTGTGAACTCGGTGGCATTGCTACACACCTGAGGATGGGTCCTGATCTCTGTGTGTTGATCAGAGTAGTCAGCCCGACCCCTTCCAGGTGAATTCACTTCTGAGCTCAACAATTCATGGTGAGTATAGCACTTCAGGATTCTTTAACCCACTCCTCCAAGCTTACACCATATACAAAAGGAGGCCTGGGCATCCTTTGATTCCCCGGCACAGAAGTATTCAGGTGAATAGGAGTGGTCTGGACCAGTAGAACAACTGGTGTGCCCATGCCCTTTCACCAGTAAGCTCCCAGTTAAGTGGGTAAAGGAAGGAAGTGGTGAGAAATAAGGCTGAGAGGTGGACTGGGGCCAGATTACGAGGGACCTCGTATGCCACATTAAGAAGCTTGGATTTTATCTATCCTCCACTCTGGTAAGAGATAAAAGCAAAATGGCTGGGTTACATTACCTAGCTAATCCAATCAGCTGACCTGGATACCTAGAAATAAATTCAGAAGGTGAAATTAGAGATGAATGAAGCTTTTGTTGTTGGTTTCCAACGACAGAGTAACAGATGAAGGATTAAGCTTAGGGATTTTTAAAGACAATTTCAGAATTCTATCATCTACAATGATATGAGGCATCACTTTTATGATTAGGAAGGTATGTGCTATATTAAAGCATTTAAAGCAGAAGTGGATACTGATTTGAGATTGAGGAGTCAACGTTTCTTCATAAACACGTTGCTGTTTCTATGCAGGAGTCCCTGTCTTTTCTGGTTTTACCTTTTTTTTTTCCTTAAAAAAAAAAAAAAAGAACTTTTGGTCCCTACAACAAAGAAGGAAGTGATTGCTTAATATTTATGTTTAAAGCAATTGTTAAATGTCTGTGACAAAATACAAGGGTGCAAACGAGTACTCTGCGCTAGCTGTTACCTGCTCCGGAAAAAGCGAAGGCTTCCAAGCTGTGGGGATGAAGCCTGTTTATTATTCCCTCACCACCTCTCCTCTACACTGAGTGGTGGCCCAACCAGAGATACAGCCAGCCACTCAGTGAGAAGATGCTCAGGATGAAGATCTGGAGGAGAAACGGCATGCAGGCCTGATCTGCCTGCTTAAAGAGCTAAGGCTACTTTCTTTTTAGTTTCATCTTCCTTTATTTTGTTCAGGGTAGTAGATTTTCCATCAGCTCTTTATTCATCAAGTGCCTTTTCTGTGACATGTATGGAACTAGAAGCTGGGTAGACATTCAGTGGGCAACAAAATCGAGCCCATCTCTATCCTCCTGGGCTAAAGCCTAATGTGGGCGATGGTTGATAAACAGGCCAAGAGCCTGGTAAATAGAGGCTGACAATTTTACTTGTGGTAGAGGCTTGAAGGCGACACACAAAGGGCCTTCTGTCATGGGGGATGACTGGCTTGGGAAGGGTGGGTGTGCTCTCCAGGAAGGTAATGCTTGAGGAACGAACTAGCAAGCACAGACCTGGGGCAAAACTGTTCACGCGGAGAGAACAAGTCAAGAAAAGCCCTGAGGCAGGATTAATCTCAGCTGAAAGCGGTCATTTGGGACCGAAAGATCGGCAGGATGGAGGAAGGTCCTAGATATTCAAGAGTTTGTAAATGGAAGGCTTTCGGCTGGGAAAGGGATGGCCAGCTTGGTTTTCAGAAGGTTACTCTGGGTGAATTGTTTGTTTCCGTGTGCAGAGAGTATCTCTCCAGGAATACACAGGATCTGGTCATCCTGGTTGCCTTCAGGAAGAGGGACTAGGGGTGACTGGGGGCAAGGGCAGGAGGAAGAAGCTTTGTAGACCCTTTGTTCACTTCTGATTTTGAAGGTATTATATATTCTAAGACTAGACACGGGAATAGGAGGAAAGCTATTGCAGTTGTCTGGGACAAGTCTGAGACAGACGTAAAAAAATCTGGTGATCAGACTGTAGGAGTGAGGAACAGGGAGGAATTAAGCTGATCTGTGTTTCTGGATTTAGGACTGAATGACAAAGTAGATGGTGATGATAACAAATCGGGGAGAGTTGAGGACGGCCAGTTTGGGAGCACTGGCAGCTCCAGAATTTCTAGTTAAAAGAGGCTTAGGAGCGCCCAGCTAGTTGAAGTAGTGGCTAGAAGAGATTTACCTTAAACAATGAATTTTCTTAACATTTTTTTTTTTAATCAGTCAAGGTATGTCATATTATACGTAGTAACCCCAAAATACAGACAGGTACACACACGAGAACTAAAAAAGCAAAACCTCAGTGACTTATATAACAAAGGGTCTGTTTTTTTGGTTTTTTTTTTTTCTTATTGTTTTCCTTCTTGCTCAAAGTTTGCTGCATGTTCAAATGACTCTCTGGGCAATTTTCTTCCACGTGATGGCTCAGCATTCCAAATGGCTTTAATCTTAGCTATCTTTATCTCAACAAATGATAACCTTAAAACAAAGAAGAGGGGGAAAAAGCAAGGAGAATTGAACACCTAATCTTAAATATTTTCCACCCGGAAGCAGCACATGTAATTTTCAACCACATTTCAGTGGCTAACATAAGAGCTGGAGCTAAGCCTACCTTCAAGGAGGTAGATAAACATAATCCTTTTATATAAATAAATATGATGTCTAGGAAAAGGAGAGCCAGAAGTGCTGGTGACTCTAGTAATGCTTACTATTGTATCTTACATGAGCATAAAAACACTTCAAAGATCTGTATCGAAGAATGGGGGTAGAGGTCAGAGAAGAAGTGGAACTTGGGTCCTCAATGAGCACCAACAACCCTCTGCAGTGTGCTGAGTTTTGTGTATGGAGAAGAATCCCATCCACTCAAGAATCCCAATGTATTCTGCATACATTAAAGATACCTCTATCCAAGTGGAAATGTCAAATAAGCAGCTAAATCCGGTCAGAGGACAGGTCTGGGCTGGAGCTATAATTTGAGAGATTAAAATATATCTACCTACAGTTGGATATGAGAAGTCCACGAGAGTGGTGTAGGCATGAGAGTGTCTACATAAGGAAGATTTAGAGAGGATAACTGAGAGACAGTCATGGATAGAATCCTGCTGACAGTGAAAATTAAAGGGGGGTCTGGAAAGGAGACTAAAACCTTTACAAAGTATGCACATTTCTGCTCTTAGCAAAGCAAATGCTTCCACTTTCATGATGGAGCCCCATCCCTTCTGTAGCTCGATTCCTCTGTTTACTGAATCCATTCTGTTAGCTCTTAAACATGCTTCAGTGAGATCTCCCCTCTGATAAAACAAGGCCTCCTCTCTAGCCACTGTCATCACAAACCTCTAGGCAAATGGCTCTCCTTTCAGTCTCCCAACATTCCAAGTTCTGCGGTGCCTTTGCACTTACTGTTCCCTCTGCCTGGAGGCTTCCTCCCAGGGTCTTCTAAAGATTAACTCTTTGGCAACTTTTATGTTTCAGCTTAAATGGCATCTTCTCAAAGAGGCCTTCTTTGTCCATACTATGTAAAGCAGCTCTCCCTGTGCCATAGGTGCTTGTCTTAGTTTTTGGGCTGCTGTCACAAAAACTCCAAAAACTCAGTAACTTGTAAACAACACACATTCATTTCTCACAGTTCTGGAGACCGGAAAGTCAAAGATCATGGCTCCGGCAGAGTCAGTGTCTGGTGAGGGCTCACTTCCCGGCTCACAGAAGGTGCCTTTTCACTGTGTCATTACATGGGGGAAGGGGCAAAGGGATCTCTTTAAGGAGTGATTACTTCCTCCTAAAATATCATATTTTCAGCAATTTTAAGATGCTATGTTGATAGGAGAGTTGTTAAGAATATGATGAGGGACTTCTCTGGTGGTTCAGTGGCTTAAGACTCCATGGTCCTGATGCAGGGGTTGGGGGAAAGGAGGCTTCAGTTCCTGGGCAGGAAACTAGATCCTGCAATTAAGAGTTCACAGGCTGCAAGAAACATCCAGTGTGCCACAACTAATACCAGACACAGCCAAATACATAAATAAAAGAAATATTAAAAATAATATGATGAAAATAATATTTGAGCAAGTGGTCTGAAAGGCAGATTGCAACGCAAAGCAGAGAAGTGAGTCAAAGTGGGCACATTTATCAGAGCTTGCTGTCCTATTCATCTAAATAGTGGGGCTCACTTGCCCAAGCCTGGGGCCTGATATCTCTGATGAATGTTCTCACCTGGCTGCACCCTTAAGACAGAGCCTTATCTAGCTATATATCATAGTGCTTAGAACAGTGTCAAATGCATAGCAGGTGCTAGGTAATTACTGGATAAATGCTAACAGCTGCAATCAAATATTGCAGCTGGCTTTCTTAGACCAGCGCCGAAAACCACCCAAAGATCTTGACATGAGGAATTTCACTGGTAACCTGCGTGGGGGCATTTGCAATTGGGTGTTGGCAAAATGGTCTGATTGCAGGGAGGGCATAGAAAGAGAGGAGAGGAAGGGGAGCCAGGGAGACTGCTCTTCCTAGAATTGTGGCTGCAAAGGGAAGAAAGGAGAGGATAGCGATTACAAGATGCTAAATGAAAAGAGAATTATCTTTCAAATGGTCGAGATTTGATACACTGCATCAGAATCTCCTGGAGTCTGGGAATCAAAAACCAGAACACATTTTGACCTGTAACTGTTTTGGACAACTGCTTTAATAATTATTATGGATCAAATGCTTAGTTTTGGGGCCACAGTATATGCACATTGCCTTATTACCACACTTCTTATTATTACACTTTTCTCTTTCCATAGGACTTCCAAACTTGATGGAAGACAGAATGTATGTGGGACTTTATTTATCTGTGACTAGTGCCATCTAGTGGAGAAGGCAATGGCACCCCACTCCAGTACTCTTGCCTGGAAAATCCCATGGACGGAGGAGCCTGGTGGGCTGCCGTCTATGGGGTCGCACAGAGTCAGACATGACTGAACGACTTCACTTTCACTTTTCACTTTCATGCATTGGAGAAGGAAATGGCAACCCACTCCAGTGTTCTTGCCTGGAGAATCCCAGGGACGTTGGAGCCTGGTGGGGCTGCCGTCTATGGGGTCGCACAGAGTCGGACACGACTGAAGCGACTTAGCAGCAGCAGCAATGCCATCTAGTGGACATCATCTCTGAAACAGCTTTGAGTTCAGGATTTTTATCTACCTGGCAAAGGTGGTGATGAAGATCTGGATAACATTCACTACATGCTTATTATTTATTAGCTGGAAACAGCCAACACCATTTTGCAGACTATGTAGACTGAGACTGCTCAGGAAATAAATTTCAGGGTCCATGTGTTAATACATTGGGAGGTGAGTGGATGGTGGTGGTGGATTTAGCACCTGGGAGATGACTGATAGGTTCCCAGGAAGCAGCTAAGCTACCCCTGGGGCAATACAAAGAGACTAAAGATACGTCCTGCACTGGACACTGGGCAGACAGCATTCATTCTGAATTCCTCTGATGCTCTAAGCACGAACACAGGGGGGCCAGGCCATCACTTTTATTGTCTTTCATTGCAAGAGATAAACAAACACAATAAATGGGATAGCTGAAGTAGGGCAAAGACTGGCACTTTCCCTCCCACCATATCCAATTAGAAAGCTCAGATTCCACCCTGACCATCTGGACTCTCTTTTTCCTGATGAAGGAAGAGTATATATCTCTCTAGACTCTTAGTGAGAAGTTCAGTAAACTTCTCAACTCTGAAGTCTAAAGTCCAGAGTTTCACCTAAATATTATCTAAATAAAATATCATCTAAATACAAAAATGGTATTTGTAGATAGGATGAAATGTAGATAGGAATACATTCATTTCATAAATGAAATTGTAGATAGGATTCATCCTGAGGCAGAATTCCTCTCCAGCAGTAAAACCAAACAAGTGCTCCCAAAATATAGTTGTGGGACAGGCATAGGAGAGACACTTCCATTCTAAGAGGGAGAAATAGTTAAGAAGGAAGAATCAGTTCAGTTCAGTTGCTCAGTTGTGTCCAACTCTTTGTGACCCCATGAACCACAGTACACCAGGCCTCCCTGTCCATCACCAACTCCCGGAGTTCACTCAGACTCACGTCCATCGAGTCGGTGATGCCATTCAGCCATCTCATCCTCTGTCGTCCCCTTCTCCTCCTGCCCCCAATCCCTCCCAGCATCAGAGTCTTTTCAAATGAGTCAGCTCTCCGCATCAGGTGGCCAAAGTATTGGAGTTTCAGCTTCAACATCAGTCCCTCCAATGAACACCCAGGACTGACCTCCTTTAGTTTGGACTGGTTGGATCTCCTTGCAGTCCAAGGGACTCTCAAGAGTCTTCTCCAACACCACAGTTCAAAAGCATCAATTCTTCAGCACTCAGCTTTCTTCACAGTCCAACTCTCACATCCATACATGACTGCTGGAAAACCCATAGCCTTGACTAGATGGACCTTTGTTGGCAAAGTAATGTCTCTGCTTTTGAATATGCTATCTAGGATGGTCATAGCTTTCCTTCCAAGGAGCAAGTATCTTTTAATTTCATGGCTGAAATCACCATCTGCAGTGATTTTGGAGCCCAGAAAAATAAAGTCAGTCACTGTTTCCACTGTTTCCCCATCTATTTGCCATGAAGTGATGGGACTGGATGCCATGATCTTAGTTTTCTGAATGCTGAACTTTAAGCCAACTTTTTCACTCTCCTCTTTCACTTTCATCAAGAGGCTCTTTAGTTCTTCTTCACTTTCTGCCATAAGGGTGGTGTCACCTGTATATCTGAGGTTATTGATATTTCTCCCAGCAATCTTGATTCCAGCTGTGCTTCCTCCAGCCCAGTGTTTCTCCAGGAAGGATCAGTTCAGTTTAGTCACTCAGTCATGTCCGACTCTTTGCAACCCCATGAATTGCAGCACGCCAGGCCTCCCTGTCCATCACCAACTCCCGGAGTTCACTGAAACTCACGCCCATTGAGTTGGTGATGACATCCAGCCATCTTATCCTCTGTCATCCCCTTCTCTTCCTGCCCTCAATCCCTCCCAGCATCAGAGTCTTTTCCAATGAGTCAACTCTTCACATGAGGTGGCCAAAGTACTGGAGTTTCAGCTTTAGCATCATTCATTCCAAAGAACACCCAGGACTCAAGCAGGTCCAAAACTCCACAAGGCAAATTCCATTTGTCCTGGGTCTTCGTTGTGACATGCAGAATTCTTAGTTTTAGCATGTGGGATCTAGTTCCCCTACCAGGTTCCATCCCTGGATTGAGAGCACAGAGTCTTAGCCACTGTGAACCTGGGTCCCCTGCATTGAGAGCCCCTAGTCTTAGCCATTGCATCACCAGGGAATTCCCTCCATTAGATCTTATGGCTGTTTGGTTTGATGCTCTTGCCCTCCAGCCCCACAGCTCAGTGGGACAGCCCTGCCCTCATGGCTCTCTGGGAGGGACCTGTCTATGCAGCTCTGCTGAGCAGCAGTCCTGCTCTTTGAAACCAAGATGGAGGCGGCCTTGCTGCCTTCTTCAGCCTTGCCTTGGGTTCACTGGATCTGTGATGGGCGTGGCAGCCTTGAGAATCTTGTAGTCACCTAAGGGGTCCATCTTGCTTCTTGAAGGATAGTTTCATGGTCCCACCCTTTGAAATCCAAGTCCAACAACCTTCCTTCATTCCATCCCATCTTCTCTATTCATTTACTTCAAACTGGCAGTCTCTGTCATATAATCCCATCTTTCTGCCTGGTTTCTGTTAAGATGGCCGACTCAGTCCCTAATTCTACCAGATGGTTGTTCAACCATAGCCTTAGTGAACAAGCCTCTTCAGAACAAGCTTTTTCATTTTTTGCAATATGAATAGGCTGAAGATTTTCCAAATCTTCAAGTTCTGGCTCCTTTTTTTGCTTAACAATTCCTTCTTCAATTCAGTTCTTTCCTTTTGCATTTTACTATACGCAGTCAGGAAGAACCAAGCTGTCCCTTCAATAGTTTGCTTAGAAATCTCCTTAGCTAAACGACAGTTGCACCTTCCACGAAGCACTACAGTGCAGCCAGGTTCTTTACCATTTGATAATGAGGACTGCCTTTTCCTGTAAGCGTGTTTCTGCAGTAACATTCTACATTTCTTCTTAATGTCTGTATGCCTAGTACACATCTCAAAACTCTGCCAGCCTCTTCCAATCACCCATTTTCACAACTTTAGGTATTTGTGACAGCAGCACCCCACTCACTGGTACCAAACTCAATCTTAGTCAGCTTGGGCCACCATAGCAGGATATCATAGATGGGGTGGCTTAAACAATAGAAAGTTATTTCTTCACAGTTCTGGAGCCTGGACCTCTAAGGTCTCTGAGGGTGCCAGCATGGTTGGATTCTGCTGAGAGATCTCTAGCTCACTGCCTTCTTGCAGTCTGCTTACATGGCCTTTCCTTGGGGTGTGCACATGAATAGAGAGAGAACAAATTCTCAGCTGTCTCTTCACTCATTTACTCAGTCATATCTAACTCTTTGCGGCCCCATGGACTGTAGCCTGTTAGGCTCCTCTTCCCGTGGAATTTTCCAGGCAAGAATACTGGATTGAAGTGCCAACTCCTGTTCCAGAGGATCTTCCCAACCCAGGGACTGACATCTCTTGCATTGGTGAGTGGATTATTTCTGACAAGGGCACTAATCCCATTATCAGGGTCCCAACTTCATGACCTCATCTAATCCTAATTACGTTCCAAAGGCCCCATCACATTGGGGTTTAGGGCTTCAATATATGAATTTTGAGAAGATGGAAACAGTCCATAGTACCAGGTATTTAATTTCTTTTGTGTACATTTATTTTTATTGCAAATGAGTCTTTCCAGAGCATTTCCAACTTTTTATTACCTAGTATTTCAAACACCAGAAAAACTGAAATACAGTAGTACACCACACCTAGATTCATTAATTGCCTCATCTGCCTTATCTTCATGACTTTATGCCTATTAGCTATATATTTTTATCTACATGACTTTATGCCTATTAGCTATATATTTTTATCTACATGACTTTATGCCTATTAGCTATATATTTTTATCTACATGACTTTATGCCTATTAGCTATATATTTTTATCTACATGGCTTTATGCCTATTAGCTATATATTTTTATCTACGTGACTTTATGCCGATTAGCCATATATTTTGTTTAAAGTATCTTGCTGACATGATATTCAACCTCCAACTATGACAGCATGCATCTTCTAATCAGAATACCATTATTGCTCTGAAGAAATTAATTCCCTTACGTCATCTTCCAGCCGATCCATATTAAAACTTCCCTAATATCTTTTATAGCTGTTTTCTAGAGTTTGGATCCAATGAAGCTGCAAGAATTGCATTTAGTTATTATAGTTCCTTAGTCTTATAAATCTAGAAAAGTCCTATCCCTTTTTTCCCCATGACACTGACTTTCTCAAGAGACTGAGGTGTGATAATGGCATTGTGACTTTATTACCTCTTAGGGATATGTACAGAAATATTGACCAATAGGGGAAACGCTGTTACAAAAATACAGTGCATAATTAATAGACCTCAGATTTAAACTTCTTACCTGAGTGGAATCAGGTTTATCAACTGCAGTAGTTAACATACTGTGATATGGTGATAATACTAAAGAACACTGTATGTTCATAATTCTAGAACTCTGCCTAAATTTACCATAGTTTTCAACTTATGGTCATTAATGATTCAGCTATATGGATGACAAATTTTTAAAAATTCCAACTAAAACTTTTCCAACAATACAAAGGGAGAAGGCAATGGCACCCCACTCCAGCACTCTTGCCTGGTGGCTGCAGTCCATGGGGTCGCTAAGAGTCGGACACGACTGAGCGACTTCACTTTCACTTTTCACTTTCATGCATTGGAGAAGGAAATGGCAACCCACTCCAGTGTTCTTGCCTGGAGAATCCCAGGGACAGGGGAGCCTGGTGGGCTGCCGTCTATGGGGTCGCACAGAGTCGGACACGACTGAAGTGACTTAGCAGCAGCAGCAGCAATACAAAAAAAATATAAGGACAAAATTTTGGGAATCACTCAATGGCAGTCTATACAGAAATAATCATTAGTAACACAGCTGAACTGGAGAAGGAAATGGCAACCCACTCGTGTTCTTGCCTGGAGAATCCCAGGGATGGGGGAGCCTGGTGGGCTGTCGTCTCTGAGGTTGCACAGAGTCGGACACGACTGAAGAGACTTAGCAGCAGCAGCAGCAGCAGCAGCAACACAGCTAAACAGCTTGCTCAGCTCTCTCCACACCTAGCAGATCAGTAGCAATACTTTCATAAAGACAACACAGTTGCCTATATTCAATGCAAGGCCTGTGTGTCCATTTCTTGCCCTACCTTTGCTCCATCAGTACAGCATTTCCCCTGGCTCCTGCGCCAACTGACATACAGCTAGGACCAATTAATGGTGAAAAAGCTGGCTTAAAAATCAATATTAAAAAAACTAAGAACATGGCATCCATTCCCACCACTTTATGGCAAATAGATGGGGAAAAATGGAAACAGTGATGGATTTTATTTTCTTGGGCTCCAAAATCACTGCAGACAGTGACTGCAGCCATGAAATTAAAAGACACTTGCTCCTTAGAAGAAAACTATGACAAACACAGACAAGCATATTAAAAAGCAGAGACATCACTTTGCTGACAAAGGTCCGTATAATCAAAGCTTTGGTTTTTCCAGTAGTCCTGTACAGATGTGAGAGCTGGACCATAAACAAGGCAGAGTGCCAAAGAATTGATGCTTTCAAACTGTGGTGCTGGAGAGGCCTCTTTAGAGTCCCTTGAACAGCAAGGAGATCAAACCAGTCAATCCTAAAGGAAACTAACCCTGAATATTCACTGGAAGGACTGATACTGAAGCTGAAGCTCCAATACTTTGGCCACCTGATGTGAAGAGCTGACTCACTGGAAAAAGACCCCAATGCTGGGAAAGACTGAGGGCAGAAGGGGATGACAGAGGATGAGATGGCTGGATGGCATCATTGATTCAAAGGGCATGAGTTTGAGCAAACTCTGGGAGATAGTGAAGGACAGGGAAGGCTGGCGTGCTGCAGTCCACAGGGTTGCAGAGTCAGACATGACTTAACAACTGAACAACAAAACGTGTATATGTTTAAACAAGCACACACCTACACAGTTTTTTTTTTTTTTTTAATTTTTATTGGAGTATAGTTGCTTTACAATGTTGTATTAGTTTCTGCTGTACAGCAAAGTGAATCAGCTATATGAATATATATCTCCCCTCTTTTTTGGATTTCCTTCTCATTCAGGTCACCACAGAGCATAGAGTTCCCTGTGCCATACAGTGCTTTCTCATGAGTTATCTATCTTATACATAGTATCAATAGTATATATATGTCAGTCCCAATCTCCCAGTTCATTCCCCCTCCCCCAACCCCGGTGTTTATGTGTTTGTACTCTTCATCTACGTCTCTATTTTTGCTTTGCAAATAGGTTTAACTGTACCATTTTTCTAGATTCCACATATATGCATTACTATTTAATATATTTTTTTCTCACTCAAGAAAACCTCAGGCTCACTGTACTGTTTGAATTTCATGTTGGCAGATATGGGTTGTTGTCTTCTGGCATTAAATGCTCTTTGCTCATTTTATTGAATGAATTGTGAAAATTGGTGTAATAAATTGTCACTAATTCTTTACAATTCTTGTGGTCATTGCCATCCTACTGCAGTTGTTTTTTTATTGCAAGGTTTTATCCAGTTGTTTGCCATATCCATTTGTGGTCAAAAGTTTAAATTTTTTTTGACAGGGTCATATTATGTTTGATGGCATTCTTTAGTAAGTAAACAAATATTTTTGTGAGTGCCTTCTGCTAAATACTGTATATTATACAAGTATGAACTACTAATGCATGCTATCCTCTAGGGGCATACTTGGAGAAAATATGTTTTGAAAATATGAATTAAGACAGTGCTATCTTAAATGTAGATCTGAAAGAGCAGTAATTACCAAGAGGAATGAAGGAAATGAACATTTATTGAGGGCCTGTTATTTAGCAAGCAATAAGAAGCCTTCACAGATGGATCTCCTATGATCTTCAGACCAATTCTGCAAGGAATGTTATTGTCACCATTTTACTGACATAGAAACTGAGCTTGAGTAATCTTCCAATATCACACAGCAAGAGTTGAGATTGGAACCCCATTTTGCCTCATCCCAAAGCTCATGCTCTTTCTCTACTACATATATTACCTGTTGGAAGCATGAGTCAGAGAAGCCCTGACGGGGAAAATGGCACATGAACAGAAGCCTTGATGGGTAGGTAGGTTTTTAAGGTGGGAGTAAGAACTGCAGATTCAGGCCTAGTATTTTTCTCAACTGAGCGACAGGTGGGTGTTAAATCTACTGTCAAAAAACTGTTTTCATGTACTAGTATGACACAGTTTGCTCAGAGTAGTGTAAAACCGCTAAACATTCTTTTAGATGTGAGCTGAACATAGATGTGGAGAGAAAAAAACAAGACATGAATCTTTTAGTAGAGGAGCGGTTGGGAGGAGCAGGCCTATAAGCTGAAAGGATATCCACTGCAAAACTGTCCTCAGAAGAGAAGGAAGGCTGCAGAGATTCTCTAGAACAAACATTCCTATCCAAATGGGTAAATACATCACCAGGCTTCAAAGGACAGAGTGGGGAAGTGCCTTCAATCAGTAATGTTCAGTCCTTGTAGTCTTGCTTCCTTCTTATTCCCCAAATCTGTCTCTTGCCGTTTCTGATAGTTTTTGGAAAGCTGGGGGCCATACTTAATAAGGCTCAGCTGTGGTAACATGTTTGGGCCATTTTAGCAGCTGGTAGGGAGAGGAGAAAGCTGGGACCGGGAGAGGCTGGAGTTCGTTAAGTCTGCTAATGATGCTTGAAGGCCAATCACTCACTTTACTCCAATAAACAAAAGTCAAAGAGCCTTGGCTAAACATCAGGCTTGCTTGGTGTGTGCATCAGTATGCTAAGAGGTCTAAAACTGCCCTACTGACCTTATTGTCAAAACCTATCTCCAATCCATATGTATAGGCAATAATGAAATTGCAGCTAACATTTAACACTCATTTAATAATGGGGCAGGTGCTATATTGTTGTCTCACTTAACCACCTCATGAAGCAATGAATATAGTAACTACTCTGGTAATAAAAACTATCATTTTATGAGGGCTTACTGGGTGCCAGTAGGTACTAAATGCTTTAGATAGAAAATAATATTTAATTCTCAAAGTAGCCCTACAGGTAGGTACTATTATCATTCCCACTTTACAAATGAAGTTAGCCAGCCACGAGATTAGGTAATCTGTCTAAAGTCTTACAGCTGTGTTGGGCTTAGAACCCAGTTTTTAACATCCAAGTCCATATATCTATCACTACAGTCCACTACCTTTCCTATTCATATCTACTTATCAAACTTGTTCACGTTTAGTGGACACTGTCCTGATCGGCTCTCTTATTAACAGATCACTCGCGCTTGCTGGCATTTTGGCCATCACAGGGAGTCTCAGGCTTCCTGGTCAATTGTTCTTACAGGTTAATAGTACTGACTTCCTCCTACCCACACTTAAGATCGGCTCATTGTTTCTGAATCTACCTTGCTGAATTGTGTTGTTTTCATAAACATAACATGCTAGGTTTTGTCTATATGCTCTTTCTGAACTGTTACTCTGAAATCTTCTTTTCAAGGCTCTCTATAATCAAACCTTATTTTTCAGTATTCCCAAACATGGACCAAAGTGAAGCTGATCACTGTTCTCTATAGAAGCTATGACATCTGTGACCTTGCTCTTTCTGGTTTGATGTGCCTCTTTCATTTCTCTTCTCACCTTCAAATGCAATCCTGTTCATCAAGATAAAGTCAGTCTACCTAACTTCCCTCAGCTCATACTTTTCTCTGAATGTAGGTAGCACTGCATTCTCCTGAAAGACACAGAATGTAATTCCATGTTTTTAATTATTTCTATAAATGCTAGGCTATATGGTTCTGCATATAGGAACCATTATTTATATGTTTTTTTTCCTTCTGTGGTCTTAGGCACTACAGTGTTACAATTAAAAGAGCATGTGGTTAAGACTTGGCATTTCCACTGCAGGGGGCAGGATTTGATATGTGGTTCCAGAACTAAGATTCCATAAGACTGCAGTGAGGGGAAAAAACAAAAAAAAACATTAAAGAAATGAAAGTTATTGCCCTTGATCTGCCATTGAGGAGTCTCAAGCTCTCTGACACATACATCCTATTTTTTTGTAAGTAAATAGTGCTATGTATTTAAATGCAAGGTCATCAAAACACCTTGAAGAGCACTGACTAGCAGATGTCTGTCAATAAGATGAAAATATGATATATACCTTGGTGCTTCTGATTGTCCATTACCATGATGTTTCATTTTTATAAACCTTAGGACAGTACCAAGCTATAAATTAAGTATAAATGTTGACTTTCAGTAAAATTGTGACTGCTTACAGCACAAAGGTTAGCAACAATGGATACCAGAGGGCAGTAATAAAATGTTACATACAATTTCTCTTATCATTTTTGAGGAAGAAATTAATTTGTCATATTGCCACTGTACTAGTAAAGTAAGGATATAGTTAAGGGGAAAGTGAATATAGAGCACAGATGCTATAGAAATGCATAAAAGCACGAGGTCAAATCAAATAATTTAAATGTTTACCTAACATTTTAGCAATAAGAAATCTAAACATGTGAGTTTCCTTTTAGTAAATTTTCATAACTTGAAGCACCATAAAATGCTGACATAACTTCTGACTTACATATTAAATTACATAAAACACAGTTTGAAGACTTTTTAAAAAAAATTCTAATTCTTTAAATAGCATCAGCAGACACTAATATTATTATTCTGAACCTGGATCTGCATCAATCTGAAGTATGACTGAGTTTATGGCCATACCACCCTGAATGCAACTGACCTTGTCTGAAGGATGGTTGATAGGCTAAATATGAGGATCAAAAAAAATTAAAAAAAAAAAACACTTTCTAGGTGACAACTACTTTCTTTTACACACAAAATTGGTGGAAAATGCTTGATTTTCATTATCAGTATTGTATTTAGAGAAACAGGGAGGTATGGAAGAAAGGTTGTTTCCTCCAACTTGCAAAACACAAAAAATGCCCAGCAATTGAAAGCATCTTGAAAACCACTTAGGGATACAGAAACTTACATTTTAACAAAAGCAGGAGTAACTCTGAATCACAATTGTCCTTAGTTGTGAATGCACCTAAAAACTTGTCTATAAAGCTGCACAAACGGTAAGTCTTTTAAAAGATCCCACCAAAACATTCACCAAATAACACAGAACACTTACAGTATTACTCATCATTATTCTTCCAAGCTCTCACTGGTTAACTATACAGATAGAGCACATCGCTACACATAACTTGACTCCGAATTCAGCACCATGAAACCGCTTCTCTAAGAGGTCGACACAATAATCTTTAATTGATCTAGGAACTCTGGCACTGAAAGCGTGCATAACACAAGGTAATGATGTCGTCACCAAGGGACGACAAGAATAGAACCCAAATCCCTTGACTCCCCAGCTTGTGTTTTCCACTAATTGTGCTCCTTTCTACTCATTCGAGATCATCAAGTGTGAAGGGCTGGAGAAGGGAGTGGACACATGCGCCAGGGTCGCGAGGTGGAGACGGCCCAGAAGGTCCTCAGGAATCACTCTTTGCCACTTGTCTTTTGTTTCGGCTGAGAACGATGAAAGCTGCAGCAACCACCAACCCTTGGGACCAAGAACTGGAACTAGGTACTGCCCGTGGCGGTAACTTGTCTCTTCATTTTAGGCCTTTCCCCTTTTTCACGGCTCCCTCGCGGCCAGCCCTAACGTTCTCTCCCCATCCTCAGCTCTACTCCGCACTGGAGTCCCCGCTGACCTTTATTAAGAGTCGGCTGCGCCGCATCCGTCCTCCACCTGGCCCCGCGTACAGTCCTTAGGACAGGAGTTCTAGGGGGAGGGGGAGGTTTCCCTAGAAAATGAATGCTAATCAAGCGTTAGAAATGGGTTTCAACTGTTAGCAACTTGAGAGATGGGAACCGGGGTAGATACCCAAGTCAGCTCTGCGTGGGTCTGTGCAGCTCATCACGGCAAAGCAAAATGTAGACATATATGCACAGAGCTTTTCTCTCTAGCTGGTAGCCTTACACAGCTCAACCGTCCCCTAGGCAACCTCCCGCTGGAGGACGCTTTCCGGAGCGCGCGTGTTTACACTCTTCCTTGACCGGGGGTGCCGGAGAACGTAGCTCGCGGACTCTGGGGGATTCCAAACCGTTACTCCGCCCGCCGGGGTGGGGACAGCCCAACGGCTGAGCCTGCGCAGTTGGGCTAGGTCGGCACCAGGGTCCCGGCCGGGGGCACTACAAGTCCCAGAAGGCAAAGCTCCGCGCGGGGTTGGGGGTGCGGCGGTGCGGGGCGCGGCGGCCGCCTTACCTGCCGCGAGCTTAGTCCTCCGGCTACTACCGGCTCTCTCCCTCCCCCGTTCCCGTCAGTCTCCGCTCCACATTAAAAGGCTACTTCCTCTGGAAGCACAAGAGAGGAACCTTTAGCAGCCTCTACACTGACGCTCCCCGCGTACTCGCTTTTTCTCTCTCTGCCCGAACTGAGCCTGACTCCCTCACCGGAGTCGGCTAGCGGACGCAAGAGAAGGGAACTTTTGGAGGGAACCAACCTGGTTTCACCTGACCACACTTCCGCCTCCCGGGCTCCGGAAGGTACCGCGCACGCGCTCCCTGCGACTCCGGCGCGGTTGACTTCCGCTCCCACTGTGCCCTGCGAGTCGAATCATGGATCACACTGGTAAGGAGGCGGAGGCAGTGGGGGTCCAGGTTCCATGCCCCCTTGGCCGGCCGGGGACGGGTCGCCCAGCGAACATAGAGGGGTTACATTCGCCTTACAGCACTGGGGTGTGGCGGCGAGGAAGGAATGTCACAGACCCCCTTCCCGTGTCCGGCGAGGGCCTGCTACTTCCTGGCCTACCCTCGGATGTGGTACCTACAGCCTCGGTGCCGGCAACGGCAGCTCCTTCTGAGCCCGGACCCGGCACCGCGGGAGGCGCGGGCTTCGCGGAGAGGACAGAGCGCCGGCAGTTTTTCCCCTCATTTGGGGTGCTCTGCCCTGCGTTATGGGGACTGGCGGGTAGAGTCTGGGAAGTCTCATTACGCTGGGAGTCGATGTGATAGAGTGGGTTAGAGACTTCCTGCTGTTTCAGTCAGATTTGGGCGGGTGCTGCGGTGGTCACTGCCTGTCGTTGTCTCTCCGGTGTTTCTTGGACTAGAGGTGGGAGAAGGGAGTCGGATATGGTTTTTGGAATGATACCGGGAGCAGCTTTTCTGCTTAAGCCTATAGCATGCCCCGCGCTTCAGCTGTGGTCCTTAACCACCACCAGTCTTGAGCTTAAAATCAAGATATTCTCATCACTTTCTCCAAGTAAGAATGACTCCATTCTTTCTTAAGTGTTTTTTGTCTTTTGCTTCCTTGCAGTTTTTGGATGTTGAATGAGTGCATTTGGAGTTAGATACTGCTCCGTTCAGTTGTATCAGCCGTATTACTAGTAAGGTGATAAAAGGCTTTTTTCCCAGTATCAAGTATTAGTTAGGATTCCTCAGTCATCAACTGTCCACTTAATTTCATATATATATATATACACACAGACACACATACACGTATGTATATACACATATTCTTCTAGGCCTGGAGGTGGAATGGTAAACAAGATGAACTGGGTACCTGTCCTCATGGAAGTTACGTTCTATTGGGAAAAGCACAATGAACAAGTTTTTAGAAATACAGATTATGAGGGCTTTGAAGAAGACATATGGGGCTGTGGAAAGTGGAAGCTTCAGAGATGGTGATCAGAAGAGTCTTTTTAGGAAAGTAACATTTGTAAGCTGTGATCTGATGGATGAGAGGAATCCAGCTTGGCGTAAATCACGTGGAAAGCGTTTATAGCACGTACTAAGACTCTGAGGGAGGAAAATGAAGAGAAAACCAGTCAGCTGCACTTATGTAGAGGGAAAGAGCCCTAAGATAAGATTGGTAAGGAAGGCAGGAGTCGGGTGGTGCAAGACTTTGAAGTCCATGGTAAAGATTTGAGTGTTATTTTCAGTGCAATATGAAGCCATTGAACAGAAGTAGAGGAGGAACATAATCTCTCTTTAAAGTGTAATAGGCTGTTGTATGAAGAATGGTGTAAGAGAAGGAGGCAAGATAAATAGAAAATTTAGGAAGTGGTTGCAATAGACCAGAAGGGAAGCGTGGTTTAGTGACGGTGGCTTGGTTTACTAAAAACAGGAATGGGCAGATTCAGTGAATATTTTGGTGATAGAACTCAGGCCCTGGTGGATTGGTTTGGAGGCATGTGAGAGAAAGGAAAGGTGTGTAGGGTTCTAGTTTGAGTGGTGTCCTTTACTGGAGGACTTGGGAGAAAAATACCTTTTTTTTTTTTTTTTTAAATGGAGTAGAGGTAACAAATGGGAATCTGGCAACAAGACTTTGAACTGCTAAGTATGAGGTGTTTGTTGGGACATAGAAGGGGAGATGTCAAGTGGAAATCATAGGGCAGTTTGTTTGGAATGATTTTAAGGCGTGAGGATGGATGGGATCACTTAAGGAAAGGCAAAACAGTAGAGAAGAGGGCCTAGCAGCAGGCTCTAGGGAACTCTAGTATTTGGAGGTTTTATGGAATTGAAACCATGAAATCTTGGTGTTAGAGAAGCAAACGTGCCACGTTAGTGAAATGTTTCTCATTTGAGCCTGTTACTGGAATTGGGAGTCGAGCACTTTTCACAGTTTATTATGTTAGGAAATTGTAATGTGGGTTGGTGTGTATCTGAGTATTTATTATCCTACTTTCTAAGTTAAAAGTTGCCTAAGAAAGTAAAAGTCATCCTAACATGGAAATATTCACTAATGAACTGACCACTTGAAAAAATAGTTCCTACTCAGATATCCCTGCTGCTTAGCATGAGCCTCTTTTCTTTTTTTGTTTTTTAGTTAATTTCCTTATAAGGCAGTGTCCTTAGCAGTTTCGTGTCAGAAAATGGTATTAAATGTTGTACACTGATTGTGATTACAAACCTTACAAAATATTCAAGTTTTTATGATATTCATAAATGTGAGTTTGGTAATTGAATCACAAATAAAATCATTGGGAAATGAGGACGTGCCAGATAGCCAGTAAATTGAACACATTATGTCAGGATAGGCATCTCAAAAGGAAAATTCTAATATCAAAGGATTAAAAGAGGCCCCTGGGGAGATTGATGGAACTCTTGAATGTTATGCAAAAATGACTGGTTTTGGGAATGTGCTGAAATTGTCAGTCATAAAAAGAAGGCTATCCTGTAGTATTGTAATAGAAAATTACTCTAAGAAACTGCTAATTAACAGTTGATTGAGTCTTTAGCCATTCTAAAGATTAGCACTTAGTTGTAACTGTAACCTAAATTTTGTAAAAATATTTCTTGATTCCTTTAATTCAAGATAAGATTCTGCACAAATCTTTTAAAAACCTATATAATACAGTATTCCGTATTAGGCCTTTTACAGTGGATTTCACTTCATATGAGTGGTTACCTCCTTAATTCTCACTTTCTATAATATCCAAGGACTTTTGTTGTTAGGGTTTTAGGATTTTTAGTTGTGATATTCAAAAGTATACTTTGACTCATAATAAAAACCTCCCAAGCCCCAAGATAAACCCAGAGTGATGTCACTATTAACAGCTTGAACTTGGAGTCTGAGGCAGGTGCAAGATGTTAGAGGGCAGTAGGCTCTTGAAAGTCATAATTGTGACCTCAGATGTCTAGGGTAGTGTGAAAAGGACTTGTAGTAATGAAGTGTTGTTTCACCAAGGAAAAACCGTTCAGAGTTCTTTTACTGTCGGAAAGACAACATTGAACTGTCTCTGATAAGTTGCTATTTTTTTAATTCATTGAAAAATCAGGAATTACCTTCTAAGCAAAAAAAAAATCATTCTGTCATACCTTTTTGCTATTACATTGTTTGTAGGTACTTTAAACAGCTAGAGTCAAAGCAGATGAAATACATTATTATCTTTTTGCTACTTCATTGCTTGTAGATATTTAGCAACTAAATCCAACTAGAGTGAAAGCAGATGAAAGCATTATCTGATTGTTGATACATTGAGAGTTAAATCAAGTATTGATTTAATTGATTGTTGAAGTATGGAGAGTTAAATCAAGATGGATTTATCCTAGTTTAAGATTCTCAACTGTCCATGTATTCCCATTCCCATGATTTTTTTTTTTTTTGCAGGTTAGCTGTTACGAAAATAATAATAGAAAGCAGACTGAAAGATATTTAAATTAATAATTAAGGACCGATTTTGAATTTTGTTCTGTGTATTATTGAGAAAGAGTGCAAATCGATGTGTAATTCTAGTATTCTTGGAGATGATTACTGCTGGGTAGAATACTACTTCTAAATTTGACTTTAGTGAATTTAATGTGGATAGTTTGGTTATGTCTCTGATTGTGCTGTCTCCTGCAATGGCAGTTACATAGCGTTGTTCGCTAATTGTCATGTTTAAAATGTTACTGTTTTAAATTATTTGCATTTCCCACTTCAGGACATTTCCCTTTCTGTTTTTAGCAGATAAAGGTAGATATTTTCTGGATTGTAATATGTCATCATGGACTTGAAAAAAGGTGGCTTTTAATCTTAAAATAGAGTCAGTTCTATGAAATAATGCTCGTATTACTCATTGGATATGAGTAAATTTATTTCATAAGCTAGTAACAGAGACATAGAAAGTGTCAGTTGTGTAGGCCTAGTTGAAGTACAGAAGTCTTGCATCCTCCTCACCCATAATTTACCATTACAGTGCTGACTAAGAACAGCGCAGAAACCTGTGCATCTAGAAATGGTATAGTACATTAGTGTGTGTGTTTACTACTAAATTGTGTGGTAATTTTTAGTATATTCCTGACTGCTTCTTAGAAAAATTATTTTATACCGAAGAGGATAATCACATCCCTGAAACTAACTTCATTTTCAGGGTATTATTGATTTAATTCTACCATTGTCAGTGTTAGTTTTGTGTTTCCAGTTTTATTGATTGTCCGGATGTAGATGCAGATTACTAAATTCATTGAGTGCCTACTTTGCATGCTTGATGGAAATGATGGTTTTCTTTCTTTTTGTTGTTCTTTCTTTACCTTTTATTCCTTCTTTAAAAAAAAATCTTACAGTTGCTAGACAGTTTCTTACCTTAGGCTGATGAAGGATTTTATGTTTCTATAAACCCCTCTGGAACTACATGGAAAATTTTATTGTCCATCCTCTTAGGGAGAGGTTCTATAGCTTTTGTCAACTTTTTAAAGGGCTCCATGTCTTAAAAAGCATTGCTTTAAGAGTTTATCCAGAATAGAGAAAATTGGTACTTGAACTTACATAGCCTAGTATTTAAAATCAGATACTGAGCCCTTCATGATGTTGGGTATATTGCTTTAATACCTGTGCCAGAATAACCTTCAAAAAGAAAACCTAAAAGAAATTACAACTTTTTTTCCTAACATAGACAATGAGTTACAAGGCACTAATAGTTCTGGATCATTGGGTGGTCTTGATGTTCGAAGACGAATTCCTATAAAGCTCATCTCCAAACAAGGGAACAAAGCCAAAGCTTCACCTCGAACTCCAAGGACTATAAACAGGATGCCTGCAAAGGCTCCAGCTGGTGATGAAGGTAATGTGTTTAACAGGTCCAAAAGTCTTTCTTTTATATCTGATTCCACCAAATAAGCCATGTGATTTTATTTACTTTTAGCCACCTCCTTTTTTATCTTAAATATTCTCTTCTTCAGTCTTTTGACTTCTCATTTTGGCATATTTTACTTTCTATCCCTTTATAAATATTTTTGATTTATTTTCTTTTGTTGTTGAAAGTAATACTATCTATTGTTTAGAAAGATCTAAACAGTATCGCAGAAAACATAATACTAAAGTAAAATTGTTCTCCCATTTTTATTCCCCCCTCAAATAATCCCTGGTATGACATTTTCATAGTTGCTTTATCACTGCCCCCCCACCCCCCACCTTTTTTGTAAGATGCATGTGAGATTCTGCCTTCTCAGTAGATTCAGATGTATCTTATTTAAGAAAATGGGTTTAGGTATTTCACTTAAGGATGTACCATACTTTAACAATTTTTTTAAAACATTTTGCTGTTAGAGACAATTTTGCAGTAAATGTCCTTATTTATTTAGTATGTATATTTTGTAGAATACACACCTTAGTATGTATATTTTGAAATTTAAATTTTGCATGAATTTGGGCATTTTTATAACTTGGTGGATTTAGAATTTATGCATTTTAGAATTTAATAGATTGTTGTCAAATGGTTCTTAAAAAATAGTACGTCACTTGATACTCCCACGCCAATATTGGTACTATTATCCTTTACAGATTTTTGTACTGATACACATTTCTTTAATTTATGAGTAGTGCTGTATGTTTTCATAGTATTGGTCATTTCTTTTTTCTAGGCTCTATCTGTTCATATCCTTTTCCCATTTTTTTCCTGTTTGATTGTCTTTCTCTTGATTTTTATGAGTTCTTTGTAGATTAACAAAATTGGCTTTTGTTATATGTTGTGTATATTCCCAATTTGTCTTTTGAATTTTATGTATAAAATTTTTATTGTAGAGAAGCTTGACAATTCTTTGTCTTTTGTACTGAACTTCTGGGTTTTATGTTATCCTTAGAGAGGACTTTCACCATTTCTTGAGTATAAAACAGTTTTTGTGGTCTATGGGCCAAATCCAGTGCTGTTTTTAATCAATAAAGTTGTATTGGAATACATGCATGCCCATTCTTTTACGTATTGTCTGGCTGTTTTCGGGCTTCCCAGGTGGGTCAGTGGTAAAGAATCCACCTGCCAATGCAGGAGTCTCGGGTTCGATCTCTAGGTTGGGAAGATCCCCTGGAGTAGGATATGGCAACCTGTTCCAGTGTGCTTGCTTGGAAAATCCCATGGACAGAGGAGCCTGGTGGGCTGTATATAGTCCCTGAGGTCACAAGGAGTTGGACATGACTGAGCTTAGGGCACCCAACACATGGCTGCTTTCACACTATATTGGCATAGTTGAGTAATTGCAGGTATGGCAGTATTAATTGGTCTTTGGGCAGATAAAGTTAGATAAAGTTTGCTGATCGTGGCTTTGGAACTTTTATGGATATATATTTGGTTGTTAAAACAAAAATGGGGTGTGACTTGAAGTGGGAGGGGATGAAGAGATATCTGAGAGGAAAGGGCTAGGAAGGGGATTTTAGCTTTTTTGCATTGTTTTACTGTTACACAATAATTTATTTATACATTACTGTATAGTTATAAAAAATTATTTTAAAACTGCTGCTGCTGCTGCGTTGCTTCAGTCGTGTCCGACTCTGTGTGACCCCATAGACGTCAGCCCACCAGGCTCCCCCGTCCCTGGGATTCTCCAGGCAAGAACACTGGAGTGGGTTGCCATTTCCTTCTCCAATGCATGAAAGTGAAAAATGAAAGTGAAGTCGCTCAGTCGTGTCTGACTCTTAGTGACCCCATGGACTTCAGCCTACCAGGCTTCTCTGGCCATGGGATTTTCCAGGCAAGAGTACTGGAGTGGGGTGCCATTGCCTTCTCCATTTTAAAACTAGAAAGGCCAAAGACAGAGTACCCTAGGTTACTGATGGAGCAGCAGCTGCTGCTTTGTCATCTATACAGATATATGTATAGTTTAATGATGGGAGTATAGGTTGAACCACTCTGGATAATGATAATGTACTGGTGATTTTCTTAGCTCTTGTTCTGCTCAATAATTTTCTGAGTTTTAGATAAGTAGAAAAATTAATTTTCCTTATTTTGAGTTTTTGATGACAGCAGCTTTTATAAGATATAAATGGGCCATCTAAGAGCCTAGGGTCACTCAGATGTAACTTAGAAGAACTCTACATTGGTGTTGCAGGTAATTAGATAGCAGTACACTGGTGTATCAGTATCAGCCTCAAGAAATTATTGCATCTGTGCCTGTGTGTCTGTCTGCAGATGTTAACCAGTTCTAGGGCCAAAAGTCGTGAGAAGCCTGGCATATTGGAGGGATAGATTTGTCTTCTCAGCTTTACTTTAGGTAATTGAATTCTGCTTAGAATCCCCATCAGACTGTTCACTGATTTTCTTTTCTTTTGTATAAGATGAGAGGATTGCCATCAACTTTTTAATCAGGTCAGAGAAATTGAGCATATTTGATCTTCATCTTGAACTTTATTGATATTGATACATACAGTGTAGGGGAGGAGACTTGTAGATAGGATATAAATTTTGCTATTTGGGTGAATAAGAAAGGTTTTAATTGAAATGATGAAGTATGAGTATGTTGAGGTTTCTAAAATCAGGTTCAATTTAAAGTTGAAGAAGAGGTTACCTAATTTTCTAAGTGATAAGAAGAAAGCCTGCAGAATTCTTTGTTAATCCTTTGGCACTAATACCAGTTACAATGTAATATCACCTTTATAGATTATCAGAATAAATGACAATCAGTATCTTGTGTAATAATCATGATGATAATTATTAGTAGTTTTATACCAGAAATAGTCTGGTGGGTTAATATGAGCCCTTGAATAGGAGTGAAGAGAGCAGAGGTCCCTTCCTAGCTCCGCTTCTGTGTGTTGTTATGGTCTCCAGTACTGCAATATTTTCAGGCATGAGAATTGGACTGCATGGGTCCCAGGATCATTTCTAGCAGTTGTTTAGTAAGACTTGATTATGCTGTTCTTAGAGGAGCTTTGAAAGGTGTCAGTGAACAGGTCTGTTTTGTCCATGTAAAATACAGGTCTATGTACCTGTATTTCCAAAATGAAATTTGAGATGTAAAAAGTTAATAGGTAACATTTTGTTTTCTCAGAAGGATTTGATTATAATGAAGAAGAACGGTATGACTGTAAAGGGGGTGAACTGTTTGGAAATCAACGAAGATTTCCTGGACACCTTTTTTGGGACTTTCAGGTATAAGTAAAAATAAAAAAATTTATTAGAACAATGAAATATTTTAAATACTTTATTAGGACAATTTAGATTGCATAAAGAATAGTGCGAACTTTTATTATAATTATATCTTTCATTACCCATAAATCGTTTGTTAATGCCCTATTTCACTGTTTCCAAAAATAATCTGAAGTAATTTTCAGTGATGTCAAGTAAAATCAATAAGTAATAACACTGTCAAAGGGGGAAAAAACCCAAAACTGATGGTTGCCCAAATAATGTGGCATATGTGGGAATTATATCAAGAGATCTTCATTTCTAATTGTTTTAGTAACTTTTATACTAATTCATTGTGTAATTTATAGACATAATTTTTAGAAATGCTTAAGGAAATTTTAATTATTTCAACAGATAAACATCTTAGGTGAAAAGGATGATACTCCAGTTCATTTCTGTGACAAATGTGGATTACCTATTAAAATTTATGGGCGAATGGTAAGTATAACTAAGTTAAATTCTGTTTTTATAAATTTATATATTTGTGTAGAGATGAGGACTCTGAAATTTAAGTAGATAGATTTATTATTGTTTAACAATAAAGTTTATAACGAATAAGTATAAAATAGCTAAGGAACATTTGGGGATAATATGCATTTAAAGAATTATCTTGACAGATTCTTGGATTGCTTGTAAAAAATTAAGGAAACTAATTTCTTTGGATGGTTTGATCCTTAAGGAAAAAAAAAATTTTTCTTTAATAGAATAAAATCAGTATTTCTAAAGGCTAAAATTTTTAATATAGAACTGAATTAAATATTATTTATGATTTCTGAGTATTGAATTCTAAGCACTTAAAATACAGCCCCAACTGTAATTTTATAGTAATTTTGATAATATAAAAAGATAGTTTTACATTTTTGTTGGAAAAAGTTGAATTTACTGTTAAATCTGTGGTGGTAGAAGCTGTGGATTCTGCACTGTTGCTTTGCTGTGTGGCATAACTAAATAACAGTAATGAATTATGAGTTCTAAAATAGTGTAACATTATTTTACTGTGTCCTTCTGATTTATTTTTAAATATATGTAAGTTCATTAACTTAAGACTACCAGGGAAGAAGCCTGCTTATATTAAATGTAGAAGATACTTGTTCTTTCACTGCCATGAAATACTTCCTGGAGATAACAGGATTAGGTGAAACATTGTACAGTATTCTTCAGGAGCTTTTAACCTGTAGGGACCATGAATGTGCATATATATGTTTTTTTGGGGAAAGGGCCAAAGTTTTCATTGCATTCTCACAAAGAGCTTTGTGACTGAAAAAGGTTAACTGTTGCTTTTATGTAATTAGTACTTAATAAATGTTCATTTTAACCAACAGTTCTCAAGTGCCTTCTATGTCTAGGTCACTGCACTCACTGTTGCTTTTTATCGAAGTATTTTAATTTGCTCTAGAATATTAACTGTAACGTGTCTCTGTTCGCAGATTCCATGCAAGCATGTGTTTTGCTATGACTGTGCTATTTTACATGAAAAAAAGGGAGATAAGATGTGTCCGGGGTAAGATCATCATTAAATTTTTAAATAATAAGGATTGTGATATAATGATTTATGATCTAGGTTAAAGGTGAGGGTATGATATAGACCAGTGGCAAGATGTCAAGTGTGTAGACCTGGCTAGTGTTTCTCTGTGAGCCAAGAGTTGACTATAACCTTCTCCTTAGGATAGGGCTAATTAGCTATTATCAGTTAATTCACATTGGCCAAAATAACAATAATAAATACATCACAAAGTTAGCATTGTAAACCTAAAATATTTTCTCATTTTAATGGGATGCTAGAGAGGTAGTATCACGTAGTGATTTAGAGCAAAGACTCTGGAATTAGAATTACTGGATTCAAATCTCTGTTTTGTGATTTATTAACTATGTCACATAGACGATTTCTTTATCTGTAAAATGGAGCTAATAATAGTACTTACCTCCCTGGGTTATTATTAGAAGTAAATGAGTAGCAGATAGCAAGTACTATGTAAGTATAAACTTTTATTTATTGACTTCAAATCTGATTATGTCTTTTTTTTTTTTTAATTTTATTTTATTTTTAAACTTTACATAATTGTATTAGTTTTGCCAAATATCAAAATGAATCTATCACAGGTATACATGTGTTCCCCATCCTGAACCCTCCTCCCTCCTCCCTCCCCATACCATCCCTCTGGGTCGTCCCAGTGCACTAGCCCCAAGCATCCAGTATCGTGCATCGAACCTAGACTGGCATCTCGTTTCATACATGATATTTTACATGTTTCAATGCCTTTCTCCCCTGATTATGTCTTGAGTACATCTTAGAACACCTTCATGTTCTAAGACAGGCTCAGACACGTTAAGATCATCGGGAGGTGTTGATCAATAGTGATCTGTTTGGGAATGGTCTTAAAGGATCCAGAATAAACTATGAATTTTTATATCAATTCAGAACCCCTGATAGAAGATTTAAGAAAAATTTTGAGAGAAACTTCTTTGGAACAACTGTAGGCTTTCTAGGTCACTTATAACCTAAGTTAGAACCTATCCCAAGGGTTGTAGTATTAGTTGATAACAAAATTATGGACAGTTGTAAGGGATAATTTTCTTTTATGGTGTAGGAAGATTGGCATCTGTGGGAGAGAATGAATGATTCATTAACAAACCAGTAAGAACTAATTCTCTTAGCATATTTTATTAGCCCTTTAAAGTCACATTAATTTTATAGTGTGAGTTTAAAGAATATTTTCTCAATATAATTATAATTCAAAAGAATTAGGAAATTGAAAGTGCATATTCACTATTTGCCTCATTTTCTGTAGTGCCTAATTTTCCAACACAGTGTACACCCACTTAAATTCTATAGTGAATTTGATTGCCTCATTGAGATAAGGGATTTTGGATGTTGTAAAACACCACGTAGAGGACACCAGAAGGTTTTCTCTTTTATGTAAGTGTTTTGATGTTAATATTTAAAAGGGAATTTAGTTTTCAAGTTTTTCAGTGTAACTTCAGTAGGCATATCACTGGTTGGCTGTTAGGGATATTAAAACATAAGCTTATCTGGATTAACAGACCTGGGTCAGAAAGTGAAGAAATGACAACCCAAATTAATGTAAATATTATATACTAATGCTTAAGCATCACCCAAAGAAATGCCCCCCACCTCCCAATCCTGTTACTGTGGAGCTATTTCAGAGTTTACAGCAAATTAGAAGCAAAAAATTAGAAGTGTGCCAAATGGCCACTAAAGGGAGGCCTTCTAAGTATGAAGTAGTAGTACCAGCCTTCAGTGAGGAAGGAACACTACCACCACTCAAAATCAAGAATATGGAGCCATTTGATACAGGTTATATGACTTGGCCTGCATATTCAATGATGATAGCTTATACATGTTTAGTGCTTAACTAATCATTAAGTCCTGTCATTTTCACTGTTTCATTGATGTTTCAAACGTTCTTTTAACTAGTTCAGTTCAGTCGCTCAGTTGTGTCCGACTCTTTGCAACCCCATGAATCGCAGCACTCCCGGCCTCCCTGTCCATCACCAACTCCCGGAGTTCACCCAGACTCAGGTCCATCGAGTCAGTGATGCCATCCAGCCATCTCATCCTCTGTCATCCCCTTCTCCTCCTGCCCCCAATCCCTCCCAGCATCAGAGTCTTTTCCAATGAGTCAACTCTTCGCATGAGGTGGCCAAAGTACTGGAGTTTCAGCTTTAGCATCATTCCTTCCAAAGAAATCCCAGGGTTGATCTCCTTCAGAATGTACTGGTTGGATCGCCTTGCAGTCCAAGGGACTCTCAAGAGTCTTCTCCAATACCACACAAAAGCATCAACTCTTCGGCACTCAGCCTTCTTTACAGTCCAACTCTCACATCCATACATGACCACAGGAAAAACCATAGCCTTGACTAGACGGACCTTTGTTGGCAAAGTAATGTCTCTGCTTTTGAATATGCTATCTAGGTTGGTTATAACTTTCCTTCCAAGGAGTAAGCGTCTTTTAACTAGGATGAAGTCTATATAAAAGCATTATGAGTTAAGGTTAGATGTTATAACCCATTTTACAGATAAAGAAATAAAGTTTAAATAACTTCTCCAAGATCTCAGAGCCAATATACTAGATCCCAGTTCCAATTCCTAGTTCAGTCTTTCTGTTGTTTCAAGAAGCCTTCTAAAGTCAAAAGTGTATTAAAAAATAGTGAATGAAGAAGAATAGTTACAATTTGACCCTGACTCATTAAGAAAATAATTGAGTTAAATTTAGTGTTTATAATTTAGAAAAGTAGGAGTGTGTAATACTTCGTATTAGTAAATTTGACAATTCAGGAAGACCCCCCTCCTTGAAAGGACTCTTGGCATTCATGGTTTGAATTTAAAATATTGTTTAATATTAAGAACCTTGATGGTTAGGATGATCCTGTTTATTTTTGTAGTTCTTGCAACACCTTTCACTTAGTATCTTCTACTTAGTATTATTTGCTCAGAAAATTGCTTACTGGTCAATAAATACTCTACAAGTTTGCATTTTGTGATTCTGACAAGATCCTTTGGTTTGCCCTTCCTGGAGTTTTGGGGGTTTTTGCACACAGATTCAAAACATAGAATTGTTTGTGAAATCAGATAAATTCTAAATCTTGGTAAGAAAAGGGTTTTGCTTCAAACATACTCTGTTTTATAAACACTTAAAATTTTTTTCTTAAGAGTTTTGATGTTGACAGAAATGCTGATGCTTAATAGCAAACAGACCATAAAGTGGAAAAGATTAAAGGTTCACTTACATTAACTATAACTTTTAATTGTGAACTTTTTGCAGAGTTTTCCATAATAAAATTTAAAACTAGTCATATCTTTGAAATTTAGTGCATTGTTTTTATAGTCTATTTTTAGTAAATCAAACTTTTTTCCCTTCTAATTTAGCTGTAGTGATCCTGTGCAGCGAATTGAGCAGTGTACACGAGGTTCTCTCTTCATGTGTAGCATTGTTCAAGGGTGCAAGAGAACATACTTGTCTCAGAGAGACTTACAGGCTCATATCAACCACCGCCATATGAGAGCTGGAAAACCTGTTACCCGGGCTTCACTTGAAAATGTTCATCCTCCTCCTATTGCCCCACCACCAGCTGAAATCCCCGATCGTTTTATCATGCCGCCAGACAAGCACCATATGAGCCATATTCCGCCAAAGCAGCACATCATGATGCCACCACCTCCTTTGCAACATGTGCCCCACGAGCACTATAATCAGCCACATGAGGATATTCGTGCTCCTCCAGCTGAATTGTCCATGGCTCCACCTCCACCTCGCTCAGTCAGTCAGGAAACCTTTCGTATTTCAACAAGAAAACACAGCAATTTAATAACTGTCCCTATTCAGGATGACTCAAATCCAGGTGCTAGAGAACCACCACCTCCTGCCCCCGCACCTGCTCACCATCATCCTGAATATCAGGGTCAACCAGTGGTCTCGCACCCTCATCATATTATGCCTCCACAGCAACATTATGCACCACCCCCACCTCCTCCACCACCAATAAGCCATCCAATGCCACATCCTCCCCAGGCCGCAGGTACTCCTCACTTGGTGTATAGCCAAGCTCCACCTCCACCAATGACCTCTGCTCCACCACCAATTACCCCTCCCCCTGGACATATTATTGCCCAGATGCCACCTTATATGAATCATCCTCCTCCAGGACCTCCCCCACCTCAACATGGTGGTCCACCTGTAACTGCACCCCCTCCTCACCATTACAACCCCAACTCTTTACCCCAGTTCACTGAAGATCAAGGAACTCTGAGCCCTCCATTTACACAACCAGGGGGAATGAGTCCTGGTATATGGCCTGCACCAAGAGGGCCACCTCCTCCTCCACGAATGCAGGGTCCGCCTTCTCAAACCCCACTACCTGGACCACATCATCCAGATCAGACAAGATATAGACCGTATTACCAATGATAATAGTATTCTGAACTGATGATATGATGAGGAAACAAAACTTATATGTATAGTCAATCTTTTCTTTAAGCTTTGACTGTTCGGGGAAGGAAAAGCGCCTCTTACTGAGGTGGCTATACAACACTTAGGGTCTTGTCTCTTAAAATGGTTTTAAATCTTGACCTTAGGATTGATTTCAAGTACTATACTGTAGTGCAGTTAAGTGGCTCAGTTGAGCACAGCTATATTTTAAGAACTTTGTTCCCCTAGTGTGGTAAATTGACCCAGAGGTAACCATTTGTAAGAAGAAAAAAAATTGAAAACATTTTTCCATTGTTACACTTTCAAAAGTACGTCCTTTGTTAAACCCAATGTTTAAGTTTTTCTTGTGATACATTTTGTTAACCTGTGTAAAAGGATTAAACTTCAATATGGTTGTAAAAATGCTATTTTTATGTGAACTTAAGTGCAGCCACATACTGTTTTTTAAACCATATGTTTTACCACTAATTTCCCAAAGTTACAATAAAATCCTAAAAGTAAAAATCTAATAGAAATTTACTGTAAGGCAGACTGTTAAATGGTAGAAAATTATTTCACATTTTAGGCACTGAAATTTTGAGGTATATTAGGTATATAATGCACTTCACTTGGATGCCTTTTCATTTATAGGCAGCCTCAGGAGCACCAAAATACATTGAAATTCCAGTACTAAGAATATTTATGTCTGTAATGTTAAGAGGCATTGCTTGTATTTTTGGAAAGATAGGGCCAAAGTAATCAACTCTGTAGGCTCCAAGCTGTTGGGGATGCTGTTACTCATTAATGCTTTTTACCGAATGGTTGGAGTCATATGATGCATCACACTTTAATTAACCTTAAGTAACATTTTATAGAACTGTATAAGTGGTATTCTTTAGATGAAGTGTGTTCCTCTCTGCTCATTGTCTGAAACTAAATATTTAGGGCTGAATAGGCTTTATGTAATTCCTCATTTCATGGTAGAATTTGATCCTGTACTTAAGTGGATTCTTGTTTATTGGGTTTTAAAGTATAATTTGAATGCCATGGAGGAATTTGAATACTGTATTAATGAAGGATGTTCTTGTAATCACATACTTGCGTTGCTCAGGTTTCATTACTGTATGATAAGGTGTTTTTCTCTAACTTAACTATTACTGACTTCCTGTTTCTTTTATTGGTTAAGCAGTCTAAAACTTGGAACATTTTTTTAGCAGAGTCAACAGTGAAGACTACCAGATGATTTTGTATTGAAGAGAAAAGTAATGTCTAAATTGTGAATTTCAATGCATTATAAGGTGCCTTTGGAGTCAGCTTTTGCATTATAGGGGCTTGTTACAGTCCAGCTAAGATGACCACTTACAGTTTATACAGAATTCATATGTATAAATCAACATTCTTGGGATATTACTATATATCCTTTGAATACACCCCTGTGAAGTACTTCCTCCCCCCCCAAAATGGTGCATAACATAAACATGAAATGTGTAGTATACAGATACCGTTTATTATTAAATAGTTTATAGTGTATAAATTTAGAACATTTCTTTTTGACAAGAGGTGAACTGATGGCTAATTTACCATTTAATTCTGTCAGAAACAGGCAAAGCAGTTTCTCACTTTGGATAACTGATACAAAGTCATCTATAAATTTAGAGCTGAAATAATATAAATGGCCCTTTCAACCATGACCAGCTGAAAATAATACACTTTTTTTTAAGTGAAAGTACGTGATTTTTCACACCTAGCAATTTGAGAGTTCAGTGTTAATGTGGTGTTTCTAATGAGAAATTGTTATTAGAAGCATAGGAGTGAAATAGTGTGAAATGGTGGTGAGTGTGTCTATCATATTACTGTAGGTACTTGGACTGGTGCAAACTTGATTACCTTTAATGGCCCTTTTTAGGAGCTGTTAAAATATTATTGAAAATTCAGTACCAATAGTTTGGTTTCATGTAATAGGAAATAACAAAACTCACTTTAAAGCTTCTCAGCTATTTATGAAGAGCTCACCTGACTTAATTGAAATTCACTAGAATGTATTGAACAAAAAAATGTTATCACGGTAAAATTCCACATGTTAAGTCTTGTAGGCTTTAAAATATTTGGTTAGGTTTAAGAAATATGTGTTATGCAGGGAGGCAGTTCAGATGAATGTGTTGTAGCAGACAGTTTTTTTTTTTTTTAATGGTGTTAGACTTGAATTCATCTAGTTATTGTTTGAATGAGGGTGGGTGGGTAGAAGGATAACAAAATTACTGTTAGTGTTTCTTTCCTTAAGGAAAAAGATGTGAATCCCAGCCTTATTTCAGGGAAGCCTTTGAAGCTATGATGGACGTAAGTCTAAATTAAATGTATGTATGTTTCATTATATTGCTCTTAAAAGACTACTGAGGTGGCAGTTTAATTCTTAAAAACAATAAAATGAAAGCATAAATACTATTTTGCCTAGGTGAGTTTTTACCTAATGATGACACATTTGGGAGACTGCAGAATTTTCCACGTCGATACAACTTTTACAGCAAAATTTCACGTTTTGGGAGATTAAAACCAGCAAGGTGAACGTTAGTATTTCTAAAGTGGCATGCTTGTTCAGAGTATAATATATAGTATTGGAGAAAATTATCAGTTGCAAAGATTGTAAGAAACTACTTAATATTCATTTTGCCCTGTAAAAAACCACTTGCTCAAGTTATTGTATAAGAGACTAACACTAAAACGCAAATGGAAAAGATAATTTGACCGTATTTTTAAACTTGAAATAGGTCATTTTATGATATGAAGTATACAGAGCTGCTTTTGGCTTTGTTCTGATGTACTCGAAGGGTATCTTTCATACGTCTTTTTGGAAAAACCATGTAAACTTATTTTTGAAAAAGCGTTAATGGAAAAAAAAAGTATGTGGAAAAATCTCAAGTACCTGAAACCAAAATACACTTTTCTGATTATTAGATCAACCATCAAATTGGTATATTGATGTTAATTGAGGCTTGACATAATCATACTATATTCTAACTGAAGTGGATTTATTTTTCTTTACTGGTTTGTAATTGTAATCTGTTCAGTTGTGGCCTAGACCAAGCAGACTTTACGTACTACAATATATGCACGATCTAATAAAGCAATATTGGATATACTAGACTTAAAGGGGAAAGAGAGGTAAGCCAGGTAAAATACTTGGTAATAATACTAATAAAAATATTTGAATTTTCAAACATTTTTTGTTTTGATTCATGCCCCTTCAGTTTTCTGACTTTGAGGGGAAAACCGTTAAGGCAGAATTGTTAAAGCAACATTTTAATATTAAACTTTAATTTCCTCATCTCCCATTTGAAATTTTAGGCATTACAGAATCACAGGATTTAAATGAACAGTGGTGGGTCATGAGTTTTTATCACTTGGGCAGGACCGCGTCTTTCTAAAAATCTAGCCTATGTCTTCAGAATATCCTTTTTCTAGTCTAAGTTAGTTGTAAGCACCAACTTTAATACTGTATTTAAGTCTATTTCTTATTAATCTAGTCTTTTTTGGTGGCTCAGTCAATAAAGAGTCTGCCTACTATGTGGGAGACCCAGGTTCAATCCCTAGGTTGGGAAGATTCCCTGGAGAAGGAAATGGCAACCCACTCCAGTATTCTTGCCTGGAGAATCCCATGGACAGAGGAACCTGGTAGGCTACAGTCCGTGGGGGTCACAAAGAGTTGGACACGACTGAGTGACTTAACACTTTCACTTTTTCCTGTTAATTTACCTTTGAAATTGTTCTCTGTCTTCACATTGAAAAATCTTACTCCCTTTTACTTTTCTTCCTATGTGTTGCTTTCAAAACCTTTTAATTTTTTGTTTTAAAATTTGTATTCATTTCAGTTACACAAGCAGTAAGTTTTGGGGAGAAATATGTCATATTACAAATAAAGATCCCCTCAACCACCACCATAATTTTCCCTTCCAGAGATAACCACTGTTATAACTTTGGTGTACAAATCATGTTAGTTGCAGAGCTGACAACTAAATAATAGGCTTCATGCTCTGGTTAAGCACCTTAATAATCCATGGTAAGTAGTATTTCGTGGCCTGTACTCAGATACATACTGAACATCCATCATGTGAAATATATTCATTTATATGCTAGATGCCACTTCAAATTTAAAAAATTTTATATTGGAGTATTGTTGATTAATAGTGTTACATTAGTTTTGCGTATACAGCCAAGTGATTCAGTTACATATATACATATATCCATTTTCAAATTCTTTTCCTGTTTAGGTTATTACAGAATGTTGAGCAGAGCTCCTGTGCTATACAGTAGGTCCTCGTTGGTTATCTTAAGTATAGCAGTGTGTACATGTTGATCTAAGCTCCCAGTCTGTACGTACCCTTCCTGGGCTTCCCTGGTGGGTCAGCTGGTAAAGAATCCACCTGCAATGCAGGAGACCCAGGTTCGATCCCTGAGTTGGGTAGATCCCCCGGAGGAGGGAATGGCCACCCACTCACGGTATTCTGGCCTGGAGAATTCCATGGACTGTGTAGTCCATGGGGTAGCAAAGACTGGGACAAGACTGAGCAGCTTTCACTGCCCTTCCTCACTGGTAACTAAGTTTGTTCTCTTTCTGATTTATAAGTTCATTTTTTCTATTTTTAGGTTTTGCATATAAGTGATACATGATATGTATACTTGATCAGACACCATTCTAATCACTTGGGATGCACAAGTCTGTAGAGACAGATGACCAATAAATTTCATTAAATTATATAACATGCTAGAAGTGTGATAAAATCACACTTGTCAGGAAAGTAAGAATAATGTGTTGATAGGTTTGCGATTGTAAATCGAGCAGTCTGGATAGGATTCATTGAAAAGTTGACATTTGAGCAAAGATTTGAAGTAGGTAAGAGTTAACCACATATATATGTGGAAGAACTTTCCAAGCAGAAGACAGAATCTGAAGGCTTTAAATCTGAAGGCTTTAAAGAAGCCTGGCATTCTCTGAGGAATAGCACAAATGAGTGAGTAGTAAGAAGAGGTCAGAGAGGTAATGACAGTGGAATGGAAAGATCACAGGCTTCCTAGGCCATTGTAAAGGCTTGGACTTTATTCCTCTGACATAGCAAGCCATTGTGAAGTTCTGAGCAAAGGAATGTAATGATTGGGTTCGATTTCTACACGTAAATTGAACACCTATATGATGGACACGGGTATATAATGATGAACAAAATAGATATGATCCCTGCCAATTAGGAGCTTATATTCTAACCCCTAAAGTTAGTAGTCCCTAAGTTTTCCTCAAAAAATTTTATGTTCTTTTTCAAAATACAGTGGCCAGGTAGAAAAAAAACATTAAAAAATATTACAAAAATGTAATATATATATACAACCATAATGAGAGATAATTTGTTTGATTCTGGAATTAATGTTTGCTAATTGCTTTTCTGGGTATTTTTAATTGTGCAGTGCTAAATAAGTGACTTTGGAACATATCTGTAGAATGCATCTATATTGTTCCTGAGTTTAGTCCTGCCTTGTGCTAGATCATTTGAGATAGGTTTTTGTTTCTCTGGAGAGAGAATATTTCCTAAAGGTTAAGAGCCTGAGCTCTGGAGTCAAGACTGTCTGGACTGAATTCTGGTTCTACTACCAATAGAACTAGCAAGTATATGCAATTTGGACTAATTATTTAATCTTTGAGCCTTGATTTATTTTGCTTTTCTGAAAAATGAGGATAAACGTAGAACCTACCTTATGGGGACTTTTTTGAGAGTTAAATGAGTTGGTTCTAGATATAAGGTAGAGTCAGTTGAATTTCCTGACAGATTTTTCAGCTTGACCAGCTGGAAAACTGTGGAGTTGGCATTAACTGGGGTGGAAAGATGCTAGTAGAGCTGATGAGGGGGAGAAGATCAGTAGATCAGTTTTGGCATGTAGATGTCCAGGTGAAGATGGCAGGCAAATATGAAATATTCCTCTTTGTTGGTGGTCAAGCTTGCATTTAAGACATTACGTTTCTCAGTGAGAAATTACTGTGTTTAAACAAGAATATGTATCACATGCACAAGTTAGTATTAGAAAATGATTTTGAAGATAAACCTGCTTGGCATGTATGAGCTCCAACTTTTCTTAATTTCAGTAATATAGCTGCTTCCTGACAAGTGGTTCTGTCTCCCAGTTGATCATTCGATGTCCTCTCCCCTTCAGTCTTGCTCTGATTTGTGTAAGTTTTATTTTTGTCTCCCAGCACCAATCTCTTGGCCTCTTCCTAAATCAAAGGTCAGAGTTTTTGTCCTAGTCAATTTCCAGTATTTGCTCTGAGGCAGGCAAGTCAAGGCCCAGCTCCATGCATACCCCTTACTCAAAGCATATTCACCTTAGAGGCACATTTAAGGATGAGGAAAGTGAGCCTCAAGATGTTATGGTTGAATGGATTGTGATGGAGGTGCGGTAATTGGAATGCTTGTTCCTTTTGGTTGGCAAGAAGAGCATAGAGGGCACCTTTGCTTGGGAAGATGCAGACATGTCCGTTGTATGTAAGGCATTTGTCCCACTCCCAAGGCAAATGATCAATTAAATAGGCTCATGTTTTCAATTTCTACTCCCTGCCCTCTATAAAGGAAGAGCTCTTAACCTGGGATTCATAGAGCATCATACACAAATGTGTATGTGTATTTTTTCCCCAAAGTTCATAGGGTACATGAGGCTCTGTAAGATGTCCATGACTCAAAAAGTTTAAGATACGTTGCTGTAAAGAGTGTTGAGATTCTAGTTTTTAATTAAGAGAAGATATGTAAGTAAGCCTTTGTTTTATTTTTCTGTAATTGGTTTTAAGTCAAGTAGACAAGCCCTCTCAGTAAGACTATTAATAAAGAATGAAAGAGTACTTTGACAATAAACATTAAGAAGTGGGATCTAAAACAGTTGGCACAACTTTTCCCATTAACATAGTGGCTTTATGTTGAACAGAGGCCACTGAATCTTTTACTGTTGGTGATGATGTTTAATTTCTGTTACATAAATAACAAATTTATAAAATATAAGTCTCATTGCAGAAAGGTTAGAAGGATTCTCATGTAGCAGGTTTCCAGTCAGATCACTGTAAAGAGGACTGTGAACATGTTTCAGAAAGCTAATAAGAAACTTAATAAAGCAAGACACACCTATTGTACAATTGATTTTTTTAAATGAATATATATTAGTATGAACTATATAAATTACAAGATTCAAAGCAATGGTGCAAATGCACTGCAAACTATGCACAAAAGTAGTGACTTGGATGGAAATCTGTCAGTGCTATAAAAATACTTATAAACAAAATAATTTTCTTTTGATAAATCTACAAGGTAGAAAATTAAAAGTATTTACATAATTGGTTACTAGATATGTGAAAAATATACCATGCTAGAACAATCTCGTTCCAAAGTTTGAAACATAATTTCTGTCAGAAATATTCTTCATACAATGTATGAACTTAATAACTTTCTGGGTATAAAGTTCTTCTTTATGTGATGGATGAGGATCTCTCTGAATTACATTTTGTTTAGAATTTTGTTTCAATTGGTACCTGGAAGAAGAGAGAAAGTTCTTGTTTTAAAAGACTTGTTAAGTTCTATCCCTTTTAATAATCATATCTTGTATTTAAAAGGAGTAAACATGATCAATCTGATTAAAATTGGGAGCTAGAATTTACCAGATTCACCAACAAATTTGTCTTCAATTTTAATGATCAAACGTTTTCCAGGGATATTTGGTTAATGTAGACCCATGTGACACCATGTTGTAGTAGAAGTGTATTTTTCAAAGGCCTAATTTAACCAAAATAATATAATGTGTTGTAGTAATTATTTCTTCACATTTGTTTCAGGGGCCACACAAACTCCAAGGGCTTATGTGTGCTGGCCAGGGACACTCAGATTTTACATGAATCACCACTGGTGGCATAACCACAACCGCCGATTTATCTTCCTCTAAGTAATGCAAGGGGCTTGTGTTAAATCTAAAGCTTTGATCAGACATTGGATTGAAATTCTGTTCCTTTACTTTGTCTCTTAAAATTTGGTGACAATTCTGAGTCCAGCTGCTGGGCAGAGGGTTTCTGGTAAGGCTCTCTCTATAGAATCCTCAGACAAGGTGCTAGGTGTGAATTTTCCGGGAAGCAGAATCATGGTTCCCTCACCCCTCAGGTCTATCTAAATTTCTGGAATGGCTTTTTTATCTAAGGTTTTTCTATTTGAACTCTTAATAATCATGCAAGGTTATCTTATGCTATACATTGCTTCTAACTTAAATTCCTTTCTGATACTCTTCTTAGACCTTTCTTCATATGAGAGAAGACGACAAGCATTGGATTCTTCCTTGGGACCCTCACTTCCAATAGTTTTTCACGAAAGGATAGAGCCAGTATAATATAGTCTGTAGAGCATAGATCTTGACATCAGACAGATCTTGCTTCAAATCCTGTTGCTGTCAATTTGGTGCATGACCCTAAGCAAATTAGTTTAACTCTGAGCCCTTCTAATTTCCTCATTTGTGAAATGAAGATATCTTCTTTGCATGTTGTTGTAAAAATTGAGATCATGAATGTAATGCACCTACCATATACTTGCTTTATAGGGGATACTCATTTTGATTTGTAGTTCTGCTTTTCCCAAACTAGGGACAGACCTTTAAAGGACTGAATATTCTAGAAATGAATGTTGTAGAATGGAATGGCACTATACAGTTAAATGATTCAGCAACTCTTTCTAGTAAGGAAGTGAAGGAACCTAACATTCAGCACTGAGCTAGATCCTGGCTGGGGGCTTCCCATGCCTGTAGGGGTCAGGAAGTGTATTTAGCTTCTCAGCTCCATCATGAATTCGTCTGTAGCTGGAAATAGTATTTCCTTCCCTGCCTCATGGATTATGACGAGACCAGAATAAGATCTTGGTTGTAAATACTTTGAAAACATAAAACATTCTCTTTCTGTATGCTCATTATTGCACTAAGAGGTCTAGTATCACTGTTTTCCATCTCTTTTTATATTGATCTGAGTTTATTTTCCCCTAATGTCCCTATTAGATTGGGATTGCTTCAGTTTTCTAGGCTCAAACAGGTGCTGGACTTTCTATAGCGTGCTGGAAGAGGCCTCAGCATTTTTGAAAGTTCTTTGTCATACTGTCTATATATATGTACATAAACCTGCTGAAGATTCTTACCTGACATTCCCGATTACGTAATCCTCCGTTTGTATTGATGGTGAAATCATCAAGTTTTGCTTCTACTTCCTGAGAAAACCAAGATGGAATTAAGAATTAGGAATATGCTTTTTAATATTGAAAAATAAAGAGAAATTTAAGAAGTACAGGTGGTTGTTTATACAAATGTGAAAGTTGCCCAAAAGTTGATACCTGACTGGGATTAAACTTTGAAGTACTGTAATCTTTCTTCATCAAAATATGCAAAACAGCATCATGGATTGTTAAGAAAAATATTGAGTCCTTGACTTCATCATCAAAAAATTCACACCGTGTAAGCTTTTCAATGAAGTCATCTGAAGAGAGGAAAGAAAGAATAACAGAAAGAAGTTAAGTGTTTGACCATGGGTTTCTCTTTGAGGTTGGGGACTTGAATGTCTGTTTTCAAATGTGCATTTCACTGATGTTCGGTAAAGTGTTTGGGAGTTGCCCTAGTACAATATTAGCGTACCATTAGTACAATGTCTTCTGGAACTGACGGGCATCTTTCTAATAAAATTACATGTAGAATACCTTTATGTAAACAAAAAGGATCAAATGAGAAACACTTTTAGGCAGGAGCCTTGTGGGTTAATTTCTCTTATTAATAACAGGAGCTTCAAAGGTGGCTTATTACTAAAAATGGAGGTTCTGCCAAAATAGAACATATAGTCACGGACCAATGTCATGGTTCTGAATTTACCAATTAGCTTACTGTAGTCCATTTTACTAAAGCTTCTGGATACCATCAGAAAACATCTTCCTTGGCTCCCTCCATTACCTTTCCAGTAATCTTTGAGGAATTACTACTATTCTTGGAAGAACTAACCTGCAGCTTTGGCTCAGATCAGTCAATCAAATATTGCCTCATGTCTGTTATATGCAAAGCTCTGGCTGGGTAGGATCAAAAGATAAATTAGACATGAATCTTGCCCTCGAGGAAGACAGAGCACATATATACTATCTTAATGAAAAGTGTAGAATCATAGAGGCAGGAAGCAATCTAATTTTTTAAATTAATGTTTTTTCTTGGTTCCTAAAATAATGCCTAGCATATAGTAGGTCCTCACATTGTTGTCAAATGAATAAGAGGGGCACAGATCATGTGCTATGGAAATTCATAGAGAGAAGGGTAAAGGTTATTTCCTCTTGGCAGGATTCTGGGTTAGTTAATGAAGCAGATACCATTTAAAAGAATGCCTAGGATTTGGGGAGAGAGGAGGAAGAGAAGGTATGAAAGCGTGGAGGTGGGGAAGTCTGTTCACAGGGAAACTCAACAAGGACAAGACCTAGCAGTTGCTGCAATAGAGGGAGATGAGGGCATTGTGGTCGTCAGGATGCAGGTGGCACTCAGTGAGCAAGGGTGATGATCTTAGTTAAGGACCTAGAAGGATGCCAGGCAGCAGAGGCAGCAGGATGAGATGGTTTCAAGAGACCTAGGATGATGGAAGAGTAAAATTGTTTAATGGATTACTGAGATTAAGAGGATATTTTTAATTATAAGGAACCCTTGAAACTAGAGTAGATCTGTAGATTTTATGGACAGGAGCCAGTACAGAGAAAAATTAATGCCAGTTTCATACCTCCCTCAATTTCACTTGTCCTCCCGTCCCTAAAATGCTTTCTCCCCGACACTTTTAAGATTGATTCGTTCACTTTATTCCAGTCTCTGCTCAAATGTTGAGTTTCTGGACATCCTTAATCACCTATGTAAAATAGCATTACCCCTATTGCTCTATGTCTCAACCCTGATTTTTTTCTTCACAGCATTTATCATTACCTGAAATATCTTTGTTTATTATCAAGCTTTCCCACTGGACTATAAGCTTCATGAGAAAGATTAATGGGATGAGTCAGAAAATGGGAGAACATTCTAGGGATGGACAAGGACACTGATTAGTTCTTTCAGAGGACTTAGATGAGAAATGATAAGGAGCTGTATTAAAGCTGTAGAAATGGAGAGGAAGAGACTGATTCAATATGAAATATTCATGGTGACTCACCGAATATAGAGGAATGGGGAGGAGAGATTAAAGATGGCTCCAAAATTTGTACTTTGGGCAACTGGGTGGGTATGTGGTGATGCAGTGACCAAGATAGAAAAGGAGAAGTAGTAGTTGGGGGGATGTATGTATTTAGTTTTGAATGTGTGTATCTTAGGTAGTTGGAGGACATCCAGATGGTTGAATACACAGGTCTGCTGCTCAGAAAAAAGGTCTGAGCTGGAGATACAGTTTGTGGGTTCATTAACATATAGATAGCAGTGTGGATAGGAACCAATGTGAGATACTGCAGAGCTCTGAGAGTGGTGGGAAGGGACTCAGAAGAAAGGTCTTTCAAAAGTCAGGGAGACAGAGGCCAAAGAAAGAGCCCGCTGTTAAAGCTACAAGAGAATGAGGCTGGGATGGGGGTGGTTGATCTTTGACAACGTGGATATCATTGATGACCTTGGCAAGGGCAGCCTCATCAGTGAAGTGAAGTAGAAACCAGGTAATTATGGGTGGCTAATTCAATGGAGGCAAGGAAGAGAGTAAACAAACCTACTTTTTTAGGAAGTTTACAGTAAACTGTGGTTACATATTCACTCCTTTGCTGCCTGTTAAACTAGAATTCAAATTGTAAAGTTAACTATGTGTCAGATCAGATCAGATCAGTCGCTCAGTCGTGTCCGACTCTTTGCGACCCCATGAATTGCAGCACACCAGGCCTCCCTGTCCATCACCAACTCCCGGAGTTCACTGAGACTCAACACAACTCAAATATAAAGATGCTGTTTCCCTGGAGATTGCTGTTGGAAATCTACAAATTAGACCTTCTTGGTGATCATAAAAAATGCCTGTTCTTTGGAGAAACTGTCTAGATTGAGAGCTAGCAGTAAAGGGATTATCAGAAAATAAAACAATTTACCGTCAGTTCCAACAATATACACATCTACCTGGATCCTGATAAATTCTTGCAGAATCTGTTAAAAAGAAAGCAGATCTTCCTTAGGGAATAGTTTCACTTGTCAGAAACGTAAAGAAAACTATCATAATTGTGTCTTATGCTAATATGTTGCTTTCAGAGCCCTTTACATTTTGAAAAGAGATAATACTATAGAGATACTAAAATTAATAACAAGGCTCTATGACAGAAGTCTAAAGGAAAGAACTCTCCTCTTCAGTAAAAAGTTAAAGATGATCATTCTTGAGGGAAGTATAATGAAAAAATGTCTGCTCTGATTCACAAGAGGAACTCTGATGTAATTTTTAAACAGTTTATTCTATGGAATGATCTTTACTAGAGCTTTCTATCTATATAAAAGTTTTAAAAAACCCATAACCCATATGTTGTTCATTATTCCTGTCCACAGTGCCTGAATGTGTCTAGCACCAAAGAATCTTTATCCATTTTCCTGGTCTCTAGGCTCATAACAAATGCCAGTAGTGATGTGAGAAAGGTTATAAAAGGTAAGGAAAGTAGCTTGTCCCGTTTACATTAATATCAGTAGTGATCATTAATATCACTATTATTATCATCAGTAAAAACTTGGAGGCTGTACTGGGCTGAAGTAAGAATTGGGACCTTCAGGAAACCTAATGTAGAGTCCCTGTCCTTTGTGCTATATGCCAAGATCAAAAAATAAATGTTATGTGTATTTCTCCTTCAAAACAAAAATAAATAGACAAAAGCAAACAAAGCAAAGTCTCAAAGGTCATGTGATACTAAGATTTTTTTAAAAGGTTAAGTTTGAAGGAGATGAAATTAATCCTGTTTTCTAATTTTATATCCAGTTCACCTATACTTAATAGATCTTAGCTCAGTTTTTATGTAGGCAGATTTCTGTTTAAAAAAAAAAGCAAAAGAGGGGGATGTGGCATTCTTAAATTTTCTTTATATCTGTTTCAGCATTTCTGTTAGAAACTCTTTTAGAAACGTTGACAAACCTGTGGTAAGGAAACAGCTTGCAACCAGATTGTTCCAGTTCTGTTTTTTAAAATCATATGTGACATATATTCTTTCATATATCTAACTTAAAAAAAAAGGACAAATTGTTATATAGCCAAGTTAAAATTCATTGGCTTATGACAGATGAGGATGAAAATAAAAGGACCACTATTCTACTTTCTTGCAAGATCTCTATTTCAGGACAATTTAGATAGAACCCCCCCAAGGATTTGAAGCACAGCAGAATTGGAATTTAATAGGATTGTGAGCAGTATTGTCTATAAGCACATGTTAGAAATTATATGCAGTCTCATGGGAAATGCACTTTTAAAGAGTTCACCAAACACACCCCACCTGCACTCCCTCCATGAAATATTCTAAGATTAAATTTTACTTCTGCTTAAGCATGCATGTGTTATCTAAAGGAAGATCCGTCCACATGTACAAATTTTTTTTTTAACCTTTAGTCACTGATTAGTTGTTTTCATTCAGGAAAAAAATTACCGTTTTGAGACCTCTCATTGAAGAAACATCAAGAAATGACACTGCTGAAAAGTCAAGAATGAGGCTGTGGAGGTTGATTTTAGGGACCACAATGTTGAGAGGAAGATTAGCATTCCAGTCTATTTGGAAAGGCAGGTCTTTGGTATTGATGGGCTGATCCAGCTCTTCAATCTTATCATTGTCCAGCTCTTCATCAGAATCTTTAAAGCCATCAACAGTACATATAAATCCTTTCTGCAAGAGAGGATACTCACATGTATAAAAACTCTGACCAAGAAAAGCACTGAATGTCAAGGTAAACCAGTGAATTTCTGAAGCATAGAGTCAAAGTTGGCTCAAGTGATGGGATTTTAATTATTTTATTTGGAGAATAAAAATTTTCCCTGGAGAATACAATTTTAAAGAGACCCCTAAAAATATGACACTAATCGACACACGAAGTACCTTGTTTATCTGCCATTTCATTAAAAGGAAGGGAACCAACCACTTGAACTACATTTTACTAAGCTTTTAGCTGTAATATGTAGAAATGTGAGAAAGAAGCTTACTGGTGTTACTTGTAGCAGGCCTTTCTTCTGCAGTTTTCGGATTTTCTTCAAAGCCTTGTTGCGCTTGCGAAGAATTCGAAGTGGACGAAAGCCAATCTGAAAAACCATTGCTGTGTTACAAGAATGCTGAATATTCTGCTACTTGTATAGCATAATTCTACTTATATAACCTAATTCTAGCTATAGTATAATTCTACTTAATTAAATGGGATAGTTATAGCATAATTAAATGGGATGGGTTGAGGGACTGGGACATATATGAAAGATATTTACATTAAAATTAAAATTTGCATTGAAATTCAAAATTTAACATCATCATTGAGGGCATTGTATCAGACCTATGGTCTGCTACTCCGTGTGGAGTTAACTAACATTCAGAAACCTCTGTACCATTCAGGTCTTATCCCTAGAGTATCCACAAATGGATCTAAACTGTATTTGAAGTTTTTGTTTTCTTTCCACAAAACCCTTAGGGAATTTCATTTTATTTTTTTCCATTTGTTGAATATGAGTCGTATCTAATTAGTATCCTGCTTCTAGATATTTTTTATTCTATTAGAATTTTTACAATTATACTTTATAATATCTATTATATGAGCTTTTTATAATTTTAGTATTAGATCTGAGGGTAACTTTCATTTTTTCCTTTCCAAAACAAATGTGTTCTTATTGCAGTAATATTTAGCTCCAGAGTAATAAGTACGTGTGTGCGTGCTTAGTCACTTCAGTCTTGTCTGACTTTGCGACTCCATGGACTGTAGACCACCAGGCTCCTCTGTCCATGGGATTCTCCAGGCAAGAATACTGGAGTGGGTTGCCATTTCCTCCTCCAGAGGATTTTTTTGACCCAGGGATCAAATCCTCATCTCTTATGTCTCCTGCATTGGCAGGGGGGTTCTTTACCACTGACACCACCTGAAAGCCCAGAGTAATAAGGAGGATCAAATTATATAATAAAAAACCCTTGACCAAAAAATGTAGTGAGATGAAAAGATACTAGATTAAGTGAAAAGAACAGCATCTAAAGCCAGATAGACAATCTGATCCCATTTTTGTAAAAAAAAAAAAACTTGGGTAGAAAGATATTTGATGCATAACAGATGACTAAAAATAGTTAGGGCTTAAGGCAAGCTCTATGTGAGGGACAGAGTGGACCAGAAGGAACATGAGAGAGTGCTGAGCTTTTGTTTCTTAACCTTAAAGTCTGCTTTTTTATCAGCTTCTTTCCAGTCCACCAGGGACACTAGTTGTTATTTAGTGTTAAATATTCATTTATATTTTATTTATTCATTTCTAAGTATTCACTTGCTATCCTGAATCTCTTCAATGATGCAGTCAAATATTGTTTCTGAAGTTGATTCCCAAGGAAAATCTATAGGAGACCATCTATCTTACGGTAAGTCTTTTTACTTTACAGCAATATATAATAAAAAGAGTCTCTATATTGGACCTTATATAAAGAGTCTCATTTCCTAACATGTTAATGGACCCCTTATAAGATAGTTCCACCTGGGACAAAGGATACAAAAATATGAACACTACGCATCTGCAGTATATGTAAAATCAGTGACCCTCCTCCTTGTTATAGAATAAGCATTTCATTCCTAGGTATTCAGTGGAATTAAAAAAAAAATTAATAACCCCAAACCTTACAGCATCGATAAGTTTCTGCTTAAAGAAACTAATGTTTGCAAAGTAGATAGGAGATGGACATCTGAAAATCTTCACGCCTTCTGGTTCATATATCTGTAAGGCAGATAAATCATATTAGATGGTGCCCATTAGATTTATGTTAATATTACTTAGCAAATAAGAGTAAAAAAATGAACCTTACTTCAGAATAATCTTTTCTATTCTTATAGATGTTGCTCCTTCCAACGTTAGCCAGCATGCTGCATTTGGGACTGTAGGGAAAATCAACACCAAGTGAATCATTCATGCATATTTATTAAGCCTATAAGGCTAATGCTGGTGTTTTCCTAGCATCGCAAAGCAGGCTCACTTATCCAATTTAAAATTTAAAGATTGGAAAATTCTCATGCCATCATGCCCTAGAGGGCAAACACCTTGTTTGACTGACCCTCCCACAGCTCCGAAACTGTCTCCTCTCCCATCTCCCACATCCAGTTTACAAAGCACTTCCATATGCCTTTGCCATTTTGATTGCCATTTTGATTCTGAATATTACAGTTATTGGGTGAAATAAGGCAGATACAATAACCTTGTTGTATGGATGAGGACATGGAGAAGTATTATGACTTGCCTACAACCGCTCAATTTGTCTCATGTTTGATGAGTCCCAAAGAAATGAATGAAATAAGTGAATAGAAGAGTGTAGGAACATCTCAATGTAAATGTATTCCATCAGTCCATCAAATTTAAGTATGATAACACCTTCTGTTCTAGAACACCTTAGATCCCAAGAAGCTTTCTCTCTCTGTCACGTCATATAATCCATCAAAAACTGAGTGACCACATGGTGGTGATATTTTATAACAGATTTAAGAATCCAGAAGATGTTTGGACGGGAAATCTGTTTGAATTCTGTTAAAAAATCAAGACTTCTAAGTGGCTTTTGTGGCATTTTAGGTTGAAAGGGGCCTTTGAAAAGTTCTCTAAATCCAGCTCCATGATTTCCAGGTGGGAGTCCAATCTAACAACCTGCCCAGAGAAACAACCCTCCCTCAGACACACAGAATCTCAGAATCTTCTCAGGAACACTTGCCCTGTGTTTAACAAGTCTGAGGCAAAGACAGTAAACTTGCTCAGAATTACTTCCAGTTTATAGCTGGGTAAACAGACTCAGAGATTTATGATTTATTTGAATTGTTGTCAAAGAAGGAAGCAGACCAACAACTGGTAGGATTCGGCTGATGTAAGGTTGGGCCATCTTTTGCCATCAGGCCTTGGAGTGAGGCAGAATAGACTGGCCAATCCTCTTTTCTTTTCTTTTAGCAGGGTGGGGTTTGCATTGTAAGGCTTGTGGGATCTTAGTTCCCCAACCAAGAATCAAACCCACACCCCCTGCACTGAGAGTGCAGAGTCAACCACTGGACCACCAGGGAAGTCCCAGTCTGGCCAGTCTTGATAGATTTGCATACTTATCAACTAAACTGCTTTCCCCCTAACCAGTGACAGGTTTTTTTCCTCCTCTGACCCAGGCAACTCAAAGCCTGCAAGGATGCAGACCACAATGAGCACTTACAACTGAGTCCTGAAGACGATAGTCAGGAGCTGAAATGCCACACTAGCTGCCAGGCCTAAACCGAGCCCCAGGACAACGGCAAAGATGAAGGTCATGACCCAGATTAGCTGTCAAAAAAAAGCAACACATACATTACCGTTTACTACTCTGATTCAAATACAGTGTCCTAGCTTCAGAGCTATAAGAAAGCATGAACTTCTAGGGCCCAAAGCAGAGGTCAGGAGTACACAGTAGAAGGGAGCTGCCTTCTGGTCATTCTGCTGGCTCAGGTTCAGAAGCTGCAGAAGCACAAGCAAATCTTTTCAAAAATCCCAAGAGAGTGTATCCATTTTCTAATCCCATCCCTGAACCAGTTAAGGAAATGACTGAATCTGTCCTAGCTAAAATTCCAGAACCGGTTGCTGTTTGTTATTAATCAGTAGAATCTGGACTAATATCTTACTTTTGGTCTGCTGATTTAATTAAAGGCTACTGTCTCTGCCAGGGGCTTCCCTAGGGGGCCCACCTAGTAAAGAATCTGCCTGCAATGCAGGAGACCAGGGTTCAATTCCTGAGTCAGGAAGATGCCCTGGAGAAGAGAATGGCTACCCACTTTAGTATTCTTGCTTGGAGAATTCCATGGACAGAGGAGCCTAGTGGGTGGGCTATAGTCCATAAGGTCACAAAAAGTTGGACACGACTGAGCGACTAACACTTTCATCTGTACCAGACTCCTAGCATGTCCCAAAAGTTACAAGTCCCGAACACTGATCTAGCAGCTGCAAAACTAAACCTGGCTTATTACTTTATGCTTGTTAAGAACCATAGGCTATGTTAACAAGCCTTTTTACACCGCAGACTTTGACCCTGATGTAATTTAGGGACACAGCTTCTCAGAGCAAGGCTTGTTGAGAGTGAGGGGAGCCTTTACAGAGTGTTTCCAAAAGGGATGTTCAGAATTTGAGTTCTTCATAGATTCTCTGGACACTGCCATATGAGGTAATGAAGACCAGAAGCAATGAATACGGTAAGATTCAGAGTTTCTGTGGCATTAGAGATAACTACAAGAATTTTAAGAAGAGATCTAAGAAGTTTTCTCTTTGTGCTTCATGGACTATTTCCTACTTGTAAGTAACTCATCCTTTTTCATTAAAATCCCAGAGAATAATCATTAGAGTGTGCAGTTTCAAGATAAAACTTAAATAAATAAAACAAACTTAGGTTATTTGAACAGGTAGATAGAAACAAAATTTCCCTTTGTTTACAATATAAATATACATTTTACATCAGCATTAAAATGCAATTCCAGTTCTTCTCTCAGATAATATCACCTCTACTTACACAATCATACTTATCCTTTCGCCACAATCTTCGTATTTCCACAAACTGCATCAGCATTCCTTTCAAGTTTCCAAGTGCTAAAGCTGCCAGGACAGACTGTAGAAAGAGCAGATGTACTTTGAGATAATCCAATAACCATATAGAAGCAAAGGTGAAGGCTGTAGATAAGTGAATCCTTTCAAGGGCCTCAAAGCCTATCAAACGATACACCCTTTTCCTGTACAATGCCAATGCATAGCACAGCAGCCCTGGAACTCTGACCTATCCCAGGTATGATTTTGGCTCCACCACAGTGACAGGGACATGCCATCTGATAGCACTTACTCATCTGTACCTGGGGACAGAGAAAGGCAGATCTGAAGACCTGTGACTGAAAGCAATTCTTTCTAATCAGAGATAGTCTAGTGTGTGTCTGTTTACTGTAGTAGGGAGTGGGTGTTGCTCTTTGTTAAAAAAAAAAAAAAAAAAAACTCAGGGAGAAGCTTCAGTTCAATTCAGTTCACTCACTCAGTCGTGTCTAACTCTTTTTGACCCCATGGACTGCAACACACCAGGCTTCCCTGTCCATCACCAACTCCTGGAACATGCTCAAACTCATGTCCATTGAGTTGGTGATGCCATCCAACCATCTCATCCTCTGTCCTCCCCTTCTCCTCCTGCCTTCAATCTTTCCCAGCATCAGGGTCTTTTCAACGAATCAGTTGTTTGCATCAGGTGGCCAAAGTACTGGAGCTTCAGCTTCAGCACCTGTCCTTCCAGGGTCAATGTACTGGTTTTGATATTGCAGTGTAGCTGTGTAAGATGCCACCCTTGTGGGAGCTGGATGAAGGGTTCATAGAACTCTGTACAATAAGCCTCCTGCTTTGGGGATCTTTAGTATAACACAAGTCAAGTGCAACTTGCAAAGGAGACATGTTATTTTCTTCTTTTCATTAATTTGTACCTGGTCAATATTCCATGGAAAAACAATTTGAAACTAGGTAAATAACAAAGGGGCTTCCCTGGTGGCTCAGTGGCAAAGAATCTGCTTGCCAATGAGAAGACTCAGGTGCGAACCCTGGATCAGGATGATTCCCTGGAGAAGGAAATGGCAACCCACTCCTGTATTCTTGCCTGGGAAATCCGATGGACAGAGGAGGCTGGCAGGCTACAATCCATGGGGGTCTCAAAAGAGTCCGACTTAAACTACTTAGTGACTACTTAGTGACTAAACACCCACAAATAAGAAGGACCTACTGTATAACACGGGGAACTATACTCAGTATCTTCTAATAAGGGAGAAGAATCTGAAAAAGAATATATATGTATAATTGAATCACTTTGCTGTACACATGAAACTAACAGCATTGTAAATTAACTATACATCGATTAAAATTTTTTTAATTAAAAAAATTTGTAACAGTTTACAATGAAATACATACACAATAACTCCTTAAAAAAAATAAAGATTACAGAGCATTGAGAAGCCACAGGCAGGGAAAGGGGGATCATTTTTACCAGGAACCGGCTATCCTGACTGTAGTTGATACTAAGGATTAACTATTAAAAAAACGCTTAGAACTCCGCTGATACTTAGTAAGTGCTAAAGGAGCATTCATTCTTAGCTATCGTGAAAGGTTATTTTGCCTTCATATGATAAAAGCAGACCAGTTATTTAGATGAAACAAAAAACATTATAGACACAGTGATCTAAGAATTGTCAGATGGATCCTTTACAGAGTAGGGCCTTTGATTAACATCCTGGCCAGCGTTGTTGGTGTCGTTTATTCACGAAAGAGATAGGATTTTAAGTGGCAATTGCTTTTTTTTTTTAGTTTCTCCAAATTGAAGTGGGTGAGGTAGAGACCAAGGATACACACAGGAAGAACTACACCAGGCCGAATTCTCTATGTAGGGGGGTTGTGTGTGCATTTATTTTTATTGAGATATACATTGTTACACATAATATTTCTTCAGGGGTGACTTTTTGACTCCTTTTATGCCACTCCTTTGGAAATCAGGTTAGCATAGTAAGAATGCATAATTTTGACAACAAGTACTGTGCACTGTTTGGCCAGGTTTGGGATAACCATATCAGGACACCAGAAACCTGGGATAAAACTCATGTTCCAGCTACCAACCAACCAAGAAAAAGGCCTAGATAAAAACCAATAGACTTTGGTGGACTGTGTCCTCTGTCTATGTCCTCTGTAGTCAGAGGTATAACTGGATGTTTGTAGAATAACAACAATAATAATCTCCCCAATAAAGGGTATCATTGGTTAAGTGTTTATCATGTGCCACACCCTGGACTAAATATTAATACTTCACATGCCCTATTTCATTTAATTTTCACAACAACTCTGTGAAGTGGGTGCTATTTCCCTCTCTATTTTACAAATGGGCAACTTGAGGTTCAGAGAGGTTAAATAATCTGCCTAAAGCACAGAGATAATAAGCAGCAGAGCAAGATTGGAAGAAGGTCTATAGGACTAGAGCCAGTGCCCTCTGTACTACCTCAAAATCACATTAACACCAAAAAGAACAATATATTGACCATCATTTGGTTTCCTACAGATCCTGTGTTTCCTAGGGCCCGCTGTTATTTTTGTAACCTGGGTACTGCAGTGACGGACAAAGCATAACACTACACCCTCAAAAATTACAGTTCCAAAGAGGCAGACAGAGGAGCATGAGGGTAAAGGTGCAAGGTCAAAGTCTAGCCATTTGCTCCCATCCATCAGTCTGACCGTTTTGGTCTTGGAGTCAAACCACACTCTGGGAGCTGCAGGGCGTACTCCTAAGAACAAGTTGTGTGGTTGGTAGTACCATTCTCTGAATTCCATACAGGCCTCAATGGCATCAACCTTTAAGAAAATCTTCACTTTAGTCAACCCATACAGAAGCTTCAGTGCCAGGGTGCCTTCCAATCTAAACATTAATCATATCTGGGGTAAACACATAGAGACTGAAGAGTAGAGTTGATCAGCAGAGTAGAACTGATAAGGCAGTGTAGAGTTTTAAGAGTAGCGTTGTTGGGTATTTGCATTCCTAACATTTATAAAATAGTGCCAGGAGAGAAAGAAATATTTTTGGCCCATGGAATACTGGCGAAGAAGAGTACTTGAGAGTTTGTAGATACTCATTTTCCCTAGTTTAGTTTATCCCTCCTGAGTTTAAGAACCAGAGCCCTCGATTCATCATCTAAGGAGAGAGATGTCAGCCTGAGGGATGAGTGCTACCTTTTGTAGAGGCTCCAAGAGAAATCCGATGGCAACGATGACAATCAGCACAATGATAGCAGAGATAAGGCCAGCTATCTGTGGAGAGGAGAACATTCTCATCACAAACTCAACTTTCCCCCAGGGTTCCAAATCCCCATTGACTCAAGCAAAGATGGGCCTCTTAGCAAAGACCCCCCAGGACCTGAGTTTTGCCTCCTGTACTCTCCTGGACCCCTGATCTGGAGAGAGAGGTACTTGCTGCAAATCCTCTGAACGATCCACCAAATATGTTACCTGCTCCCATGGCGATCAACTCCTGACAGGAGAGCAAGAAGGAATCTTTTTTAGATGCAGCACATCAATATTATGTATGCAAAGTAGTATTTCAAGTTGCCTAATTAGACCCACTGTCGGTTGTATACTTACCTGATTGCCATCAATGGGATAATCATACTTGAGGGAGTAGACGCTGGCCACAGAAAAGGCCACTGCAAAGCCAACAATGGCAATGCCAAAGCAGTCTCCAATGGTATCTTGGAAAGTCTGCCTGCTAGGTATGATAGGGGCCTGAAACCTGAAATTGAAATTAAGCAAGTCAGAATGTTGCCCACCTGGTTAGAAGCCTTCAACAGCATCCATGTATCCTCAGGAAAAAGTCCAAATTCCTTAGCAATGCCCCAATGGCCCCTTCCCCCACATCTTGCTTAATTACTACCATTTCTCAGAATTTAGATTCCAGCTAGACCAAGTTTTCTTTGTTTCTCATCACCCATCCTCTCCCACCTTGGAAGCTTCTAATTTGCTGTTCCCTCTGCCTGAACCATTCCCTTCAATCCCATCGTTCCCTCCAGAAAGTCATTTCTCATCCCCAAGGTCAGGGTTAGGTGAGATTGTCTGTGCTTCTCCAGTGTTTGATTCCTCCTGTTTCCATCCGCCCTCCCAACCGGAAACTCTCACCCAGACCCAGAGCAGGGACAATGACTAGTTCACTGTTTTAGGACCAGGATCAAACACTTTTCACAGCATATATCAGGTGGTCAGTATTTGTTGAGCAAGTCAATGAATGAATGAATGCATTCTAGGCTGAGTTGTGCCTTTCAAGTATGACTAGCAAGAATTTAGCACCACTGAATACCTTGCAATCTGTTATCTTAATGTTGAAAAGCAATGCTGCCTGGATTTGATATAAGACTGTAAAACTAGTCCAATGATAGTGATAAATCTGATATGATTTTGCTAGTATAGCTACATTACAGTGTACATTTAGATCAATATAAGCTTCCTGCAAAACATCTCAGATCCCAGTTGTATTGTGACATTGGTTTACAAAGCATTGCTCATGATACCTCCAATAGTTATCCATAGATGAAGGCTCTTTGAGCAAATACAGTTCTGAGACAAGTAAAGCAAGATATATTTCCCTCCATTGATAACAATAAACTTTCATGGGAAACTCTCAGCAAACAAGCGCTGGACTCTGCCCTGAGCTCCACTAATCAGCTACAGCCAACTGCAGCCGTGATGGAGAGTGGGTTTCCATTTAAAGTGAGATTGTGTCAGGCAAACACTGAAGTCACAGAGGATATGTCTGTGTTTATACTTCATGGACTTAGAGCAGTTAAATAACATTTACTAAAATGTTCAGCTCCTATAAACATCTGTTTCTGATGTAAAACTTATTACAACAGGGTTAACTGGGTCCATTCAATTCTTTTTTAATTGCTGTTCATGTTTTGTAAGTGTTAGTACAGTTTTAGCTCTAATTTTGAAGGAGAACTATTATTTCATATTCTGCAGCTTTTACAAATCAGAAAGTTAGCTAGGAACATTATATATGTAAAATATAAAATGAATGATACAATTTGCATTTTATACAAAATACCCAGAAGCCTGCTATTATTATTTTGTTCTAGCCTCTAAATGCCATAGGCAGAATGATGTGATGGGGATTTGCAGTCTGAAAACTGGACTGATTTCCTGGCTGTGCTACTTACCCAGGTTCCTCATTTGTAAAGTGCTGATAATAACACTTGTTCTCTTTTCTTCATAATTTTTGTGGAAGGTTCAAATAAAACAATGAATGTGAATACTATTCACATACTGTAAAGTACAAAGTGCCTCTTAGCTACTATTACAGTGTCCCTCTGGAATCTGAATATATCCTTGGTGTTCTGTTTACTATTTCAATGATCTCTCTCCTTTAGCCAAGTATTTGCATTCAGTGTACATGACTTCACAAAGTCACTTCTAAGATGTCATATTCATTAATAGCAGATTAGCAATAATTAATAATCATTATCTTTCACTTATATTCTATTTGCAAACACCAATGGGCATTTAAAATGTTCACTCAATCATCGCTCAGGAGAAGTGGGAGTGTGAAAAGCATGTAAAGTGTCTGGCACAGTAATTTAGGTGATAAATTAAGAATAGCAGTAGTGCAGTTTGAATACTTACAGTAGGCCAGGCACTTTAGGACATCACATGCATTAATTAACTCACTTAATTCTTACAAAAATCCTATGTAATAACTACTATTTTTAGCCCCATTTTTTACAGCCAAAGATATTAAGGCACAGAGTTTAATTATTTGCTCAAGGTCAGGAAGTGAGTCTGGAGTAAATTCTAGGCACTCTGCCTCTAGAAAGCATGAATTTGCTTACTGGGCTACACTGCCTCTCTGTAGGGTATGATGATCTATAAATATGTCACCCGCTTCTTCACCCACACATACTGTGGAGAGATGTCCGTTGACATTTAAAATACATTTACTAAGTAATGTCACTGTAACTCAGTGATCTTAAGTTTATCTTTTATTTCCAACATCCTTCTGACAAGATAAAGTATAATCACTTGAAAGTTGCAGAGTAGAGAGAAACCCTAGAAATAGTCTTTCAACTTCAGCCTAATTTCTACTATTAAAGTGATATTTGTGATCTAAATATCACAAGTTTAACACATTTTTATCTGGTGATAAAAATATTTTTTGCTTAAAAATATATATTTGCTTCTAATAGAAGTTCCCTGGTGGCTCAGACAGTAAAGCATCTGCCTACAACGCGGGAGACCCAAGTTCAATCCCTGGGTCCGGAAGATCTCCTGGAGAAGGAAATGGCAACCCATTCCAGTATTCTTGCCTGGCAAATCCCATGGATGGAGGAACCTGGTAGGCTACAGTCCATGGAGTCCCAAAGAGTCAGACACAACTGAGCGACTTCACTTTCACTTTTCACTTTCTATTAGAAGTTAGTTATTTTTAAGTCAACAATGAAATGCATATAAATTCTTATTCCTAGAATAATTCTTAAATATTCCTAGGTACTGGAAGGAGGGAAGGTTTTCATTTTTGTTTTCATTTTGTTTCATTACCAGGAATAAAATGTTTCCTTGGTAAGCAAGCTGGAAGAAACTGATGCGATGGTCAGAAGGCAGAGAGAGGAAAGAGCACAAAACTGGATCTCTCTCAACAATTGAATAAAGGCAATGGACTACATTTTCAAACTCCTTGTACAAACTGCACCTCCCAGCCTTTTGGAGCGGTAAGAGTTGCTCTGGACTTGTTTTGAACTTGATCTTGAGAAAGGACAGAGTGTGCCCATCTGGATTGCTCAAGCAGTGTGTGGCAGGTATTCCTTCAGTGTCTCCTTTGAACTATTGGAACTTGGCTCCAGTAACGTCAAACAAAATACTACATAATGTTTATGGTAATTAATGGCCAGGGAAATCTGGTTTCTCTCGGTTCTTTTTTATGAGAAGGAACAAGTTTAACCTCTTTTTCTGCTTCTACTATCTTGCTTTTACGTGCTTGGGAGTCCCTTCTCTGATTTGTGCGTTCTTTCGCGTGGAGACACTTTCTGATATTAAGAACTGCAGACCTGATGTCCTTCGTGACTTATTCCTAGAAGGACAAAAGTGAGCCTTCCTCTTGGATGCAGGATGGATGCCAGATGCAGGGAGAGTGCTGAGGAGGGTTAGTGCCTTTCAGCTTAGAGTCCTCTGTCACTACTGCTAGCTCTCTAATTGGTGCTTGGAGAGGCCATCATGAGAAAGACACTTACCCAGGTTTCATCTCCCCAATCACAGCCACATTAAACCTTCTTTTGAAGTCAAAGCCATAGGACACACCTGTTGCGATCACAGTCTGCAAAGATGCAAATTGCCCATGTTAGAAATGGGAGATGTCACTAAGAGTCTTGCTTTGAAAAAAAAAAAGTACCATTGCCAAAGGCCACTCTTTGACCTATTACATAGGAATCTCAAGCTCAGGTTTGGCTACTTTTTGAAAAGTCCCAAGGCAATTCTAATGTACTACTGAAACAGAACCACAGCTTCATTCCAATGAGTCTATCACCAGGCTTCTCTTGCCTTACATGGAAAGAATAAACCCCAAATCGTCAAAGCAAGTTATTAAATTATGAATGAAGAGAAATACCATACTAAATGTCATACCAGAAATTGCAGCGAGATTGCCTGTCTCACCAAAACCTCCTAATTTACAGAGAGGGAGGGTTTTCAACATAAAAACACAAGGCAGAAGGTGAGGGTGGGATGATTTGAGAGAATAGCATTGGAACATGTATATTACCATATGTGAAATAGATCACCAGTCCAAGTTCAATGCATGAAACAGGGCACTCAAAGCCAGTGTACTGGGAACCCAGAGGGAGGTGGGAGAGGGGTTCGGGATGGGGGACACATGTACACCCGTGGCTGATTCATGTGAATGTATTGCAAAAACCACCACAATATTGTAAAGTAATTAGCCTCCAGTTGAAATAAATAATTAATTAAAAAAAAAAAAAACACAAGGCAAACAAATTATGAAAGGAAACCTGAAGATGATCACTTACCACAATGAGTTCAATTGGGATGGGCACTGGAAGCTTGGCTTTGTAGCGCTGATTTATTTCTTTAACCACAAATACCACCACCAGGATAACCAAGGATGTCACAAGGTCTGCAATATTAGTCTTCTCTATTTGTGAGAATACGGACTCTAGGACCTGAAAGTATAAAAATTAAAAAACCCAAGTGCTATATTAATGTGTAATTTGGATACAACACTTAATTCCAAACACATAAAAATAAACATAAGACATGAAAGGACTGACAGATGGATAGCAATTGCCTGTTCTGCTCATGTTAAACCCTAGTAACTGTAGAGACTAGCATGGAGATACGTGAAGAGTAAGTTAGCATAGCATTGTCATCACACTGGTTTATTGATGCTCTTCATCTAGTGTCAAATTTTCTGGGATGCGTTTCACATTTTTATAACTGGTCTCTTCTACTCTTAGGTGTCATTGCCATCATTTTTGTTTGTTTCTTGTTTTTATTATTGGAGGAAAATTGCTTTACAATGCTGTGTTAGTTTCTCCTGTACAACGAAGTGAATCAGCTATATGTATACTTCATTTTTCATTTCATAATCAATACTATATTGCTCTGTCCAGGGAATCACCTTTCACCTCTGATAGTTTTTCTTAGCATGTTTCCCCTTAATTCCTGGCTTTTTTTTTTTAAGGTTCAGACCCCTTATATTTCTTCATTGACTCTCTCTGTCCCTTTGGAAAATAGTTTCCTGGCTAGCTGTGCACTGTTTACAGTCTTAATTCCCAAGGCCAGTTGGATTTCCATATCTATGGGATCTGGACAGCTCAAGCAGGCCCAGACTAGATCCCAAATGACTCCCAAAAGATTCCACTTCTGGAATAGCTCTGAATGGGAGTGAGAGAGGTCTGGTTCCAACTTGGAGCAAGTTTTGTCTCAGACTCCCAAACACTGTCTTGATAGAAGCACTAACAAGCCCCACAGTCAGGAAAGAGAAGGAAATAACAAAGAACAGAGAGGGAAGAATTTAAGCAGAGACTTAAAAAAGAAAAAAATAGAAAAGATCAATGGAACTAAAAGCTTGCTTTTTGAAAAGATAAACAGAGGAGACAAACCTTTAGCTAGACTCACAAAAGAAAAAAAAAAGAGTGAGGACTTAAATACATAAATTCAGAGGCGCTAAGAACACTGTTTGTTCTAAAGTACATCCTCCAGAGGAGAGAAGAACCACTGTTCTGTTTACATATTGGCCAATTTCCTTTTGCTTTATAAATAAGGATACATAAGAGTCAGAAGAATTTCAATTCTAAAAAAACAAGACCTGCTTTTTTAGAAATAGGGATGCAGTGCCATCCAATTAGCACATTTCTTTCAACATAAGATTTTGAGAAAGATTTTAAAATGTGCGCCATCATTTTTTTTCTTTTAAAATATACCGAAGAGTCAAATCTAAAAGAAGTGATACTTAATTTCTGTTGTTTACATCAGCTGCATGGGAGTTGTGAAAGATTTTCAGTGTTGTTCTCTTTGCCACTAATTTTTTCTTCATGTGAATACATTTCACAGCCTGTTGATTTCCTGGAAGTTGTTAAGTAAGCCCCACAGCAAAGGCACAAAAGGAAAGTTCTCTGGGAAACACGATCGTGAATTTCATGTATTCCTTATCTTTGAAGCAAAAAAAATACTCACTTTAAAAAGTGAAAATGGATCGGTGTGTGCCGGGACTGTCAGCTGAAACATAAATTTGAGCTGGGAAACCAAAACATGAATAGCGGCAGCGGTGGTGAAGCCACTGATAAGGGACTCAGATAGATAAATCACCACGAAGCCCAGCCGTAGAACCCCCATCAGCAACTGCAAAGAGAGGGCAGAGCCTTGTTAGTGTAGATTCGCAATACACCTCGACAATCTGAAAGATCAACCACTGAAATGGTTCAAACTGTGGAGATTCAGCCTCCACTCTTGGGTCTGGAAGAAAAGTGTCTCAGCCTCCTGGAACACCTTCCATTAAGGTACCTCCTTCTGCTTCCCTCCTCCCCACCCCCACCCCAAATGTTACATGGTGTTCAAATAGCACATCATTTCAGTATACCTCCAAGAACTAGCATGTTTCTTTTCTTCCCTCTTTTGAAGGCAAGGTATTCTCAGGAGACTCACCCCATAAACTTTTCATAGCAGAATTTTATCTAACATCAGTCTTCATAACTTTTTCCCGGGGAATTGTCAGTTACCTTTTTTTGGTTGCTGTTGCATGCATGGGCAAGCATCCATTCAGATTCCCTCAAACAAGTTGGTCGACTTTTGTTGGAAAATACATAACTGTTTATGACATCAAAACTGCTTGATTTTAACTGAGGGCAAAACTGATTCATTCCCCCAAAGCATTAGGATTTTGCAATAATAAGGTAAATGGATATAGAAAGTTGGTCTGACTCTCCACTCCTGTCACCAGAATGCAACCTAAGCTGTGAGTTTGCAAAAGCACTAGAATCGGAGATGCACTCAGACTCCATCATTGAACTGACATGTCACTATGTCTTGGTTTGAATTGACTTTTTTTTAACGCTTTTGTCTTTAGGCAACACCTTGAGGAGTTTGACATTATCACTATCTAACATCTTGAGGACAGGAGAAAGCAATGGCAACCCACTCCAGTACTCTTTGCCTGGAAAATCCCATGGATGGAGGAGCCTGGTAGGCTGTAGTCCATGGGGTCACGAAGAGTTGGACACTTACTGAGTGACTTCATTTTCACTTTTCACTTTCATGCATTGGAGAAGGAAATGGCAACCCACTCCAGTGTTCTTGCCTGGAGAATCCCAGGGACGGCAGAGCCTGGTGGGCTGCCATCTGTGGGGTCGCACAGAGTCGGACACTACTGAAGCGACTTAGCAGCATGGTGGTAGGGGTGTGGCTTGGGAGTAAGTCTTTAAGCCCCTCTCTAATCTATGTGGACTACAGAATTCTCCAGTCAACGATATTGGAGTGCGTAGCCATTCTCTTCTCCAGGGTATCTTCCCATCCCAGGGATCGAACCTGGTTATCCTACATTGCAGGCAGATTCTTTACCATCTGGGGCTTTCCTGGTGGCTCAGATGGTAAGCTTCAGGGCTTCCCTGGTGGCTGAAATGATAAAGAATCTGCTTGCAATGTGGGAGACCCGGGTTTGATCCCTGGGCCAGGACGATCCCCTACAGAAGGAAATGGCAAGCCACTCCAGTATTCTTGCCTAGAGAATTCCATGGACAGAGTCCATAGGGTCACAAAGAGTTGGACATGACCGAGCAACTAACACTTTCACTTTCAATAAGAAATTGGGCTTCCCAGTTGACTCAGTGGTAAAGAACTTGCCTGCCAATGCAGGAGCCACCAGTTCTATCCCTGGGTTGGGAAGATCCCTTGGAGTAGGAAATGGCAACCCCCTCCAGTATTCTTGCTGGGATAGTCCCATGGAAGAGCCTGGCGGCCTATAGTCCATGGGGTGGCAAAGAGTCAGAAACAAGTGAAGTGACTGAGCACACACACACAATGTGAAATGAGAAAAAATTTCCTAGCTGCCAGTTTCTCTATTACTTGCATACAGTTCTGTTTAGTAAGAACTGGGAGTGTATTAATTCCCAGGTATTTTATTGAATTCAGCATTTACTTGTCATCACATGTGCCTCCAAGTTCTCATTTTTCCTACTTTCCAGACCCACATTCACTCCTCTTTGCAAAGTGGATCTGTCCCTCTTCTTACGGTTGCCATGAGTGACTCTTCTTAAATTATTTCCAGTGGGCCACTGAAGGAGGCACAACAGGAAGAGTTGGGAGGGGTGGCAAGAAGTAGAAAAACCAGAAAGATGTGTACCAGTCAGGACACATAGATTGGGGAGGGTAGATTTTATGACAAAATGCTCACCTGGATGATTCCAGAAAGAATTGTAACTGTTGCAGCCACTATCACTTTCTGCTCATCTATTGATGAATCGTTAGTCATTGAGCTATTAGTGAATGTTGAATCAGCTGCACTGTCTGTTGGGGTTAGTCTCACAACTACTGCTCCCACCATCATACTCAGAACTGGAAATGGACCTAATAAGACAGAGTGAATTGTAGTCATTATGCTTCCCCATAGCACAGTTGTCTTTCAACCAAAATGTAGCATGTAGAAAGATTACCATCTGGAGTTCTGGTCTCCTTCCCAAGCCCCAGTTCTAATTTGTAATTACAAGAAATTATGACTCCTCTTCTGGATGTTGCACAATATGGAATTGATACAATTCATGACTGGGGCTTCCCAGGTGGCGCCAGTGGTAAAGAGACCGCCTGCCAGTGCAGGAGACATAAGCGACTGTAGGTTTGATCCCTGGGTTGGGAAGATCCCCTGGAGGAGGGCATGGCAACCCACTCCAGTATTCTTGCCTGGAGAATCCCATGGACAGAGGAGCCTGGCAGGCTACAGTCCATAGGTTTGCAAAGAGTCGGACACAATTGAATCAACTTAGCACGCATATACAATGCATGGATAACATCATTCATAAAGAAAAAGCAATGAGCATTAATTAGCCCAGTAATTCACTTACCCACAGATATGTGTCTGGAAGTGCCCAAGAAAAAGTAGATGATGACTGGGAAAAAGGCTGCATATAGCCCGTAGCCTGGGGGGATGGTGACTAGCAGAGCAAATGCTAAACCTGTAAATATACAAGCATCAGTGTTTTTATTTCATGCAAAGGGATCATAGAAGTTTTTATTAGGGTCTTCTAGTTATTTAAGATTGCACCTTAAAACTTGTTTTATTAACTCAAATGTATCAAAGATGTAAATGTAAGAGCTAAAGCTATAAAACTATTGCAAGAAAACTTAGGTATAAACCTTTGTGTCCTTGAATTAAGCAAGGGTTTCTTAGTGACATCTATAGCATAAGTGGCCAAATTTAAAACACATAAACTGGACTCCATCAAAATGTAAAAATGGGTACTTCAAAGATACTATGAAAAAGGGAAATGACATCCCTCAGAAAGGGAGAGATTACCTGCAAATCATATGTTGGATAAAGGTCTATTATCCAGAATGTGTAAGCAACCATTGCAACTCAAAAATAAAAGATACATAACCTAATTTTAAAATATACAAAAGATTTAAATTAGACATTTCTCCAAAGATATACAAATGGCCAGTAAGCACATGAAAAGATACTCAACATCATTAGTCATTAGAAGAATGCAAATCAAAACCACAGTGAGACACCATTTCATACTCAGTAGGATAGCTAAAGTAACAAAGGCAGACAGTAACAAGTGTTCACAAGGATGTGGAGGAATTTGAATCTTCACCATTGCTAATGAATTATTATATGACACAGCAATTATACTCCTAGGTATATACCCAAGAGGATTAAAACATACATTCACACAAAAACTTGTGTGCAAGTGTTCATAATAGTATCAGTGTTATTCATAAAAGCCACAGGGTGGAGACAACCCAATGTCCATCAACTCATGAACGCACAAACAAAATGTAGTGTATCTATAGAGTAGGATCTTATTCATCCATAAAAGTGCATGAAGGACTTGTACATCATGGGAGAAACTTGCAAACATTATGCTAAGTGAAAGAAACAAGACACAGAAGATTGATATGTTCTATGATTCTGTTTGCATGAAATGTCCAGAATAGATAACTCCATTGAGACAGAAAGTTGTTGCCAAGGGGCTGGGTGGAGGGAGGATGGGAAGTGATTTGCAAGAGATTTGGGGGTATGCATATGGTGAGAATGTCTCAGAATTATTTAGCCATGATAGTTGCAGAACCTTAGTTGCACAATATTTTGTAAATATCCAAAACAAACAAACAAACCCAATACTGAATTTACACGTTAAAAGGATGAATTTTGTGATATATAAATTACATCTCAAAAAAAGTTACCTTGCAGTACAGCCACCAGCCCTGTGCTGATTCCAGAAACAATGTCACTGAGGAGCCATTCCTTTATGCGATATGCTGGCAACCAAGATGCTATGGGGAACGAGGAGAAGGCAATTTTCTTGGCCCTTTGTGCAGAACAGCTGAAACAATGAAAACCACAGGTCAGTTAATTAATATCCAATTTTAAGTTTAGTACCTATTGTAGATGGAAATTTGTTGAAGATGATATCATTTCACTAATCTTCCCACTAATATTCACCTCTTTACACGTACTAGCTGCCCTGACTACCACCAAAGGATTTTTTTTTAAAGAACAATATTTCTTTTCTTTAGCCACAATAGAACTTATTTGTCATCCTCAGCTTGACTTGTACAACACTTGACAGAAAATTTTCCTCTGTCCTCATCTATCAGTTTTCTGATATGGAAAGATTGTGTCGAGAGCTGAGATAGTGTTCATTTCAGAGACTACCTTTCTAGCCCTGGAGTAGGAGGTTTGGAAATCAAAGACTGACTCTGGAGACTGGGCTAGAAAGAAGAACTTGGAAGCTTAAAAATTTCAGAGAAAGTGCTTCATTTACTCCTAATACCAGTACTTTAGAAAAATATCTTACCGGCACAACTTTTTGAGATGATCCAGAAGCGTCTTATGATGTCTTTGTTTCTTCTTATGGTCTTCCCCAAAAGCATTTGCAGAATACACTGGCCTGGCCACAACATACTGATTCCCAATGGGCTCGATCATTTTGCCCTCTCTGAGGGTTGTAGTAAGTGGAAGACCTTTGAAACTATGTGGCAAACCCTTCTTGCCTTTAGCAGGTTAAAATGCCTGAAACCAAACAGAGCTTGCTTCTTAAATAACTCAGAGATAATGTGATGCAATTTACAGATGAGTGAGCTCTGAACTGAATGTTACCACCTTTTGAGATCAAAAGAGGCTGGATTAAGGGACCTAGACTGTGTTTTGTGACAATGATATCTCTTTTTACTGCAATGAGCTGGACATGGATTCATTGGGTAAGTAAACAAGGGTTTTGATTGATTGATTTTTAAAAGATTGCCAAAGAACAATAGGAAGTGACTCAGTTTACTAACCAGTCAGTGCATTTTTGATTTGTAAAGCGAGATCTCAAGAAAAGAATTTACTCAATTTTTTTTTTTTTCAGTAAAGTTTCCAAAGTTATGGCATTGTGGATATTGGGACAGATAAGATTTAAATCAAAGTCTATTCATTGCTGCTAACTCGAGCCAAGGCTATTTCATTTTATCCATCAGAATTTTTGTAATATCTTTTGAAATGCTTTTAATCTGAAATTCAAGGCATATTGCCCATTTATTTTCTTATCATTTCTGCCGCAACCTCTGGCTTGACCTCTAGCATTTGAGTCCCTGTGAACTTTGTTATGACTGTGAGACCCTTTTCGCTATTCTTTCTTTATGTGGACCATTTTAAAAATCTTTATTGCATGGGGAACACGTGTATACCTGTGGTGGATTCATGGAGATATATGGCAAAACCAATACAATATTGTAAAGTTAAAAAATAAAATAAAATAAAATAAATAAATAATTTTTAAAAAGTATTTAATGCTGTAAATATTCCTTTAAACATTTAACTGCAAAAATAAATAAATAAAAATCTTTATTGAATTTGTTACAGTATTCCTTCTGTTTTATGTTTTGATTTTTTGGCTGCAAGGCATGTGAGCTCTTAGTTTCCTGACCAGGGATTAAACCCATGCCCTGGCATTGGAAGTCGAAGTCTTAACCACTGGACAGCCAAGTTCTGTTCAGTTCAGTCACTCAGTTGTGTCCAACTCTTTGCGACCCGGTAGACTGCAGCCAGGAAGTCCTATAAATAAATTTTTCCTCTCTTTTCTTTTTTGGCTGCCCCACGAGGCATGTGGGATCTTTGCTCCTCAACCAGGGATTGAACCAACACCTACTATGGGGGAAGCTCCAAGTCTTAACCACTGGGTGGCCAGGAATGTCCCCAATCTAGCCAACCTTAGAATGAAGATGACTCAGGTACTGTGCATTCTATTTATGGCAGATGCTGCCATGGACAAAAAAAAAAAAGCCCCCGTTTTGTTGCTTTACTCATATTTTCCAGCAGGTTTTGATGGAAACACATTAGTTCTTTTCCTTAGTCATTTTATTTTTTTTCTCCTTCCTTTTGCTGTTATGTGTTTTGTCTCTGTTACGTTATGGTCTAATCTTTTTTACTAGTGACAAGGATGGCAGATATGATTACATCTCCATCTCCATGAAGCTGCCTTCCCTGAGGAGGACCATGTCTGGCTCTTTTGTGGGTCAAAGGCTCAGACTACAAAGGGAGTGCTTGAGGGCAAGAGTCAGGGTTGCTTAAGAAATCTTTACAGAATTTAGAGAGCTTGAGGGCCACAATTCCGATCTTGTGGTTCTTCCCTAGGCCGCCATCACTGCTCCCGAAAGCAGCTGCCTTATAGTCCACATGTAACCAACCATCTGAGCCACTGAATCATCCACTTCTTTGGTGTCTCTGCTGAAAAAAGCTCCTGACACTCATAAATTAATGTCATTCCCCAGTCCATCATTTCTGGGATTCTTGAGAATGACCTAATTTAGTTAGGAATTCAAAAGTGATTTTTCTTAATTTAAAAACAAAACAACTTGAACATGTTACCTTTACCTCAGAAATTCTTGGAAAACTTTTTTTCTTGGTGCTTAGAGTAACAATTTCAGTTTCAAATATGACACCCATATTAATGTATAACCTTTTCATTTCTGTTTTATCTTCATGCCTCAGATTTTTCTCTGGGTTCATTAAGGGGTCAGTGGTTTTGGGGGATTGAAATTCATTCTCAGGCACTTTTCCTCCTAATGATTTTTGAACTTTAAATCTCATTTGTATACATTTCCACTCTTATCTCCTTTCCTATGATGTGTTCTTTTTAATTTTTTGGCTTTTATTTCATATCGATTACATACACAGACACACATACACATATATACATATACCTACATTCTTTGGTCCTGTGACTTAGGCATACAAGTTTGTCTTTCTCTGCGTTCCCTGCCACCAACCCCCTGCCCCAAGCACAAATTTAGTCCTGGGATTATTTTATAGAGTTCAGTTTTTTCCAATTTAACCATTTTGATTTATTAATAACACTTTGATATTTATAGGAATTAGGGAGAGTCGTGTACATTACCCATTCCCCTCCAACCCCCCAAACTCCACCCATCCACAACGGGCTGTGCAAAACTGTCACCACCGGGCTTCCGGCTACCTGGGCACCTCCATTCTGCCTGCCCCACTCCTCTGAAAAGTGTCCATCGCCCTAACCTTTGCATATCTCAGCATTTATACATTTATCCATTCAGTGTTCTATTCTTTCAGCGTCTGCCCTTCCTGTGGGAAACTAATTTGAACCAAGATGCGCATAAGTGATGCTAGTATTTTTCTTCAATTGGTGGTCATTTGAATCCAGGAGGCAAGCAGGTATGCTGAATATTTCCTGGCCTCTCCCCAGTCACGGTAGATACCTCCACCACCCTTGCACAAAGTTGGCTGTCACTGACTCCACCCTGAGCCAGATTTCAAAATACCGCTGTGCCAGTCAGCGGAAAACCAGAAGTAAGTCAGCCTTATTTCATGAATTGGTCTTTGGACAATGGGAAATACAGCCATGTCTTGAAGATAGCTACACCTCGGGGAGAGGTGGGAGAATAAGCAGAATAATGGGTCCAGGGAACACTTTCAGAGGGACCCCAATCCACAGCCAAAGAGGAACCAGTGCACCAGAACTAATGAGCCTGCAATCTGGAGCCTCTGCAGCTACTGATCCTAAGCCACAGCTGCTACAGACTGCATGCCCCAGAGCCTGTGCTGTGCAACAAAAAGAAGCCACGGCAATGAGAAGCTCTTGCCCCCCAACTAGAGAGTAGCTCCCCATTCACCTCGACTTGAGAGAGACTACACACAGCAGTGAGGGCCTAGCACAGGCAAAAAGAATAAATATTATTATTTTTGTTAAAAAGGTGATGGGGCTGGAAAGAGGATCCTGAGGGTGTGGGGCAGTATCTCTAAAGAGTCCCAAAGCAAATGGCTATAGAAAAATATTTTGGATGTTTTTTCTGCTAAAATAATATGGATGATGCACACAACTCTAGTTCAGTGGGCAAGAATATAAGAGCATCCTGTATTGCTTAGTCAAGAAGTTCGCTTATGTACCTGCTTTACAGCGGTCTTATAACACCTTCTAGGAACTTAGTTCAGTTTTCATCTTAGTTCAGGCACTAAACATTATTTTTATTATTGACAGCTCTTTTTATTGGCAATCATTATTATCAGTCTTACTGCTGAGAAACTAAGTCAAGCCTAATGCAGTCAGGAGGTGCAGCCGAAAAGAGTGAGAATTTGGCAGCTAAGTAGACCTGCCTTCACATCATTACTTGGCCATAGTTTGAGTTGCTCTGGGCAAGTGCATCAATCCTTAGTTTTTCTCATGGTGAAAAGGGATGTCATTACCTTCCTTGTAGGGGCATTGTAAGGGCTTCCCAGACAGCTCAGTGGTAAAGAATCAGCCTGCCAAGGTGGGAGATGTGGGTTTGATCCCTGGGTGGGGAAGATTCCCTGGAGAAGGAAATGGCAACCCACTCCAGTATTCTTGCCTGGGAAATGCCATGGACAGAGGAGCCTGGTGGGCTACATTCCATGGGGTTGTAAAAGAGTCAGACAGTACTTAGCGACTAAACAACAACAAAGGGCCATTGTGAAGACTGAAATTAGGGTATATAAGGAGAGCCTTCTTAGCTTTAATTGCATAGGTAATAATTTCAGGACTGAGTTTAATATTGACCAGTAGACTCTACATGACACAGTCAGCTGGTACCTGTCTGAAAATATTAGTGCTACCATCTTTTCTATGACTTCATATTTATTCTAAACTTCTCCAGAATTGACAGTTTTCCATTCTCACCCATTTATTTCAACGTAATGTTAAAGTGTCTAGCTATCTAAGCTTCCTAGCATATACAAGGCCCTGCATATTTTGGTTCTGGCCTATCTCACAAGTTTCTTCACTCCTCCTTCATAATTACAGAAATTTCTTAACAAACAAATGATATTTAACATCACCCCCGTTCCTTTGCATGCACTTTTTCCTTTACCTGTGTTTTTCTCCTCCAACACCTGGTAAATTCCAATTCATCCTTTCAAATACTTGGCTGTCAATGACCAATGGTTTGTTCCTTCAACAAGCATTTATTATTCTATTGTTTTTTAGGAAAACTTCCTAACATAACTGTGTAAGATATGACGGTGCTGTAGAGCCTTCATGGAATCCTCTAAAAAGAGCTAATCATTTCCTTTTGTACACACCTGGTAGGCATTTCTGTCCCAGAGGATACTGAATTGTCATTATTTGTTTATAAGTTTCTCTTGCCAATAAGACTCAGTTCCTCAAGGACAAAGCCCAAACGTAATCATTTCTTTTCTTTTTGCAGAGTACCTGTAAAGTAGTCATTACTCAGGAAGATTTTTTGAGATAAATTGAACTATAAACAAAAGATATAGAAATGATGTGGTTCTAAATTCCAAAGTTTACTTCCATAGAAGGAGTGTCCAATGTGAGTGATACAGATAACAAATTGTAAGAAGAAGGGATGTGAATGTGGGTTGGCACTGAGAAAGATTTTATCTAGGAATTGTGTTAGACCTTAAAGAACAGATAAGTTTGAAAGAGATAAGAAAGCAATGGGGGATTAAGACATCATGTTCAAAGGCTAGTGAGACAAATACTGAAACAGAGGATTTTGTTGGACAAAAGGATGAACTGTTATGAAAAACGTTAAGTGTTAAGTTGTTAAGAAGGCATCTCAGACCCATGAAGCTGACAAAATTAAAGAGAATCCCTTGACTTTCTCTAAGGCTTTGCGTTTTTCTAAGCACTTTCACTTTTCTCCCTTGAGCAGAGAAGGTAGAAATTATTATCGTTAACTTACAGATCAAGAAATTGAGATCAGAGAAGATAGAAGACTTTGCCAAGTTTCACAGCTAAGCAAGTGACAGGGCTAGGACAAGAAGCCAGGTCTTGTGAACGATCCTTTCCAGTATGTACTCTTCTCTGCCTTTTGATGTAGGGGCACCCGTGAGCCCTGAATCCCTGAGAGACAAGGGGACAGAGTTCCAGATGAGACACATACACACAGTGCTCTTGTCCTTGTGCAGAAGAGCCCCTCTGCCACGCTCCTGCTCTCAATGTCACACACACAGAATGTGAGCCCGGGTAGCCTGGAGTTCAATCTCATTCAAGTGAACCTGATTATTCTCCCCTTTACTACCCAATAAAGTGAAACAGAGGCTGGAGGAAGGCTCTTTTCTTCTTGTTTGGAGAACCAAGGACCTCCATCATGGAGAGAAGCTGAACCAGGTTATTACTTATTTATTCAGCAATTTAAAAACATCCATTCTGATTTTGTGGATTTTGTTCCTTAGTCAAATATAAGCTGTTTAGTAGACATTGAGACATTTGTTCATTTACTTATATACTTATTCATTTATCAAGATGGAGGAGGCAAGATATGTGTTAACCCACTGTAAAACTAACCCACTCTAAAACTACTTTTGTCTGAAATCAAATATTTGCTTCCTCATTTCTCAGTAGAAATGATCTTTATGTGGCCAACTTTCATTACACTGTTTTTCTGAATGACAAATTTTCTTTGGAAAAGAAAATTATTTAATCCAGAAATTTAATAAGTTATTTCCCATGCTCACATTTAGGAGAATGTGTGTAATCTTCTGACATTTTAGAGAATGAAATGAATTTTTTGTTAGGGCTGGTAATCCATAGGAAAAATACTGCTGCACAATATAGTATTAATCGTGGCATATGACACTCTGCTGCTTTCCAGTGGCAATTTTTTTCTCTCTCTCTTCCTTTTTACTATCTGTCCTACTTGTTTCTATTCCCTTTTTGCACGCCCCCCTCCACTCCCAATGGAGAAGGAAATGGCAACCCACTCCAGTATTCTTGCCTGGAGAATCCTAAGGACGGAGGAGCCTGGTGGGCTGCCATCTATGGGGTTGCACAGAGTCGGACACGACTAAAGTGACTTAGCAGCAGCAGCAGCAGCTCCACTCCCGTTTTCCCTTCTTGGACTATCTGGGGAGTTTGGCACTTAAATCCCTCACTTCTGGACCAAAAGACTTTTCTCAACACCTTCTAATAGATCATCCTATCTCCTGGAAAATCCTTTCCTAAAAGCCTGCTTTATTTGCTAAACTTCAGAATAGATGGTCTACTCATAAAATCAGATTTGAGTGTAGAATAAAAGGAATATGGGAATAATGAATACAAAACCCTGCTATCATTGAAAGGGCTATTTTAAGTCCTAAAAATGCATACAGACGTTTACTCAAATGTCATATCAAAATCTACTCAAATGTTTACATCACATTGCTATGGCTCCAGACTAACATTTTAAGCCTATTGTTAGGTATAATTTTTTTTTTTAGTTCTACCAGTTTATTGCTACCAACCCATCTACCTCCACCCTCCTCATACCTGCGTACTCAGTCATGTAACCCCATGGATTGCAGCCCACCAGGCTCCTCTGTCCACGGAATTTTTCAGGCAAGAATACTGGAGTGGGTTGCTACTTCCTTATCCATAGCCTATTGTTAGGTATGATTTAAAATATTCCTGATCATGGAATAAACTCAAGAATGCCACCCTAACTTTTGAATATGTTTCAGTCAGAAAATATACCATTTGCAAGAAACAGAAAACCAATTTGAGTAAAAAATCATAAATGTATTTCCTACCTGATACACAGTCATTGAGGCTGTTCAGCGATGTTGAAATATAGCCCAGTTCTAAGAGGCAGTGTCCATCCACTTAGTTTTATAGGTTCTGCATGCATCCATATGTGTATTGATGACTATATATAGGTTATGTAAGGCAGTGGGGAAATCACCTTTCTGTCGTCTTTAATACTTAACTTCCATTAACTTTTACAACAATGGAAAGACTCCAGTGTTGTCTTGACCTTTGAGACTCTGATCAGCAGAAGGGATGATTACAACAGCTTCCTCAAGTTCCTTGTGAGATTATACCTCTCATTGCACTTGTATGTGTGTGTGTGCATTACATTGGTTTGCAGAGATTTGCACAGCAGATGTGTATGTAGAAGTTAAGAAAAAAAAATCTCAGTGAGGGTTGTCTTCCTGACACTTTTCCTAGCAGTTTGGATGGGAGTTCAGAGGTATTACTTCTTGGCTGGGTCACTCCATGGAATGCTCATGAGCTGCAAGAGAGTGTTGTACAGGCTAACTTGTGTGATAAAGGCCCTTGTTAGGAAGCTCTCCTAACTCCAGGCAACAGGCCTCTGTTTTGGCTCTAACATATTGCTCCTACGAAAAGCAGCAAACCCTATGTTGCTGAACCCAGTGGGTATTTTGAATCCTCATCTTACTCAACCTTTTAGCATTTGATTGTGCTGACTACTCTTCCAAGGAATTCTCTTTTTAAAATGTTAATTCTTTTCAACCCACCTGTCTCCATTTTTCACCTGATATGTCTTTGCCAACTCCACCTTTACCCAACTCCTTGCTTGGCATTCCCTTCTGTCCTAGACTCCCTTTTCTTCTTGTTACCAGTTTGAGTCCTTGGACTCTGGAATCAATAGAAACTGATAACAGACAAGGTGAGAAATTCAGGCAAGCTTTGTTGGGATTGGTGCTGCTGCACGAGGGAGTGAGAACAAGTAACGGGTTCCTTTGCTTGCTCCCTGAGGAGGGTGGGCTGGTTCCTTAAATGGGGTGAAGGTAGGGGTGAGTTGATACATCTGGGTCAGACCAGAGGGCTGGCTTAGGTGGTCTGCCCACCCCGTTGGTGGTGCTATTGCAGGAGTCATGCATAATAGTACCCTGCTTTCATTCCCAGCACCTTGGAAGTGGCAGTTGGTTTGTGGCCTTTCTTTGTATCTTATTGTTCATAATTTGCCCCAACTGTGCTTGTGTGTACTTCTTTTTAGTTCCTTACAGTTTCTTTGTATTCTGCCACTCTAGGAGACATTTGTTCAGGTGCAAGCGCAAGCTCTCTGTAGAGTTCCAGGTCCTCCCTCCCCCAGAGAAGGCGATGGCACCCCACTCCAGTGTTCTTGCCTGGAAAATCCCATGGACAGAGGAGCCTGGTGGGCTGCAGTCCATGGGGTCGCTAAGAGTCGGACACGACTGAGCGACTTCACTTTCACTTTTCACTCTCATGCATTGGGGAAGGAAATGGCAACCCACTCCAGTGTTCTTGCCTAGAGAATCCCAGGGACCGGGGAGCCTGATGGGCTGCCGTCTATGGGGTGACACAGAGTTGGACACGACTGAAGCGACTTAGCAGCAGCAGCAGCAGCAGCAGCCCCCCATCCCCCCACCCCATGTCATTCTCTCTACACTAAATAAGAGTCCCACGGCTCTGAGGGAGTTTCATGTTTCTAACTTCAGCCCTCCAGATCCACATATTTAAACTGTGTACCTGGTATCTCTCTTTGGAAGTCCCACAGGCATTTCACACTTGACACATGTAGATCTGAAACCTTGATCTTTCCTCCCAAATCTGCTTCATCTCTAATCTTCCCTACTGTAGTAAAGAACACCTCCTCTACTCATGTCAGAAATCCAAGAGTCATGTTCTTACTTTCTCATGCAAACACAACCCCTAGCCAATGCATCATCACCAAGTCCTGCTGAATCTATTTCCAAAATATATTACAAATTTTCATCTCACTCTTGCCTCCTAGCCTAAATCACCACCATCTCTCACAATAGCCTCGTGCTGCACTTCTCTTTTCCTCTCTTAGCCCTTCCAGTCTTCTCACTACCCAATAGTTAGAATGATTTTTTTCATGCTAGGTCTCATTAGAAAGCTAATGGTAGTACTTAGGATAAAAGGCCTCCAAAGTCTTGCATGATAACTCTTGCCCAACTCCACAACCCTATTTAGCTCTGCTCTGCCTATTGTTTTCTTCCCTCCATCCACAGTGACATCTTCAGCGCCCTGAATTTGCCTGCCCCTTTCAGACAGGGTTTCCTCTGCTTCAGTGTTCTTTTCCTTCTGCTTCTGCCTGGCTGTTTCCTTTCTGTATGACTGTTAACTAGCTTCAACATCACTTCCTCAAAGAGAACTTTGACTCCCAAATCTAAGTGAACTCCTTTCATGATATTCTCTTATAGTGTCTTGTACTTTCATAATGTGGGGCTTCTCTGCTGGCTCAGTGGTAAAGAATCCACCTGCCAGTGCCTGCCAGTGCAGGAGACACAGATTTGATCCCTGGGTCAGGAAGATCCCCTGGAGAAGGAAATGGCAACCCACTCCAGTATTCTTGCCTGGGAAATTCCACAGACAGAGGAGCCTGGTGGGCTACAATCCATGGGGTTGCAAAAGAGTCAGACGCAACTTAGTGACTAATCAACTTTCCTAATGTAGCGTCATAGTTAAAAAATAAGCAGGTTTTTTTTGTGAATGCTTGTTTAGTGTTTGGCTCCCTCATTAGAGTAAAAGCTTCATACAGGCAGTGATCTTGACTATCTCTTTCACGACTCTATCCCCAATATCTAGAATGAATCTACCACAGAACTGGTTGAATGACGGTTAAATGAATGAATTATATGTGGTACAATTTTGGAGTTCCAAAAGAATTTGAAAAAATCATTAATGTTTATTCTAAATTAATCTAACCTGTATTTTTAACTTTGGCTCAAACATGCACTAACTGTGCAACTGAATTAGTTATGGCATTATTTAAAACACAAAATAACGGCTTTTTGTTTTAAAAAATATACAGAGTACAAAGTACTATGTATAAAATAAATAAGTTATAATATATTATACAACATGTCTATTGTATAATACAGAGAATATAGCCAATTTTATAACAATAAATGGAATATAGCCTTTAAAAAATTGAATTACTAAGTTGTACACCTGGAATTTATATAATATTGTACATCAATTATACTTCAATAAAAATGTACAGTGTTTATTTAGAACTATTGTGCATTGATCAAATTGTGTTTTTAGCTTTGGTTGCTGAAAGAACTGGAAAACATTGCATGTAAAGATAAAATCTCAGAACCACTGAAATCTAGTTAAAAATTATTTATTTCAGAACAAATAAGAGTTGAGTAAGGTTTTTGGATACAGCTGAATAAAGACAAGTCAAAAGAATTCCTTTACTCAGCCATAAAAAGGAATGAATTTGAGTCAGTTCTAATGAGGTGGATGAAACTAGAGCCTCTTATTCAGGGTGAAAGCAGAAAGAGTAAAACAAATATTGTTTATTAACACATAGATATGGAATCTAGAAAAATGGATGAACTTATTTGCAGAGCAGGAATAGAGACTCAGACATAGAGAACAGACTTATGGACACAATTGGGGCAAGAGAGGACGGGACGGATTGAGAGGTAGCACTGAAATATATACATTCCTGTGTGTAAAATAGATGCCTAATAGGAAGTTGCCATATAGCACGAGGAACTCAGCCTGGTGCTGTGACAACCTAGAGGGGGACTTAGGGTGGGGGTGGGAGGGAGGTTCAAGAGGGAGAGGACATGGGTATTGCTATGGCTGATTCATGTTGATGAATGGCAGAAACCAACACAATATTGTAAAGCAGTTATCTTCCATTTAAAAATAAATACATTTAAAAAAAAAGAATTTGAGAATATACTATATACTATATCCTATATACTAACAATCACCAAATAAAAATATATAATAGAAAGATACCATTGGTAATAGCAATAAAAAATATGAAGATAAGTAGGAATAAATTTTAATCTGAAGACATATAAGAACCTTATGGACACAAATGGCAAAACACCATAACACACAAAAGGAAATCTGAGAAAAATACGAAGCCATACATCATGGATGTGAGGACCTAGTATCACAAAGATTTTTTCCCAAATTAATTATATTAAATGCTATTGCAGTGAAAATCTAAAGGTTTTTTTAATAGGAAATCTTCATCATAAGACTTATATAAAAGTACAAAGAACCAAGAAAGTCAAGACAATTTTGAAGAAGAAAAAGCAGAGAGACTTACTTAGGCAGATGTAGAGTCCTATTACAAAGCTTTAGTAAATATGACAGTGCTCTATTGTGCTGTGGGAGACCAATATACCAATGGAACAGAAGGCCCAGAAACATATTGAAATTTGATATACAATTGATGTATTTCAGTCATGAAAAGATTATCATTATTAAATAACATTCAATAATTGGTCCTGAGACAACTGGGATCCACATGGAACAAATCAAATTTAGATCAAATTTCACACCATACACACACAAAATTTTCAAGTTGACTAAAGATATCAATGTAGGGGTACTCTTTCTACCCCCTTCTGATGCCTATGTCAGAAGCTTTATCTATCTCCTTTATACTTTAATAAAACTTTATTACACACACACACACAAAAGATATCAATGTAAAAAGCAAGTCTTGAAAACCTTCATAAGAAAAAAGAATACCATTATAATTTGGGGCTAGCAGAATTTCTTAAACACATCACAAATATATGCTCATCATGAAGAAAAAGATTGATAAATCCTACTTCACTAAAGTTAAAACATGAAAGACATTGGAGCAATAGTGAAGACAAGCTCCAAAATGGACAATTAAAAAGGATTAATGTCCAGCATATATAAAGAACTCCTACAAGTCAATAAGACAAAAGGCAAAAGCCCAGTGTGCTTAGTCGTGTCCAACTCTTTGTGACCCCATGGACTATAGCCCACCAGGCTCCTCTCCATGGAATTTTCCAGGCAAGAATATTGGGATGGGTTCCCATTTCCTTCTCCAGGGGATCCTCCCAGCCCAGAGATGGAACCCGTGTCTCCTGTGTCTCTTGCATTGACAGATGGATTCTTTTACCACAGAGCAACCTGGGAAGCCCAAAAACCCAGTACAGTCAACTTACAGAAAACTTGAAGTGCCAATTAACATATGAAAAGATATTCCACTTCACTAGCAATCAGGAAAAAGTAAATTAAAAGTACAATGAGATCCATTTCATATCTGTTATCAGTAGGGGTGGAGCTAGATTTGATGGAACCTGAAGCTTATGCAATTTATGAGGCTCATTTTAAGAAAAAGAATATAAATTACAAATATAAATTAATTATGCACCTCTTGAAGAAGTCTAAGTAAGTGGGAGGCCCTTAAGCTTCATTTGCTGCATGGTAGATCTGAGCTGAGTGCTGAAGAATTGATGCCTTTGAACTGTGGTGTTGGGAGAAGACTCTTGAGAGTCCCTTGGACTGCAAGGAGATCAAACCAGTCCATCCTAAAGGAAATAAGTCCTGAATATTCATTGGAAGGACTGATGCTGAAGCTGAAGCGCCAATACTTTGGCCACCTGATGTGAAGAACTGACTCCTTATGAAAGACCCTGATGCTGGGAATTGATGCTTTTGAACTGTGGTGTTGGAGAAGACTTGAGAGTCTCTTGGCCTGCAAGGAGATCCAACCAATAATTCTAAAGGAGATCAGTCCTGAGTGTTCATTGGAAGGACTGATGCTGAAGCTGAAACTCCAATACTTTGGCCACCTGTTGCGAAGAGCTGACTCATTTGAAAAGACCCTGATGCTGGGAAAGATTGATGGCAGGAGGAGAGGGGGATGCCAGAGGATGAAATGGTTGGATGGCATCACTGACTCAATGGACATGAGTTTGGGTGGACTCCAGGAGTTGGTGATGGACAGGGAGGCCTGGCGTGCTGTGGTTCATGGGGTTGCAAGGAGTCAGATACGACTGAGTGACTGAACTGAACTGAACTGATGCTGGGAAAGATTGAAAGCAGGAGGAGAAGGGGACAACAGAAGAAGAGATGGTTGGGTGGCATCACCAACTCAATAGACCTGAGTTTGATCGAGCTCTGGGGGTTGATGATGGACAGGGAAGGTGGGCGTGCTGCAGTCCATGGGGTCACAAAGAGTCAGACACGACTAAGTGACTGAACTGAACTGAGATCTCTTTTACCTAACATGCCTGAAAATGCCAAAGGTTACAGAGAATGTGGAGCAATAGGAACTATTGTACTACTGGTGTGAATGTAAATTGGGGCATCACTTCAGAGAGACACTTGGCACTGTCTTATCAAGCTAAAGATACACAATTTCTAAGACTTGGCAATTCTACTCTTTAGGTATATATTTTTAAGAAACATGCATTCAAAGATGTTCATAGCAGCAAAAGTCTATTGACAAGACAGTGAATAAAAAATTATGCTTTGTTCATACAGTGGAATTCTGCATAATAAAAATTAATGTATCAGAGCTACACATGATGACACAAACTTATCTGACAAGCACAAATCAAGTGGAAAAAAGTATGAAAGAATAAATACAATATGATTCTGTTTATATAAAGTTTAAAGACACAGAATGCTTATGATTCATAAAGTGAAAGTGAAAGTGAAGTCACTCAGTCGTCTCCAACTCTTTGCGACCCCATGGACTGTAGCCTACTATGCTCCTCCGTCTGTGTGATTCTCCAGGCAAGAATACTGGAGTGGGTTGCCATTTCCTTCTCCGGGAGATCTTCCCAACTCAGGGATTGAACCCGGGTCTCCCTTGTTGCAGGCAAATGCTTTGCCATCTGAGCCACCAGGGAAGCTATGGTTCATAGATACGTGGCAAATATATAAAAACAAGCAATAGAATGATAAATAAGAAATTAAGAATAGTGGTTAACTCTGTGGTAAGAGGGAGGAAATTCACAGTGGGAGCAGGGAGGACTATGAAGTAGGGCTTCAACTGAATCTGTAATATATTATTTTTTACTGCAGATTTCTTTCTTTTCTTTTAAAATATGCATTAGTTTTCTAGTGCTGCCTTAACAAAGTACCACAAACTAGGTGGATTAAAACAACAGAAATTTACTCTCCTACAGTTTTGGAGGCCAAAAGTCTGAAATTAAGGTGTTGCAGGGCTATGTTCCCTATGAAACTTGAGATAGAACTCCCCCTAGCCTCTTCCAGCTTCTGGTGACCTCAATCCTTGGCATTCCTTGTCTTGAAGCTGCTTCACTCACATCTCTCCCTCTGTCAACACTTGGTGTTCTGTGTGTCTCTGTCTTCTCTTTTTATTTTTAACTTCTTTCTTTGTTTTTTTTTCTTTGTTTTTTTTTGTTTGTTTGTTTTTAATTTTTACTTTCTTTGTTTTTTCAATTTTACTTTCTAGGACATGTGGGGTCCTAGTTCCCTGACTAGGGATCCAATTCATGCCCCTTGCATTGGAAGTGCAAATTCTTTTTTTTTTTTTTTTGGAAGTGCAAATTCTTAACCATTGGATCACCAGATAAGTCCCTTCTCCTCTTTTTATTAGGATGATATTCACTTTGGATTAAGGGTCCATCCTATTTTCTATGACGTTATCTTAACTAGTTACATCTGCAATTATCCTGTTTTCAAATACCATCATTCTGAAATTCTGGGATCCAAGACTTGAGCATATCTTTTCAGGTGACACAATTCAATCCATGTTATGCTAAGTCACTTCAGTCCTGTCCGACTCTGTGCAACTCCACAGATGGCAGCCCACTAGACTCCCCCGTCCCTGGGATTCTCCAGGCAAGAACACTGGAGTGGGTTGCCATTTCCTTCTCCAATGCATGAAAGTGAAAAGTGAAAGTGAAGTCGCTCAGTCGTGTCTGACTCTTAGCAACCCCATGGACTGCAGCCTACCAGGCTCATCCTTCCATGGGATTTTCCAGGCAAGAGTACTGGAGTGGGGTGCCATTGCCTTCTCCCATTCAATCCATCACAAGATATAAATTACATGCAGTGAAACATACAGATCTAAAATGTGTATTTTGCTGAGTTTTGGCAAATGCATATACCCATTTGTATTAGTTTTCTAGTGATCCTGTAACAAGTTACCACAAACTTAATGGCTTAAACAACTCAAACTTATTATCTTATACTTCTATAGGTCAGAAGTGTGAGATAGAGCTCACTGAGCTAGAATCAAGGTGTTGATTGGTCTGTGTTCCTTTCTGAGTGCTCTAGAGGAGAATCTGTCTCCTTACCTATTCCAGCTTCTAGAGACCACCCACATTCCTCGTCTCATAACTCTACTTCATCTTCAAAGCTAGCAGTGTTACATCTCTCTGCTCTTTCTTCTATTGTCAATCCCAACCAACCCCTAGAGGCAAACACTGTTCTGGTTTCTATCATCTTCAATTAGATTGGCCTATTCTAGAACTTGATATAAGTGGCACTTACAGTATCTTCACTTTTGTATATAGCTTCTGTCTCATTGCATAATATTTTTGAGGTTCATCTATGTTGTACATGTATCAGTTGCCCATTCTTTTCTCTTGTTGAATAATATTCCATTGTATGAATATACCAGAATTTGTTTATACATTCTGTTTTTTGATAAACATTTGCATTTTTTTCCAGGTTTGGGGCAATCATAAACTTTCTTGACAAGTCTTTTTTGGATGCATGTTTTATTTTCTATTGGGTAAAAATCTAGGTGAATTGCTGAGTCAGGGGATAGAAATATATTTAACTTTATGGGAAACTGCCAAATTGTTTACCCAAACTGGTTTTGCCAATTTCATCTACCATCATTAATGTATAAGAATTCCAGCTACTCCTCATCTTTGTCAACATTTGGTATAACTGATCTTTTATAGCCATTAGGTGGGTTATATCTTGAAAAAAAAGAAGCAAAATTTCCCCCTCAAACAACAAAATAAAGAATATTTCTCAAAAAGTTTGCCCAAGTTTCATTACATAAACCTTTAATAGTATATATGAGCAAGCTATTTTTGTAGCCATTGTATGATTGTAACATAGAGGCAATCTTTAAAAAATAAATAACAGTTGAGGTTTAACATAACAAATGTATTGATATAGATATATCTTAGGAAACAAACCTTTTTCTCTCCTGTCAAATTTTATTCTCTTAATTGACCTGATGCCTTGAATTAAATACTTCTGGTTTTTCAACATTCTCCCACTTCCTGAAGAAGGGCTGTGTTTTATTTATTTGTCTTTCTATCTCTAGTACCTAGCACAGCGCTCAGTTAAAGCTGTTGAGTGTATAAACAAGTAAATAAACATACTGATGTACAGTATAAATATGAAAGGCTAGAATTATTATATTATATTATCATAATTATGCAGTTATAATAATCATGATTATCATACTTGTTATATGAATGTATAATTATTAATTATATAATTATAATATTATATAATAATTATTAATACTTACCTCTGTTTTAATAGAAAGCCAGTTTCAAATTTGTGCTTAAATCTTAGTTTGACCTTAACTACAAATTTGAATTGAGATAAAATATTTTTTATTCTATTTCTCATTTAAAGTGAAAAAAAATTGCTTAAGAAGAAAATTGCATGCTTAGTTGCTTCAGTCGTGTCCATCTCTTTGCGACCCCATGGACTGGAGCCCACCAGGCTCCTCTGTCCATGGGATTCTCCAGGCAAGAATATTGGAGTGGGTTGCCATTCCCTTCTCCAGTAAGAAGAATTAGTATTTGTAAAAAAAAAAAAAAAAAAATCAGTGATTTGATGTCCATCTTCTCCTAATTCATCTATTTTCTAGCCACAAGGTTGTTTCAGGTGTGATATCTCATGACTCACAATGCTTTTAAATGGCTGTTATTATTTTTAGTAACCTGGAATCACCTGACTCTACAACACCAAAAGGCATGATCTTCGAGCTGTATTGAATTCTACTAGAGGTAAAACGGAGAAGGCAATGGCAGTTTTCCTCAGCTTTTCAAAAGACAAGAAATATGAAAAATCACAGAGCAGAGTTAATAGAATCCATATTGTGGCTGCATTGACTTGTCAGTGAGGTCAGTATGTGCATTCTGTGCACAGTGTGTGGTGCACAGTCAAGAGGGAGTTGACTCATTACATTAAGCAGTTAATTCGATTATTCTTCTTCTAAGTTGACCATTCAAGTGTTTGCCTGAATAAATCAAAACAAATTCCCTGGCATAGTGCAGGTGCATCCCCAGTCATCATTGATAAAGTGGAAAGAAATTACACCACGAGGCAAATCTCTTGGTCATGGAGAGAAAACAAAAGTTCACCTCCCTGAGATCTACTGTTATGTCTAGACATCAAATCATTCTGATTCTAGTAGAACCCCAGGCTGCCTTTTCAAAGTTCCAATTAGCCCATGCAGATCATCTTTTTCTGTTTCCTTGAGGAGTTAGAAAATGAGACTGTCTTGCATTTCACAAAGATTGACCCCAAAAGGATTCCAGTCCATCAAGGAAAATAATTCCTGATATAATATGAACCTATATTTATCCCTCTTAGTGTCAAGATGAGACAGACCCCAGAGGGAAACTCAAATTTTAGAACAGAGAGAAAAGAATAAAACAAGCCAGTGATCACCAGATTTAGAAAAAAATACAGAAGGAAACAAGAAGCAATCCTGTAGAATATAATCCTTTGGAAGATTTTAGATTAGAGTGGCTTAGTGGAGGCAAAGTCATCCTCAGATATAAATGGGGGGAGGAAGGAGTGGTAGAAAAAGGGAGTGGGAGGTGATTCTGACACGTTTGCAGGAAGTACACTTTGTACAAATTTGAGAACAGTCACCCAGGGTTCATGACTCTCATTTCAAGCATAAGTCATATTTCCTTTATTGTTTATTGTTATTTCAACTCATTTTATTATGTGTGGTAGTATAAGATTTCTTATAGCAATATTGGACTGGAGGATTGCATTTTATGTGTTTAAATATAGCATTACAACCTTGCATCCTCATCATTTTCAACCTCCCTCCCATGGCTTGTCTTCATTTCTGAGGTGGGACTCCCAATAAAAGAATGAGTGTGCAGAGTATATTGGGATGGGATGGCCAAACTGGTCATTTGGAAACTATATTCTACTTTATTGCCAACATTACTTAATATTTTGAATATGAGTCAACTTCGTCTTTAGGGGAGTTTAAAGAGCTGGATGGGTTTTGTACCAGCTTCATCAAGGTTCCCTGGTGACTTAGCTGGTAAAGAATCCATTTGCAATGCAGGAGACCTGGGTTCAATCCCTGGGTTGGGAAGGTCCTCTGGAGAAGGGAATGGCTGCCCCACTCTAGTATTCTTGCCTGAAGAATTCCATGGACAGAGAAGCCTGGCGGACTACAGTCCACAGGTTGCAAAGAGTCAGACACAACTGAGCGACTAACACTAGAATTTTCTAGTAAAGAGCAAATGTTATAATGTGTTGTCCACAAGAGTCACAACACCTGAATAATAATAAGACTGAATTAATCTATTTTCATTTGTCTGTCAAATCAGACAGAGGTGCCTCTGTCCATGAAATTTTCTAGGCAAGAATACTGAGGATTCTACTCCAGAGGATCTTCCTGACCCAGGGATCGAAACTGCATCTCTTGCATCTCCTGCACTGACAGGCAGATTCCTTACCACTGCAACACCCGGGAAGGCCACATATACCTTGTTGTTTATCCACTGTATGTATAATAGTTTGCATATGGTAACTCCAAACTCCCACTCCATCTCACCACCTCCCCTTCCAGCAACCGCAAGTCTGGAGAGAACTTTATTCTTTGCATGGTTGTGATTCCAAAATCAACATTTATGCTGACTTCGCACTCATTCAAATGCAGATCCTGTACTCCTAGCCACCTACATGAATGCTCCCTTTAAGTGACCCTGCAGCTCCCGAAACTCAGAATGTCTAAAATTTCATGCAGAACTTAAAATTATAATACAGTCACATTATTCCTGCATCGGTCTGCCAAGACAAAAGGCTTGAAAATATTCATTCTAATGACAGTGTGGAGAATTAGGGCCATCTGTGCTCTGTGAATACAGGTGTTTATTAGTACGTGTTATTTATTTGGCAGTACTTGCTGCTGCTGCTTCTAAGTCGCTTCAGTCGTGTCCGACTCTGTGTGACCCCAGAGACGGCAGCCCACCAGGCTCCGCCACCCCTGGGATTCTCCAGACAAGAATGCTGGAGTGGGTTGCCATTTCCTTCTCCAATGCTTGAAAGTGAAAAGTGAAAGTGAAGTCACTCAGTTGTGTCTGACTCTTCGCTACCCCATGGACTGCAGCCTACCAGGCTCCTCCGTCCATGGGATTTTCCAGGCAAGAGTACTGGAGTGGGGTGCCATCGCCTTCTCCGTTGGCAGTGCTTATCAACATTTAAAAGATTATTAAAATTTTAAAAGGAAATATTATTTGACCTAATTATTCTAAGAACTTAGCTTAGTGATGTGTATTTGTAAATAAGTAAAAATAATTGCATACAAGAATTTGTATTGCAGGAATGTTGTGTAGTTGCAGACAATAATAGCAAGGGGGTGGTTTGAGGTGGGGGAATGATGTATATTGCCAGTTTGCGGTTAGCAGTTGCAAGCTATTATACAGAGAACGGATCAACAACAAGGTCTTATTGTATGGCACAGGGCACTATGTTCAATATTCTCTGATAAATTACATTGGAAAAGAATATGATAACTAATACTGATATATGTACCATTGAGTCACTTTGCTGTACAACAGAAATTAACACAACATTGTAAATCAAATATACTTCAATGAAATAAATTCTAAAAAATTGGAGCAACAGCAACCTACCAAAGCAATCCCATTAAATGCAGGTAAAATATTAATCAGGAAAGACTGATTAAATATAGTATGTCCATACAATGATATACGATATAGCTTTTAAAAAGAATAAGGCATCTCTGGAAAGCTGTCTTAAAACTATACCATTCAAGGCAATGTAAATAAGAATCTAGAGTATGATAATATTGAAAAATAAAATTACTTCATTCTTTTTTACAAATGCATCTCCTGGTTTGTCCACATCACTCTTAAGAACCTAGTCTGAAGGCTGAGAATCAGCCTTTACCTCTTTCATTTTTGCTTTGCCAAGTCCCTTTCCTTCTCTCCATTGTCACAGCTTATCTTTCCCCCTCCGTTAAGACTGACTGCCCTGGTCCTGGTTCTTTGCCACTCATTTCCTGGGAGAATCTGGGCAAGCCACTTAAATTCCTCATATGCAAAATGGAAATAATAACCCTCATACTGGAAGGGAGGAAATACTTTAGCCCAGGCCGAGCATCTAGCTGTGTGGGGACACAGCCCTACTCACCAGCAGAAAGGCAAACTTGGATTCCCTCAGCTACCTTGGCCACACAGAGAATCTGACCTTGCCCACCAGAGGGCTCAGGACCCAGCCTCACTTAGCAGTAGGTTAGCCCTAGTTCTGAGACCCCTGGGGTCCCCCATAGCCAGCAATCTGATCCAGCCTTGCCCATCACCCTCAGTGATGCTCAGCATGACTAATCATTAGGGAAATGCAAATCAAAACCACGACGAGGTATCACCTCACACTTGTCAGAATGGCTATTATCAAAAAGACATCAAATAAAAGGTGCTGGCAAGGATCTGGAAAAAAGGGAACCCTCATACCCTCTTGGTGGGAATGTAAATCAGTACAGCTACTATTGAAAACAGCATGGAGATTGATCAATAAACTAAAAGTAGAACTACCATGCAAGTCAGGATTCCACTTTTGGGTTTTTATCTGAAGAAAATGAAAACACTAATTTGAAAAGATATATGCACCCCTATATTCATTATAGCATTGTTTACAATAGCCAAGATACAGAAGCAACCCTAAGTGTCCATCAATAGGTGAATTGGACAAAGAAGATATGGTTCATATATATAATGGAATTCCACTCAGCCATTTAAAAAAGTGAAATCATATCATTGTGAAAACATGAAATAAGTCAGACAGAAAAAGACAAATACTGTATGGCTTATATGTGGAATCTAAAAAAACAAAACAGAAGAACAAATGAAACAACTATGCAGAAATGGAATCATAGGTACAGAGAATAAAGCGTTTGTTAGAAGGGAGAAAACTGGGGGGAGGAGAGAAATAGGGGAAGGGAATTAAGAGGTACAAATTTTCAGTTACAAAATAAATGAGTCACAAGTCTGAAATGTCTGCAATTTAGTCAATAATTATGTAATATTTTTGTACAGTAACAGATGACAACTAGACTTATGGTGATAATTTTGAAATGTATACCAGAAACTAATATAATGTTGTAAGTCGATTGTGCTTCAAAAACAAATAAGCAAACTCATAGCAAAAGAGATCAGATTTGGGGTTACTGGAAGTGGGGGTGGGAGGAAATTGAATTGGATGAAGGTTGTTAAAAGGTACAAACTTCCATTTATAAGAGAAATAAGTATTAGGTATATAATGTATAACACACTGAATATAATTAATATTACTCTGTGTTCTATATGAAAGTGTTTTTAGAGAGTAAATCATGAATTCTCATCACAAGGAAAAATTTTTTTCTATTTCTTTAATGTTGTAGCTACATGAGATAATGAATGTTCGATAAACTTACTGTGGTCATCATTTTGTGATGTGTGCAATTCACATCATTTTGCTGTATCCCTCAAACTGATACACCATCTCAATAAAACTAGAAGGAAAAAAATCTTGCTTTATCGTATCTATCTCATGTTCTTTTAAAATTTCCCTTAATTTGGCCCCAGTCAATCCATTTCTATAGTGTCCTTCTCAGGTTCTTCTATTTTTATTTCCTGTGGCACAAAGTTACACGTGCACGTTGTAAAAAATACATATATACATTTGATGGAAATATACAGAATAAAAATGCTAGTCCCCTTCCACCACCCCAAGTTTATTTGTTAACAAAGCCAATCAAGAGATAATAAAGATGGAATTTTTCATTATCGATAGATAAGAATAGAAACTATAAGAACCTTTTACCTTTTGTATCTGTTTAAATAGCACTGACCTTTGAAGACTTATAAAGGGTTTTATGGATGTGATGCAAACATTCCATTTTTCCTCCACATGTGCTCATGGCAGAGGGAGACATGGCTATTTCTATTGCCCAACAGAGGACCCAGTAGCAGGTAAAATGAATGAAGCAGAGACGCTTTATAGAGGAGGTTCTCAAAAGCAACCAACGCTTGAGTGAAAGGAGATACCATCTGGCGTGACCATGTATTTAAGACCTCAGGCTCTCTCTCCCTTCCTCATGCCCCGCTCACCAGAGGGGGTGAGAACCTCACATGACGGGGGTTCTCTCTCCCCGCCTCATGCTCCCCATTCTAGTGTGTGAGGCTTACCTCACTGGACATAGCTCATTTCTCAGGAGCCTCTCTGTCTCCTGAGTCCCAAGAACAGTCATTTCTAGGCATGCTCAACTGTTCTGTCAGAGCCTCCCTGCTCATCTTGCCAAAATTCTCCATAGGACTTTATGAATAAATACAAATCTTATACTTTGGTTATTGGACTGCATTGGCAACTGATTTATGTACACATTAAAGTGTTCTATTGTATTGTATATAGGCATATAATTCAGAATTGGTTAGATGTGATACTGGGGTCATTTCTTTCAGAGGAAAAAACATTGTGTAGCATGAGGCATCTGGTTACAAACATAACCCTGCTCTTGCAGCATTGTTCCTATGAGAAAATCAGATTTGATTCACAATCTGCTGATTTATTATGCCTTTCTGAATAGAACAGCCCATTGTAAGTTTAAGAACTGCTTCTTCTAGTATGGTTAGTATTTATCACCATTCGATGTTTTTTGAGCTCATTATGAAGAGACTGAATAGGCAAGGACTGCCAACTTTACTGTGTTCTTTACCGTGTAATCAACATATTAGAAACAGACGGAAAGAACACGTAAATCATGGGCAACTGGGTATGAAAAGGAAGGAAAAATGACTTCTTTTATTGAAAAAGGTCTTTTTTTTGACAAAATTCACTAGTCCTAATTAATAATTGACTTTGCTCCATTGCTCTATTTCTCAAAATAGGAAACAGGACTCCTATCAGCTTTTCTCTTTTGTTCCAGTAACATTAAAATGTACTTTACCGTTGCGCATTTCTGATCTAAGCTAAGCCAGCACATATCACAGCCATGATCAGAGAACAGACTATTGTGAACCATAGAGACATAACTGTTAGCTCAAAAATTATTTAGCTTACACTTAATTTAAATTAGCTATCAACCCCAAACATCATCTTCTACTTCTTTGAACATTTATAGAGCTTTGAAAAAATTCCAAATTGTGTTTGGTCCCACTGGCTTCTCTTTTCACTCTCCAACATAGTATTGTCATAAAAGAAGTTTTGACTATGCGGTCCCTTTCCAAAAGCATGCTATCTTAATAGATATTCAGTGAGGAACATGAAGGGCTTTCCTGGAGGTCCGGTGGTTAAGACTCCATTCTTCCACTGCATGGGGTGCAGGGTGATCCCTGGTTGGTGAACTAAATCCCTCATTCCTCAGGTGGGAGGGACAAAGGGGGAAAAAAAGAAGGCTATTAAGTGAGACCAGGCTCAGGGATGAAGGTTAAGAACACTTTGTTAACCTTGCCTGCCTGCAAATGTTCATTTCTGTCCTTATTCTTTCTTTCCTTGTTAACTTGAGAAAACTTATTTTCTCCTATTCAGGTTTTTAGACATTTTCTTTCTCTGTGTCTGTATAGGGAAAGATTTGACATCCAAGAGTGTGAACTGGACATCCCCATATCTATTGTGAGTTTCATGGGTACCAGATTCAAGATCTGCGGCTCATTCAACAGAAATCAGAATCTCACTATTTGGGTGCAATTTTCTAATAAGTTTGCTAAGATTTGTCTCTTATTATCCAATGTTGTATCTCACCATCCAACGTTGTTTGACTGCCTAAAATGTGCCTTTGTCTCAACATTTGCCCATATCTATTGTAATTCAATATTTTATTTATAGCTTTGAGAATAAAACAGTATTTTAAAATTCAAAAGAAATTATGTAAGTGATCATCCTTATCTATGTTCTTATGTATTTTCCAGTCAAACCTGAAGGACTAGTAGTGATAGATGATTTTCCTTGACAATGATTCATGCCCCTTAGAGGGCCAGGGGATGATTTTCCTTTCCTTTTTTCCTGCTGGGTAGACTTGAGATATGATGGTGCGCTGGTCTGGATTATGTGGATACCAGCAGCTACTTTAGGGAAGTATAACAAGATGGAAGGAGTCCAGGTTCCCAATACCATAACAAGACTGCATAAGCCCCAATAACATCCTTAGTTTTATATTGAATGATGCCAGTTTATAATTGTAGAGCTTATCCAGGTAAAAAAAAGTTTGAGTAATCCATGCTGTTCAAATCATCTTAAAAAATTCTATGGTTGAAGTTTCAGCTAATGAGCAGCGTGTGTTGCAACTACCATTAATAACTAGTGAGTATCCCATCCTCTCCCCCTGAATTTTTTTTTTTTTTTTTTTTGCCACGACTCCAATTTCAAATCACCTGTCTCACTGTTCTTGTAGTGCAGACTAAACTATAAAATCCTGTATTCCCGCTCTTTGGTTAGGAAAATACTATGCAGTTACTGAAGCAGATAACTCTTGCTGCAAATTATAGAAACCTCAAGTCCAATAGGTTTTATCATTAAAAAAAAAGTAATAGCCCAAGTAGTTGAAAAGTTCAGAGGTAGGGTTCAGTTAAGGCTTGGTCTGGCTTCATTTGCTTGGCTCTGCTGTCCTTCATCATCAGCTTAGATTTTCCTTACTAGAACTGAAGTAGAGACTACTCGATTCTAGCAGAACTTTTAGCTGGATCCATGATGGCCCTGCCATAGCTACTTTTCCAAGCCTCCTGGTGGCTGGATGTGACTACATGAACAGACCAGATCTGGCCAACAGGATGTGAGCAGAAGTGATGTAAGTGATTTCTCAGTCTTACTTTTAGAAGCAGGGGTGGGGAAGTGGATAAATACTTCTTCATGGTAACAAGTCACTGAATTAATACAGAAGAAGGCAACACTTGTGAGGACAAAACTATCTTGAATCCTGCAGATTATGACAGAATCAGAGGAAAGGATCCTGGGTCCCTGAAACTGGAACTTCCATGAAAGTTTTGACCTGCTTATGCCTTAACTAAAATATGAGGTATTTTGTTTATTCCAGTGGTCCCCAGTATTTTTGGCACCAGAAACTGGTTTCATGGAAGATAGTTTTTCCACAAATGTGGGTGGGGTGGGGATGGTCTCGGGATTAATTCAAGTAAATTACATTTATTGTGCACTTTATTTCTATTATTACTATAGCAGCTCCACCTCAGATCATCAGGCATTAGATCCCAGAGGTTGCAGACCCATGGTTTATACCATTATTATTATTTTGAGCAGCCATCTAGAATCCTTGGGATCCCTGAGACCATTTTAGTGGATCTCTGAGGTCAAGTCTATTTTTGTAATAATGCTGTTGTAGGCTGAATAATGATTCCCCCAAAGATGTTGACATTTTAATACTTAGAACCTGTGACTATGTTACTTTACATGACCAAAGGGATTTTGCAGGTGTTATTAAGTTAAGGCTATTAAGCTAAGGCAGTTACTTTGGATTACCCAGGTGGGATATATATATAATCACTGAGGGCTGTAAGAGAGCAGAGTCACAGGCGAAGCCATGATGATTCAGAGTTGCTGGTTTTGGAGAAGGGAGAAAAGAGCCATGAGCCAGGAAATGTGGGCAGCCTCTAGAAGCTGGCAAAGGTAAGGAAATGGAGTGTCCACTAGAGCAGTGGTCCCCAACTTTTTTGGCACAAATTTTGTGGAAAATAATTTTTTTCACGGACAGAGGTGTGGAGCGGGGGAAGGTTCAGGCAGTAATGTGAACAATAGCGGGTATGGTGCAGGCGGTAATACGCCAGCGATGGTTCAGGTCGCTGCTTGCCTCCTGCTCCGCAGCTGGATTCCTAACCAGGAGTTGGGGAGCCCTGAGCCTCAAGAAGTTACCATCCCTGATGACATTGTGTTTTTAGCCCAGCAAAGCTGATTTTGGACTTAGTAGAAGGTAAAATTTGTTGTTTTAAGCAACTAAGTTTACGTTGTTACAGTAACCACAGGAAACTGACACAAATGCTTAGACATTATTTGCCTTTATCCCAAGCAAAGAGTGAAGTTTTCCAGAGGATAGATATCTTATCAGTTTGAGTGCATCAGCTATGAGAATCCAGCTGTCTTTCATTAAGCTAAATACTGAAGAGGTTTAAAAAATGCCACTCTTCTCATTGATTTTTTTATTTTGGAAATTTCATTTTTTTAAAGTTTAAAACTATGATCTTTACATAATCTTGAAGAAATATTTTTATTATTATTTACATGAGTTAATAGTTCTCAAATTCTCAGTTTTAATTTCTAATGCAATGTATACTGATAAATATAATCCACATACATAAAAACTCTCATAAAAAAGCTCTCTATGGTTCTCAGTTTTTAAGGATGCAAAATGTCCTTAAACCAAAAAATATTGAGACCCACTGCTGCTCCTGCTTCTGCTAAGTCGCTTCAGTCGTGTCCGACTCTGTGCAACCCCATGGACGGCAGCCCACAAGGCTCCCCCGTCCCTAATAGATCCTAAATAATATAGTACCAAAATTGGCTGGTGCAATTTTAAATCACAAGTTCATTCACTATACTATACAAAGAAAAGAGAGAACTTTTCCCCAAAAACATCAGATAGAAGCCCCAACTTTTATTCTGGTTGAACCAACTTAGGATCTCTGCTGCTGCTGCTGCTGCTAAGTCGCTTTAGTCGTGTCCGACTCTGTGCAACCCCATAGATGGCAGCCCACCAGGCTCCCCCGTCCCTGGGATTCTCCAGGCAAGAACACTGGAGTGGGTTGCCATTTCCTTCTCCAATGCATGAAAGTGAAAAGTGAAAGTGAAGTCGCTCAGTCGTGTCTGACTGTTAGCAACCCCATGGACTGCAGCCCACCAGGCTCCATCCACGGGATTTTCCAGGCAAGAGTACTGGAGTGGGGTGCCAGTGTCTTCTCCCTAGGATCTCTGCCTACTCTTAAACCAATCACTCTGAGAAGGGGCTGATCACTCTGATGCATTCAGTAATCAGGACCCATGCCTGGGATTGGGCTTAATTCCACTTAAACTGTGTGGTTGCTACTCTGGGAGAAAGGGACATACGGATGCTAGGGAGTCAGCCAACAATATTTATCATAATTACCATAGAAAATGATAATGACAATGATACAAACATGTAGCACTTCCTGCCAGGCTCTGTTCTAAGCCTCAATTCTCATAGCTGCTCAATGAGAAAGGTATTATTATTATTATATAAATAATACACAAACAGATTATACACCCTCTGTCCCCACTTCAGCCAAGAAATATACTTGGAGAATGTTAAAACATTTCACCTTCCTACGATTTTGACCAAACCTTTACCATTAGCATATACTAGCAGTAAAATGTGATGATTTAGGGCACAGGTTGTGGGGTTGGACAAATTTACTCACACTATGCCCAGATTTTTTGATGATCAAAAATAACCTACTTGAGATCCTTAATAATCCCTCATGATTAACCTATAACCTGTATGCTAGCCTTTATAACCTCCCATAGTATACACGTTAGTGGGGAAAATTCTACTTTGCATTCAACAAAACTATTTTAGTCTCATTGAATAGTGTCTTTGGACTTACACATTCAGTTTCTTTGGGAATGGTGCTCAGTCCGTCAGACTTCTATCACCCTCTTCCAGATGGTGCTAAGTCTTTTGGGTGACTGGGTGTGGAGTGTGAGGGAGTGTCTGTGATGGAGAAGGGGTCCTCAGAGCCACAGCCTGGACTGGAAACTGCTAAGAGTGATGGGCCAGCACCCCAGTACTCCGCCAGTGTCGGAGCTGAAGTGGGGGGGGGGTCTTCTCTCTTGGCTTGGTTAGGCTGCCCTTACTGCAGCTAACACCTGGACCATGCCTTAGTCTTCACTGGGCCTGAGGGGCCTTGGCACACCAACACTTTTGGAAAATACCTCAACCAGTCTCTAAACTCATATCCATAACACACGTCCCTGTCCCCCAACCCCCAAAATATCATGTGTGAACTGACAACCTTGTGGAAAGTGGAGTGAGGCCCTCCCGCTGTCTAACCGTGCCACCTCCTGACTTCATTTCAACATGGTGGCCTCCATGCAGCTACAGGGCAACTCATAGGCGGTTCCACCTCTCAGCACTTTAAGCAGAAAGCAGAAACTCCTCAAATCCAGGCTTTCCCTTCACCTTATCTACTATTACTGTTCTCACAGGGGCATTGGCCCAGAGAGGGAAGATTGTTGTTGTTGTTCAGTCACTAAGTTATGTCTGACTGTTTGAAACCCCATGGACTGCAGCATACCACGCTGCCTGTCTTTCACTATTTCCTGGGATTTATTCAAATTAATGTCCATTGAGTGGATGATGCTATCCAACCATCTCATCCTCTGCTGCCCACCTTCTGCTTTTGCCTTCAATCTTTCCCAGCTTCAGGGTCTTTTGCAGCATCTCTCCCTGACTCTATAACTCTGTTTTTCTCTCCACAGGCCACTGAGAGAACAGACAGGAGGCTTTTCTGATTTACCTATACCTCTGTTCAGAGAAGGCAATGGCACCCCACTCCAGTACTCTTGCCTGGAAAATCCCATGGATGGAGGAGCCTGGTAGGCTGCAGTCCATGGGGTCGCAAAGAGTCAGACACGACTGAACGACTTCACTTTCACTTTTCACTTTCATGCATTGCAGAAGGAAATGGCAGCCCACTCCAGTGTTCTTGCCTGGAGAATCCCAGGGAGGGGGAGCTTGGTGAGCTGCCGTCTCTGGGGTCGCACAGAGTCGGATACGACTGAAGCGATTTAGCAGCATACCTCTGTTAAAGTTGTGCTTAAGTCTTCCAGATACGGTTCTTGAAGAGGTAAGATAATTTAGAAAAATACTTTTCTCTTGGCAAAGTCTGCCTTTAAACCTGTTGTTGTGCTAAGGAATTGAAAATTTGATTTTTGGGAATTGAAAGCTGAATATTAACTCTCTCTCTTTTTTTTTTTTTTTGACTTCTTTCTGGCATAACAATCCCAAACTCACATTCTCACCTGCTCCCTGGCTCATTCATGCCCTTGATATGCCCTAGGTACTGTAGGAGAAAGGTTGTATACATATGAGAAAAAAGTATGCAACATGAAAATACATATGTGGGGGGAGAAAGGACACAGTCATACGGTTAATAAGATTATCCCAGGACATGGACAAACCTAGCTTAGAATCCTGACTGTTACCTATGAGTTATGTGCCCTTGGGTAGGTTGACATCTCTAGGTTTTGGCTCCTGTATTTGTTTTGCAGAGAAAACAACAGTATCTACCTTATAGATTTGTTGTGAGGGTAATACTAATTATTACTGTATTATTAGTGCATATGTTTATCACATTTATGGAACTCATAGTAGGTGTTCCATAAATGTTTATTAGTTTATTTAATATTTATTATATTATTAGTGCATATGCTTATCACTTGTTGGCCAATCCCATTTATGTACTCACCCTGTACTTGCCCTGTGAGCATACATGTTGGTGATTCCATACATATTGTTCTTGAATTAACCATGTAGTGTCTGCTCAGGATTAGGTTAAGTTGATACCATAAGAAAATATTACTCAGTGATTTGTTAAACCCCTTTTTCAAGCATTTTGCTTCCTAAAAGTTCCTTACAATTCTTAGAGACTGTGCATAATGAGCTCTCTGCATCTTTGGGGACATCTTTGTCAGGTGGAGGTGGTCGTACTCCCCTTGGAGCTGTGGAGAAGCTAGAATGGAAAGAAGAGGAGGAAAAGGGAAGAAATGGAGGGAGGTAGAAAGGGAAGGAGAAAACGAGGTAGACACACGCTGCATAATCTATTACAATCTTTGGTACTAGCTTGATTGACAAGTATGAAGACTGCTGTAATCCCTATGTAGAAACATCCTTCTACACATAATGTGAAGGCAGTGTGGTTATTGTGGGAATCTTTAATGGACAATTGAGATGTTTACATAATTTATTCAATTAACATTTCCCAAGTTTCTATAAAATAGGCATGAAATTATGATTCTGTGGCTAACACAGACCTGTTTTGTAGCACTAAGAAAAGTGTTTTTGATGCACAATTGTATACCCATAAGGAGCTGATGTGGGCAACCACGTATACCAGGGCTCAGCACACTTTTTTTGTAAAGAAGCAGATAATAAATATTTTAGGCTTTGTGGACCATATGGTCTCCATTACAAATGCTCAGTTCTGCTGTGGGAGCTGAAAGCAGCCATAGACAATATGCAAATAAACAAGCATAGCTGTATACCAATACAACTATTCATGAGTACTAACATTTGAATGTCATGTAATTTTCACTTGTGACAAAATATTCAGTTCAGTTCGGTTGCTCAGTCTTGTCCGACTCTTTGCAACCTCATGGACTGCAGCACGCCAGGCCTCCCTGTCCATCACCAACTCCTGGAGTTTACTCAAACTCATGTCCATTGAGTCGGTGATGCCATCCACCATCTCATCCTCTGTTGTCCCCTTCTCCTCCCAACTTCAATCTTTCCCAGCATCAAGGTCTTTTCAAATGAGTCATTCCTTTGCATCAGGTGGCCAAAGTATTGGAGTTTCAGCTTCAATATTCATCAGTCCTTCTGGTGAATATTCAGGACTGATCTCCTTTAGGATTGACTGGTTGGATCTCCTTGCTGTCCAAGGGACTCTCAAGAGTCTTCTCCAACACCACAGTTCAAAAGCATCAATTCTTCAGTGCTCAGCTTTCTTTATAGTCCAACTCTCACATCCATACATGACTACTGGAAAAACCATAGTTTTGACTAGATGGACCTTTGTTGGCAAAGTAATGTCTCTGCTTTTTAATGTGCTGTCTAGGTTGGCCATAGCTTTTCTTCCAAGGAGCAAGCATCTTTTAATTTCATGGCTGCAGTCACCATCTGCAGTGATTTTGGAGTCCAAAAAAATAAAATCTCTCATTGTTTCCATTGTGTTCCCATCTATTTGCCATGAAGTGATAGGACCAGATGCCATGATCTTAGTTTTCTGAATGCTGAGTTTTAAGCCAACTTTTTCACACTCCTCTTTAACTTTGATCAAAAGGCTCTTTAGTTTGTCTTCACTTTCTGCCATAAGGATTGTTTATTTCAATCTGTGATAGTTTTATCTTTCATGACCTTGAGACTTTTAAATCATTCTCATCAGTTATTCAGAACATCCCTCGGTTTGGTTTGTCTGATATTTTCTGATATTTTTTGATATTAGGCTTAGATAGAGGTTATGCATCATTGGGAAGACTACCATAGAAGTAATGTCTCCTTCAGGATGGGGAACAAATGTATACCTGTGGTGGATTCATTTCAATATTTGGCAAAACTAATACAATATTATAAAGTTTAAAAATAAGTAATGTCTCTTCCTATATCATACTGGGGTACATGATACAGATACATCTTATTACTGATAACATTAACCTTGATCATGAGGTTAAGATGGGATCTGCCAGGTTTCTCCACTGTATAGTTAACATTTAGTTTCTATTTTTGCCTTCATAATGAATAACTTTTTGTGGGGATTAGATAATTTGGGACTATGCAAATATCTTGTTTCTTCTTGACCTGCACATGCTAATTTAGTATCAATTTGTGGATCTTGCCTATGGTATAAATAATAGTATTTATTACTCTGATATTCTAATGATGATTTTCTATTTCCCTCATTTCTCCTACAATATTAGTTGATATCTTCTGTAAGGAAGAGCTAGTCCTTCTCCTCTATTTCTTCAGTTATCCAAGTGTTTATATCAGTATTGACTCACATGTTTTTATTCTTTGTGTTACAAACTGATTATTTTAAACAATTTTCTACGGTAATTTTCAAATGGAGAATTTTCATGAATCTCTGAGAGAAAAGATATTTTCTCATTTGTTATTATATATCTTAGTGTTCTTTAGAGAAGCTAAGTAAAATTTAAATCACTGAAAAGTCAAGAGTAGACCATACAGGGAAGTGGCTTTAAGAGCAATGCTCTGAAATCATACTTCCCAGGTCCCAATTTAGGCTGTGCTCTCTGACTTTCAACAAGCTGTTTACCCACTGCTCTTCTTTAATCACTTGTAAATGAGCTTGTATAGAAAACAAACTTATGATTATCAAACAGGAAAAGGAGGGAGATAAATTAGGAATTTAGGATTAACGTATACACACTACTATATATAAAATAGATTACCAACAAGGACCTATTATATAGTACAGGGAACTATTGTCAGTATCTTATAATTTAATGTAATTTATCTTTTAATTTTGATGAAGTCCAGTTTGCTTATAATGGAAAAGAGTCTAAAAAATATGTGTGTGCATATATATATTTGAATTATTTTGCTGTACATCTGAAACTAACACAACATTGTAAATCAAATATATTTCAATAAAAATTTTAAAAACAGGCAAATAAAACAAATAAAATAAAGTGAGTTTGTAAATAATATCTACCTAAAAGGAAATTTGACAGGGTAAAAGAAGATATTGTATGTATAATATTTAATGTAATGCCTGAGTGTATAATAAGTGCTTGACAAATGTTAGTTTTCACTAGTTAGAAAAAATAGCTGAAGGCATGATGAATCCTTTTTCATGACTGAACCAGAAATAATGAATGAAAGGATTGCTGGAAATCTTTCTTAGATTGGCCCCACATCTTACTTGCTCTGCTGTCTGTCTTTATGCATGCAATAAAAATCAAACTGAGCATTTGTCCTAAGACAGAAATGGTATGGACCTAACAGAAGCAGGAGATGTTAAGAATAGGTGGCAACAATACACAGAAGAACTATACAAAAAAGATCTTCATGACCCAGATAACCACGATGGTATGATCACTCACCTAGAGCCAGACATCCTGAAGTGTGAAGTCAAGTGGGCCTTAGGAAGCATCACTACAAACAAAGCTAATAGAGGTGATGGAATTCCACTTGAGCTTATTTCAAATCCTAAAAGATGATGCTGTTAAAATGATGCACTCAATATGTGAGCAAATTTGGAAAACTCAGCAGTGGCCACAGGACTGGAAAAGGTCAGTTTTCATTCCAATCCCAAAGAAAGGCAATGCCATAGAATATTCAAACTGCCACAGAATTGCACTCATCTCACATGCTAGTAAAATAATGCTCAAAATTCTCCAAGCCAGGCTTCAACAGTATGTGAACTGTGAACTTCCAGATGTTCAAGCTGAATTTAGAAAACGCAGAGGAACCAGAGATCAAATTGCCAACATCCGTTGGATCATAGAAAAAGAAAGAGAGTTCCAGAAAAACATCTATTTCTGCTTTATTGACTACGCCAAAGCCTTTGACTGTGTAGATTACAACAAACTGTGTAATATTCTTCAAGAGATGGGAATACCAGACCACCTGACCGGCCTCCTAAGAAATCTGTATGCAGGTCAAGAAGCAACAGTTAGAATTAGACATGGAACAACAGACTGGTTCCAAATAGGAAAAGGAATACGTCAAGGCTGTGTATCATCACCCTGCTTATTTAACTTATATGCAGAGTATATCATGTGAAATGCCGGACTAGATAAAGCACAAGCTGGAATCAAGATTGCCAGGAGAAATACCAATAACCTCAGATATGCAGATGACACCACCCTTATGGCAGAAAGCAAAGAGGAACTAAACAGCCTCTTGATGAAAATGAAAGAAGAGCGTGAAAAAGCTGGCTTAAAACTCAACATTCAGAAAAGTAAGATCATGGCATCCGGTCCCATCACTTCATGGCAAACAGATGGGGAAACAGTGGAAACAGTGCAGACTTTATTTTGGGGGGCTCCAAAATCACTGCAGGTGGTGACTGCAGCCATGAAATTAAAAGATACTTACTCCTTGGAAGAAAAGCTATGACCAACCTAGACAGCAAACTAAAAAGCAGAGACATTACTTTGCCAACAAAGGTCCATCTAGTCAAAGCTGTTTTTTCCAGTAGTCATGTATAGATGTGAGAGTTGGACTATAAAGAAAGCTGAGCACTGAAGAATTGATGCTTTTGAACTGTGGTACTGGAGAAGACTCTGAAGAGTCCCTTGGACTGCAAAAGAGATCAAACCAGTCCATCCTAAAGGAAATCAGTCCTGAGTATTCATCAGAAGGACTGATACTGAAGCTCCAATACTTCGGTCACCTGATGCAAAGAACTGACTCCTTGGAAAAGACCCTGATGCTGGGAAAGATTGAAGGCGGGAGGAGAAGGGGACACAGAGGATGAGATGGTGGATGGCATCACCAACTCAATGGACATGAGTTTGAGCAAACTCCGGGAGTTGGTGATGGACAGGGAAGGTGGGTGTGGTGCAATCCATGGGGTCTCAAAGAGTCGAACAGGACTTCCCGACTGAACTGAACTATTTTTAAAACTTTGCTGAACTAGACCTGACTTTGAGCAGTTGAGAAAATTATAGAATTAAAAACAAGGAAGCATCTGTCTTCAATGCTCAGCCCTCCTCTATAGCAGCTCTTCTTCCCTGTGGCTCCCCCACCCCAAACCCTTAAGCAATGAAACTTCTGTGTATTTATTTGGTAACAGAAGCAGACACCACCCCTCTCCTGCCACTCCACCCATTGCCAATTTGGAATATTATGCTTTCATTCTTTTGTCAAGTCAACAAATTCTTATCTCTACCAGCCTCTATATTCAATCCCTTTATTCTTTCCTAAGATTTTTCATGCCATTTTATGACATCATTATTTCTTAGTGTAACTAGAAATTTGGGGGTTCCAAAGTAAAACATTTTTAAAAGGTTTCTAATTTTGATGAAGTCCAATTTAGCTATTTTTTCTTTTGTTTATGCCTTAAATGTCACATCTATAAATCCATTGCCAAATCCAGGGTTATAAAGATCTATCCTTGAGTTTTTTTCTGTTTGTAGTTTTAGCTGTTATCTTTAGGTCTTTGATTATTTTGTGTAAAAGTTTTGTGTGGTATAAGGTAAGGTCCAACTTCATTTTCTTGCCTATGGAAATCCAGTTGTACCAGCACTTTTCATTGAAAAGACTTCTTTCCCCACTGGAAGATCTTGAAACCCTTTCCAAAAATCAACAAGCCTTAAATATATTGTTCATTAATTCTTGTACTTTCTCTACCCAGACCAGAGGGACATGGGAACTTCATCTTCAAAAAAAAAAAAACAACCCACACACCATTCCTGGTTTAACATGTGAAGCTTATCTATTGTACTTCCAATTATATCTCCGGTTTGTGCACTTCTCTCCTTACCAGGGGCTATCACTTTAGTTCAAGCCAGCAGCAGCTCTCACTGCACCCCTCCAGTGGCCTCCCCACATGCCTTCCCTTTCCTTTCTCGACTGTTCCAATCAGTCTTCAAATCAGCAGGCAGAGACAACTTCTAAAACTAAAATATGGTCATTTAATCACTGGCCTTAAGTTCTTACTGTTTCAAGGATAAATTCAAAATTGTTAAGACATTCCCAAAGCCTGCATGTGTCCTGCCAACATCTTTCCTCTCTTGCCTCTAGATGATTACACTCCAGCCTCTCTGGATCCTGTTTCTTGAATTCACCAAGCTCTTTACAGCACAAAAACCCGTGCATATGTTGTTCCCTCTGCCGGAAATAATTGCACCCCACCCCTGACTCTTCACTTTCCAGTTATCCATCCTTTGATCTCAGCTTACAATGTTACTTCCATAAAGAAGCACTTGCTGATCTGCACTCCTTTTTCTTTCTTGTTGATCCTTGCTCTTTCCTTTCCTGACCCTGATTACACTCCATAATTATGCATTTTGTAATAGCTGCCCCTCTTTCTTTGGCCTCAGTGTGTGGCTTGATATTCTTAGTTCCCCGACCAGGAATTGAACCCATGATGCCTGCAATGGAAGTCTGGAATGCTAATCACTGACCTGCCAAGGAAGTCCCAATATCTGCCCTTTTTAAAATGCTTATTTCTTTCACTAGAATATAAGTTCTATGAGACGAGTCATGTTTGTTTTGTGTTGTCACTGTACTTCCTGTGTAGTATCTGGTACATAATAATAAATGCTTTGTTGAGTGAATAAACAGCCAATATCTGTAAGATGAGAATGTTGAATTCTGTTTATTCCCTAATCAGCCAGTAAACAAGTATTGAATTTCTATTAGTGCTGGGAATAAAAAAGGAATACCTGTTCTGAAGTCCCAGACTATTGGGATAGCGTAGTGGCCTAAATGTTGGTCCCCAAAATATTAGACCCAAATGCTTAAACCTTTCAGTGTTAACTTATTTAGAAAAACAGTCTTTGCAGATATGATTAAGAATCTTGAGATGGGGAGATTAGCTTGGTGAGCACTAGGATTAGGTATGTTGAGCACTAAATGCCATCACATTATCCTTATAAGAAGGAAGTAGAGGGAGATCTTACAACACACACAGAGGAGAAGGTGATGTGAAGGTGGAGGCAGGGATTGAAGTGATGTGGCCACAAGCCAAGGGATGGCAGTGGCCCCCAGAAGGTGAAGGAACACATTCTCCTCTAGAACTTCTGGAGAGAGTGTGGCCCTGCTGACACCTTATCTTAGTCCAGGTATATGCACTTTGGACTTCTGGCCCCAAGAACTGTGAGAGAGTACACTTCTGTTGCTTTAAGCCACCCAGTCTGTGACAATTTGGTACAGCAGCCCCAGGAAACCAATATAAATGATGATAAGTAAATCAATCCTTGAAAAACAGCGTCTTATGTGGAGATCCAGGTGGTGTATGTTTGCAGAGAAAAGAGCTGTCTGCGAAGGTGTCCCAGAAGAGGAGACATTGAGTTGGGTTTTGAAAGATAAGGAAGCATTTTCCAGGCACTGCTAGGGCTGGAGCAAGGGGAGGTCATTCTTGGCAGAACTGCAGCATGTGTGAAGACCTGAGGATAGGAATTCCCTGGCAGAGGAAGACTGCCAGGGTTAAGTGGTTAAGACTGCACTTCCACTGCAAAGGGCACAGGTTTGAACCCTGGTCAGGGAACTAAGATCTCACATACCATGTGGAATAGTAAAAAAAAAAAAAAAAAAAAGACCCAAGGATACACAGAGTATGGCATTATTGTGGAGGGAAAAATATCCCCTTTTATCACTCTTAGGTTCTGGTAGCTGGACTTAATAAAGTGGACACAAGACAGGTTAACAGGAAAAAAAGAAATGAATTTTAATTCATGTATATAGAGGTATTATAGAAATGAGACCTGAGAACTGACCAGAACAGGCAGATTTTATACTTTTTAGACAAAGAAATGATGCATTCATGAGGAATTGACAGGACAAACTTAAGTTTGGGGTTTGCAGTTAGTGAAGCATCTACACAGAGTTTGGGAATGGGTTAATAAATTAAAGAAGTAGCAAGTTTTGTGTATGTAAGTCCCTTTGGCCTGAGTTCTCAACCTCTGGCGACAGGGATATCTTTTACCTCCAGATACAGTGAGTGTACTTTTCACATGAGAGATTGATTTCCTGCTTTTGGGGAGGTGGGAAGGTCAGAGTGTCCCTCTTGCACTGACCATTTCTTAAGGAACTTTAATTCAGAATAATCAATATACCATAGAGGCATGTTTTGGGGTCACCTACTGGCCCCAGCAACATGTTCAGGAACATCTGAGTTCATTCAGCTGGAGTGTCAGGTAGATGGAAAAGAATGATGGAAAATGAGGGAGGGAGAGAATTAAATTGTAAGCAAGTTTGTGAAGGGCCTTGCATGCCCTTCACAAGTGATAGGAAACTAATGGAAATACAGGGATAACTTATGTGTGGGACATAAAGTTCTACAGTGTGATGAATCAGATCAGATCAGATCAGTCGCTCAGTCGTGTCCGACTCTTTGCGACCCCAAGAATCGCAGCACACCAGGCCTCCCTGTCCAACACCAACTCCCGGAGTTCATTCAGATTCATGTCCATCGAGTCAGGGATGCCATCCAGCCACCTCATCCTCTGTCGTCCCCTTCTCCTCCTGCCCCCAATCCCTCCCAGCATCACAGTCTTTTCCAATGAGTCAGCTCTTCGCATGAGGTGGCCAAAGTACTGGAGTTTCAGCTTTAGCATCATTCCTTCCAAAGAACACCCAGGACTGATCTCCTTTAGAACGGACTGGTTGGATGTCCTTGCAGTCCAAGGGACTCTCAAGAGTCTTCTCCAACACCACAGTTCAAAAGCATCAATTCTTTGGCGCTCAGCTTTCTTCACAGTCCAACTCTTACATCCATACATGACCACTGGAAAAACCATAGCCTTGACTAGACGGACCTTTGTTGGCAAAGTAATGTCTCTGCTTTTGAATATGCTATCTAGGTTGGTCATAACTTTCCTTCCAAGAAGTAAGCATCTTTTAATTTCATGGCTGCAGTCACCATTTGTAGTGATTTTGGAGCCCAGAAAAATAAAGTCTGACACTGTTTCCACTGTTTCCCCATCTATTTCCCATAAAGTGATGGAACCAGATGCCATGATCTTTGTTTTCTGAATGTTGAGCTTTAAGCCAACTTTTTCACTCTCCACTTTCACTTTCATCAAGAGGCTTTTGAGTTCCTCTTCACTTTTTGCCATAAGGGTGGTATCATCTGCATATCTGAGGTTATTGATATTTCTCCCGGCAATCTTAATTCCAACTTGTGTTTCTTCCAGTCCAGCGTTTCTCATGATGTACTCTGCATAGAAGTTAAATAAACAGGGTGACAATATACAGCCTTGACATACTCCTTTTCCTATTTGGAACCAGTCTGTTGTTCCATGTCCAGTTCTAACTATTGCTTCCTGACCTGCATACAGATTTCTCAAGAGGCAGATCAGGTGGTCTGGTATTCCCATCTCTTTCAGAATTGTCCACAGTTTATTGTGATCCACACATTCAAAGGCTTTGGCATAGTCAGTAAAGCAGAAATAGATGTTTTTCTGGAACTCTCTTGCTTTTTCCATATCCAGCGGATGTTGGCAATTTGATCTCTGGTTCCTCTGCCTTTTCTAAAACCAGCTTGAACATCTGGAAGTTCACGGTTCACATATTGTTGAAGCCTGGCTTGGAGAATTTTGAGCATTACTTTACTAGTGTGTGAGATGAGTGCAATTCTGTGGCAGTTTGAGCATTCTTTGGCATTGCCTTTCTTTGGGATTGGAATGAAAACTGACCTTTTCCAGACCTGTGGCCACTGCTGTTTTCCAAATCTGCTGGCATATTGAGTGCAGCACTTTCACAGCATCATCTTTCAGGATTTGGAATAGTGGCCTAAATAAAATCCCTTATGATTATACAGTGGAAGTGAGAAACAGATTTAAGGGACTAGATCTGATAGAGTGTCTGATGAACTATGGATGGAGGTTTGTGATATTGTACAGGAGACAGGGATCAAGACCATCCCCATGGAAAAGAATGCAAAAAAACAAAATGACTGTCTGGGGAGGCCTTACAAATAGCTGTTAAAAGAAGAGAGGCAAAAAGCAAAGGAGGAAAGGAGAGATATAAGCATCTGAATGCAGAGTTCCAAAGAATAGCAAGAAGAGATTAAAAAAAACCTTCCTCAGCGATCAATGTGAAGAAATAGAGGAAAACAACAGAATGGGAAAGACTAGCAATCTCTTCAAGAAAATTAGAGATACCAAGGGAATATTTCATGCAAAGATGGGCTCAATAAAGGACAGAAATGGTATGGACCTAACAGAAGCAGAAGATATTAAGAAGAGGTGGCAAGAATACACAGAAGAACTGTACAAAAAGGATCTTCATGACCAAGATAATCACAATGGTATGATCACTCATCTAGAGCCAGACATCCTGGAATGTGAAGTCAAGTGGGCCTTAGAAAGCAACACTACGAACAAAACTAGAGGAGGTGATGGAATTCCAGTTGAGCTATTTCAAATCCTGAAAGATGATGCTGTGAAAGTGCTGCACTCAATATGCCAGCACATTTGGAAAACTCAGCAGTGGCCACAGGACTGGAAAAGGTCAGTTTTCATTCCAATCCCAAAGAAAGGCAATGCCAAAGAATGCTCAAACTACCGCATAATTGGACTCATCTCACACGCTAGTAAAGCAATGCTCAAAATTCTCCAAGCCAGGCTTCAGCAATACGTGAACTGTGAACTTCCAGATGTTCAAGCTGGTTTTAGGAAAGGCAGAGGAACCAGAGATCAAATTGCCAACTTCCGCTGGATATGGAAAAAGCAAGAGAGTTCCAGAAAAACATCTATTTCTGCTTTATTGACTATGCCAAAGCCTTTGACTGTGTGGATCACAATAAACTGTGGACAATTCTGAAAGAGATGGGAATACCAGACCACCTGATCTGCCTCTTGAGAAATCTGTATGCAGGTCAGGAAGCAACAGTTAGAACTGGACATGGAACAACAGACTGGTTCCAAATAGGAAAAGGAGTATGTCAAGGCTGTATATTGTCACCCTGTTTATTTAACTTATATGCAGAGTACATCATGAGAAACGCTGGGCTGGAAGAAGCATAAGCTGGAATGAAGATTGCGAGGAGAAATAGCAATAATATCAGATATGCAGATGACACCACCCTTATGGCAGAAAGTGAAGAGGAACTCAAAAGCCTCTTGATGAAAGTGAAAGTGGAGAGTGAAAAAGTTGGCTTAAAGCTCAACATTCAGAAAACTAAGATCATGGCATCCGGTCCCATCACTTCATGGGAAATAGATGGGGAAACAGTGAAAACAATGTCAGACTTTATTTTTCTGGGCTCCAAATCACTACAGATGGTGACTGCAGCCATGAAATTAAAAGACGCTTACTCCTTGGAAAGAAAGTTATGACCAACCTAGATAGCATATTCAAAAGCAGAGACATTACTTTGCCAAGGAAGTTTTGTCTAGTCAAGGCTATGGTTTTTCTTGTGGTCATGTATGGATGTGAGAGTTGGACTGTGAAGAAAACTGAGCTCCAAAGAATTGATGCTTTTGAACTGTGGTGTTGGAGAAGACTCTTGAGAGTCCCTTGGACTACAAGGACATCCAACCAGTCCGTTCTAAAGGAGATCAGTCCTGGGTGTTCTTTGGAAGGAATGATGCTAAAGCTGAAACTCCAGTACTTTGGCCACCTCATGCGAAGAGCTGACTCATTGGAAAAGACTGTGATGCTGGGAGGGATTGGGGGCAGGAGGAGAAGGGGACGACAGAGGATGAGGTGGCTGGATGGCATCACTGACTCGATGGACGTGAATCTGAGTGAACTCTGGGAGTTGGTGTTGGACAGGGAGGCCTGGCGTGCTGTGATTCATGGGGTCGCAAAGAGTCAGACACGACTGAGCGACTGGTCTGATCTGATCTGATGGGGAAAATTCTAGGAATCTAGTTCTGGGTCAGTTTCACATGCCAGAAGGATAGTGAAGTAATGACTTCAGGAAGATAGTTAGAGTTACTGAGAATCTAGAGACACTGATCTGGAGGTCATCAGCAGGCGACGGGACTTGAAGGCATGAAAGAGCATTAGCAGAAGGAGAAGAGATCACTATCAGAGTCCTGGACAGATCTAATCCTTGAATAGAAGAAGAAATACATAATGTTCAGTTCAGTTCAGTAGCTCAGTCATGTCCAACTCTTTGTGACCCCATAGACTGCAGCACTCCAGCCTTCCCTGTCTATCACCAACTCCAAGAGTTTACCCAAACTCATGTCTATTGAGTCAGTGATGCCATCCAACCATCTCATCCATTTAAGCATCAGGGTCTTTTCAAATGAGTCAGCCCTTTGCATCAGGTGGCCAAAGTATTGGAGTTTCAGCTTCAACATCAGTCCTCCCAATGAGCACTGATCTCCTTTAGGATGAATTGGTTGGATCTGCTTGCAGTCCAATGGACTCTCAAGAGTCTTCTCCAACACCACAGTTCAAAAGCTTCAGTTCTTCAGGGCTCAGCTTTCTTTATAGTCCAACTCTCACATCCATACATGACCACTGGAAAAACCATAGCCTTGACTAGACAGACCTTTGCTGACAAAGTAATATCTCTGCTTTTTAATATGCTATCTAGGTTGGTCATAACTTTCCTTCCAAGGAGTAAGCGTCTTTTAATTTCATGGCTGCAATCACCTTCTACAGTGATTTTAGAGCCCCCCAAAATAAATTCAGCCACTGTTTCCACTGTTTCCCCATCTATTTGCCATGAAGTGATGGGACCGGATGCCATGATCTTAGTTTCTAAATGTTGAGCTTTAACCCAACCTTTCATTCTCCTCTTTCACTTTCATCAAGAGGCTCTTTAGTTCTTCTTCACTTTCTGTCATAAGGTGTCATCTGCATATCTGAGGTTATTGATATTTCTCCCAGCAATCTTGATTCCAGCTTGTGCTTCCTCCAGCCCAGCATTTCTCATGATGTACTCTGCATATAAGTTAAATAAGCAGGGTGACAATATATAGCCTTGATGTACTTCTTTTCCTATTTGGAGCCAGTCTGTTGTTCCATGTCCAGTTTTAACTGTTGCTTCCTGACCTGCATACAGATTTCTCAAGAGGCAGGTCAGGTGGTCTGGTATTCCCATCTCTTTCAGAATTTTCCACAGTTTATTGTGATCCACACACTCTGTATAATATACCAAAAAGGTTATGATGTGAATGAGTATTATGGAGTCTTTTAGGTGTTATGTGTTCTATAAATGCCTTTATTTGAAGCACTTGTGGGTGTCTTAGAAACTGTAGCTGTCTCCAGGCCAATAAACTGGCAACTTGTTGGCCCTCTGTACATCTGAGCCTGCTGGCTTCCTAGGATTTGGCCTAAGGGTAAAGCTGTGTAATTTGGTTAATCTGAACACCGACATCAATAACTAAACCCCTGACAGAATCATTAAACAGTACAGTGAGCACGTAATGATCCATCTAATTGGTCAATAGGTTGAACGTATTAAAATTCAAAATGCCCCGTTTGTCACAACAGTTGGACCAATTCTCTATGTACATGTTTCTTGAGATAAACATTTAATTTTTCATTTTAGCTTCTGGTCAGATTGCAATTATTCTTAACCTTGCTAAGTTGGGCTTAAACTAATGAGGTCAAAGCTTAGTAACCTTTTGTGTCCTCCTTGCCCTTTCTGTGCATTACCTGGCAGACTCGAGCAGGAAACGGGGGGAAAAAAGGAGGAAAAACAAGAAAAGGAAAAAATACCAGAGAAAAATAGAAAGTGGGAGAGGAAAGTGGAGGGAAGAGGTGAAGCAGAGAGAAAAGAAAGAAAAGAGGAAGCGGTGTATCTGAATTAGTTCCTTGAGAGTAGGATGAAAACTTTCCTGCGATCATAAGATCAAACAGGAAAGATGTAGTAGGCGTAGGTAGCAGAAAATTATAGTAAGAAGCATACATTCTGATGCCAGACAAACTTGGGCTCTGAGCCCTGGTTCTGCCATTCTAGCTGTGCAACATTGAACCAGGTAACCTCTCTGAGCATCCTGAGAGGTAATGTGGTCCAGAGAGGAAGAGCTGTGTTTCTGGAACTAGGTTTAATTCCTGATTCTAACACATACCAGCTGCAGGATCTCGGGCAAGTTCAGTTCAGTTCAGTCACTCAGTTGTGTCCAAGTCTTTGCAACCCCGTGAATCGCAGCAGGCCAGGCCTCCCTGTCCATCACCAACTCCTGGAGTTCACCCAAACTCATGTGCATCGAGTCAGTGATGCCATCTCATTCTCTGTCATCCCCTTCTCCTCCTGCCCCCAATCCCTCTCAGCATCAGGATCTTCTCCAATGAGTCAACTCTTCACATGAGGTGGCCAAAGTATTGGCCTCAGCATCAGTCCTTCCAATGAACACCCAGGACTGATCTCCTTTAGGATGGACTGGTTGGATCTCCTTGCAGTCCAAGGGACTCTCAAGAGTCTTCTCTAACACCACAGTTCAAAAGCATCAATTCTTCAGTGCTTAGCCTTCTTCACAGTCCAACTCTCACATCCATACATGACCACAGGAAAAACCATAGCCTTGACTAGATGAACCTTTCTTGGTAAAGTAATGTCTCTGCTTTTGAATATGCTATCTAGGTTGGTCATAACTTTCCTTCCAAGGAGTAAGCATCTTTTAATTTCATGGCTGCAATCACCATCTGCAGTGATTTTGGAGCCCCCAAAAATAAAGTCTGACACTGTTTCCACTGTTTCCCCATCTATTTCCCATGAAGTGATGGGACCAAGTTAGTTAACCTCTTCATGACTTGGTTTCCTCATGTTTTAAAGCAAGGATAACAGAATCTGCCCTATCTCGTTCTTGTGACTCTTAAATGAGCTTATACATGTAACGTACTTAGAAGACTGTGCTAGAAGGTGTTAGCTTTTAGCTATAAAATTATAAACAATTAAGTTATAAAAATATTTATAAAAGCTCCTAGCCCAGTGCCTGGCTCATGGAGGGACTCATAAACTGTGGATCATCTTCCCCTGTCTCAACTCCTCAGATGCCCCAGATGAGAAGAATGACTGTTTCCTTAGCTCCTCTTTCTCCATCTGGGTACATCCAAGTCCACTTGGACTAGGTTCTTCCATTCCCTCATTCATAGTCTGCTTTCACCAAAGCAAAAAAGTTTTTTTTTTCCCAAAAGAATCAAGAGTAGTGACAAATGGTCTAATAATTTCATAGTTCACTTTTTAACAGCTTCCAAAGCTCAAAACTTCTGAAATGTCCATGTGATATATGCTTGGTATGTTGATTAAATCAGTTACCCAGAAGAGAGATCAAGGGGGACACAAAATACACTCAGTATTGGTAAAAGATCAGGAACTGGAAAGTCACTGCCATGTTCATCCTTTGGTGTATGAACTGAGTGCAGAGTGTAGAGTAAGGGAGTGAGGCGAGTGTTTTTGCCCCTTTCCAAACTAATGGAGGTGGAGCACACTCTTTCTTTTCACACAATTCATTAGCAGTATGAAACCAAACTTGGTGATTTTAAAAAGTTATTCTTCCCTTATTTGGCACAATGCTTACAATCCAAAAGTCAAAAGTTGGATAGGCAGAAATCCTGGATGGAGAAACATCCATGAATGACAGTGGAGAGCTGAACATGAGGGGAAGTCAAGAGTCCTCCCTCCACTTCTCCCAGTCTCCAGATCACCTCTACTCTCCTGTGATTTTCAGTTAATTAAACATGTCTTATTTGATTGAATTATAGCTGATTTACAATGTTGTGCTAATTTCTGCTGCACAGCAGAATGATTCAGTTGTATACACACACATACACACAAACAGTCTTCTTCGTATTCTTTTCCACTATGGTTTATCATAAGATATTCTTTTTGTGAAACAATTTGCCTTTATTTTCTTTTATCTTTTTTTCTTTTTTTCCTATGCTGTGAGGCATGTGAGATCTTCGTTCCATGGCGGGGAATCCAGCCTGTGCCCCCTCTGCCCCCTGCATTGAAAGTACGGAATCTTAACAACTGGTCCACCAGGAAGTCTCTATCACAGGATATTGAGTATAGTTCCCTGTGCTATACAGTAGGATCTTGCTGTTTATCCATTCTATATATAATAGTTTGCAGCTGCTAATCCCAAACTCCATCCCTCCCCGACTTACCTTCCCTCTTGGCAACCACAAGTCTGTTGTTCTCTATGTCTGTGAGTCTATTTCTGTTTCATAGATAAGTTTATTTGGGTCATATTTTAGATTCCACATATAAGTGATATCATATGGTATTTGTCTTTCTTTTTCTGACTTATTTCATGATAATTTCTAGGTCCATTCATGTTGCTGTAAATGGAATTATTTCATTCTTTTTTACGGGCTACCCTGGTGGCTCAGTGGGAAAGCATCTGCCTGCCTATGTGGGAGACATGGGTTCAATCCCTGGGTCGGGAAGATCCCCTGGAGAAGGAAATGGCAACCCACTCCAGTATTTTTGCCTGGGAAATCCTACTCATAGAAGGAGCCTGGTGAGCTATAGTCTATGGGGTCCCAAAAGTATTGGACACAACCTAGTGACTAAACAACAGCAACAAGTATTCCATTGTATATAATGTGTACCACATATTCTTTATCCTTTCGTCTGTCATGGACATTTAGGTTGTCTCCATGTCTTGGTTATTGTAAATAGTGTGGCTATGAACATAAAGGTACATGTATCTTTTTGGATTATAGTTTTGTCCAGATATATGTCCAGGTGTGAGATTGCTGGAGCATTTGGTAGTTCTCCTTTTAGTTTTTTGTTTTGTTTTTGTTTTTGAGTAACCTCCATACTGTTTTCCACGGTGGCTGCATCCCATTTACCTTCTACTGCCCTGAGTTCAGGGGACTGGAAGAAAGCACAACAGATCCCCTCTAGTGCCAGCAAATATAGATGACACTAAGTAATTTAAAGGCGATGAGTGCATGGATCTGGCATCAAACTTCCTGAGTTTGATTCCCACGTTCAGCACTTAGGGGTATAACATGCACAAGTTTTAAAACTTCTTCTTGTCTCATCTTTTTCATCTCTAAAATAGAAATGGTAATAGAACGTACCTTATAGGGTTACAGTGTAGAGTAGGCAAGATGAATAAATGAGACAAAGTGGTTAGCCCAGGCTCTGACTCATGCTTACCAGTTACTACCTAGTTGCTATTGTTTTCAATAGCTCGAGGTGAAAGCCACGTATCAGGCCAACTGTGCAGAAAATCTTTCGCCTACTTTCGTATGGGTGAACACTTTTCTTAAGGTGCAGGAGAAATAGAGTTTGTCATAACTGCAGCAATGTGTTAATCACGTGCACTTTATCAGGATATGGCTATCTCTTTTAAGTGTTAACTGTGTGCCAGGTTATCCTTCATGAATTGCTGTCAAGGTCACATGTCAATTAGCTTGAAATTACTGATTAACCCATTTTAGTAAATATCTGTCTCTTTCATCTTCCAAGCGGAAGCCTGAGCTGCTCAAAGAAGGAGTGAGGAACCTTGACATTTTCTGGAGGTAAACTCCAAAGAGGAGGATTATTAACACTTGCCAAGTCCAAACTAGGGTGTGGGAGATGGTGGGGTGTTACTCAGTCCCTTGTACTGTTCTGCCTCCCAGCCAGCCTGGCAAAGCCTTTAGCCAGGGAGGGTCTCCCCGCTCTTAAAGTTGGCTTCTGCTTCTCTTCTGGTGATATCCCAGGGTCACCTGCAGGTGAGATAGGAGTGGTGGTGGAGTGGTGGCAGAGTCAAGAATTGTCAGGGCTTTAGGGCTTTGACCTCAGCAAGGCACGCTAACTTCATGTACTCCTGACACCACATTGAGAGATAAGATCTAGTCAGAGAGGAAATAAAAAGATAATTATTGGAGGCGTGGAAAGAGTCTGGGGGAGTAGAGTTGGGGGAAATTCAGGTGATAGGCTAACAGTGTGCTTTGGTTTCAGTGAGGTGGTACTAGTGTTAAAGAACCTGACTGCCAATGCAGGATAAGTAAGAGACAAGGTTTGATCCCTGGTTCGGGAAGATCCCCTGGAGGAGGGCATGGCAACCCACTCCAGTATTCTTGCCTGGAGAATCCCATGGACAGACTTGCCTGCAGGGCTACAGTCCATGGGGTCACAAAAAATCAGACACACTGAAGCAACTTAGCATGCATACATGAGGTGAAATTGGAATTGAACTGCTGCTTCAATTTTATGCATCAAAATGTCTTTTGCAGGGAATTTCGTGGTGGTCCAGTGATTATAGCCCTGCAGGTTCATTGCAGGGCGCACAGATTCAACCCCTGGTCAGGAAACTAAGATCCCACAAGCCACATGGTATGACCCCATAATAAATAAATAAATATTTTTTAAAATATGCCTCTTGCACATTTCCTTTGTTTCTGTGCCCTGTATTCCTTTCATATTCTCACCAAATGAATGTGTCATCATGGAAACTTTATTTGCAGGGAAGAGATCAATGTTGCCTTAAAAAAAAAAAATTGAGGGCAGGAGATACTTCTGTGTCTCACCACAGTTGCCATAATCTAAAGACCCTGGGAGGAAGTTGGTGATGGTAGCTTGGGGAGGGTAGGGGTGAGCAGGGGCAGATCTCTGGAGAGCGTGCCTGCTCCACCTCACCTGACACTGCTCCGTCTTCTCCGGCCACACTCTCCCTCACTCTACCCCCTCTCCTGGTCCCTGCCTTTCATTCTTACTCACTCAACTGCATGTGTTAGTTTCTCAGCCATCTCAGACTCTTTGCAACCCTATGGACTGTAGCCCGCCAGGCTCTTCTGTCCATGGAATTTTCCAGGCAAGAATACTAGAGTGGGTAGACATTCCCTTCTCCAGTGCACCTTCTCAACCCAGGGATTGAACTTGGGTTTCCCACATTGCAGGCAGCTTCTTTACCATCTAAGCCACCAGGGAAACTCCTGTATGTGCAAAGGAAGACCTCAATTAATTTTTGTTACATGAACAAAAGAACTTGGATTTTGAGGCTCTGTTTATTTTTGGGGGCTCCAAAATCACTGCAGATGGTGACTGCAGCCATGAAATTAAAAGACCCTTACTCCTTGGAAGGAAAGTTATGACCAACCTAGATAGCATATTCAAAAGCAGAAACATTACTTTGCCAACAAAGGTCCGTCTAGTCAAGGCTATGGTTTTTCCTGTGGTCATGTATGGATGTGAGAGTTGGACTGTGAAGAAGGCTGAGTGCAAAGAATTGATGCTTTTGAACTGTGGTGTTAGAGAAGACTCTTGAGAGTCCCTTGGACTGCAAGGAGATCCAACCAGTCCATTCTGAAGGAGATCAGCCCTGGGATTTCTTTGGAAGGAATGATGCTAAAGCTGAAACTCCAGTACTCCGCCTCATGTGAAGAGCTGACTCATTGGAAAAGACTGTGATGCTGGGAGGGATTGGGGGCAGGAGGAGAAGGGGATGACAGAGGATGAGACGGCTGGATGGCATCACTGACTCGATGGACATGAGTTTGGGTGAACTCTGGGAGTTGGTGATGGACAGGGAGGCCTGGCGTGCTGCGATTCATGTGGTCGCAGAGTCAGACACGACTGAGCAACTGAACTGAACTGATATAAAGATTACATTTGTGTGTGCGTGCCAGCCAGAAAGCCAGGATAGAGTGAGGTTTACAGCTAAAATAAATAAATAAATTTTTTCCCCCTGTAAACAAAAATATTACAGACTAAGGGAAGAGACATTGCGTTCTTTTTTTTTTTTTGTCCCCTAAACTTTTCTGTCAGGGAAAGTCTTGGAAATTTTGGCTCTAACTAACAATTCTGTGGAAGATTAATAAAGGGCAAAGACACATATCACAAACCCACATCTGGTACATTCCTTATGAAGCACAGACTGAACTGGCCAGGAATGCAAGAAGCTGAGCCCTGAGACTAGCAACACACAAAGGTTCTAGATTTTCATACAGGGAAAGGATGTGCAGTCATTTTAAACACCCCCTCTACACCACCACCATCACACTTGTCCCAGCATTAACCAACCACCAACCTAGATTCAAACACAGGAGGAAAACACTCAGAAGGAAAGGGGAATGTTGACATGACACAAAGGACAGGAATGCAGAAGCTGCTAAGTCAATTTTAGCCACTGATCTCCAGATATATGTGGACAGCAGTAATACTCATCAGGATTGGAGACAGAACATCTATCAATTTAGAGACAATGCTGAGGGGGTTTTGAGGGCAGGGCAGGGCTCTCTCTCTACGTGGCCTTTGCAGCAAAAGAATACTGAATTGGAAACTACTGTAAACTTTTCCATTAGAAAGCATGTGTGTACCTAAGATAGAGTAACCAGGAGAAGCCTCTTGTTCATGGAGTACTGGATACATGGGAATAATTCCCCGAGGCCTGCAGCTGTTGCTTCCTGAATCATTTTGAAGTCTATTATTTTGGGCATACCAAAAGGAACATTGGTCCTTAAGTGATTAACCACAAACCCCCCTGACCCCTGACTCTAGCCGTAATTCTTCCCTGCTTGCTTTAATCTAAAATTGTTCATCCAGATTAAGGCCAAAGACTTTCTAAACTTTCATTTAAAATTAAAAAAATAAAAATCCAGGCACATTAACCCATTACCACTCATTGGCTCTGGTTAGCTTATCACATTTCCACAGTGGAATATGGTCCAGAAGGTAAGGTAGGCGGGGAGGAATGGGGAAGTAGGGGGAGACAAGATTGGGAGGGGAAAGATTCTCAGTTCACCCACATTTCAGCCTGATAAGGGAGGCAAGCACATCTCCTTTTTATAGTGGAGGCAATTGAGGCTCAGAGAGTCACGTGAATTGGCTGACACCATGGCTTTAGTGAGTCCTGGAGCCCAGGACACTGGTCTTTCCATCATGTTGCTTCCCCCTGAGACTTGCTTGGTTTGTCCTGAGAATTTCAGAGAAATGCCCTCATCAATGAGGATAGCTCAGGAACCCCATAAAGCCTAAGAAACGTTAGTTTTCCCTTGGACTTTGCAGTTCCTGAGCTGTGAACTCCCACCTGGCAACTGAGAAAGTAAATATATATCATCTAGGGGGAAATGGTTGATAGTATAAGTTATAACAATCTATTTAGTATTCATTCAACACACATTTCGGAGAAGGCCATGGCACCCCACTCCAGTACTCTTGCCTGGAAAATCCCATGGGCAGAGGAGCCTGGTAGACTACAGTTCATGGGGTCGCTAAGAGTCAGACATGACTGAGCGACTTCACTTTCACTTTTCACTTTCATGTATTGGGGAAGGAAATGGCAACCCACTCCAGTGTCCTTGCCTGGAGAATCCCAGGGACGGCGGAGCCTACTGGGCTGCCATCTACGGGGTTGCACAGAGTCTAACATGACTCAAGCGACTTAGCAGCAGCAGCAACACATATTTATTGATTTCAAAGGATCATTTCCTACTTAAACCACAGTCCAAGATTCAGAGGTTGATTTCTTCTCTGGTAATTATGGGCCAAATATTTAAATTGTAGGCTCATATAGTAACTACATATTGTAGGCTCATATAGTAACTACATGTGCCAGGCACATGTGCCAGGGGGATACAATAATCAGTAAAAATGAGGAAACATGTGCAATAAACAAAACGTATAGCATTTACCATATGGCAGATGGGGATCAGCACCATGGAGGAAAGGGGAACACAGAAGCTGGATGGGAAAGATGATGGGTGTGATATTAAGTAGTTGGGATGAACCTATTGATATGATAAATTTTGAGCCAAGTCTCCAAGGAGATGAAGGAGTAAACCATGAGGATATATGGGAAGAGTGTTCTGGGCAGAGGGAATGTCAGATACCAAGACCCCACTCTAAAACATTAATGACACATGTTTAAGAAAACCCCAAGTAAAAAAGTTGTTCGGTGGTTTCTACAGACATAGATTTTGATTCGGGGGATAAATATGTAGTTACTATATGAGCCCAATTTAAACATTTGACTCATAATTACCAGAGAAGAAATCAACCTCTGAATCTTGGACTGTGGTTTAAGTAGGAAATGATCCTTTTAAATCACTTTTTCATTAGGAAAAGCTTTAACTTATCAGTTAATAATTTATTGAGTTTGAGAAGGTTTTTGCATCACATATTGATCAAACCTGATCCTTTCCTATTGTGTTTGAGTTCTCGCTGTGGTGTTGCACAGAGCAAAGGTACATTGTGAGCACATGCTTATCATCATAATGGTCCAATGCACAATAGACATGATTTGGTTCTGCCCAAACTCCAGGAAATTCACCCCAGAAGGTTTTCAATGAAGAGAAGAAATGTACTGGTGAGGAAGGGATGAACTGTTTTATATAGCTTGGATTTCAGTGTAATTCAATATGGTAGACACCTTATGCCTCTAGACTAGGAGATAATAGCAGCTGTTGGCTTTATAGGTAATCATGATACTGTCTTGACTTCTGCTGCTGCTGATTGCTTTTGCTCACTCTGAGCAGGGTCTCTAGGCTCCTGGGTTCAACAAAAGTTTATTGAATACATGTCTTAGTCTGTTCTGAGTGCAATAACAAGTTACCATAGACCGGGTGACTAATAAACAACAGAAATGTGTCTCCCACAGTTCTGAAGGCTGGGTCATCCAGGGTCAGTGTGCCTGTAAATATGGTGTCTGAGATCCCTTCCTGGTTCATAGATGGAGGTCTTCTAGCTTTGTCCTCACATGGCTGGAAAGAAGAGGGAGCTCTCTGAGGTCTCATTCATAAGGGCACTAATCTGATTCATGAGGACTCTACTCTCATGACCTTACTACCTCCCAAAGGCCCCTTCTCTTAATACCATAGCACTGGGGATTAGGGTCAACAGTTTATTATAAAAGCAGCTTTGCATTAGATGATTTTGCCCAAACATTCTGAGCATGTTTAAGGTAGACTAGGCTCAGCTATGATGTTCAGTAGGTGAGGTGTAGTAAATGCATTTTTGACTTATGATAGACTCAACTTGCAATGAGTTTATTGAGACATAACCCCATCTAAGTTGAGGGAGATCTGTATAGGTGATTTTAAAAAGTTTACTAGTAAACAGTAAAAAGGGAAAGACTATGACTATCAAAGCAAACCAATGGGGCATGGTGACAGAGAATAAGAGATTCTTTAGCTTGAAAGAATCAAGGGGAGCTTCTCTAAGGAGGTAATGCTTAAGCAGAGACCTACAGCATCAGAAGGAGCTAGTTGGGGGAGCAGTTGGGGCAGAGCAGCCCTAATGGAGGGGTGTTGGTGTTGCAGAGGGGTGGTGGTGTGGAGGCTGCAGTGTGTCCAGGACTGCATGAGGCCAGCATGAGCAGAGTGCAAAGTGAGCTTGCAAAGAATGACATGACTGCTTTTTCATAAAAGCACCAAAAGCAGCAGTGTTCCTTCAGTTGTATGGATCACATAGATACAAAAGTACTTGCAGGAGCTAAGAATAAGATAAACCGCCTTTATCTTATATAGATAGAGGGGGTGTCACTTATTCTTTATGTCAGATTAATTGGAATGTCATATACATACAGTACGTTTTTTAATGTGCTAAGTCACTTCAGTCGTGCCCAACTCTGTTTGACTCTCTGTACTATAGCCTGCCAGGCTCCTCTGTCTTTGGGATTTCCCAGGCAAGAATATTGAAGTGGGTTTTCATTTCCTTCTCCAGGGGATCTTCCCAACCCAGGGATCGAACCGAGGTCTCCTGCATTGCAGGCAGATTCTTTACTATCTGAGCTGTAAGTTTTGACAGACACGTAAGTTGTGTCGCTACCACTACAGTCAAGATTAAGAATGGTTTTATCATCCAGAAGAATTCCCTCTGTAGTGATTTCCTCCTCTACCCCCAGCTCCTGGCAACCATGGTCTGTTTTTTGTTCCTGTGTGCTCAGTAGCTCAGTTGTGTCTGACTCTTTGTGACTCCATGGACTGTACCCCACCAGGCTTCTTTGTCCTTGGGATTATCCCAGCAAAGATACTGGAATAGGTTGCCATTTCCTCCTCCAGGGGATCTTCTTGACCCAGAGATCAACCAATGTCTCCTGTATTGTAGGCGAATTCTTTACTGCTAAGCCACCTGGGAAGCCCCTTTGTCCCCACAGTTTTTGCCTGAATGAATTATATATCACATAATGCTTTATGGGTCTGGCTTCTTCACTTAGCATAACGTATTTGAGGTTTATTCATGTTTATATGTACTAGTAGATTACTCTTTTATTGCTGAGTAATATTCCTTAGTGTGGATGGATCATGTTTTGTACCATTCCACAACTGAAGGTGTAAAAATGAATAAAGAAAAATATCTTTCAAAATGGAGTCAGGAAGCCCTGAAAGGGAAGCTGTCACACATGTGCCAGTGTGGCAGCTTCCTTCAAATAGTCCAACAGGAAGAAGGAAGATTTTCTTCTTTCCCAGCAACAACTCAGCCAGTGAGCAGCCACCACAACCTCAAATTCTTGTTCTCCTCCAATAAACTTTTGTTCAAACAGCTCCTCCCAACTTCCTTTCTTTTATAAAAGAAATCCTCCTCTCCTTTGTCCTCTGGACTTGTCTATGATTCATTATAGTTCTCATGTCCCAAATTGCAATTCCTCTGCTACTCCCAAACAAACTGGGTTTTGCTGGCTAAACCACTTACCTTTTTGCTTTAAATGTTGACAAAGGTCATTGGGTGGTTTCCAGGTGTTGACAATAATGAATAAAGCCACTGTCAATATTTCTGCCCAGTTGATTTTTTGTATTTCTTTAGGCTAACTACTTAGGAGTAGGATTTCTAGGTCATATGGTAGTATTTTGTTTACCTTTGTAAGAAAGTACAGTACTGTTTTTCACAATGTTTTTCACCATTTTACATTCTTACTTTGAACATAGGAAAGTTCTAGTCATCACAGGAACAAATCAGTGAGCACAAGTCTTTTTGAGTTTGTTTTGTTTAAAGATAATTGGTTCTCTTTTTTATCTCACTCAATTTTTAGCATTCACTTCTAGATTCGATTCTACGTTGGTTGGATGCGGGTAGAGAATGTTGTATATTTTGGGACTAACAGTAGAAGATGTAATAATTGGGTCCCAAACTGAGAGAAGCTGACAGAAGTAGAGAAGGCTCAGTCAAGGTGATTGAAGAGGAGAAGGCAGTACTTGCTTTTATTTTTCAGAAAAAAAAACTAGATTGTTTTTCTCTCTTCAACTGCTTTAGCAGAAGTTCAAGGCAGTTCCTAATTCCTAGAATAGTCACAGAAACCTGCTTCATGGAGAAAACAAAGAAGAGGCAGAAAGATGAGTGGCAGCTATGGGAAGGGGTGTGTATGAGTAAAAACATGAAGTAATCCCACACCTTAGGGCAAAATGAAACAAAAATACATGTTTTCATCATATACCATTCTTTCACTACTCTAATAAAAATATATGGGTGTTATTGTTTATTTCTTCTTCCAGTCTGTTCCTTGGATAGTTCCTTTTCAAGAGAGATACATTTGGATTCATATTTCATCTACTACTCTGTGACAAAGAACCTATATCTGCAGTGTGTCTGGCTAGAGGTGATTTGTAGTCTTGGCTAAAGAACTAACTGAAGACCATAGGTAAATTAAATGAGATCAGATAAAACCCCTAGGTCAGAGAAGGGTATACTCTGAGAAATAAATGTCATTTCTCACTCATATTACCTACTTATCACTCACTGGTGGCAGATGAGATCTGCATCTTTGACCTTACATAGGGTATCTGGTGATTGTGATTATAATAGCTGCTATAGATAATTAGAATTTTCTGCCAGTAAAACTTGAAGAGTTAAGCTCAAATGACAAAAATACTTCCCAGGAACTCAGAGCTTTTGAGGCCCCTGGGTCTTCCCGAGCCAGCCCCGACTCTCCAGTGCATCTCCAGTGGTGAATCCCCACGCCTGGTAATTAATGCACTGCTCTGGAGACGCAAGCATGTCAGTGTCAGATGGCTCCTGGTTTTTCCTACTGATGGCTTCCCTGGCCCATCACAGCTAGAGTGAGCCTTTCATCAGCCAATGACTGTAATAAAATGTGAGTATGGAAGGGAGATTCGCTGTTTCTTCATTTCAGTTCAGAATCTCCCACAAGGCCCAGGGTACCGTAATATTTGACTTTGTCACCTTTCAAATCACTTACACCCCTCAAAAGACCCCGCCTCTCCAGTATGGGCAGGGCAGCATGGTGGGTGTGGACCAAATGGACATTAACATGGGTGCGGTTAGTGTGTAGAGGTTTGGTGTTAGTCACTCAAGTGATATTAAACAGGAATTAGGGTTTGGAAAATTGGGAGGAGAGGGTAGGAAGGAAAAGATAATATAAAGATGAAGACTCTTTGCCTTTGACTTCAAATAAGCTCTGTTTATAGAGAACATGCTTGAAGTCACTGGTTCAGTCACTCATTCATTCAACAAATATTTACGGAGCACCAACTCAGGGTCAGACTCTAAGTATTAGGGAACAAAACAGATGGAGTTTTCTTGGAAGCTTACATTTTAGTGAGGCAAGACAGATAATAAGTAAGTAAATGAATGACAGGGAAAAATGAAAAACAGGATAGAATGATGCAGACTGGAGAATGAGAAATTTGGCTCAAGGAGTTTGCTTCATTACACCCCGTTTGTTCCTGGAGTGTTCTTATTTAATATGAACTAAAATTCACCATAAAGTTCAGTTCAATTCAGGGGTTCAGTTGTGTCCAACTTTTTGCAACCCCATGGACTGCAGCACGCCAAGCTTCCCTGTCCATCACCAACTCCCGAAGCTAACTAACTCAAACTCATGTCCATTGAGTCGGTGATGCCATCCAAGGATCTCATCATCTGTCATCCCCTTCTCATCCTGCCTTCAATCTTTCCCAGCATCAGGGTCTTTTCAAATGAGTCAGTTCTTCGCATCAGGTGGCCAAAATATTGGAGTTTCAACTTCAATATCAGTCCTTTCAATGAATATTCAGGACTGATTTCCTTTAGGATCGACTGATTTGATCTCCTTTGCAGACCAAGGGACTCTCAAGAGTCTTCTCCAACACCACAGTTCAAAAGCATCAATTCTTTGGCGTTCAGCTTTCTTTATACTCCAACCCTCACATCCATACATGACTCCTGGAAAAACCATAGCTTTGACTAGACAGACCTTTGTTGGCAAAGTAATGTCTCTGCTTTTTCATATGCCATCTAGGTTGGTCATAGCTTTTCTTCCAAGGAGCAAGCATCTTTTAATTTCATGGCTGCAGTCACCATCTGAAGTGATTTGGGAGTCCAAAAAAATAAAATCTCTCACTGTTTCCATTGTTTGTTCATCTATTTGCCATGAAGTGGTGGGACCAGATACCATGACCTTACTTTTCTGAATGTTGAGTTTTAAGCCAACTTTTTCACTCTCCTCTTTCACTTTCATCAAGAGGTTCTTTAGTTCTTCCCTTTCTGCCATAAGGGTGGTGTCATCTGCATATTGATATTTCTCCTGGAAATCTTGATTCCAGTTTGTGCTCCATCCAGCCTAGCATTTCACACGATATACTCTGCATATAAGTTAAATAAGCAGGGTGAAAATATGCAGCCTCGATGTTCTCCTTTCCCTATTTGGAACCAGTCTGTTGTTCCGTGTCCAGTTCTAACTGTGGTTTCCTGACCTGCATATAGGTTTCTCAAGAGGCAGGTCAGATGGTCTGGTATTCCCATCTCTTGAAGAATATTCCACAGTTTGTTGTGATCTACACAGTCAAAGGCTTTGGCATAGTCAAAAAGCAGAAGTAGATGTTTTCCTGGAATTCTCTTGCTTTTTTGATGATCCAGCAGATGTTGGCAATTTGATCTCTGGTTCCTCTGCCTTTTCTAAATTCAGCTTGAACATCTGGAAGTTCATAGTTCATGTACTATTGAAGCCTGGCTTGGAGAATTTTGAGCATTACTTTGCTAGCATGTGAGATGAGTACAATTGTATGGTAGTTTGAACATTCTTTGGCATTTCCTATCTTTGGGATTGGAATGAAAACTGACCTTTTCCAGTCCTGTGGCCACTGCTGAGTTTTCCAAATTTGCTGGCATATTGAGTGCAGCACTTTCACAGCATCATCTTTTAGGATTTGAAATAGCTCAAGTGGAATTCCATCACCTCTACTAGCTTTGTTCATAGTGATGCTTCCTAAGGCCTACCTGACTTAACATTCCAGGATGTCTGGCTCTAGTGAGTGATCACATCATCATGGTATCCCTTCCCCCCTGTAACCTATTTTGTAAATAAATTAATTTGTTTCATTTTTTTAAAGATCCTGTATATAAATGTATAACATGACATTTGTCTTCTCTGTCTTATTTCGCTTAGTGCGATCATCTCCAGGTCTGTCCATGTTGCTGCAAATGGCACTTTTGCAGAACGTTTCGTTCTTTTTGATGGCTGAGTAATATTCCATTGTATACATGTACCATATCATCTTTATCAGTTCCTCTGTTGATGAACATTTAGGTTGTTCCCCTTTGTGACTTCCAGCGCGTCACCCAGAGTATCACCTTCCCTAGGCATTATTCATTCTCATGGTTTCTCCTGGTTGGAGAGCCAGTGAGCTACAACACTCCAGATGCCTTCTTTCCTTCTCCTGATTTCCACACTAGCCAACAAATTCCATCAGACCATTAGCCCTGAATTGGCCAGATTATCATCACACCTCCAATTTACTCCATGTTATCTGAAGAAAACATTTCCTGTGGGTTAGAAAACTAAAGCGATGTCTGATTTAGGTGATTTGCCTCCATGGTCTAGTACACTGCTTATACCGTTGGGAAAATTTGCTATAGTTGGGAGTTTGTACTGGATCTAAACACAATTCTTGTAATCCTGGCCAGTTTTTAACCTGCTCGTGTCTACACTGTGCTTGAATGTAAGAATTTACAACCCAGAAATGTCCTCTGTTGTAATTTGGGATAAGTGGATCTAATTTATGACACAGAAAGGCAGAATGGAGAGCTGTGATTGACCAGATGACGCAAAAGTGAATAGACACCTCTGATCTAACACGATAAAGATGTTTTCTGCTAAGATTTATGAATACACAGCTCAAACTTCAAAAATCTGATCTTCCCTGCCAGTCCCCATCCCATCTCTACTACCCTGTCCCTTACTCCCAAACTTAAAACCTTACCATACTTCATTCATAAATTGAAGACAAAAGTCCTTAGAGGACACAAAACACAACAGGCTTCCCCCTTGATCTAACTCTGATTGCCTTTCTACTTCTGTCTTTAGATACCTCCCTCCCCCCAGTCCATGCTCCGGTCAAACTGGAGTATCGAAGGCTGCAGATTCACCGTATGTCTCTCACCCCTGGTCGGGCCTTTGCATATGTTGGCCCCTCTGCCACAGTGACCTTTCCTTCCTGCTTTACCTGGAACAGAAAACATTTGATGCATTTTGACTCATAGCCTCTAAACTTTTATCCCATGTGAGGACAAGCCTCACAATATGGGTCTTGTCAGGAAACAACAAGTGTCTTCCTTGACAGAAGTGGGAAAGACCCAATACTCAATTTGCCAGCTACCCTGGTACCTAAGGAGTGGATAGGGAGCCAGCCTTGGTCTATCAGCTGAACTGATCTGAACGTGGACTCTGGAAGTAAAGCCACCAAGAAGCAGAATAGGGAAGACACGCTACTTGGCCATGGCAGGGGTGGCATGCAGTTTCCTGGCCACACCACCACCAACATCCACATCACATTGGTACCACTTTGCCAAACTGTTCCATAGCTTTCCCTGAAGCTGTGTGGCTAATTGATGTCATTTCCAAAGATTCTGGCCAGAGCTATTTTCTGTTACTCACAATTAAGACACTGACTGTTATACCTGACTAGCTTCTATCTATCCTTCCAGACCCCTCTCAGTTACAACTTTCTCAGAAGCAGTACCCATCCCTGTTCCATCCTGTGCCAGTCTCCCCGGTGTGTTGGCCACCCCACCCAGCACTAGCGACACTGAGCCACAGCCTGCACTCACTCATCTGTCCCCTCTCCTAGACTGTAAGTTCCCTGAGGACAGAGGCTAGGTTTTGCTTCTCTCTGTTCCCAGAACCCAGTATAATGTCTAACATGCCAAAGAGTAATAGTAGCAGTAGTACTAATGCCGGTAGGGATAGTAATAATAACGCTTATAACTAACAGTTAGTTATGACCACCTACTACATGCCAAATGGCTACATTATCTTGTCAGGTCCAAAAGCGATCTTTATTTAATGAACAGATGAATGTATACCAAGAGTTGTTCTCAATATATTTTTGAATAATGTGTCTTAGGCAATCCAGCAGAAACCTTAGTAGCATCTTACTTCATCAATAATACCCTTTCTTGAGATGCAGACATAGAGACTTGTGGACCCATCAGAAGAGAGAGAGGGTGGGATGAATTGAGATAGTAACACTACACATATACATTACCATCTGTAAAATAGATAGTGGGAAGTTGGTGTGTAACACAGAGAGCTCAACCCAGTGCTCCGTGACAACCTAGAGGGGTGGGATGGGGTATGGGGTGGAAGGGAGGTTCAAGAGGGAGGGGACATATGTATACTTATTGTTGATTCACGTTGTTGCAGGGCAGAAACCAACACAACATTGTAAAGCAATTATCCTCCAATTAAAAAAAAGTGACATCATACACATTGCTATATTTAAAATGGATAACCAACAGGGACATACTGTATAGCACATGGAACTCTGCTCAATGTTACGTGGTAGCCTGGATGGGACGGGGGTTTAGGGAAGGATGAATATATGTATGTAAATGGCTGAGTCCCTTCGCTGTTCACCTGAAACTATCATGACATTGTTTGTTAATCAGATATACCCCAATACAAAAAAAAAGTTAAAAAAATTAATGCAAAAAGTAATACAATACATTCTTTTTAAAGTGACATATAATAAAAACTAATAATACTTCTCTCTTTCCTTTCTCTGGACTTATCTTTTGCAGTTCACTCTTGTCCTCAGCTAGATGTTACTTTATACAAAGAAGGATGATTAGCAATGGTATGATGTTAGTTACAAGTGTGTTTGCCCTTCAAAAAAAGCTTCTTAAGCTGTGAATAGGCTTCAGAAGGATGAAGTCTTCCCTGTGGACGTGGTTGACCATGTTTGCTTTTAATGGCGTGGACACAGGAGCCGGGGATAGAGTATACTTGTGTAACTGTATGAAAAGAGCAGGAGAAGCTGCCACCATGCTCCCTGACCTGTGTTATCTTCTCTGAAAGGTCCTCTTCTGAGGTTCCTAAGCCCCACAGATTTTGTCGAGTCTTGGTCAAGGCATTTTCCTTGGAAAAGATTCATGCTGAAAAGGAGGAGAGGGCTGTAGAGACAATCTTGTTTAATTTTCTGCTCCCATCCTCCACCTTCCTGCCTCCTGACTGAGTAACACCATTGACACAGCATCTTTTTTTCTTTTTAAATAAGAAAAATTTTTATTGAGGTATAGTTGTGTACAATATTATATATATTTCAGGTATATGACATACTGATTCAAAACATTTAAAGGCTATTCTCTATTCAAAGTTATTATAAAATATATTATAAAATATACTCCCTGTGTCATACAATATATCCTTGTAGCTTATTTATTGTGTATATAGTAGTTTGCACCTTTTAATCCCCTCCCCATATCTTGCCCCTCCTCCTTCCCGCCCCACTGGTAACATTTGTTCTCTACATCTGTGAATCTGTTTCTTTTTTGTTATGTTCACTAGTTTGTTTTGGGGCTTCCCTGGTGGCACTAGTGGTAAAGAACCTGCCTCCCAATGTAGGAGACATAAGAGACGTGGCTTCAGTCCCTGTGTCAGGAAGATCCCCTGGAGGCGGGCATGGCAATCCACTCCAGTTGTCTTGCCTGGAAAATCCCACGGACACAGGAGTCTGGCAGGCTACAGTCCATAGGGTCACAAAGAGTTGGACTCAAGCAACTTAGCATGCACAGTTTGTTTTAGATTCCACATATAAATATCTTACAGTATTTGCCTTTCTCTGGATTATTTCACTCAACATATTATCCTTTAAGTCCATCCATGTTGTTGCAAATGGCAAATTTTCATTCTTTTTTATGGTTCTGCTAAGTCTCTGCTAAGTCGCTTCAGTCATGTCCGACTCTGTGTGACCCCATAGATGGCAGCCCACCAGGCTCCCCCGTCCCTGGGATTCTCCAGGCAAGAACACTGGAGTGGGTTGCCATTTCCTTCTCCAATGCATGAAAGTGAAAAGTGAAAGTGAAGTCTCTCAGTCATGTCTGACTCTAGTGACCCCGTGGACTGCAGCCTACCAGGCTCCTCCGTCCATGGGATTTCCCAGGCAAGAGTACTGGAGTGGGGTGCCATTTTTATGGCTAAGTAGTATTTATTCATTCATTGTCTTTATCCACGTTGATGGACACTTAGGTTGCTTCCTTCCATATCTTGGCAATTGTGCATAATACTGCTATGAACACTGGAGTATTTCTATCTTTTCCAATTAGTGCTTTTCATCTTTTTCAGTTACATACCCAGGAGTGGAAATGCTGGGTCCTATGGCATTGGCTGGACTTCCCAGGTGGCTCAGTGGTAAAGAATCCATCTGCCAAGCAGGAGACATGGATTCTGTCCCTGGGTTGGGAAGATCTCCTGGAGAAGGAAATGGCAATCCACTCTAGTATTCTTGCCTGAGAAATGCCAGGGACAGAGGAGCCTGGTGGGCTACAATCCATGGGGTCACTAAGAGTCAGGCATGACTTAGTGAGTAAAACAACGACAACAATGGTGTTGACTAGTTCTGTTTTTATTTATTTATTTTTTAAGAAACCTCCATACTGTTTTGCACAGTGGCTGAACCAATTTACATTCCCCCCAACAGTGCCCAAGGGTTCACTTTTCTCCACATTGTCACCAACATTTGTTATTTGTAGTCTTTTTGATGATAGCGAGTCTGACAGGTATGAGCTGATATCTTATTGTGGCTATAATTTGCATTTCTCGATTGACTAACACACTGTCTCTGAAAGGCTGCAGTCCCTGTTCTGAATCTCCTCCCTGGCAAACACTTGTAGTATACTGTACCCTAACTGAAAGTCTGAGGGTAAGTCAGATATAAACTCAGTTTAAAAACAAGACTTCCCTGGTTGCTCAGACGGTAAAGCATCTCTCTACAATGCGGGAGACCTGGGTTTGATCCCTGGGTCGGGAAGATTCCCTGGAGAAGGAAATGGCAACCCATTCCAGGACTCTTGCCTAGAAGATCCCAGGGATGAAGGAGCCCGGTACCCATGGGGTCACAAAGAGTAGGACCCGACTGAGCGACTTCACTTTCTTTCTTTTCACTTTAAAAACAAAACCAAAAAAGTAAACAGGAAGCAGGGCAAGAATGGGATAGGATGATAAGAGAGGGTCACCCAGTTCTTCAGGTCTGCACGGTGCCCCCCAGGAGGTTAGTAATATGCAGGTGGAGGAGGCTGGTTACTTGTTTCAAAACAAACAAATTTCTCAAATCCTTTGAACAGTGAAAGGAACAGAACACTCCATTAAGATACATTTCTTCATTCCCTCTGAAGTTGAGATCTTTGTTTTTAAGGGAGGCTGGTCTTGGCTGGAAAAGTGGCATCAGCTGTAGATCAAAATGATAAAGCCAAATGATAATCTCAGACCACAGCACCGAGTGCCTTTTGAGGACCTGCACGTCCTGATGGAATGGAGGATGTAAAGAAATAAAAACTGAAAGCCGTAGGAGAACATGATTTTTTTTTTTTTCAGTTTACTATAGTTAGAGGCTCACTATATTTCTGACTCAACTTTATAATGGTTCTCATCTCTAAGCCTAAAGGTTGAGAAGTGTGACTGTGATGGGACTTTGACCAGATACAGCCTCAGCAATGAATCTCTTCCTACTCCTTTTACTTTGGAATCCAACCCACATATATAGCTCTTCAAATTTGGGGTTCATGTGAATGTATTTAGATTATGGCCCTTGTGAGTTCTTTGCCTGTTGTTATGACAACAGAGTAGATAAAGATGAGCTTCTGGCTTAATTTCATCAGTGCCCACAGTGAATCAAAAGAATTTCCCCCATTTAGCATATATTGACCTTAATCATCAAGACTAGTTTACCTTCACTGTATAGATTGGGTTTCCCAGGTGGTGCTAGTGGTAAAGAATCTGCCTGCCAATGCAGGAGATGCAAGAGATGAAGTTCAATCCCTTGGAGGAAGAAAATGGCAACCAACTCCAGTATTCTTGCCTGAAGAATTCCATGGACAAGAGGAGCCTGGTGGGCTGCAGTTCATGGGGTTGCAAAGAGTCGGACATGACTGAGCAACTGAGCACGCATACGTGCAGATTAGTCACTAGCCTATTTTATGTTACCTTGAATGTTTTAAACTTTTGTACATTTCTCCAAATTTGCATCTATGAGATTTTTAAGGTCAAAGCTTTTAAAAGATATATTAAAATGTAACGGGTTGGGAGATTTTTGTTCTTTTTTCCTATCATGCCACAAAAGTGGAAAATTTCAACATTTCTTACCATCTGCGCTGCTGCAGTCCTTGTTCAAGCCACTGCCAACTGTCTCTGAAACTCTGAGAAAGTTTCCAGATGCATCTCCCTTCCTCTACTCTTAACCCATACCCACCCAGCACAGTCCATCCACCACATAGCAACAAGAGCTATCTTTATAAAGAAATCTCTCCCACGGTTTCCCCTTGCAACTAGAAGAAGACTGATATTCTCACACTAGGCTACTAAACCTTCCTGATTGGATCTCCCCAAATTAACCAACAATTTGCTCCTGGCCCTCGGCAGACCAGTCCCTTTAACCTTCTTCCTGTCTCTTGAACACATCAAGCTTGGTTCCTTTCTGGACCTTTGCACTTACTGTTCTTCCTGTTATTTGCTCTTTTCCCAGATCTTTGCATGGATGCCCACATCTCTTTATGTGGATCCCAATTCCCATCTTTTAGAGAGACCTTAAAAGCTCACCCTAGATAAATCAGCACCCCTATCCTCACCTCTGCCACTCTATCCTATCCTATTTTAGCACCTGCAAATCTTTGAAATTAAATTCTTTTAAAAGTCCTGTTTATGTGTTTATTAAGACTTCCCTGATGGCTCAGACAGTAAAGCTTCTGTCTACAATGTGGGAGACCTGGGTTCGATCCCTAGGTCGGGAAGATTCCGTGGAGGAGGAAATGGCAACCCATTGCAGTACTCTTGCCTAGAAAATCCCATGGACGAAGGAGTCTGGTGCCCATGGGGTCGCAAAGAGTCAGACCCAACTGAGCGACTTCACTTTATATGTTTATTGCCTATCTGCCTCCCTACCCAGCATTAGGATGTCAGCTCACTAAAGGCAGAAACCAAGATTCTTTCAGTCACTGCTGTACTCCCAGGACCTGGAACAGAGCCTAGGCTAACAACTTCTTATTAATTGTCTGACAACTTAACAAGTTTAACATTCAGTAAAACTTACCTGATAAGTGAACTAATGATCATGAAACAGCATGGATAACTCTTAAATTCATTTTGCAGACTCAAAAGGCCACATGTTGTAAAAATCCATTTCCATGGCATTCTGGAAAATGGAAAACTATAGAGATTTTTTAAAAGATCATTGGTTACCAGGGGTTGGGGTAGTAGGAATTGACTATAAAAGGGTATAAGGGAATTCTATATCTTGATTTTGATGGGATTACACAACTGTATATGTTATTAAAATCATAGACCTGTTCATTAAACAGGATGAATTTTGTTGTATGTCAATTATACCTCAATAAACCTGATTTTAATTGCCTGATAAAACTCTTCACTCACCCTGGAATAAGCACCTTTTTATTATTTTTATTGAGGTGTAATTGAGATTAATTTCAAGTATACAGTGTAATGATTTGATATCTGTACATGTCGCAAAATGATCACAGCAGTAAGCCTTGTCAACACCTGTCACCACACATGGTTACAAAGTTTTTTTTTCCTTGTGATGAGGCTTTTTAAGATCTACTTAAAAAGGTATTAACAACCTTCAAATATGCAATACAGTATTATTAATTGTGGTCACCATTCTGTACATTACAGTCCCCTGACCTATTTATTTTATAGCTGGAATTTTGTACATTTTGACCCCCTTCACCCACCTTGCCCATCTCCCACTCCACATCTAGCAACCACCACTGATTCTTTGTATCTTTGAGCTTGATTTTTTTTTTTTTGTATTTCTCATTTACCATATATGAAATGAAGTAGTCACTCAGTTGTGTCCGACTCTTTGCGACCCCGTGGACTGTAGCCTACCAGGCTGTTTTGTCCATGGGATTCTCCAGGCAAGAATACTGGAGTGGGTTGCCATTTCCTTCTCCAGGGGATCTTCTCAACCCAGGGATCAAACCTGGGTCTGCCGCATTGCAGGCAGACGCTTTACCCTCTGAGCCACCAGGGAAGCCCATTTCTTATATAAGTGAGATCATATAGTATTTGTCCTTCCCTGTCCAACTTATTTCACTTACCATAATGCCCTCAGGGTCCATCTATATTGTTGCAAATGGCAAGGTTTCACTCTTGTTTTATGGTTGAATTATATATGGAATATGCCACATTTATCTATCGATGGACATTTAGGCTGTTTCCATATCTCAGCAATCATAAATAATGCTGCAGTCAACATCAGGGTGTGTATACGTTTTTGAGTTAGTATTTTTGTCTTCTTTGGGTAAATACCCAAAAGTGGAATTGCTGAATTGTATGGCTGAGCTGTTTTTAGTTTTCTGAGGAACTCCATACTGCTCAATGTTTTCCATGGTGGCTTCGCTAGTTTACTTGGAATAAACACCTAATGGCTTGCAAAAAAAAAAAAAAAAAGAACTCATATTGAACCTATAGTGAACAATCACCATGTATTTTGCTTGCAGAAATGTTGGGAGCAGCAAGGTGTCATTATACAATCTAAAAGTATTAGATGGACATTAGATGTCCATTAGATGGGCGTTAGAGGGACCAGTGGAGAAGGCAATGGCACCCCACTCCACTACTCTTGCCTGGAAAATCCCATGGACGGAGGAGCCTGGAAGGCTGCAGTCCATGGGGTCACTGAAGGTCAGACACGACTAGGCGACTTCATTTTCACTTTTCACTTTCATGCATTGGAGAAGGGAATGGCAACCCACTCCAGTGTTCTTGCCTGGAGAATCCCAGGGTCAGGGGAGCCTGGTGGGCTGCCGTCCATGGGGTCACACAGAGTCGGACACGACTAAAGTAACTTAGCAGCAGCAGCAAAGGGACCAGGGTTTGACAATTTCGGCTTTGACAATTACTGTGGATTTCAGTTAGGATTTCTTAGGGTCAAGCAACCAAAACAAACTCTGACCACCCTGTCTTCTCCTTGGGTACACCAATAACCAGAAAGAGGAATGATGCAGCTTTTCAACTTTTGTTGGGAGGCGGGTACCTGAAATTATGCCCCACCAAGAAGACTACATGTAATGGGAGGGATGTGATTCCCCCAGAAAAAACCGAAGTGCTGTTAGGATTCTAGGCAGCCCAAACCAGCAGATGTCTAATATATTGTGTGACTTCACTTAACCTCTCTGAACTTCTGTCTTCTCATATTTAAAAACCAGCTCTTAAAGTTATAAGAATTAAACATGTTAGTCTATTGAATATTTAGATTTCCTAGAACATAAATTCTGTTTCATAAATGTTGTTTCCCTTTTCCTCTAACTTTTGGGCTATCTGAAGCGTATACCTCTATCATTTGTTTACTCAGTTAAAGGCTTAATCTTTTTCCTAATTCCCCAAGCTAGAACCACAGAGTGAGTTTCAGTCTATTTTTTCTGTTATTTTCGCCTGCTAAATGCAAGGTATCCATCTCCCCTTGACATCAGCTTTGTAACTGGTCCACCCATCTCCCTTTTGCTCTGTCTCTGTCCCTGAGGCACTGTAGCGTAATGGAAGTGTGTGGGCTCTGGAGCCAAACAGCCTGAGTTTAAATCTTGATTTTGTTCCTTAATAGCCATACAATCTCAATCAAGTTACATAATCTCTGTGTGCCTGTTTCCTCATGTGTAAATGGGGATAACAGTTCTTTCCTCAAAGAGTTGTTATGAAGATTAAATGTATTACTCCATGTAAGCACTTAGAATAGTATGGGGGTCATGGTGAGGGCTACACGATATATGGTTATTCAATAAATCTACCTCCTTTGGATTCCAGAATTATCTTTCTAAAATTTAAACATCCACTTTCAACTTGGGGGAACCTCAGTCATTCCCTTCGGACCTGCTTCTCTGACTGCCCAGCCAAGGCTGAAACTGGGGCCCCTCTGTGCACCTTGCACTAAACTCTTTTATTGCACTTGGCTGATGGTTTTGTAACTATTTGTTTATACTCTTTCTCTACACTATCCTGTGAATTCTTGGAAATATAGACACTTACCTGATTTATCTATAAATGGCCAGTACCTATCTGTCCAAAGGAGGTGCTTAATAAGTGTTTGCTGATTGAACAAAATGAGCGAAAAAATGTTACTGTTTCATCCACTGAACAAAATATAGGCTACTGTCTTCAAATATACTTTTACTTAAAATCAAGGCTGGTATTTCAATGGCTATTCCTTTTATTAAATCACCATAAAACCTCAAGGCTATATTATTCAATGTTACCATTGTAGTGACATTTGTATAGAAATCTAATGGTTAACAAAATGGCAATAAGTACATACTTATTAATAATCACTTTAAATGTAAATGGTTTAGATGCTCCAATCAAAAGACATAGAGTGGCTGAATGGGTATAAGAACAATATGTATATACACACACTGCCTACAAGAGACTCATTTCAGATCTAAAGACACACATAGACTGAAAATGAGGGATGAAAAAAGGTTTTCCATGCATATGAAAATCAGTAGAAAGCTGGGTTAGCATTATTTATATTAGACAAAATAGACTTTAGTTTTTCTTAATATATTTTAATTGAAGTATAGTTGATTGATTTGCAATGTTACAATGTATTTCTTTTTCTGTATAGAAAAATGATTCATTTATATGTATATATCCATTATGGAGAAGGCAATGGCAACCCACTCCAGCACTCTTGCCTGGAAAATCCCACGGACGGAGGAGCCTGGTAGGCTTCAGTCCATGCAGTTGCAAAGAGTCGGACACGACTGGGAGACTTCACTTTCACTTTCCACTTTCATGCACTGGAGATGGGAATGGCAACCCACTCCAGTGTTCTTGCCTGGAGAATCCCAGGGACGGGGGAGCCTGGTGGGCTGCCGTCTATGGGGTCGCACGGAGTCAGACACGACTGAAGCGACATAGCAGCAGCAGCAGCAGCAGCAGCAGCCATTATGGTTTAATCATAGGATATTGAATATAGTTCTCTGTGCCATACAGTAGGACTTTGTTGTTTATGCATTCTCTGTTTAAAAGCTTACGTCTGCTAACAACAGCCTCCCTTTCCATCCCTCCTCCAACCCCCGGCCCCCTGGCAACCACCAGTCTGTTCTTTATGCCCGTGATTCTGTTCGGTTCCTAGACAGGTTCATTTGTGTCATATTTTAGATTCAATATATAAGTGATATCCTATAGTATTTGTCTTTTTTTTTCTGACATTTCGCTTAGTATGATAATCTCTAGTTAAATCCATGTTGCTGCAAATGCCATTATCTCATTCTTTTCTGTGGCTGAGTACTATTCCATTGTATATATGTACCACATCTTTATTCATTCATCTGTTGATGGACATTTATGCTGTTTCCATGTTTTGGTTACTGTGAATAGTGCTGCTATGAACATAGGGTTGCATAGATCTTTTTGAATTATAGCTATGCCTGAATATATGCCCAGGTGTGGTATTGCTGGTGTGTATTGCATTGCATGAGTGCTTGGTGGTGTCTGACTCTTTGCAACCCCATGGACCGCAGTCTGCCAGGCTCCTCTGTCCATGGAATTCTCCAGGTGAGAATACTGGAGTGGGTTGCCATTTCCTCTTCCCAGGGATCTTTCTGACCCAGGGATCAAACCTGCGTCTCCTGCATTGGCAGGCGAATGCCTTACCACTGGGCCGCCTGGGAGACATGTAGGGTTGCTAGATCATATGATAATTCTATTTTTAGTTTTCTGAGGAACCACCATACTGTTTCCCACAGTGGCTACACTAGCTTACATTCCCACTAACAATGTAGGAAGAGTCCATTCTCCACACCTTCTCCAGCATTTGTAGGAAGAAACAAACGATAAAGATTAGAGCAGAAATCGGAGAAGGCAATGGCACCCCACTCCAGTACTCTTGCCTGGAAAATCCCATGGACGGAGGAGCCTGGTGGGCTGCCATCTATGGGGTCTCACAGAGTCGGACACGACTGAGCGACTTCACTTCCACTTTTCACTTTCATGCATTGGAGAAGGAAATGGCAACCCACTCCAGTGTTCTTGCCTGGAGAATCCCAGGGACAGGGGAGCCTGGTGGGCTGCCGTCTATGGAGTCTTACAGAGTTGGACACAACTGAAGTGACTTAGCAGCAGAGCAGAAATAAATTATCATACAGACTAAAAAATAGAAAAGATCGGTGAAACTGAGTTGGTTCTTTGAAACAGTAAGCAAAAATTATAAACCTTTAGCCAGACTCAAGAAAAAAAGAGAGAGCCAAAATCAATAAAATCAGAAATGAAAAAGGAGAAGTTACAACTGAAACCACAGAAATATGAAGGCTCATAAGAGATTATTATGAACAACTAAATTCCAATAAAAAATAAATGCCAGTGGACAACCTAGAGGAAATGGACAAATTCCCAGAAGCGTACAATCTCCCAAGGCTAAACTAAGAAGAAATAGAAAATATAAACCAACCAATCATCAGTAATAAAATTAAACCAGTTAAAAAAAAAAAAGCAACTCCCAACAAACAAAAGTCCAGGACAAGATGGCTTCACAGGTGAATTCTACCAAACATTTAGATAACAGTTAACACTATCTTTCTTAAACTAGTCCAAAAAATTGCAGAGGAAAGAACACTCTTGAACTCATTCTATGAGTTTTATGGTTTCCAGTCTTACATTTAGGTCTTCTAGAAGAAAACCTATTGAATGGGAGAAGATATTTGCAAATGATGTGACTGATAAGGGTTTAATGTCCAATATATATAAACAGCTTGTACAACTCAGTATTTAAAAAAAAAAAAAAACTAGATTAAAAAATGGGCAGAAGACTTGAATAGACATTTTTCTTTAAAAGACATAAGGGATAGCTAACAGGTACATGAAAATTCTACAGCCATTAAAAAAGAAATTTTGCCATTTGTAGCAAGATGAATGGACTCAGAGAGTATTATGCTTAGTGAAATAAGTCAGAGAAAGACAAATGCTGTATGATATCACTTCATATAAAATCTAAAAAAATAGAAAACTAGTGAATATAACAAAAAAGAAGCTGATTCACAGATAGAGAGAACAAATTAGTGGTTACCAGTGGGGAGAGGGAAGTGGGGAGGGGCAGGATAGGGGTAGGGGACTGACAGGAACAACTATTAAATATAAAACAAGCTACAAGGATATGTTATACAATAAGGGGATATAGTTAATATTTTATTATAACTTTAAGTGGAGTATAATCTATAAAAAAATTTCTAAAAATTTTGGATTACTGTTGTATACCTGAAACTAATATAATAGTGTACATCAACTCTCCCTCAGTAAATTTTTAATAAAAAGAAAAAGTAATGGTGTGCAAGCCTGACACTCCCTGTTTGCTCCAGGCAAGGATGGAACATATAGACTCTAGATAAGGAGGTGATTTGCACAGACCTTGAACTCTAAGGTTTCAGTGAGACTTGTTCTCAGGCACTGGACGGAGCAGAGAGTACCAGGCTGTATTCCCTAGCAAGTCCTGAAATATAGAAATTCTGTTACTGATTGAAATAGATCCATCCAGCTTAAATTCCAGTGGGTAAAATCTATATCCTCTTGTGACAAATAAAAAGACCTGAGTCTTTGCCTGGATCTGGAGCCTTCTCACATCATATGCGGCACAATGAGAGGATATAGGGAAGGCTAGTGCTCTGTTACAGAGAAGGCAATGGCACCCCACTCCAGTACTCTTGCCTGGAAACTCCCATGGATGGAGGAGCCTGGTAGGCTGCAGTCCATGGGGTCGTGAAGAGTCAGACACGACTGAGCGACTTCCCTTTCACTTTTCACTTTCATGCATTGGAGGAGGAAATGGCAACCCACTCCAGTGTTCTTGCCTGGAGAATCCCAGGGATGGGGCTGGGGCTGTCTATGGGGTCACACAGAGTTGGACACGACTGAGGTGACTTAGCAGCAGCAGTGTTCTGTTAAGAGGCTGTCTGGAATCTGTTCAAATGCCTGATCAAGTTCTCAGCTGGAAGCTCAGAGTTCGGCCTCATTGAATGTGGGAGAGATGGTGCTGGCCAAGCCCACTGAGGGACATTAAAGGACCTTGATAGGGCTGGGGATGTTTTTGCTTTAGGGGAAAGCTGCATCACAATAGATCCAGGAGAAGACAGCTGTTAAACACAGCCCCAACACTTATTAATATTGTATCACCTACAGAGATTTAAAAAATATCTATGTCCAGGCACCAGCTCAGACTGATTAACCCATAAAACTCTGGGGGTTGGGCCCAAGCACCAGTAATTTTTTTTTTTTTTTAAGTTCTTTAGATGGTTGCATTGTGCACACAGGATTGAAAATCCCTGGTGAGGAAAGAGAGAGGCCCCTTTCCTACTTATTGCAACAGAGGGCCATCTAGTCAGCTCATCAAAAAGCTATGTCAAGTTACTCAGATCAATATGGAAGAGGGGAATCCTGGGAACTCCCTCCTCTATTTTATATCATTAGGATTGGAATTTTGTCAAGTGTCTATTTTAACTGTTCTGGTCCCATTAGGGCTATGGATAGGCTCATAAGAACCAGTTTTCTGGGATCAACATCAGGATTATGCCCATAGCCCTATTCCTGCCTGCAATAAAATGTTGATAATAGATGGATAAACAAGAGAGGATAAAAAAGTCTTACATTATTCATATGTTTTCTCCCATGAAGCAGAAAATGGCATCCAGCAACAATAGAAAAATTCTTATTCAGGCTTTTCAAGAAACCTAAAATTTAACAGCATTTTAAAGAGATGATAAACATCCCAATAATTATGTTATAATTTGAAGTTGATGTAGAGAGTTGTTCTTTTAGAAAATGATTTAGTGAAGAGAGAAGTTGGATTTGGGGGAAAGATCACAGCATTTGATGTTCAAAGACCTCATTCAAGTCCTGAATCCACAACTTCCTATTTACCTTGAATGGGGTTCGTTTGTTTGTTTTTTCATTGATAAGAGTGATTGGTATCACTACTGCTAGTACATTCTTCAGTGGGTTGTTATGAAATAGTATATGTGAAAGTGTTTTGGAAACTGCAAAGTACCACCCTAATATTATCAGTATTTTAATTAATCATGAAGGAATCAGACCCGATGTTAATTACTCTAGTTATTCTAGTTAATTACTCTAAGCTTGATAAGAATTGGAGTCTACAATTCATGAGAGAGTATTTGTCAATTTTAAAAATTCAGTAGTATTTTTTATTGAAAAAAGGTAATACATGGCCTATGGCTAAAAACACCTTAAATAATATGCCTCCTGTCTTCTTCCTTAGAGGCAAGCTTTAACAGCATTTTGAGAATCTTGAAACTTTTTATACATAGAGACATATTTTAAGTTATACAAACTCTGTAGCTATAGAAGTAGGAACAAACATAATTCTTCATCTTGCTATTTTCACTTACAAGCATGTCTTGGTAGCCTTTAAACCAGCAGAGTCCATCAACAGAGATTTCCCACATGGCTTTAGCACTGGGAAGTATCAAGGGACCAGCCCCCACTGTGGGGATCCAGAGGGCTGCTAAGAGAGGCAACAGTGCAGAGAAGATCCTTGAACATACATCTTTGTACACTTGTGCAAACATATTGAACTGGACTCTTAAACAGTCAAAAGATACCCAGGGACCTTTTCCAGCTTAAAGAGATTAATAGTATGGAGGTAGGGAGGGTCAGGTGAGGGGGATGCGGGAGGTTGTAACTTCTTCCTGCCTTAGGCAGAGTTCTCCTGGTCTACACCAGCATCACAGGGCCACAGAATAGAAAGAAGTAATTGTCACAGTTACCAAGATAAATGTGTATTCCTACAATTCTCCCGTTTGATATAGTGCTGTAAGCATCTATAATCTAGAATCAGCATTGGTTTTCTCTCTACAGGATAATCCACACACTGAAATCTGTTGTTTAAAATTATTCTAAAAGAAAGAAGCATTTCTGTAGCCTTCCCTAGATTCTATAGTTCTGCTGGGTTTGTCTGACTCTGTATACCATAGTGCCTCGAAAAGGCAAAACCAGTACCAGGGTAGTCTTCCCAGTAGTAAGTGGTGGCCTGTGCCCTCCACTTTCCACTCTCCCACCTTTTTTTTTTTTTTTAATTCATTTGTCTATTTATTCAGTGATTTTAGTGGGACCGGCAACTTTAATGTGCTGAAGATACATTGATGGAGTAAGGCATGTAAGGTGGAAAGATAATATATTGGTAAACAGATAAATAACTAGGATAATTTTAGGATCTGTGATGAACAGGGACTGGTAGGGGAACAGTCGTACATAGACTAGGAGATTAAAAGAAAAATAACTCCTAGCCCCTGCCTTTAATTAAAGGAGATTGTAAGGGAGCAGGATTAATCCTTAGAAATGAGAAGTGGGATTCTTAGCAGTGAAGAGACTTCCCTTCCATTCTCTCTCAAGAAGCTTTGGCAGGAGATGCTTTGCCAAAAGAGAGGATAAACTAAGAAAGGAGAAGACATAGGACCCTAGAAATAAGAGATCCAAGCTAGAAGAAAAGCAAAGGGAAATCTTGGGCAGCGAGATGAGAGGGTACAGAGAGGAGCAGGAGGATGGAGGGTGCAAGGGAAGATGCAGAACTAATGGTCATCTGATGGATTTGAGCACATGGTAAAGAGAAGAGTATTTAGAGGTGCTTTAAAATTCTGAGAGAGAGAGAGTTTTGGAAGAACTTAATGATAGCTGCACAGAGAGCTTTGTAAAGAAAAATTATTAGCTTCAGAAAAAAGAAAAAGACAAGAAAGGCAATGTAACCATAGGCTAATATTAAGTCAACAATGCATAATATTGCATACTTATAGTAAAGGATACATGTAACAGGTGATTGTACCAAAAATAGCAAGATCATTATTTTGCCTTCCGCCTTTTTAATTCGTTCTCCATTGCCTCCAATGAAGATTCTTCCCACTGTTTCCTAACTGAGCTGCTGCTTTTCATTTTAACTCAACAAATATTTAGAGTATTCATTCACATTACTAGGTGCTGGGGATAGAGGTGCTGACAACGGGATAGAGTTGCCACAGTGATCTCTCAGAGACTGCAGTGAGCGGTCCTCAAGAGAGATCTTAGTTCCCTAAGCTGCTGCTGCTGCTAAGTCGCTTCAGTCGTGTCCGACTCTGTGCGACCCCATAGATGGCAGCCCACCAGGCTCCCCCGTCCCTGGGATTCTCCAGGCAAGAACACTGGAGTGGGTTGCCATTTCCTTCTCCAATGCATGAAAGTGAAAAGTGAAAGAGAAGTCGCTCAGTCGTGTCCGACTCTTAGCAACCCCAAGGACTGCAGCCCACCAGGCTCCTCCGTCCATGGGACATCCCTAAGCTAGGCAGCCTGAATGAAAACCGGGAATCTAGCCACTAGACCACCAGGGGCTAGAGGCCAGAAGCAAAGTGGCTCTGGCTCTTTCCCTTCTTTGAAAGAAGAATGTTGCAAGGAGGCAAAAACTATACAAGGGTACAAAGTTTATTATTAGAGACACAGCCCAAAGTATGGGAGAGCACACAGAGAAACAGTTCGTTGAAGTCAGAAGCTAGGCAGAAAGACACACCCAGAGAAGAGTGCATCCTGAATGAAGAGGAGTACAGTAAGGTGATTTAAATCACTTGTATAGGACAGTTCTTCCAGGTCTTTGTTTACACGTGGCCAGTTATCTTGTTTCTTTCTTCACACCTGACTGGTCCTAAGACCCTTGCCAAGATGCCTGCGCAACTTTTTGCTAAGATGGATTCCACCGAAGAGGCCTATGGATACATGTCCACACTTACTATGGGGTGGGGCCCCTCCCCTTTTCAATCCCCCAAAAGCCTTCCTGCACATGTGCAGACAGGGAAGTCTTCCTTGACCTCAGGAATAGGTACCTTATCTCTCTACTTTAGCAGAGCTCAGCTTTTGCCACTAGCTTTGTCCTTGGAATGTCTGGGTGAGAACAAAGCTTTAGTTTTACTCTACTTGACAAACCTAGCTGTCCAACCCAGGGACCCATCCGTCTCCCATCTCAATAGAATTTACATTCTCCTGGGCAGGAAGGGGATGCTGAGAAGGAAACAGGCTTTCATTCATTCGTCCATTCAAAACACACTTGATGAGTGTCTCCTGTGGGTCAGGCCCTGGGCTCAGAGTCAGAGATAAATAGATGAACAAGATGGTCAAGATCCTAGACCTCTTGGAGCTTACAGGTTAGTAAAACAGAGAAAACAAAGAAAGTCACAAATAAAATAATTATAAATGGTACAGATTCTGCAAAGAAAACAGAGCACTGAGATAGAGTCTAAGAGGGGATCATACTTTTAAAAGGGTGATCAGCGAAGGTTTCTCTGAGAAAGTGTCATTTAAACCAGGCTTGAAGATGAGGAGTCATCAGCCATGGGAATAGCAAAGGAAAAGAGGGTTCCAGGCAGAGGCCACAGTGTGTGTAAAGGCCCTGGGCCCGAATGAGCTTGGCATATTGAGGAAGGGGAGGGAGACTGGAGTTGGGAGTGGTGAGTGAATGGAAGATTGGCTTGAATTAAGTTTGGATAGTTTGATGTCCTTCAGGGCCATAGTAAAGAGTTTGACGTTGATTTTATTCTAAACACAACAGGAAGCCAGGGAGGATTTTTATGCAGAGGAATCAGTTCAGTTCAGTTCAGTCCCTCAGTCGTGTCCGACTCTTTGCGACCCCATGAATCGCAGCACACCAGGCCTCCCTGTCCATCACCAACTCCTAGAGTCCACTCAGACTCACGTCCATCGAGTCAGTGATGCCATCCAGCCATCTCATCCTCTGTCATCCCCTTCTCCTCCTGCCCCCAATCCCTCCCAGCATCAGAGTCTTTTCCAATGAGTCAACTCTTCACATGAGGTGGCCAAAGTACTGGAGTTTCAGCTTCAGCATCAGGCCTTCCAACAAATATAATAGGACTGATCTCCTTCAGAATGGACTGGTTGGATCTCCTTGCAGTCCAAGGGACTCTCAAGAGTCTTCTCCAACACCACAGTTCAAAAGCATCAATTATTCAGCACTCAGCCTTCTTCACAGTCCAAATCTCACATCCATATATGACCACTGGAAAAACCACAGCCTTGACTAGATGAACCTTTGTTGGCAGAGTAATGTCTCTGCTTTTCAATATGCTATTTAGATTGGTCATAACTTTCCTTCCAAGGAGTAAGCGTCTTTTAATTTCATGGCTGCAGTCACCATCTGCAGTGATTTTGGAGCCCAGAAAAATAAAGTCTGACACTGTTTCCACTGTTTCCCCATCTATTTCCCATGAAGTAATGGGACCAGATGCCATGATCTGAGTTTTCTGAATGTTGAGCTTTAAGCCAACTTTTTTACTCTCCACTTTCACGTTCATCAAGAGGCTTTTGAGTTCCTCTTCACTTTCTGCCATAAGGGTGGTGTCATCTGCATAGCTGAGGTTATTGATATTTCTCCCGGCAATCTTGATTCCAGCTTGTGCTTCCTCCAGCCCAGCATTTCTCATGATGTGCAAAGAAATAGAGGAAAA